>NC_050585.1:13808851-14536351 GCF_013368585.1 Megalops cyprinoides | reverse complement strand
GGGGTGTCCCGCTTCCACCTCATCTCCCACTCGCACTCGTCTGCTCTGCGCCCCCTTTCTCTGCTGCTTCTGAGGCACCCTGCCCCTCTTCACCCCTCCCTCTCTTTTTAACTCTGCCTTTCATTCTCCTTCCCTCTCTATCTCTCCCTCTCTCCCTCTGTGTCCTTCCATCTCTCCCCCTCTTTCTATCTCTGTCTCTTTCCTCTCTCTCTTTCCCTCCCTCCCTGTCTCCCTCTCCCCCCTTCACTCCCTCCCTGCCTCTCTCCCTTTCTTCCTCACCGTTTCTCCAGTTTCTCCCTCTCTCCCTCTCTCTCCCTCTCTCTTCCTCTCTTCCTCACCGTTTCTCCCTCTCTCTCCCTCTCTCTCCCTCTCTTCCTCTCTCTCCCTCTCTCTCCCTCTCCCTCTCTCCTTCCCTCTCCCTCTCTCCCTCTCTCTTCCTCTCTTCCTCACCGTTTCTCCCTCTCTCCCTCTCTCTCCCTCTCTCTCCCTCTCTTCCTCTCTCTCCCTCTCTCCTTCCCTCTCCCTCTCTCCCTCTCTCTCCCTCTCTTCCTCTCTCTCCCTCTCCCTCTCTCCCTCTCTCTCCCTCTCTTCCTCTCTCTCCCTCTCCCTCTCTCCTTCTCTCTCCCTCTCTCTTCCTCTCTTCCTCTCTCTCCCTCTCCCTCTCTCTCCCTCTCTCTTCCTCTCTTCCTCACTGTTTCTCCCTCTCTCCCTCTCTCTCCCTCTCTCTTCCTCTCTTCCTCACCGTTTCTCCCTCTCTCTCCCTCTCCCTCTCTCCTTCCCTCTCCCTCTCTTCCTCTCCCCCCCGTGTGGATCCAGCCTGCTCGTTGCTGCTGCCGTGCACTCTCTGTCACTCCCTGCCCCTCCCCGCTTGCTCCCGCACGTCCCACCGGGGCTCTGGGGGCTAATGTAATCATATGATTACATAATTAACCCAGCTGTCTCATTAAAGAAAATCAACTGGAATTGGGGCATAATTAGTCATACGGTAATTAGTATGCTGATGACGGCCGCTGATGAAAAGGCCCCGCTGTCTGGCTGGGACTGTGAGGGGACCACCGTGGGGCCTCTGGTTCCTCTCCCCCCAGACCACCGTTGGGCCTCTGGTCCCTCTCCCCCCAGATCACCGTGGGGCCTCTGGTCCCTCTATCCCAGTCCAACACAAGGCTTTTTGGGCTTTCAGCTGTAGATCACTGCAGACGCCCAGTTGGGAACAGGACACAGTCAGACTCCCAGAGTGACAAGTTCTAAGGCGAGACCCACAGAAATTTAAACCTGGTAAGCGAGATAATAAGGCTGCACTTTCCCCTGCATCCAGAATCTCCAGGAAGCCAAGACCTTTGACAGTAAGGTCGCAGCTCCCTAATCTAACCGAGATGTATAACATGTGAACCCAGCAAGATTTGGAAGTGACCCAAATCGCTCTCCCACCGCACCAGAGAATAGAGGGTTCAAAGTCGGATTTCAGTCCATGACCAACACACAAGTTGCACACAAGCGAGGCAGCCCGCTGTGTGCTGTAGCAGGGGGAGAAGCTTGGTAAAGGAGCTCAAAAAGAGCCTGGTTGCTTTGGGATTCAGGAACTGTGTTGCTGGAATGTCAGCCCTAAAATAAAGCCATTGTCCCTCTGCAACACATCTCCTCTGAGCTGTTTTCTCTTTTATTGATTTCTACCCTCGCCTGCTGGAGCGGATCATGCAGGGGTTTTTGCGATTTGTGGTGGAAGCTACCAGTGTCTTTCCCTTTGTGAGTAGAATGCCGCTCGCGGGATGGATGGCCCCAGTTGTTTGCTGGTTAAAGTTGTTGTTGAAGGAGAGTTCTAGGTCTGCTCGTGACTCCCGATTGGCTGAACTCGAGGCAAATGTCCTCAGAACTCGGTCTGCTTCCACCCGGCGCGGTCATGTGACCTGAAGCTCCTGATGCCCTGCTGCCTCAGCACAATCACAGGATGCAAATAGGAGCTGCTATACATAGCTGTGCTGCCGTGGCACTGAGCACACGGGCGATTAGTCAGAGAGCGGGTACGGTGTCTGGCCATGCTGGAGGGTTTGGCAGAGAGACTCAGGGGTGCACACAGCCCCCCCCCCCCCCCCCCCCCCCCCCCCCCCCCCCGCCCTTTTTGTCATGGAGGGGGTTTTAAGCATTTTTGACACCTGGCCGTGATTGTGGATTTCCACACTCCCGCATATAGTGTGAGCAGCAGCGGGCTCCTGGGCAGGGTGAAGGACAATTTTCGGTGAGGAGCAATACATCAGACCCGTTTTCGCTGGGCACAGATAATGTCCTGGGTCTCTCTGCTCCTCCTGTGCCTCTCTGTGCCTCTCTGTGCCTCTCTGTTCCCCTCTGTTCCCCTCTGTGCTCCTCTGTACCCCTCTGTGCTCCTCTGTACCCCTCTGTTCCCCTCTGTGCCCCTCTGTGCCTCTCTGTTCCCCTCTGTGCTCATCTGTACCCCTCTGTTCCCCTCTGTGCCCCTCTGTTCCCCTCTGTGCTCCTCTGTACCCCTCTGTGCTCCTCTGTACCACTCTGTACCCCTCTGTGCTCCTCTGTACCCCTCTGTGCTCCTCTGTACCCCTCTGTGCTCCTCTGTACCACTCTGTGCCCCTCTGTGCCCCTCTGTTCCACTCTGTGCCCCTCTGTGCCCCTCTGTGCCTCTCTGTTCCCCTCTGTTCCCCTCTGTGCTCCTCTGTACCCCTCTGTGCTCCTCTGTACCCCTCTGTTCCCCTCTGTGCTCCTCTGTACCCCTCTGTTCCCCTCTGTGCCCCTCTGTGCCCCTCTGTACCCCTCTGTGCCCCTCTGTACCCCTCTGTGCCCCTCTGTGCCCCTCTGAGCTCCTCGGTTCCTCTGTACCCCTCTGTTCTCCTCTGTGCTCCTCTGTGCTCCTCTGTGCTCCTCTGTACCCCTCTGTACCCCTCTGTGCCCCTCTGTGCCCCTCTGAGCTCCTCGGTTCCTCTGTGCTCCTCTGAGGGAAGGCTGGGCCGCGGGCCTGCAGGCGCGGGCTCTGTCCGGCACCCGCGGTGTGTGGTCCGTCGCGCCGTTACAGTGTCAGCCCACCCCCCCGGCGATGACCACGCTGGAGCTCGTGGCGCTGCCGGAGAGGCCGGGCGCACGTCCAGAAACGGAGCCTGCAGCAGAATTTTGAGCCGAGTGTCAGTCACGTGTGAATTATCTCTGCAGAGACAAGCTCGCTAATTTCTTCCAGGACCCCCCTCTACCCCTCTCGCCTTATTTTGAAGGCGGGAAACGTGTTGGTTCGACAGCCTCTCTCTGTGATTCTTGCGATATGTTTGGGGCTTGGCAGTGCGGAGGGCTTTGTTTGAGCAGCCGCGGCCCTGACTTGCTCCGATTAGTGTCAGACTTGGTGGGCAATTAGCCGGCCCTGTAAGGCAGCGGTAAACACCGATGTGGGGAGCTTTCTTAGGCAGCCTGCCCTCCTCCTCTGGCCTGGGGCGGCCCCGGAGCTTTGCTGCAGCGTGCTGGAAAGAGGAAGTGGATGAGGATGGGCAGCCTGCTGACCTTCACTCTAAAAGCAACTGAGCTCTGAGTTCACTCTCAGACTGCAGAGCTCTCCAGTGCTGCCTGCTTAGCCTAGCATGAGTGTATAGCCATGCGCAGTTGGGTACCCAAATCGAAATAACCCTCAGTTCATGTGTTTGTGTGTGTGTGTGTGTGTGTGTGTGTGTGTGTGTGTGTGTGTGTGTGTGTGCGTGCGTGCGCGCGTGCGCGTGTGTGTGTGTGTGGCTCTCCCTGTCTGAATACTGTGCGTGTGTGTGTGCGTGCGTGTGTGTGTGTGTGTGTGTGTGTGTGTGTGTGTGTGTGTGTGTGTGTGTGTGTGTGCGTGTGTGTGTGTGTGTAGTTGCCCTTGTCTGAATGAATGCTCTGTTCTGTGTGTGTGTGTGTGTATGTATATGTATGTGTGTGGCTCTCCCTGTCTGAATACTGTGTGTGTGTGTGTGTGTGCGTGTCTGTGTGTGTGTGTGTGTGTGTGTGTGTGTGTGTGTGTGTGTGTGTGTCTGTGTGTGTTCGTGTGTGTGTGTTCGTGTGTTTGTTCGTGTGTGTGTGTGTGTGTGTGTGTGTGTGTGTGTGTGTTCGTGTGTGTGTTCGTGTGTGTGTTCGTGTGTGTGTGTGTGTGTGTGTGTGTGTGTGTGTGTGTGTGTGTGTGTGTGTGTGTGTGTGGCTCTCCCTGTCTGAATACTGTGTGTGTGCATGTGTGGTTCTCCCTGTCTGACCGCTTCGCTCCGCTGTGTCCCAGACCCAGCACCAGCCCTGGAGGTGGCACAGCAGCTGCAGGTGAAGGTGCAGAGGATGCACGACATCGAGACGGAGAACCAGAAGCTCCGGGAGACGCTGGAGGAGTACAACAAGGAGTTCGCCGAGGTCAAGAACCACGGTGAGGAGGCGCCGGCTGCCCGCTGGCCCGACTTGCTCCTCTGTCAGGCCACACCGCCTTTCAGCCAGGAGCCTGCCATTGCACAAGCTTTCCACGGTTATTCGCGGAGATAGATGCCATGAAAATGTTTCTCTTTCTGAGTAATATACCCGAAAATCATGGTTATGTCATAATCTGCACAAATCTGCTGTGCGTACAGTTTGTGGTTTGTGGCTGTGACCTCGGCACCAGTGGGTGCTATCCATTTCTGAGAATCTGTGTCCTCTAGTGAGGTACAAACAAGTGCTCCATGCTTAAAATTTGTGAAACTTTTTATTCTTCTTACTTCTTACTTATAGCTTCTCATACGTGCATTTACATATTAAGGACACCAGTTTCTGCCTCTTTCTTGGCCTTTTTATTTCTGCATAACTTCTGCTGAACTGCTCTTAATTCTGATGCTGCAGGTGTAACATAAGGTGACTTAACTCATGTTGGGTGGCGATGGTTTTAAACATCAGCTGCGCAGATGAAGAGCTCGCAGCAGGACAGATTAACAGGGAGGTCGCCTGAGGACATGGTCTTAGATCAGACTACTTTTGTAAAAAATCATGCTAGAACCTATGTGAAAGCAGAGAGCGGGCTTGTTTAAAGCCTTCAGTCGCCTGTTGAAGTGGAAATTCAGCCCAAGGAGTGTATTGTCCAAGCCTCGGCTGCCTTCCCTCCCCCTCCACTGTATTGGGCTGGGATCCCCCCACCACCACCACCACCAAGAGCTAATTGAAGCTGCTCAATAGCGGCAATATTTTATTTTGGCATTGATTTTTATTTGCTTTCTTTTCCCCCATGCCCCTCCTGCTAGCTATACAGGAGATATCCCACCCCAACACACACACACACACACACAGACACACACACACTTTCTTACGCCCCAGAACCCCCTCGCATTCTTCCCAGCTGTGGCCATTGATCCCCAGCAACCTAAATGTTTAAAGTTCAATTTAATAGTTAAGGGGTAAAAGGTCTCAGAAGGGAATCGTGGCCATTGATTATGTGTCAGGGTTGAAATGCTGGAGTTTAAATCACAGCAGAGGAGGGAAAAAAGGGAAGAAAAAAAGCAGCGAGGGGAAACCGAGAGCTCTCAGTCAGGAGCGCGCACACACACACACACACACACACACACACACACACACACACACGCACGCACAGATCTGCTGCTCGCTCTCTCTGCCTGTCTCTTACATACACACTCACACATTCGCTTTCCCCTCTCTCTGCCAATCAAACACACACGCACACATGCATATGTGCACATGCAGATGCACACACATGCCTTTCACTGTCTCGCTAGCCTCTGTGAGCCCTGTTCAACAGGACCCAACATGAGGAGCATTACTGAAGCCACTCTCAAAGCAAAGCCTTGACAGTTGGTGTTAAAGTTAAAAGAAAGCCATGTGGCTGACATAGATACATGGGAATGGATTGGAACAAGCCAGGTGGCTAACATAACTAAACTCATGAAGACTTTCATTGTTTTAAATTATACTTTTTAAGCAATGTAAATGTATTTTTGCTAGGTGGTATGTTTAGAGTCCTCATCATAAGTTCGTATAATTAAGTATAGATTACATATGTAGTAATATGAATTATTTTTAAGTGTACATGTGTCCATAGAGCGTAAAATACACATTCAGTTTCCCATATGGTGTCTTTAACTGCACCGTGAGACAGTCATTACCATTCTCCAGCTTGCCGATGCAAACTATTATGCATGTGATGTGCTCTCAAGGTGCAGTAGTTGAGTGCGTGTCGTGCAGAAGGCGGTGGACAGTAGCCCAGATGAGTAAACGGTGCTCTCTGTCCGTAGTTCAGTTCTGTGACAGAGCTTGGTAGCCCAGTGGCTCTCTGCGGGGGTGTGTTTGGGGCGGGCTCAAGACCCATTCACCCCACGCCATTGAAGGCTGATACTGGCTCCGCTGGGAGAGCTTAGGGTGACTCGTGGGGGCGCTTTGTGTCAGCTGCATAGGAGTGTTATTGAGTCAGTGCTTTATCTGTTCATATTTGGGTTTACTTTATTTCGGCGGGTTTTGTAAGAGCTCAGACTGGTGCGTAAATTTGAAGGTTTCCGGCGAGGGCGTCCCCGTTGTGATGGAACCCCTCCGCAGTTACCATTCAGAGCAGCAGGAAAATGTGCACCGCGCACAAGTTAATTAGGCCCTGCTGTACCGTCGATTCTGTAATAGCTTGTGCTGGCAGGGCTGCGTGGAACATTAGTAGGTCTGGATAGGGCTACACTTGGGAACGATTGATCTAAACCTAATTTCTGCTGCTGCTTCTCTTCCCTTCTCTCTCTCTCTCTCTCTCTCTCTCTCTCTCTCTCTCTGTCTCCCACCCCTCGGGCAGAGGTCACAATCAAAGCACTTAAGGAGAAGATTCGGGAGTATGAGGAGTCCCTGAAGAACCAGGCGGAGAACCTGGCCCAGGAGAAGGAGCAGCTGCTTCACAATGACTATGCAGAGAAGGAGAGGTGAGTGAGGGCGCCCCCTGCAGGCGAGGGGGAACGACAGCAGGCCGACGCACAAACTGGATCGGATAGGATACCAAATGGGATGCCGCAGATGTGTATTGGAAGACGCCTCACAACCCTGATATTTCTAAATATAACGACGCCTACACTGTGTCTGGAGCCGTGCCTGACCGCCCGTAACCCCTGTGTTTTTGTCAGTGTCTCTGATCACGGTTAGTGCCTGGTTTGTCCGCGCTGATGCGCGTTGCGGCGGTGCACAGGCACACCGGTGTGTCGGCAGAGAGCCTGGCACGCCTCGCTGTGGGATCCGCATCACCGGGCGCCGGCGGGCCAAGCGAGAGCACGGCGCTCCGCAGCCTTTCAGCACCGGAATAAGGTTTCCTTTTATTACACCAATCAAGCAGCGTTTTTAGCGACGGGAACGAAACCCGAGACGCCCACCTGAGCCATTTTCTTATTAAACAAAGGGACAGAAGGCGGGAGACGGGCCGGCAGCGCCGCACGTGACCGCCGTCGGAGCGGGCCTCTCCCGCAGCTGTGCCGCTGAATGCCAGCTCTGTGGAAGCTAAGGCTGGCGTGAGCAGGAGTCACGCAGGGCTGGGCAGTTATCAGAAGTTGTGTCCCTGAAGCACGTGTACCCCGCTAATGCGTTGAGAAATTTGGCCCTCTCCCTCCAGAAAAAGCCTAACGCTCTACACCCCTTTACTCCTCCCATTCGGAGGGGTTTGTTCACATGTGGCCGTAATACTTCAGCGCGGGGTCTTTACCTGCATTTCCTGCTCGAAAGTGCCATCGTTTGTGGGCAGACCTCGCCATTTAGGAAAGGGGGATTATCAGTGGGACAGCCGCCAGTTCTCCTTTCCCCTGCAGCGGGAGCGGCAGCAGACGCACGGTGCCCGGGTGGCCTTGGCTCAGCCCTCCACAGCGCCCGGCAGTTCATCCCCGCGGTGTCGCTGAGGTCAGGCGGGGGCACCAGCGAGCCCAGCGCCCTTATTAAGGAACCCGGGCTGGGCCGAGGCTCTGTCTGCGGAGGCTCCAGCCAAGCCAAGCAGCCAGGGCCAGCCAGCCTTTATATAAACACACTGAGTGTGCCGGGCTGGCGGAGGAATGCCTTACGCATGTCGCCGCTGTTTCAAAACACCACTTAGCACGCTTCGCTAAGGAGACCCAGGGATTCACAGGCAAGGATACTCTTACAGGAAGCCAAATGTGTTGAATTTTTATTTTCCGTTTTTATTTTTTTTTTCCTCACACGGACTTACACCGACTTCCACATTGCAAAGAGAATTTTCCTACTCTAATGATCAAAGTCAAATAATGAATGTTGGGGATACTGACCGTAAAGTGATCTACCACTTTGGATTGAAATGTCTGCTGTTGGGGAGGGAGGCTTTGGAGAAGTACTTCAGGGGTATCAAGGACAACAAAAATCATCAGTACTTTCAAGCTGACAGTCAAACCGTTAATCAGTGTGTCAGTCAATAAATGCTTCAGTCAGACGTAAACAGATACGTCGAATAATGTGTGCCTGATTGAGGCAGGGAATTAGGAACACTCTTAGTAAATATGTCAGAATGGACTAAAGGGAAGTACTCATGCCAGTCAAACACATCAATACATGGTATTGCCAAAACAAACCAACAAAAGCACTATCCCTGGGTTTGATTTTCTAATTGAGCCAGCGTGGCTGCCTGCCCACAGCAGTAGTGTAAAGACGTACGCTCTGACGCTTTTTCTCTGTAATGCAGCGGCTGTATTTAGTGGTGGAGGAACGTCGTGGCACCTCTCGAGCGCGCTTGTGCTGTTGGGCTGACGATAAAAGGCCCATCAAAGGGCCCGTTGCGTTGAGTTATTAATATCCCGCACCGCTGCAGCCTTAAAAGGCGCGGCTTTATTGGCTAAAAATAAAATCCTTCTTTTCTGGAGGAGTGGAAGGTGCGCGAGCGCCTGCGTGCGTAAACATTCCTACCAAATAACAAACAGAGGCTGGGCCGTCGGGAGGCGAAACGCACTCCACTGTGAGGCTCTGACTCCCCCTCCTCTCCCCTCCCCTCCCCTCACAGGAAGCTGCAGGAGACGCAGGAGTCGCTGGCCTCCAAGCTCGAGGAGGCCGACCGCAAGGTCCAATCCCTACAGACAGGTACGAGCCCGCCGCCGCGCCAGGAAGCAGAGACTGACACTGCGTCGCTGTGGACAGACCCCCCCCCCCCCCCCCCCCTGCCACGTCCAGCGGGGGCAGGCCGGGGCATGTCGTTCCCGCTGCACTTAACAGACAAGACCCCGCTTGTTAGCGGTCCCCCACCAGCAGCCGCTCCTCTCCCCACAGTGTCCTCTAAAGCGTCACATCGCACACCGTCAGATGCAGCGTCAGATGGAGCGTCTTCCTCGCGTGCTCGTGGCCGGGGAGCGGCTACCCCGCGGCTGTCACATCCAGCACACGTACCACACCTCGGTCTGCTCCTCCTGCCCGCCTCTGTACCCTCACCCTGTCAGGTGTCACTGCTCTTTCAGCCAGCTCTGTAAATCATGTTTGGCGGGGTGCAGGAGAGGGATTTGGCCCAGATAGCGTAGTGCAACCCCTTGCCTGTTATCAGTATCCCCCCCCCCTTTCAGAACCCCCCCCCCCTCACCCCCCAAACCAGTGTTTCCAATTTTGTCCAGCTCACTCTTTGATGCCACTTCTGTTGACTCTGTTTGTTTCCCAGCACTTGAAGCAACTCAGGCAGAGCTTTTTGATCTGAAGACCAAGTATGACGGAGAGTCCACAGCAAAGTAAGTCCCTGCTCTAAGCCTGTCTTCTCAGCTCAGTGACAGGCATGACGTGGCACGAGCTGGCTGCGCTCTCCCTGGAGGTGGGGGGCGGGTGAAAGGGAGCTGTGGTTCGTCTGGTGTAATTGCACCTGAATATGTGGAAAATCGGATATCCCTTAATTGCTGAGGTAGCTGTGTAGCCGGCGTCTCGCATTACCGCTCCTGACTGTCTCGGTCGATTCGTCCTGATCCCGGTTCTGGGAAGAGCAGCTCCTAATGGCTGAGAGCTTAGCTTTTCCCTACTCTGCAGAAATCAGTGCCAGGTGTCATCAGCCCAGAAAAATTCACATCATCGATGGGCCAGAAATCCCAGAAAACAAACACTTTCGATCCCCTGAATTTTTTTTTTCTCAAAAACGTCTCCTGAAGAAAAAGACCTGTTTGACTCTCTCTTCCTCCTTGAGGTTGGTTTGAGTCATGCATGAAAGTTTCATACCGTGCACCATGGTGGTATAATGTGAGGTGCGTGCGCACCTGGTGTAAGTGCAGGTGCAGCATGGTCATGAGTCCGGAGGAGGGATACGAGGTGAGGGTGAGGAGGTCCTGGCTGTAAGAGGAGTGTGTGCGTGTGCACATGTGCGAGTTTGCATGTGATTGTGTGTGTCTGTGTGTGTGTTTGCGTGTGCATGCCTGTGTGTTTGTGTGTGTGCCTTTTTGCTTGTTTACATGGGTGTGTGCGTGTCCTTTTGTGTGTTTACATGAGTGCCTGTGTGTCTGTCTGTGTGTCTGTGTGTGTATGTGTCTGTCTGTATGTCTGTGTGTCTGTGTGTGTATGTGCGCGTGTGTGTGTGCGCATGCGCGCGCGGAGCCGTGTGTGGGAGCGCTCTCTGCTCTCCCTGTGGTCGGGGCGCGGGCTGTAATTTCCATGTCGAGCTGTCACACAGGAATGCCGCCTATTGCTGAGCCCGCGCCCCGGGGCTATTCTGGTGCTTACCACCCAGCTCCTGGAAGCCGCTTAATTATAGCTGGCGCGACCGAACGAAGGCCGCTGTTGCCAGGCCCTCGCGCAGGCCTTTTGAAGGGAGCAGGCCCCGATGTCATCGCCGGGCTGCGGCCGCCGCTCCCCCCTCGGCGGCCGCCACACCGCCGAGTTCACGGCCATGCTGGAGGCCTCCCTCCTGCCTCTGTCCCGCAGCGAGCAGGAGACGGAGCGGGAGGTCCCGATTCTGCACCTGTCCCAGTAACACTCCCGCATGGGGCCCAGCCAGTACCCCCCTGCGCTGCTTGAGGTCGCTGATCAATCGTATTCTGGTATATAATCGTCTCTCTTTTAATGAGGCATCTTCATTGCTCTCAGCAGACTTTAGACTACCTGATCAGGCTCCTGTTGTGAACATGGCCGTGCAGTGCGCACACACTTGGCCCCAGCAGCTGAATCTGTGCTGTTCTCTTGAGCGCACGGTCGCCGTGCCTTTGTCTGGATGTTTGGTCCCTTCAGGTGATTGTTTTGACAGGCTGATGTGCTGAGACTCAGCCCTGCTGTCACTCACGGCAGCTGCGGAGAGCCAGATCAGCCGAGACAGGAGGACACGCGCGAGGCCCCTCCTGTTACAGTTTCGCGAAGATGCGAAACCTCTTGCTCCTGTTCTCGCTGCTTTTTCGGTCACGACGAAGCGGGGCTCGGAGAGGGCAGAGAGGCAGAGCCTTTTTCCCTCCGCCCTCGTCCGCCCGCGCTCTCGCCTCCCCCAGACGGCCTGCTCCTTCGTGTGTGTTCTGGCATGCTTAGCATACCGAGGATGGCTCGGTGCGCTGTGCGTCTCCTGTCTGGCACAGCTGCCAGATTAAAGGAGGGAGGCAGAGGGGGGATCTCTGAGGGGGCCAGCTGCCACCTCGCGTCTCCTTCAGAGAAGCTTAACCCACCCCCCCCTCCTCCGCCCCACAACGGCACGGAAACGACACACCTAACCAAACACGAAAACAGCGCCCATCCCAGCCAGACCTCTCCGCTTCCTATTGCGCCAGCAAACAGCTTCTCTCGTTACGCTACCGGATAGATTCTGCCGTCAGGCCTAAACTCGCAGGGAGGGGATGTCGACTGGTGAAGCGCGTATCCGGTTCTCCTGTCTGCCTCCGCGGACAGTCCCGAGACATTATATTCCCAGAGTAATGTCCCGGCTGTGACACAGAGCGGTGTGTCTGGGTGAAGGGTACTGGCTGCAGCTTTCCGGGTCCTCTCTCATTAGCCTTCCTCTGCTGCTGTACTGCGCAGGACAGCTGTCTGCCTGATTACCGACGCGCCGTGTCTCGGCCGCCCGGTGGGGCTCGGTGTCGGGAGTGCCCGCCTGTCAGCATGAGCCGTCCCCTGCGGTCCCTCGGCGGAGAGGACCCGGCCTGTCGCCGTGCCCGCTCTTGAACAGGTTCCCCCCGCGGCCCGGGGCAGACGGGCGAGGCGGCTGCCGCAGCCACTCGGAGCGCCGTTTGAGAAACTGCCGCGTTGTGTGCGCAGCACCAGAGCTGCCATGTTGTTCATCCTTTGTGTGGTGAGACTTCGGCTGGCGGCCGTATCCTTCTACAGCTCCTCTCAGTGGACTCTCCTGCGATCCGTCACCAGTGATTGCAACAGCAGCTTTCAGACTTTGAGAGCCTTCTGCAGCAGCGTGAAATCCAAGCAGCTTTCTCCATTTAGATTTCCTTATGACCCGAAAACAGAGAGGCAGAAAAGTAGGTAAAAGGAATGTCTGGGAAGTCCCCTATAGAGCATTAATCTGTATTGTGGCGGTGAGGAACATTGTGTACTGAGCTGGACTGTTTGCTAAACAGCCTTTCACAGGTATAATGCTCAGTTCTTGGGTGGAATTTTCCCGGCTTAGTACAGATCGCGGGATAGCATTGTTCCATCCTCTTCTTTTCAGCGTCGGCCTCCGATCACGGCGTTGTCTGTAGCGGCAGTTTCAAAACACAGGGCTCAGCTTTAGCAGTTAGCCAGATTGACTGATAAGCCTACAAGCTGCCGTGCTCTGGTGTGTTCAGGGCCTGCAACACCTTTCTTTGCAGGCAAATTATGGGAGCATGTAATTGATTTGAAATGTTTTTTGTGTCCAGGGAAAATGGACTCCATACATATTGACTCCACACATGCACCCATACAAAATTGGCAACGTGTGGGTTTTTTGGTTGGGGCGGGTAGGGGGCGTGTGGGGGGGGGGGTGATGGTGGATGGTGCAGAGGTGTTTCAGTGTGACCTCCTGGTGTGCGTCCCCGCTAGTCACATTAGCCGCTGCTGGAGGAGCAGTTGCATAGTTTATTGTAGCCCGGTGTGCAGTGAAAGGAACAGACCACGTGGGCTGCAGGATCAGGGCCGTAGGAGCACGCTGACAGCCCAGATCCACCAGGCGAAGACAGAGACAGAGAGAGAGAGAGAGAGAGAGAGAGAGAGAGAGAGCTGTGTGTGTGTGTGTGTGGGCGTGTGTCACAGACGGCTGCAGCTCAGCGCCTCGCTCTCCACGGCGACCCCTGAGCCCCGCTCGGCCTCTGCGGCGATGTCGTCGGGCAGGCACGATGTTTCGATCGATGGCGCGGAAGCCGTTTATCCAGGTGATCTTAGCCCTCTTTCACACTCCTCCACAGTGAGTTCTCCGTTTTTCCGCTTCGTGATGACGCTTCCCCTCTTCCACAGAGCGCCTGTGTTAGTGTTCCTCTGTACCTAATCCACCTGTGTAGCGCTCTGTAGGACTGTCCTTCCACCTTCTGTGTTCATTCTGTCACATGCAGCACACGCGCAGCCAGTATTCCCTGTTGAAAGCAGCTTGCGGTACAAGCGAAGGCTGGGGCAGTCTTCGGCGGTGGTCTGCCTTGGCCTGTCGGGAGCTGAAGGAACAAGGATGTGAAAATATAAATAGAGTGGATGGAGTTTATTAATAAGAGGATTTAATAAGACTTAATAAGAGTTCTTTTAAAAAAGTGCTGAAAGGTATTGTGTGACAAGATAGGGTGGATACCATTCCCAGATACAAATCGAGGTGCTCCTTCTTTCCCAGCTCTTAATCAGGAGGGGTGTGCTGATAATTTCGGCCGCTCGGCGTGGGGAACGTGATGCTGTTAAGAGATGGAAGTTGGCTGCCATTTTGGGGCGAAAATCGAATTTGTACCTACAATCACTCCTGTGAAAGATCGGCGAACATGGGGAAAATTGAATTGGGGCCCCTCCTCGAGAGGCCCTGTCTGGAAGGGCGCGTAACAGAGGCCCGTATTTACACAGCGGCACCCAGTCGTACAAGTTTAGCGATTCCTGTTCAAATTAGATTTCAGCCATTTTTAAATGTGTTACCCTCTCATTCGATAAACATAAACGCTTAGGAATCCAATAACAGGAGAGGGAGCCGCTAATTGACTTTCATGCTCGCCGGCTCCTTCCTCTCTGGAAGTCCCTGCTGTTGATTTTATCTGAGGCCGCGTCTGAGGCCATCCGAGACTGAGACGGAGCCGGAGCTATCCCAGCAGCTTGCACTGTGCTGACGAGAGAGGAAGGGGAGACAGAGAGAGAGGGGGAGAGAGAGAGAGGCTTCTCATTAGGGAGCTGTGTAGGAGCCATGTGCACGCACACACATACACACGCACACACACACACCCTCCACTTGCTCATAGACAGAGTGCCTTGTACCTCATCAATGGATCCTTGTTCTGTCTCGGAGGGCTAATTATGTCTCAGTTGAAATGGAGTCATGGAAAGCACTCCCCCCTCTGATGCCAGCTTCCCGAACGCAGCTTTCAGGGGCCCGGGCGCCTGTCTCACTGCTGCCCCCCACCCCCCCCTTTCTCTCTCTCTATCTATCTCTATCTTTCTCTCTATCTCTGCCATTTCTCTCTCTCTGTCCAACCCCTGCCCACACCTCACCCATGTCAGAGGGCCCTCATGTTCCACTCCCCTCAGTATTACACAATAAATGTTACTGCTGTGGTAAGAACTGTTTGCTAAGGGCCGTCCCTCTGCCCAGCTTAACCAGGCGTGGTCCAGATCAGGCGTGAACAGCAGTGACGTCACGGGCAACGAACTGGCGTAATGAGAGGTGGCACACAGTCAGATTAAACGGAAGACTACTTCCAGGTGCCTGGCGGGTTTGCACAGATGAGCCATCCCATAATAAGTCTTTTCTCAGCTTTGATTTCCACACTGCCTGCTTCCGATCAGTGGAGGCCGTGCTTGCTGAGACCGGCGGCACAAGAGAATGGCAGGGAGAGCCATCGAGGGTTAACCTTAACTGTAACAAATGGAATTTCGCTCCATAGAGTAGGGATGGTATACACTGGGACAATCCTTACAAAGTTTGTATAATGTGATTATATGACGCCTCTAGATGAATAAGGTGTAGTAGTAAAGTGCCTTAAAAGAATTTACCCCCATTCGGGGACGGGGACGTATGGGAATGGCTTTTGGGAATCGGAGTTTTAAGGGTCTTCCACTCCATTTAGCAGGAGGGTTTGCGTGTTTAGTTTGATTGTTTGCTTCCTTGATTCCAACCATCTGATTAAGCATCGAAAGCCACTCTGTTTTCTCAAAATAAACAGATGAATATGTATGGATCTGGCAGCTCACCAGTTTCTGTTCCTTCATTTCTGCAGCCTGGCACGTAGCAGAGAGCAGAAGGAAATCAGTGTTTTAAAGACGTGCAAAGGAGCTCCTTATTAGAGGTGGAATTTAAGGGTTTTTTTTTTTTCCCCGAAGACAGTTTTGCCAGGATGGTTATTTTCCGTGTGCTCTAATGAAGAGTTGCGTTTCATTCAGTTATGCAAACACTCCGGGACATTTGCTGACCAGTTCAAACACCTGAGCGAACGTTTGCTCACCGAGGAGCACTGCGCAGGGTGCCCTTGAGGACTTGAGGCGAACTCGGGTTCAAACAGGTTGTGCGTTTATTTTCCTGTGATTGTGAGGGCATTGTATAGCTGTCACAGGTTGAAGGCGCTGCAGTTTGCTTTCCCCGCTGCGATTCATCTGCCATCTGATATTTTTTGTTTTAAAAAGTGAAGATATGTAGAGAATTCCAAACACAGCCAGCCGCGGATTGTTGCGATTGCACATTCTGGAAACAGCCTCATCCTGTCAGGTGCTTCTGAATTTATCGTTGGCTTGCGAGAGCAGTTAGCGTGATTATTCGTCTCCCTAAAGAATGAAGTACCGAAAAGCTCCCTCAGATACAAACAAAAGTATCCCCCTACAGAAAACTACACTTTCATTTTATCGGGCCTTGACAAGAAGAGAACCTAAGTGAATACATGTCTTAAATATTTTAATAGGATTTTTCCTTTGCAACTGAAGTAAAACCATGCTGTGAATAGCTGTGTGCCAGGCTGTGTGCTGCACAGCATGGCAGTCGGTCCCCCTGGTAATTCTGCGCTGTTTGTGTTGTTGGTGTGACCGGGTCTGCTCAGTGCTTCAGCTAGTGTGACACCGGCACAGCTGTAGAGTCTCCACCTCATCCAGGTCACCTTCAGATACCCTCTGTAGTGTATGTGTATGTGTATGTGTATATGTGTGTGTGTGTGTGTGCGCGTGTGTGAGTGTACGTGCGTGCGAGTGATTGTGTGTGTGTGTGTGTGTGTGTGTGTGTGTGTGTGTGTGTGTGTGTGAGTGAGTGAGTGTATGCGTGCGTGTGTGTGTGCGTGTGTGGGGTAGGGTGGAGTGTGTCTGTGTGTGTCTGTGTGTGTGTGTGTGCGCGTGTTTGTGTGAGTGAGTGAGTGAATGAGTGTGTGTGTGTGTGTGTGTGAGTGAGTGAGTGTGCGTGGGGTAGGGTGGAGTGTGTCTGTCTCTGTCTGTGTGTGTGTGTGTGTGTGTGTGTGTGTGTGTGTGTGTGTGTGTGTGTGTGTGAGTGTATGTGTGTGTGTGTGTGTGCGTGTGTGGGGTAGAGTGGAGTGTGTCTGTGCGTGTGTGTGTGTGTGCATGTGTGTGTGTGCGTGCGCACGTGTGTGTGTGTGTGTGTGCGCGTGTGTGGGGTGCGGTTTTTGGTGCAGGCCCCCTTGCATTCGCCATGTTCCTGACGATGCCACCGCACTGCGCATGGTTACGTAATCCCGGGTCCCGGGGGGGGGGAGGATGAGAAGCTCAGATCCTCCTCCTGGGCCCCCAGCGGAGACAGCCATTGCACAGAGGCCCCCACCCCCCAACCCCCCAACCCCCCTTCCTCCCACCGCCTGGCCCTCGCGCGTCTGTGATCTAATGGCAGCTGGGCTCCGTCGGCGCGGGCCAGGGGCCGGCCTGCACGCACGTTACACAAACACCAGTCTGCGTCTGAAGTGGCGCGGTAATGAGCAGAAAAGAAAGAGGAAGCGGGCCGGTCCCTTCGAGGCCTCTCCCGCCCCGCTTTGATCTGCGCCTTCTTAAGCCCCGAGTCCCAGTCTTAAAAGAGTCCCAGTGTCACAGTGGCAAGCAGCTCGCGACTGTTTACGCTCGGCGCCTTTTCATCCGCTGTCTCCGCGCCGACGGAGGATTTTACACTGGGATGTTAAATGAACTGGACCATTTTGCTTGGCTTAATCATGACGGTTACATCGGCGCTTGTGATGTCTGCCGTGTGCAGAGAGCGCTGTTTCAGGCTCTGTGGGACGGGCTTTGCCTGCAGCAGGCCAGTGGGGTTGTGACTCCTTTCGCCTTTGCTGTACCTCCACCTCAGTGCTGCCCCTTCCAACCGTCTTCATCCCCCGCAGGCCCCCCCGTCTCTCTCCTCCCTCGCCCCCCCCCTCCCCTCCCCCGCTGCTGTCTGCAGGAAGGTATTGGCTCGGCAAGGGTGCGTGGAGGAGGAAGCCTCCTCTCCACTCGAGTAGGATAATGGAACACATCGATTTGTTTCATCGTGTGTTTGAGACCGACCCCCCCCCCCCCCTCCCCTGTTTGGGCCGCGTTAGCTGAGGAATGTCACCGTGGCCAGAGGCCTGCGAGGTGTCTGATGTCCCGCTCCATCCCCCCCACGCCCACCCCCCGTCCCCACCCCCCGTGCCCCGGGGCTGATCTCCGCGGAGGCAGACGGGAGGCCGGGCTCCGTGGCGTGCCGCCATGTGAAATTTTAATGCACTGCTTTAGAGTGGGGCCCCTATCAGCGCGCCTGCTCTCCTCCCCCGAGCCTTTCCCATTTACCGCCTGGCTGAGCAGAGCGCCGCGCCCGGTGCAGACGCACTTAACCCTCCCCGCGCCGTAATCCCGCGCGTCCGGGGCAGGGTGTCGCGTGCTCCACGCGTCAGGGGCTTTCTCTTTCCCGGTAACGGACCAGCCGGACGACCGAGGCGGACAGGCAGCGCGGCAGATGCTTCTCAGAGCGGCGCAGCGGTCTGGGTTAAAAAAGAGTTTCTGCCTTCTGCTGAGAGCACAGCTGCGCACTGCCAGGTCTCAGCAGATTCTGTGTGGGCATTGTCTTCCAGGTACTGCACCTGTCCTGAAAGAATGAGTGCTCAGAACAAAAATAACACCGTTTTTTTAAAGGTTGTGGTAATTATTTTTGCTGGATGTGGATTTTCCGGTGCGGGTTTGCAGTGGATTCATTTATTTAGAGGTATCTCTATTGGTACAAGAGGAGGGATGTGTCCTGGATTTAAGTTTTTTCTGCTGTTTCAGAGGCGAATCTGACAGCTCGTCTGCATAGCTGTATGTCCGTATGCTAGAGGAACATGAAAGGGATCCTCTCTCGCTCCCGGCCTCCATCAGAACCAGCCTTACATTGGGAGCAGGGCACTTTATTTCGCAAGGCTGTGATGCCTGTTGGATCATTGTTTTTGATACATCGTGGATAGTAAAACCTATTCATACATTTGGCTTTTAATGCTAAATCCCACCCGGGATTCAGCCACGATCCTCGTGTCCAGGGTGCAGTGCTTATATCCTGCGTGTTTAAAAGAGAGCAGCGGGCTGTGGTGAGGCCGGGGGAGGCCCGCCGTACACCTTGTGCTCAGCACGGCCTCCTTTTTGAAGCGCTCCAGCAGCCATATTTAAAAATCCCAAAACCCAGCAGTGCTTTGATGTGGTGTTTCATGCTTCAGCTGGGCGTGGGCGATGATTCGGCTCGCGGCTCGGGGGGGGTGGTGGGGGACGAGGCCTGAGACACAGAGCCCCCCTCTCTCACCTAGCAGGGTCTGCATGGTCCCAAAAAAAAGAAAGGACCTGAATACGAATGCTTTTCATAAATATGTTTTTTTGAAAAAGCGAGCGAAAGGGTGAAAGTAGGCCAGCGCCTCTGCGAGTGGTTAGTGTCTGTGCTGTCAGGCCGGCTGTGCTGGCGCGCCGCTGAGTGAACACCTGGGGAGGTGCCAGGTGCCAGGTGCCCGCGGAGAGAGGGGCTTCAGCCCGCGCCTGCTCCCCCTTCACCCCCGACCCCTACCCTGCTGCCCGCGAGGGGCCTGTCAGAGCTGCTCTTCCTCTAGAGGTTTATAAACCGCGTTAGGCTTCTCCCTCCATCATACGTCATTGAACCAGTTGGATGGGGGGAAAGGAAATAAAAAGAGCATGTTTTTAGAAGCACGTGTAGACAGTGCCTTATGGCTTACTTGTTTGATATGTGGTTCTTAACAACCAATGAGACCGGGCCACGGTGCGTCTTCAGCCCATTTCGCAGTCATGGTGATCAGTTGAGAATGAAGTGCTGTTTTCTCCTCACCCAAATTGGAATGGAATGGCTTGGATGGTATTTGCCGTCCTCTTTGGAAGAGCCGGCCGCGGTTTTGTTTCCTTTAAAGATTAATGCACTATCGATCGTCAGGCCTTTAAATAGCAGCTGGGTCTGGGGCCCCCGACGCGGGCCTGTGCTGCTCTTCCCCGGCTCTGCTCCTCCCGAGCGCTCTCTCTCACGGCGGCCCTCACTGGCAGTGACGGGCGAGCGCTGGGGGAGGCGCGGTGCCGGGAGCCGCAGAGCTGGTGCAGACAGGGCCCGGCCGCGCCGGAGCTGTGCACATTAATAACGTCAGGCCCCTGTGACAGGCCCAGCGCGGAGGAGGCAGCCCAACCCTGCAGCATCTGGGGCTCGCTGGAGAGAGGACCAGCAGAGAGAGAGAGAGAGAGGGAGAGAGTGTGTGTGTGTGTGTGTGTGTGTGCATGTGCATGTATGTGAGAGAGAGTGTGTGTGTACGCGCGTGCGTGTGTGAGAGAGTGTGTGTGTGTGCGTGGGGGGTGTATTGCCTGCTCATATGAGTGTGTGCGTGTGTCCATATGCGAGTGAACGTGCATGCATAGACATGAATATATACGTGTGCATATGCTTGCCCATGTGAATGTATGTGCATGCATTGTGTGTGTGTGTGTGTGTTTGTATGCGTGAGTATACGTGCCCGTGTTTTTGTAAGCGAGCTAGCACATGTTTGCATGTGCTCGCACTGAAAGAGCTACCCTCCGCACTCCATCCAGCTGCATTGGTGGCTTCTTGGCCCAGCATATGAATGTCGGCTTCGCACAACCCCCCACCCACACACCCCTGCATGTCAGCCCATGCATGATGCGCGTGGTGCAGCAGCCAGCTTTCTGACAGCCACCCTTCCGCTCGGTCCCAGCTGCTCATTCTGCCACGGCCGTTTGATCCGGAGACCCGGAGTTCCCTTTTGTTTTTCTTTTCCAGCGTGTCGGCCCCCACCACTCGCAATAGCGCTTGGCATTTCAGTACCAAAACAAGCTTTCTTCAGTCTGGGGCGCCCATGCGCACACACACACACACACACACACACACACACACACACACACCCCTGCCTTTACCTACAAAAGGTCTCTGAAAGACAGACCCCGCCCCCCCCGCTGCCCTCACCTGCTCCCGCTCCCCTTCTTTTTAAGGACGCTTCCTGTGAGTTACAGGTCCCCACAGCGCAGTCCCGCCAGCCGGTATTTATGCTGTTCCGGGCCGTTATTGAGGGCACAGCGGCAGACCCTGACAATATTATTGCAGCCCCCTATAGTGATCCTATGGGCGAGGCGCTCGGCTATTGCAATATAAATACATCACTGGATTGATCTAAAGGGTCGGGCGGCGGAGGCGCAGCTGCGCGGGGCTCTTTTGGACAGATCTGGAGCATGCCGGGTCTCTGAAGGGGCCTCCGCAATAATAGCGCAGCGCTGGAGGTCCCGCGGAAAGGGAGGCGTTGGCAGGGCTTTGGCTGGAGCGCTCCTGCCACTGACATATGGCTGTAGTCTGACACGGCGCAGGGCATGGAATCCAGTCATCTGGGAATTAGGAGACCGCGAACACGGTTTATTTTTTACTCTCTCCGGTCTTATACGGTCACGAAGGAATGGGAGGTTTTTGTGTGCTGGACGTACAGCTGTGGTCCAGCGGTCGCGCTTGGCGAGCGTGGCCGGGGCAGGCTGTTCCTTTGTGCGTGGGTCGGAGCTGCACGGAAGGAGGCGGACACAGGGAACGGCGCGACAGCGCGTAAATTGCACAACGTTATCACCCCCCGCCCCCCTCCCCCCTCCCCGATCAGGCTTAGTCAGGGAGCCGCGCACACAAAATCAAACCCTCCAGGCGGTTTTTCTGCTCCAGCCGCGGAAAGGTTAAGCAACTCTGGCGACGGTGGGGGGGGAAGGGAAAAGCAAACAATCTTCGCTCGGCAGAGGCTGCGGCCGAGCAGGGGTGGGGGGAAATGAAAATCTAATGGGCTAAATCTGTGAAATGTCGTGCCGGCCCTGGGGGATTCGGGCGGCGGTAAGAACACAGGATATGAGAGAGGGAAGGAGGGAGATGGGGTGTGGGTGGGGGAGGGGGGGGATTTTACCGCCAGCGTATTTGTGTGCTCGGATACTCCCGGCCGCGGAGGAAGGTCTGGGCTGCAGCGCGGGCCCCGCAGAGCCAGCTGAGTGAGGCCGCCCCATACCTGGAGGACCCTTACACACCTGTCTGTCTGTACTGTGGACATGCAGGGCGTAGCGCGGGTGATGCATTTCCGTCTGGTCCGCGTCAGGCCCTCCGCAGGCACCACAGCGTGTGTTTGGTGTCCAAATGTGAAAAACGCCTCCGATGCAGAGGAGTGAAGTGACATGACATTTTCTGTTGAACTCTGGGAGTCAGATGCAGGAGTGTCTCCCCCGGGTCCCAGCCTCAGAGTTTGACCTGACACAGTTCCACAGGTTCCAGCGGGGGAGAGGCGGGCCTGAAAAAATTCCAGGAGGCAGGAAAGTGGAGCTTTTCAGGTGCATCTCCGCCTCCGGGTGCCGTTGTTAGGACCGTGTCCGTCAGAGCGGTGCGGTGGCAGGGAAGCTTGCGGAGGAAGGGGGAAACGCAAGTGGTTGTGGAAGCGTGATGGAGCAGTGGGTAAGTTAGGAAGGTGGCGCTTGCAGTTTGATGCCTTTTGGCTTAAGGCAGAATTGTCTCCCCTGCCACCAAACCCCCCTCAGCCCAGATTGCACACAAAGCCACTGGAGTACGTTTGCTGCCGTGCTCTCTGGCTCCCCACAGTGGCGGCTATGTGTAGGTGCGTGCTCTCAGCCAGGGGAGATCAGACAGCCCCCGCTCTGCCCCTGGGGGGCGGCCGCGGTCTGAGACGCGCAGTTTGTTTTTGCTGCATCCTCTCCGCGCGTCCCTTTTTTAATGGCTTCCCCCTCGGTGAGGTCGCCCGTCTCCACCGCGTGAGGCCTTCCCCGGCTCTCTGGGAGAGCCTCTCTGCCTGATTACATGCTTTGGGGGAGACTAATGACCGCACCTGAGTTTTCAGACCCCCATAGTAGGTTGTCCTCCGGGTCCCATGACGGGCCGTCTTCCCTCAGACGGGGGTTGGGGGTTGAGCGCGGAGGGGCCTCCCGCGTGGAGAGGGGGCGTGATTAATGATCTCTCCACAGAGGGGAATGAGAGCAGCCCACCTGGCAGGTCTGAGGAGTCCTCCATCATGCTGTACTGTCTGGGCCTCCTTGGCCGCCCAGACCCCGGCAACGCTAATCGTGAGGTTTCTTTGATGGCTCAGTTAGATTTAAGGGAGCAGCCAGAAAACTGAGAGAGGGCTCATCAGGCAGTAGGCGAGGGAGGAAGAACAGGCCCTCCCGAGCCCGGGCTTTGCTCTTCACACTTGCTCTTTCCTTTAGTCAGGTGGAATGCGTTGTGTTAGTTTCTGTGTCATCCTGAAAAATCGAGTCCACTAATCTCAGTCATGTCCTTTACTAAAGGGCGTCCTCTACTGAGCTGGGAGGTACCAATCAGGTATGGACGAAGGGGAGGGTTTGCCTGCTGTTGCCCTAATTACTATTTTTTACCTCACCCTATATGCAGCAAGGATAAGCTTTCCTCACTGTAAATAACCACAGGGGACAAACTATTGATTGTCCTGCCACTTTGAAGAGTAGTTCTCCAGCAGGTGGTGTTGACGGAGAGTAGATGCTCAAAAATGATGTAAAGGTTACACTAATGCTAGATAGGATGGTGAGGTCGCTTTTTACACGTATTGAAAATGGTGGATTTTCAGCGGTTGCTGTAAACCGTCGTGGCTTGGAGCGTAAATGTCAGTAGACCATCTTCTTTCATTAAGATGAGTTATTTGAGACCGGGAATCTAAGCATCCTTTGGCTCAGGTTTTTGCAAACAGTGTCCAGTATCTCTGTTTATTTTAAGACTGCACTTCCAGGAAAATGATGGGTCGTTGTGACATTTGATTACGGAAACCTTTGATCTCCAGGCCGCGGCGCGACTTCCAGCGTGTGACTTCCAAGTGTGACTTTGCTTTCTTCTGAGCGTCTCACAGCGTCTCGCTCAGTGGAGGGGGGTACGCCTCTCGGATGCGCTGGGTCTCCCCCGTCGCCCGCTGCCTGCAGATTTAATGGAGAGAGAAACCAGGCAGCCTGGCCCGCAGCTGCGTTTGGCAGTGGCCTGTGCGGTCTTGGCCGCGCCGACGGCGGGACTTACTTGCAGCTTGAAGGCTAAATGGACATGTAAATCCCCACAGAGGCCTGCTGCCTCGCATGGCTGAGGCCTCAGCGCAGGCACGCCCTGCGCTCTCTGCTAATTGGACGAAAGCATCGTCGGGCCTTCCACCTCGGTATCATAACGGCAGCTCACTCTTTTTTCTTTTTTTTTTTTAAATAATAATAATAATAATACAACACATAATCGCTGATCTCCTGTGGGATCCATCCGCATTTCCTTTCTAATACCAAAATCCAAGCAAATCCAAAGGTATTTAAAAATACTTTGCATCTGTACCTTGATTAAACGATCAGATTCGACGCTTTACCCTATTTGGGTTGGATTATTCCGGGGACACTTATCGTTAATGCCCAGTTGTGACTGTCTGTTTAACGTCAAGCATTAGGTGCAGCACAGTAAAAGCTTTCTGTTGTTTTCGCTCAAATTGCATGGCTTTATCCAAATGCACAAATGCTTTTAGCTGTTTATACATAAAAAATCACATTATATCTATGGCATTAGCTTCAGCACTGGTTTGACCTCTGAATATTTACCGTTTGTTTACGTTGATATCAATTATCTCAGTGCGTTTCAGAGCCGAGCCATATTTGACGGGGCGCTGAACCGCGGTGGCCTCCTGCATTATTGATATCGTAAATAACATAAGCAATAACCGTCTGCCTCTGCGCGCTAAAACAGTCATTAGGAAGCGCCACGCACTTAAAATTCAAAATAAAACCCAATTAACATCATTAAACACGTTAAACAAAATCACCTATAATTAGATGTTGCCGGCAAATTAATTAACACCCATTTGGCTGTTCTCAGCGTGAATTCTGTAGGAGCGCTGCCAAATGTGCAAACGAAGCCCACACAGGCTGCCATGAGCCTGTCTGCACTGGGGAATTCTGGGACGATTAAGAGATGAGGGTGTTCTAATCCACAAGCAAAACCTCGCTCGTATGTGTGAGAAAGTCGGATCACAATTTTGAATGCATCAGCTCAAGGCCTCAGCTCTCTCTGGCTCTGCTCGCTGAAAGGCCTATGACGGCTGTGGGGCTTGAAGTGAAATCTCGACTGTTTGTTTCCACGGCAAGGGCCCTGTCAGAACAGCTCAGCAGAAGCTGAGGCTGTTGTGCGTTCTGGTCAATGATTTAAGACGTAGGTACTGAGAAATAAAACTTCGCTTTGCGCGAATTTTGTGCATGTGACATTACCCGCAGCTTCGGTTCTCTGCTCAGGCTTATTTGATTAAACCGCTCACCCGACATTAAGGAGTACAGTCATCAGCGGTAAATCTGTGTAAGTCTGCGTCCCCGATCTGAGGCCGTTTGGAAGTTGGGACTCGTCATCTTTCTCCTCATTAAACTATTCATGCTGTTGTGAGCACTGACTAAAAAGTGACTCTGTTGGAGTGATGTCAGGCCAGTGTGGACTGCAGCTTGCCTAAATAATTCAAAGCCGAGCTCGAGGACCGTGCACACAGCTAGAAATGCCCAGCGCAGAATCTTGTGTACAGTAGCTTTAAAACAAAGGGGGGAAACCAAACACAAAGGGTCCCCCCCCCCCCCCCGTTAGAACAGATTCTGTGAGCATAATGTAAACTAGGGTTTTTTTTTTTAAAAGCACAAGTTGTCCAGTTTGGACCAGTGGTTCAGCTCACTGTATTGTGTGTGGTGGACACAGGGCCTAGAGCTGGAGGACTGTGCCTTCCGGCCCCCTCAGCTAAGCAGGTGAACAGTGCAGGAAGGCTTCTACCAGGCCATTTGTGGGATCCAGCTTGGCGCTAACAGAATTGAAAATATTATATCAGATTAGTGTGTATTAAGGGGAGCCTAAAGACTATATTAGTGTAATCCCTCTGTTTTACCGTTGGCTTGTCTGTGGGGCTGAAGCACGCACCACAGCCAGGGCTCCGGTGCTGGCAGTCTGCAGGATTAGGGTGTAACTGAGAGGGCTTAATGGCATGTGCTGGAGCCGCAGGAGGGAGCTGGGCTCTCAGGGGCTCGCACACACACACTCAGGCTGGCACACGCACAGTCACAGTCACGCAGACGCTCTCTCACACACTCACTCACGCATACGTGCAAGCACTCACGCGGGCACGCTCACGCGAGCACGCGTGAGTCACTCGCTCACACATGCACACACACGCGAGCACGCACGCTTCCCCTCTCACTCACACTCAAACACAGGGACCCTGTGGCTGCTCTGGGCACTGTAACATGTCTATAGTACGTATATTCTGTGTCCATACGGGCAGTTGTGGTTGATACCGAGTCAATGCTTTTGGGTCATTATGACTGTAGAAAACCGATTGGACTGTGTACTGTCTGTAGAAGTACAGTTCTGTCAGCACGCAATTCTGTTAATAGGTACAAGCTCCATCCCAGCATCTTGCATGAACATCACTGAAAATAGGGAGCATTCCTTTCCCTGCAGTGAAGCTGCAGTCTGTCTTTATTTCAGTTATGGATAGCATGTACAGTGCAACTCATGAATGATAAATCATCAGCTCTCTCAACATTTAGTCATTTGAGTGATAACTACTAGCGCTGATCGCTTTAAATGGCCCAACTTGTCACTCTGACTCCCTCTAGACATGAAAAACCTTCTTAAAATTAATTACACAAATGATTTCCACACACCCCCCCCCCTTGCTGTCGGCTTATTCCCCTCACCAGAAATGAGTGTGCTGTATGGTATCAGCCTCACTGATCTCCGCTATGCTTTACTATTACTTTACCTTTTATTCACTTTCAGGCAGGTCTTTTCCTTCAGAGGTGTTTATTAAAGAGTTTCTTTTAATGTTTTTTGATTGAGCCTGTTGTCTCACCTCATGTACGAGCTCCCTGGTCAAATACCTGGATGTAGCTTATACCACAGGACGGAAGAGTGTGATTGGTTAAATTGATAGTGATAGCTGGATGCGAAACCGCCCTTTTGGTTCACGAACCAGTGGGATTTTTCACCAGCTAGAATAATTTATTGCAAATCAAGCTGCATGTAACTGAATGTTGTGAGGCACACATCTGTATGGTAGCAGCATCGTGTCTTATTCGCTAAAACAGCTAGCCAACAACTTTACAGCTAAAGCTCACAGCTACACCACAGTAATGTTTGCTGCTAGTTCGCTGCTAGTAGTGCTGCTAGTCAGCTAGCCAGACACACATTATCTAAGTTCATGAAGAATCTATGAAGGTGGAATGAAAGGTGCGCCAGCCTCTCAGAATTAGGGAGGGGTCTCCCCTTTTTCTGATGTCCGTTCGGAACACGGTCTTCGTTTGTCTGTCGTCTGTTGACTCAGTGTAGTTAGCGTCTTCATATTTTTAAACCAATAGAAGAGCTTCCAAAATATGATGTGACAGACAAGTCAAAGGGTTACTGCCTCTCAGACCAAAACTACCTAATTAGCTAGTTGTTGAATGTATATATAGATATAAAGATATAAAGAATTTGCATTGTGCTGTGTGGCTCCTTATTGGAAAACCAGTCATTGTACAAAGATGGCAGGGGTCTTACCGTTGATTTACAGGGAAAAAAAATAGGAGCTGGACTGCGAGTGGCATGTGTTTGGGCACCTTGGGTTTTACAAGGGTTTTGACTGAAATTGTAGGCTATTATAATTTTTTTTACTCAGAAAGAAAATGAACCTGGATTTGCTCACTGGCAGGTGTTAATTTCAGATGCTGTGATTTTATGACATGTAACCTTTCTTCCTGTACTTTTAGAAATGGGTTAAAGCTACTTTTCTATTTACAGGGATTGATTCATTGATCATTTTTAACGTTCAATTGAATGCTCGTAAACTATGCTGCTGGTTTGAGGTTCAGTCCCATAATAATTACAGTTTATTTGCCTAACAAGCTTGAAATGGTTCATTGGTTTTTCTGTAAGCACATTCCATAAGCCATTTAAAGAATTTCCTTTTTTTGTGTTTACTGGTGCTGTCGAGGGTAACGTCGAGGGGTGTATTTGCAGTGTCCCACCTGTGAGTCTGTGCATTGACCGCCTCATTACACTGTGCCCCTGTCTTCTCACTCCCAGTGCACTTTGCTCTCTAGCTCTCGAGCAGGTTATGGAGTAGCCAGGTCATGACATCATGCTGCTCTGAGCTTGATTGGCTCCCTGCCCCCTGAGTGTTCTAACTGTGCACCTCTTTTCCCTCAGGGCCGATGAGATTGAGATGGTGATGACCAACCTGGAGAGGGCCAATCAGGTGAGTCCGCGGATCCCTTCAAGGTGTAAAGTGTCCACCTAACAGGTTCAAGGCCTGAAAGCCTATCAGACGTGGGTCACAGGTCTGTCGTTTTCAGACAGAGTGAAGGAACTGAACCGAACTGAAGGAGGAGATGCCATACCCTCATGAACAGGGGAAGCCACTGAATCTCATTTCCACACGTTGGCCTCCTGTACATTTCCAATCATTACTTTCAGCCATCTCTCACTGTGTTGCGAGTGGCACAGGATTATCAGCTCACAACCAGTCACAATGATAGCTATCCATCAGTATGTGGGATTAGTTTTCACAACATTGCAACATCAGAAGAAAAGGACATCGTTTTTTTAATTGCTAAGTTCTGCATGTGGTGCAGTGGATGTACCTCAGTCAGTTTCAGTTTGTATGTCTCAAAGGGGGAAATCAACAAATGTTTTATTTAGATATTTTTCAGTTCTAACATCAAGACTTAGTGTTGGGAATAAATCTTGAGTTTCCCAATGCTGAACATTAGTAACGATTAATACTCGCGTATGTTGAAATGTAGCTGATGGGGTCAGAGTGGAGAGGGGAGGGCAGTGTGTGACATGGGCAGCCAGGCTGCAGGGTGTGCAGATGCAGTGTTTCGGGCTCTGTCTGATCGGGAGATGACTCGTGGCACAGGGTGCAGCAGACCCCCGGAGCCAGGTGGCCTTTTCCCTTCGTGACCTTTATGGCAATCCTCTTACTTTCAGTCCCCTCGCGCAGTAATTTATACGCAATTTTCTCACGGAAAGTTCAGAGGAAACGCGGTCGCTGTACTGGTTTATGAGGTCGCCCTTTGAGGTCTCGCGTGTGCCCTATATGGGTTTGCATTGGATTCGCATTGGCCTGGCCTCTCACTCCCAGAGTGAAATCTTCGTGCCACTCCAGCTAGAGTAACAAGCACAAATGCAGTATAATCTGTCTGAACCTGTATCCTGTCGATCGTGAATCCATTCATGATGCAGTGATTTCAGAAGAAAGCAAATTGTGTGACTGACAGGATCAGAACCTCACCTGGTTGTTTTGTGAACAAGAGGAAGACAATTAGTATGGATTTTTTTGTAGTGTCTATCCATCTGACCGCCTGAGGGAGTATATGCTATCAGTTGCTGGCAGAGCTGAAGGTTCTGGTTTTCAGTGGCTGAAGGTTTGACTGCTGCTTTGCTGCTCGATCAAAACACATTCATTTATCCCTGTAAGACTGAAGCTAATTGTAATGTGGCTCTTTTTAAAAAATATATATATATATTAATAAAGGAGTGGTGCACTGTCTGCTTGGAGGTTTGCTCTCTGGACTGACTGCTGTGCCTGTCACAACAGGTGAGGCTCACATCAATTCTGCCGTGCTCGTGTGGCGGAATTCAGTCCTCCAAAGACAGGCGCCACAATGGGACTCGAGCAGCCTTCTTTCCAAGCCCCCCCCCCCCGGAACCCCAAACCCTAAACGAGGCCTGCGTGGCTGTCACTAGGAATACTCCCAAGCGCCTCTCATGATATCAGCTGTCATGTTCGTGTCCTCGCCGGGCTCTCTCCCTGCCTGCTTCAATGCGCAGTCTCTGGACCTCCGTCCGACTCCCCGCCCTCCAATTCTCTCCAGTCAATTTGTTCACATGATTACCGCTCCCTTCCGTCAGCCCCGGTGAAACTGCCCTTTCAAATGTGGCGCTGAGTGGGAGGAGCACGGAGGGGAAGTGAATTAACTCTGCCCATGGCTGCCTTCAGCGCCGCCATCAAACGACTCCCCTCCTCTCCCCTCCTCACAGTGTGGCAGGAGAAACCAGCAGCTCCTCGCTGATCTGCTCCGTAAATGTATTCGGAGAGGAGAGCGGCGCTTAAATCATTTAAAACCCAACATGGCGCGTGTCAGCGGCTGTCAGCGACTCAAAGGCTGCGGCTTTTTCTTGGGAGCCAGAATGGTAACTGCCAGATCGAGAATCGCGATGACAAAACCTGAAGAGTTACTCCCGTCTCACCATTCGTGTGAGACAGACCTGAGTTTTTTTTTCTCTTTCCACCTCTGTGAAAAGTTTTGAAAAATACTTCCGTGCAATTAAATTAAAGCCTGTCATTATAAAAATAATATAATCTCTGGAAACAATTATTTGTCATTATCTTAAATAACGTGTGTATTAACTGTGCTTTTGGAACTGCTTAGCATCTGCAAATGTTGCATTTCCATAATTACATAAAACTGGCTGATTTTAAATAGTTGGTTTCAGCTTTTGATACAAGTAAAGGTTGAATATGTAACTGCCTTTAGGATGTAATGAGTAATTTAAATGCTTCTGTGCTCCCCCATTTACAGTCTGTTGATGTGGGCATAAGTTTGAATTAATCTGCCTCTTTCATATTCACACGTTGTTGTTCTTGATTTTCTCTGAATGCGTCGCGGCAGTACAGACAGAAGATTCCTAATGAAAATAGCAGCCTTAAGTTCAGACACATACATTCATATTCATGTTCCAATTATGCCAGTTCAACAGTTTAATGAAGAAGGCTGAAGACAAATGTTTTAAAATGCCAGCAACTCTGGAGCTATAAAGTGGGCTGTTTGGAGAGTGTTGTTTTAAAATAGAGGTGTTTACATTATTGTTTAAAGTGATGCACAGTTCTCTCAGTTAGTTTATCCATGAAATCCATTTTTTAAGTGATTTTTGAATATAAAGTGTCAGGGGTTTGGGTGTTTCTAACTTTAAATGTGCTTCAGTGTTCCTTCAGCATCAGTGCAGACCGTGTGGACAGAGCGACTTATGCTGCTTATATTTCATCCATTTTTATACCTGGATTTTTCAGTCAGTTTGGATTAAATACCTTACTCAGGGGTACAACAGTGGCCTCATCTGGGAATCAAACCTGCATCCTTTGGCTCACTGCACCGCTCCATGCCGTCTCCCTGTACTGCCAGCCACTAAATGAAGCTCTGTTGGTATCAACGCATTATTTCTCCACTGTGGAATCCAAGCACGGGACGCCCCATGAGCTGTGCACGTTAGTGGTGGTGTTTAAGTAGGTGTGTGGCTGCGCCTCGGCCAATGTGGCGTGGCGTTTGAGCGTGTTTCCCGGGTTTCTACGCAGAGGGCGGAGGTGGCGGAGAGGGAGGCGGAGACCCTGCGGGAGCAGCTGACGTCCGCCAACAAGTCGCTGCAGCTGGCCACGCAGATCCAGAAGGCCCCCGACATGGTAGGTCCAAACCCCCAGCTTCAGCCCCTCTCTGTAGAGTCAGGTTCCAGGTCCATGACATAATGACCTGCTCAAAGTCAGTCGTGCATGTGCACCCACCGCGGATAAGCTTTGTTCAGGCACAGGCGTAGACTTTTTTCAAGCTTTGATTTCATGTTAGTAAGTGTTAAAGAGTAAGGGACTTGTGATGTGCTACTTTACAGCGAATTTGTAAGTGGGTCCGTTAGGCTGTCTTAGCTTGACTGGAAGTGTTAGATGCGATAGAACAAAGCTTGTTAAGGTGCCTGCCACAGTCCTTGTTAACCCCCCTCCTGCGTGTGTGTGTACGTGCGTGTGTCTCTGCGCGCGTGACCACAGGAGCAGGCCCTGGAGGTCCTGTCGCGCTCCAGCCTGGAGGTGGAGCTGAGCGCCAAGGAGCGGGAGATCGTGCAGCTGGTGGAGGACGTGCAGAGGCTCCAGGCGAGCCTGAGCAAACTGCGGGAGAACTCGGCCAGCCAGATCACCCAACTGGAGCAGCAGCTCAGCTCCAAGAACTCCACCCTCAAGGTCAGGCTCTCGGGAGCGAAGGGGGCGGCTCGCCCGCCCCTCCCCAGCCCTGTCACATCTCTTACTCGCACGCAGCTATACCTGTCAGAGGGGTTATTGCATGCCATGGAAAATTGGATAGGCACCATTACCTAACTGGTGGAGGAGTCATGGAAAATGATGACTACATTTACCCAGCTTGAACAAAGTCCACAGTAGCTCACTATGTAGCCGGTGACGGTCATATTGATGTCCTCGGATTAAGTATGGCCTTCTTTCTTCACTTTTTCATTTTTCCAGTTGTTTTTTTCCCCCCCTCTTTTATTCAAGCGGTGGGATTTGCAGGGCCATATAACATTCTGACACCACTTCAGCGTTTTTTCCCTGCAGTCCTGTTCGAGCCCTTGGCTGCCGTGCGGGCGCGGGATGTGTTTCTGTGCGTTTCCACTCACAGAGCTGTTCAGGTTTCACAGCCCTAATGCCATTGCATAAAAGGTTACATGGGCAAACATGGTGTTGTCCACGGCTTTTAGCTTAATAAGCGTTGCCATTAAAGGTGTTAATGAATATCTGGGTGTCTGTTTAACCATTAATGGCTGTGCAGACCAAGTAAGGCATAATATTTTAATGAGTGATACACGTTTTTGAAAAGGAAGAAATATTTTTCATTCGGGGTTTGTTGAGCTAAGTGCCAAGAGTGTTTAACCATGATGTTTATTGTGGGTCAATCTTTTCTGTTCAGACGTACAATGGGCAGAAGGTATGTGTTACTTGGTGGACATTTAGAGCCTATTGGAGAGACTAGACATGCTCAAAGAAAGGTTAGGTTATCCCTGAGCTGACAGAAATGCTCTTTCCCTGATTGGATGGTCCAGGTTTATAAAGACTATAGACAGTTAAGAGAGGGATCTTAAAGTAAGGATTTCTGACTGATGAAGCACACTTCCAGTTACTGCCTTATATGAGTTTTCTGAACCTACCACACTTAAGTATTTTCAGCGTTATTCTGTTGATAAAGGGAAAATTGTGTGAATTACGCTAAGTGAAATAACAAAGTGAATAATGTTTTAAGTGATGAACCAGTGATTAGCAATATGATCCTTTACATTTGAGGTGCATTTCTAACCCTTGTTCATATCCTTAGTCACCATAATTATTGCTAGTTCTGTGGGGTTCCCTCATGCAGCAAGTCTTTACTGATAGTGCATGGCTGGATATCTCGAGTGACATCAGTATGTAGAGTGGTTGAAAGAGAGACACTGAGACTGGGAGACTGAAGAGCCATACAGTCCCCCTCCAGCCCATGAAGGCCAGAGAGCCTGCTGGGCCACTTTCCTTTATAGGTGTCCCTTAAATGAGGTCAGTATTTAGAAGGGAAGTCAACGCTTCTGGTGTTCCAGGTGCGTAGGGGTTGTTAATTGAAAGACAGCTCTGGTCCTCCAGGACTTCTGTGTAAGGTCAAGACCGCAAACATGCTGGGGGTTTGTCTCCTGCTCCAAGAAGGTAGTATCAGAAGCTCTGCCAGTAGTTGTGTATGGATTTCTTCATGCCCTGAACATACTTCTCAGGGCTGTGAGATTCCTGTTGTCTGTAAGAGTAACACGTTTTTTTTTTTTTGTTTTTTGTTTTTTTTTACCACCCTCAGCAACTGGAGGAGAAACTGCAGGAACAGGCTGACTATGAAGAGGTCAAGAAGGAACTGAAGTAAGTCTCTGGGCTGGCAGCTGTACTGCATCCTACACCCCAGAGTCTGGCAGTGTGCTGTCAGAAGGGCCCTCACGTCAAGCCATATTCAACCGCATAAATCCGGCAGCCATCTTAAATCGCGTAGCTTGAGGGGGACCTGCAGCTGTTCTCTGAAAGATTTTGTTGTAGCTTACGGTTATTATTGAGTATGTGTGCACTTGGAATCTTGGTTGGGAAAGTGTTTTGTTGGACAGCGAGTACCCAGCGCATACCAAGTCAGCGGACCTTAAAAGGCCGGTCTGTAAATTGTTTTTCCGAACAAACGCATTTTTTCCCCTCGGTTTTTAATTTCTCATAGAACCACTTTAGGAGCCCTTTAGCGGTTACTAAGAAAATTCATGATTATTTTCTCTCTCTCTCTGCCTTGGCATTAAACTTTTTTGGGAGGAGAATCGGACCTGTGTCACATGCCTTTGTAGGAAATGGCCTGGTGAACTTTCTTTGCCTACAAGATTCACGTTCTGACACCGTGCCAGCCCCTCGAATCCCATTGACCTTTAGATAGAGGCCGGGCGCATGCTCCGGCCCTTCCTCCTATTGGCTGGGCAGAGGTCTCGCGCCGTCCTCCTTGCCGTCCCCCGCGCAGACCTCCGGAGCGGACTTTCAGAAAGGGACACGTCACCGCTCTCAAGCTCTCCCACGTATCCCCAAATATTCCAATTAGGACCAGACGGGCTTTTAAGATGGCTATGCTGTAGGCTCTGTGGCAGGGTATGTACTTGGTTCTCTTTGACAGCTGGCAGTCAGTCTTTTCAGGTGCACTGTCTGCTGGCCTGAGTTGGGGTTAATGAAAAGGGGGTGGGACTAGATTTGACTCAGGTCTGACTGGCATTATTTGGGTTGCAAAAAAAAAAAAAAAAAAACAGCAGCTGTGTTCAGTGTGGCTGATAACCGATATCTTTTTACATAAAGTCTTTAAAAATATTAGCTACGGTGTACCCATGTAATTATCAGGTTTGTTTCAATGCACTCTTTGGTCTTACATGCTGGGCATTTAACTTGTACAAAGCTGTGCATTCAGAGCGCATATATGTTTTCGAACAGTGCTAGTATCAAACCTGTCTATCTTGTAGCATGTCCTGTGAGGTTTGCACAATGAACAATGCAGTGCAGAAATAGCCTGTTTTCACTTCTAAACAGTGCACTTATATATCTGCTGTTATTGTGTGACTTATCTCTGTCCAAGGGAGAAACGAAAAAGGCTAACAACGTTAAGATAAGAGTGTCTAATCAGCTGGTGTTTTGCTCCTTCTCAGCTGATCTGTTTTGCTGCTAGTTTTTGACAATCTCAATAATGACTTTAAAGTGAGGTATGTCTGGGCATTAATTCCATAAGTGGATTTCAGACACAATGCTCTCTGTTTGAAATCTATAATGGTAATACCAATGTGACTGGAGCGCTTTGTGAATTTTCACGGTGCTTCTCAAGTGCTCTGGTAATCATCCAAAGAATTGTTTGGGTGAATTTGTATTGATAGCTCGCTGTCCCAAAGGAAGACATTCCTTCGTAATGGATTGAACCGCTTTCGCACAAAAAAAGCCTTTTCGTTTTCATGGCTTTCCTTATAGAGAATATCATAAGGATCCAATTTGAATGGCACAGTACTTGCTAACACATTTAAATGATTTTAATTAAGATAATTTAATTTTAACATTTATTTCAGTGAAGAATGGTCTCTTTATCAATGATCTCTTTATCATTTTTTGGGAGTAAACAACACATATTCAAGTTGATCTTTTTTAATGTGTCTGGCTTGCTCTGACCTGACCTGGTCTTTCTGAATCTGCTACTTTGAGACAAAGAATAGCCTGTGTGTGTATTTGGTACCTAGATTGGGTCTGATAAATGTCTCTTATTCACAGTATCCTCAAGTCCATGGAGTTCGGGCCATCTGACGGTTCTACGGCACAGGTAAATTCTAAAAATCTTCTGATAGTTTAAGTGTTTTTTCTTTGTGTGTATTGCAGTGTGGTAGTTGTGTCATCGATGCTGTTATGGTTTGCGTGGCTCATTTGTATTTGCCGAGTGCATTGCCTGAGTTCCTAGATCAGTGTCATTAGGTTGACTGATGGCGGGCATATTGTTGGCGCAGATAAATTCTCCGTGCACTGACACAGGATCAGACTCAGACTTCTCTCGCGTAAAGATTGGGATTTGCGTCAGGCTTTGGTAATCTGATCCTGGATCAGCTGATAAAGGCACTTTAGGCCCAGGCCGTGTTATTTATCTCTTTGTAAAGAATCAGGATCGTGGAGTCAGGGAGGTGCGTGCTATGGAAGCTGTGTGCGTTTGTCCTCCCTGACTCTCTGTGCCCTCCCCCCCCCATCTCCCCAGGACTCTTCGAAGCCCCTGGAGGTGCTGCTGCTGGAGAAGAGCCGAGCCCTGCAGTCAGAGAGCGCCTCCCTGCGCCTCGCCAACAGCGAGCTGAGCGGTGAGTCCGGGGCTGGGGCCGGGGCTGGAGGGGGCCAGGCCGATACACCATGTTGGCTGAACAGGTTTCTGATGAGGATGTTGTTGGAAAAATGATTGTGTTTTGGCGTAATCAAATGCACAGAGATCACAAGCAACATCCAGAGGAAGCAGCAGCATCCCCCCCCCCCCTGCTTTGAGGAGGTTATAAGATGCTCTTGTCATGACATGCCGGAGCACAGTCGCCAAGCCCCTCTGAGCCGCATACCCCAAATTCTGCCACCGTGTAATGACGCAGGAGTCCCTTGTCTCCACAGTCGTCCCCCACACACGCACGCACACACACACACACACACACACACACACACACACACACACACACACACACACACACACAGAGTCGCCCGTACACACACCTCCAGACAGATATCATACACCTGCATGATTCCACATGCCTTGTTTACTTACACCAAGGATGTAATCTGAAGATCCGCTGTGATGTCGGAAGGGGTCCTGAATTGGTCTACAGTGGGAACGAGGTAAACTGCAATCGCCAATGAGGGCACAGGGCCTAAATTCGTGTTATCAGTGAAGATCGCAGTGTGGGCTACACCAGTGCAGACATACCTACAGGCAACATATATATTGCGGTTATCAATCAGATTGCAGTCTCCGAACTCCGTGTGTCTGTTGGTGGCTTTGAGTTGGTGCGTTGACAGGAAGTCAAGTTCTTAAAAAGGAAGGAGAGCCAGCTATTGCGTTAAAAGGAAAAAAATATACTCGGGGGAAAAAAGAAAGGGATGCTTGTAAGAGACCTTGTACGCTGCTTTCATTTGGCATTTTTATGTGTTTGACACAAAGCATGTCTCGCCCGGAAATTTGAAATGGAAATGAGTTTAATGGTTCGATTCAGATAGTTTGCTTTGATCATTCAGACTGAAGTGCTCCTTTTCAGTTTGGCGTTTTTTTTTTCTTCCTCTTCTTTTTCTTCTTTTTTTTCCAATCAGAAATGGCACTTCAAACACATTCCGATTTACTGAATTTGAACCTCCAGCTTGCATTTCGAAATTGTGAGCATTCAAAGCCCCTATCATTTCTGTGTTTATCTACATGCCTCGATTTTGTTAGGGTGTGATACTCAATCACTGTGCAGTCTGGGAAAATGAGGCCCCTTTTGAATAGCCGTTCCAAGCTAAGAGACTGCTGGATTTTCTCAGCTGGTTTTGAGAAGATTTTAGGGGAAAGAAAAAAAAAAAAAAACAGAGACAATGGCCTTGCAAAGTTCCCCGACTAAACTCCGCAGACAGGTACCAGCGCTGGTGTTTGTGTGAGGGCTGTCTGCTTTTTAAGGTCAGTTGCTTTCTTTCCCGTGGCAGTGAGCTGGTGGCAGGGACTTTGTCTCATGCATGCCGTGGTGTGACCGCCACAGAGAGGGATACCTTGGGCGGCGGATGGGGGGCTAGGGTATGAAAATGAGCTCCACTTTTCCCCACACCGCTCCACGCGCTGCCCTTTCTACCATCTGGGTTGCGCAGGTTTGAAAATGTCATTGGAATTTGCTGCAGGACTTTCCCAAAATTAAGCAAGCCATTTGTATTTTTAATGGGACCCATTTGTCCAACCTGATCACGTCCTGGAGAACTGAAGGCCCTTAATTGTTTACGCCACTTCTCAGTCGTGTCCTATTTTACTGAATTAATTAACTAAAGCATGCAAAATTAGGAGTTTTTTCACCCTATTATTGTACGGTTAATCGTTCCATTGTGTTTGCCTTATGTTCTCGGTAACACTCTTCTTTTGAAATGGGAATAAAGCCTTTGTAATATTTCTGCACTGAAACTGCACTGAATATGACAGACACGCCTCCTGGCTGACGGATGGGTTGATACACTCAACATGGGCGATGTGTGAATGATATATAGCTCCTTGCAGTGTGCCTCCGGTTATATCTCATTTAATTAGCTCTGTGATCAATTGCACTATCAGGCTGGGGAGGTGAGCACCTCCGTGTTACTCAGGGATATAGGCCACAGTTCGCCATGTTACCACATGGGGGGTACATGAGGGGGAAACACAGAACCCCCCAAACTGGTATTCAGAACGTGGTTTTGTGAAGGTCTCATCTTCAGTGTAGGTGTGAGCAACTTAAATGTGAGTGATGTCAGGTCCCCTGTGGGGCATGAATTTTGGGGCAGTCTGAAAGTATAGGGTACAGACACTGCCTTCCTGCTTCTCAGGGTGCTCTCAGCTCCTTGATGATGGGTAAGCAAGCGTCACAGCTTGAGAGCAGTGTGCTCGACTTCAGTCCCAGAGAGGCCAGTCTGCCCTGATATTGGCTTGCCATGGGTCTGGTTCAGCACAGTGTGGATAGAGGCTGTCCTTTCTTTCAACAACGAAAGTGTAAAATATGGACAGTCATTTTTACAGTGGTTTTCTTTGATCTGCTGTTACTATTGCAGTGTTCCCTACTTTGGTATATGTAAGTAAAGCATAGCCAAACATTTTTTACCTCCAAGTGTTTTTCACATGTATTCTGATTTTTTATCATTGTTGATCATTGATTGATTTTTAGAAGTCATAGCAGAACAAAAATGTTAGTTTGTGTTCATAGGAGCTCTGCAACGACTTCTCTCAGTCAAGAAAAGACTGGGGTGGGTGGCAGGACAGCTGTGTTGTACTCACTCCTATATTTCAGAACTCACAGGGTTTCCATAGCAGGTGATCTTTCTTGGCAGTCAGCATTGTGCAAGTTCCTGTATTTTGTGCTACCTTCTTTTCTTTCATCCTATCTATTTGTGTAAAAAAGGACCGTTTTTATTTTTGCTTTTTTGCTGTTTTTATTTAGTCGAAGTAATTTTTATCAGGTTGCATAAAGCAGCTTAAGTACATTTTTTCCGAGGCAAGCGCCGGCGTTTTAAAACGTGAGCCGTGTGTGCGCAGGGAAGCCATGCTAGCAGGTGTAAAGCTGTGAACATGGGAGACACAGGAGGGAAGCTCCAGCCGCAGAGTAGAGAATATGAAATGAAAGCACAGCTGAAGAGCAGCGGTCCCTCCGAGGAGGCGAAACTCTGGGACCTGCGAGAGGGGCGCGCTGCACGCCGGTACGCTGGGCACTGCTGTCTGCGCCGATATTCCCTGACATCGCTCATCGCTGCAGCTCCGCGTCCCGCCGCAGTACAACCCGGGAACATTCCGTGCGCTCCATCACTGTGCCCGCGTCGCCCCCTCCACACGCCTCGCTCCGGGGACTGACTGTAGAGCCGGGGAGCAGAGAAGTCAGAGTCGCCTGTCAACTGCAGCGCTCCAAAAGCACCACCACCCCCTCTGCCTGTTCAATGCCCCTCCTCCCATTCGCACTGTAAGAGACTGAGACTAAGAGCTATGGTGATTATATTTGGGGGAAAGGCACCACAGAGAGGATTTGAGAGTCTTTGTCCCTCCAAGTTTCTGCTTGCAAGGACGGTGCAAACCACAAAGGCATGGGCGTTTGGTCCTTTGGGGGGGGGGGGGGGGGGCTTAGCAAAAAACGAAAAAAAAAAAACAGTTGAAAAGCTGAAATAATGCAAAGCAAGCCCAGAGTCTGGGTTTGTTCAGTATCCTCTTTTTTTTTTGTATTAATCATGTTTTTCGCTTTTCATACCTGTTTTGTTGGCTCCCCCATGATGCATTGCGTTTGGCCTCTCTTGTAGGGGCAGCCGGTCGGAAGGGGAAGGAGGCCGCGGCGGAGAGCCAGCAGCGTCTTCCTGCCACAGCCAACGCCGCCGCCCTGCAGGGCTCCCCTCCCCCTGCCCCCTCCCAGCTGCTCCTGCGGGCGGGGTCGGGCGCTGCTGCGGGTGGGGTGGAGCCCGCCTCCAGCGCCAACGGCACACACCAGTTCTCGCCCACGGGCATCGGGCAGGACTACTTCAGCCCCGGCATGGCCGGCACGGGCGGCGCGTACCCCCTCGCCGGCAAGGTGGCGCTCAACTCCCTGCTCCAGCGGCAGCTCATGCAGACCTTCTACTCCAAAGCCCTACAGGACTCCCCTGGCGGGGCCATGCTCTTCGCCCCGGGCCACTACGCCGCCAACTCCCTGTCCGCCAGCCCGCTGCCCCAGTCGCAGCACCAGCCCGCCGGCAGCCCCGACGTCAACGGCATGGCGCCCTCCCCCAGCCAGTCGGAGGGCGCCGGCAGCGCCTCGGAGGGCGAGGACATGGACACGGCCGAGATCGCCCGGCAGGTCAAGGAGCAGCTCATCAAGCACAACATCGGCCAGCGCATCTTCGGCCACTACGTGCTGGGCCTGTCGCAGGGCTCGGTCAGCGAGATCCTGGCCCGGCCCAAGCCCTGGAACAAGCTGACCATCCGCGGCAAGGAGCCCTTCCACAAGATGCGGCAGTTCCTGTCCGACGAGCAGAACATCCTGGCGCTGCGGAGCATCCAGGGGCGCCAGCGAGGTGAGCTTACTCCCAGCATGCCTCAGTGCGCGCACACACAGGCCACGCCCCCCTCTGACACTGCCCATACTTTTGCACATACTGGACATTTAGCTGCCCGGGCTCCAGCTGGTGAACGCTTACATCAACTTCCAGGCATTTGTATACTGAAGCACTTTGAGTTACTGTTGAGTTAGTGCAAACACATGCAGTAGATGTGAGTGCGCTCCTCAGAACCCGAGTAGGTTAAGTAGGTCAACCTCCTCCGCAGCATTCAGTGAAAGTGGTAAAACCTTAACCATGACACGGTAAGTACAGATGCGTTGTGTCTGTTTTTTGTCCCAATTCAAGGGAAACCCATTGTCAGCCAGTTTTTGAGATCTTGTTATTTGTTGTTGTAAGGCTAAACTCAGAACTGCCTAAGCAAGTTCAGGAGGACTCTGAAAAGAACAGCCTGGTTGCACTCCAGTTAGCGTAGGATGCTGGCTTATGTAATATGCAGGCCTCACTATATACAGGGGGAATGCAGTCACTTTCAACATTTACTGTACATCCGTGAATGGATAGTGATGGTAACTGGTGGGTCGTACTGACGTTTTCCTGAAAGACAGCCAGATCAGCATGGTTATTTGGTGCTGCTTCTGTTGCCATGGCTTACATTTGCTGTCCCTTATCACAGCCCCCTGATATTGAAAGGCTGACACCGTCACAAGAAATCACGCAGTACATTTGCAAGGAGAGTAGCCTGTCAAAAGTGCCACCTCTGCGCAATGCTGAGGCTCCGTAGGTGCAAAGCATACCGGTGAGGCTGCACAGGAACGTGCTGAACGCGTGCCCTGCTGCCCTCTTCAGTGCATATATCCGTCAAGTGATTACGTACGCCGTATTTTGTTCCGTATTATTTTTTTCCTGCGTTTCTGAACACAAGCACGTTGGCATTGACCGGCGCGCTCAGGGGAATGCGAGCAGACAGGCTGCGATTCTCTGCCCATTTGCAGTCGAGAGAGGCTCCGCGGCCTCGCATTCCATTCCCGGGGCGGGCGTCGTCCGCAGCGCAATCTATCACCAGGAGAGATGCATGACTAATGGAGGCACTTCCACTACCTATTACGCGGAATTTGAAACCGATTTGAGAATGCGCAGCGCCGGGGTTCTCAAGCGGGCGCGGTGTTCCGCTCGCCTTGCTTTCCCACTGGAAGTAGCTTTGAAAAAAAGGACAGACTAACCCCCTCCCCACCCCGCCTCCCCCGAGTTTGGAGAGCTTGCCTCTCGCGGCACGCCGCTGAGTGTGACGAGAACGAGGGTGACGTGTGGTCAGCCTCGCTTCTGGAGTCTCGTCTGTCCCAATTACACGGCCGAGCCCGGCTTGGCAGCCGGGAGGAAATAAATTAGCCGGACGCTGTCCGCGAAACGTTGTAGCGCGGCGCTAAAAGGCGCTTGGAGCAGAGGAATGCGGGTTTCGTCTGTCCCGTCCCTGTCTGTTTCGCCTTGTTTGGAGCCGCTCCAAGAGGGCAGCCTGGCCTCCTGCCCCAAACCTGCTGCCTGCTCGGGTTTCCTCCGCGAACCGGAGGGTGAAATAAGAACAGTGCGCTCTGCGTACAGTTCAAATCCACAATAGTGACTAATGTTCTCAAAAACACCCCCACAATCCAGCTACTCTCAAATTTCAGTGATTTTGGAAATCCCTGTCATTGTGGACAGGGTTCCCGCAGTCGCTGTTAATCCTAGAAGATATTTTCATCCTGGGATGTCATGGGAAGGTCATGTAAAGCGGTTAGATGTGAAAATGGATGCTTCTTTCTTGCTAATTCGCAAGCTTAGTGTCACCGTTAGGTCTAGCACTGTCAGCGTGTTGATTTTGCAAACAACAAACAGGCTTGCTCATTGACTCCTACAGTACGCATGCTATCGGAAGTAATCAAAGACTTGTTTCTTGCTGCTGGGAGCATGCACAAGCACTTAACGTGTCCGAAAAAGTATCTCATCTTTATAGTAGCCCAGCTGCAAGTTTACGTCTTTCATCTATGAAAACATTCATTGAAAATCTTACATTTGTCCTTGAAGCCTTTGAGAAGGCATGGGGCATTATCAGGCGGATCTGATCAGAGAGCCCCATCTGGAACAGGCAGGTGTGCGGGTATGAATGGATGGAGGGAGCAGTCGAGTGGCAGCGGAAGCTTGTGTTGATATTACAGTGTGTGTCTGAAGGGCAAGGAGTAGGTTTAGGCCGTGACTATAAGCTCTGTCGCCCCCTCGAAACAGCGCATTTCTGCTGTGCTTTGCATCACCTCCAGGAGCTTGAGCTCCCACGCAGAGTGCCGCTAAATCCGCCATTGACAGGCTGGGTGCAGATGGAGAATGCCTGTGGGAGAAACTGTGGATCAGCTTGCTTTCCCTGGTCGGGTGGATGGGCCTGTTTTCTGCAGTTCTGTGTGGCCCTTTCTGTTATCCCCTTAAAGACGGGTGCTTGAAGGTAGTGCCTTTCACGTTGTCCGAAAGAGAATCGAGCCGATACAGCGCCAGCTTTACTGGACTTTATTGGGTTTATTTGACAGGGACAGCGCACATTAGTCAGCATTTCCGTAAGTGTGCCAAAATCAGCCAGAAAGGCTAGTTTCATCCCCACTCCCTGGGCAGTTAGTTTTACTGTTGTCTGAGTTCTCTCTAAGTGTGTGATGCGCACTTTTTTTGCTGTAGTTGTGAGGGTGATGTAGCACGCCAGTCGGCCCTGCAGGGGGGGAGGCGATATCCCCGCGTACGGTGACACACCGGGTTGAGTGGAGACCTCTGTGAACGCAGCAGCTGTGACACACAGCATGGGCGCCGGCGCCACTCTCTCCGCGCAGGAGTCCAGCGCCTCACACTCATCCCTTTTTTATCTGTCGCCGCTTGTTTTTCAACAGAGAACCCAGGCCAGAACCTGAACAGAGTGTTTCAGGAGGTTCCGAAGCGAAGAACCGGCTCGGACGGCACCTCGCGGCCAGGTCTGTTCTTCTGCCTTCACTATCGTGGTTGGAGTGTGATGGAGTTGTTGTCGATGGTGTCGATGTTGTCTGAGCTTGCCTGCTCCTCTCCTTCCTTCTGGCCTGGAGTCTGATGAAAAACAGGGAAAGGTGGGGGTGGGGTCGGGGGCAAACACGCGGCTACACCGTCAGTTGTCACCCCCACCTTGGTTGACCTAATCCCAGAGTGACACCATACGAAAGACCCGCACGTGTACCTTTGCGGAACAAATTTTAGGCGTTAACAAATTTCAGGAGGAAAAAAAAGGTCCCAAATTGTAGCTCCCAGTGCATTTTTGCGTCTCGGATTTGTGAATGATCTGTGAACGTGCTGGACAGTGTAAAGCAGCTTTGCTAGAGCAGGTGGCTGTAAGTGCCTCATAAGCACCCTGTTGGGGATGGCTGGACGCCTGAACCCATGCGGACCCCCTGGTCCAGCGTGGAGTCACAGGCGCTGGTGCTGGTGGATATGCTAGGATGCTAACATGAGCGCAAGGCCTGCCTCTAGCTTGAGCCCTCCCCTGCATTTGCCCCGAGTGTGGAGAGTAGCAGGATGAAGGAGGTGAAGGACAGTTTGTGCCTTTTCTCTCAGTCACCTGCTCTTATTATACTCAAAATACAGATTAGATTTTTTACTCTGAACCTTTTCCAAGTACAGTCTTTTTTAATCAATCAATCGCTAAGTCTGTTTTCCGTTGCGCGTGTGAGTATTAATGAGGCACATCTGCGGCCTCGTTCTCTTCCCTCTGAGAGATTAACCGCTCCGTTTTGTATTGTAAATTGTGCCGGTTCCAGTGATTTAGCTCGCGCTGTTGTGAGCGGCGGTCGTTCCAGGTGTCTTGTCTTGGCCCTGAGTACCAAAGCACACTTTGGTTCAAGTTCAGTTCAGCTTCAGTCCTTTGTTTTAGAATGTCCTTTTCCAACATGTGAAGTAGGCTTTGATACAAGTCTGAGATCCATTGATATTCAGAGAAGACTACCACCCCCATCGTGAATCCCTCCACAGCTAAATATTTTACAGCCGCAAAGATTAGGTAAATCGAAATCAATAGAGGCACACAAAAGACAGGAAGCGGCTGTAGATCCTTTGACGGATGGGAAAACACTGAATTGAATGAGAATCTGAAGTGATTTTATCTGCTCTTTATACCCTGGCTGCTCCAAGGATCCGGTGTTTGGCAGTTTCCTGAGAGTTGTGAAAGCGTTTTTTAATTCCGGTGCGAGGAGGCTTAGCGCCTCCTGTTCGCCTCCCGTTCGCCTCTCGCCCTTTCTCTCCTCTCGGCCGCAGTGCTCTGACCCCTCCCTCACCTTCCCCCTCCCCCTCTCCTGCAGGTAACATCACCACCAGGATCCGCACTCCAGAGAGCGGCTCCGACGAAGCCATCAAGTCCATTCTGGAGCAGGCCAAACGGGAGCTGCAGGTTCAGAAAGCCGGTGGGTGTCTGCTCTCTCTCAACCCTCTCTCTGTCTAACTGTAGACTCGCCACAGGGTACTTTCAGCAGAGCTCCTTCCGGCCCCATTCTGTAGAGTTCAGCATGTGCTCTGACTAGTAATGTTAGCCAATTGGCGAGTTTCTGAAAAAGGTGGCTTATTTAAAAATTGGCAGGCTTAAACTCTCATTGTGTAGGAAGAGAGACACAAACTGATTGCAGCATGCACATACATGTATTTTGCATGTTGTATACTCATTGCATATACATGGTGCATAGTTCCCTAATGTCCCTCAGTTCAGCACCAAATACAGACTCTCCCTTAAGTACATTTCTTACAGAGTTTGTTTTGAATGGGTTTAATAGTCATTTTTTCAGTCATATTTACAGGCTTATTTGTGTCTTTTTTTGTTATTTAGATTGTGGTGAAATATTTTTATGTTCACTCTTTTAGGTTCATTTTGTTTAACATTGACACTTACCACCTACCAACAGATATTGTTAGGTTTATCTGCACATTTATACCCCTGAAGTGACAGTAGTTGAGACTGGTTTAAGTGGAAATATACAAGTGAGTCCCCTAAAGGAAACAAAGTTTATTAAGAACTGGATAACATCAGCCAGCCACCGCAACACACGGTACAGATGGCGTGGGACAGAGACACTGAGCACAAGCTTACTCTGAGTACCAGTACACCTCACACCAGGAGAGCAAAAACTTGGAAAGACAACAGAAGCTCACTGTTGTGCTGGCATCGCATGAAGAAAACGGGGACAATTTATTCATGTGACTCTGGAGACAAGGAGCGATAGTGGATACATTGTCCAAACCCATAGGGAGTGAACTGGCCTCAGACCTTAAAGAATGCCTTCTGCATAATCCAGACAATGAGGCGGTGGGCGGACCTCGGGAGATTGGTGCTGGTTGCATGAGTGCATAGTGTAACACAGGGGAGCACAGACAGGAATAATGCAGGGTAGTGCAGGCTGGGATCCCTGCGTGTCTGGATGTGCTGGCGAAAATGTCACGCAGCTTAGCGGGTGCATGTTTTGTGTTGGAGAATGGAGACATGGTAGAATACATTTTTCCCCTTCCAAAACTCTTTCTTTCCTGCTGTTATTTATGGTACTGACCTGCACTGTAATGCACACGCTTGTCTTTGCCAGTGGTGGATTTGAACGTCTAATCGACTCAGTATGGTAAACACCCTGTGGTGCGGTGGGATAGTGTGGTGTAGTGTACAGCGCAGCAAGGGTTTGGATGGAAGTCCAGCAGGTTCTTCCTCTAAAGGCTGTTCCCTCTACTTCCCCCCCTCAGCTGAACCCTCCCAGCCCCCTCCCTCCTCCAGCGGGGGCGGGGGTGTCGGCGGCGGCGGCAGCTCGGACGACGCCATCCGCTCGATCCTGGAGCAGGCGCGGCGCGAGATGGAGGCCCAGCAGGCGGCGCTGGAGCCCATCCTGAAGGCCTCCTCCATGTCGCAGGCCGACCTCTCCCTGCTGTCCCCCAAGCTGCTCAGCTCCTCCCCCATGACCGCCATCCCCGCCTACTCCCCGCTGGCCCTGTCCCTGAAGAAGCCGCCACTCTCCTCGTCCTCCTCCTCGCTCTCCCCGCTCCTCGACTTCCACTCCGCCGGGGTCAAGAAGGAGAGCGGCGAGTCGCCCCTCTCCGAGGGCGCGGCCGAGGGGGGCCACAAGCATGGCCGAAACGCCGACGGGCCCCGGGGAGGGAGCTCCTGGAGGGACCAGTGGTGGAGCACCATGCACTCGCACCCGGACCGGCGCTCCGTCTCCACGGCGATGGCCGAGGAGAGCCGCAGCCAGGAGGACACTAAGGAGGTAAACGCCTCTATCCCTGCAGGTCTGCCTCCCTGACTCCCTAAACCTGGGCTTTCTGTCCTTCTCTGTCCTAAAACCCTCATGTGAATGCAGCGCATGGATTGTTCATTTCTAACTTACAGCAATGGGATTGTGCAGCGTGATGTTTATATTTGTCCTCTTCTTTCCTTGAGTCATTACGCTCTGTTTAAATGACTGAGATTTGAAATTCTGTACATGAATTTGTGCCTGCGGTCATTGAACAGGGGTTTTACAGAAATTAGTTTTGGCAGCCTCTTTCAGAAAGAGAATTTTAAAATGATGAATGTTGTTGACATTAATATTGCATGTTTCAGCATAGATGCATTTGGTAAGGAACATTCCTTAAAAAAAAAAAAAAAAGAAAAGAAAACAGGATGGAAGATGACGTTTAGGTTTCTTTTTTTCTGCGTGCAATATCTTCCATTTCTCCAGCACCCAAATCAGAGTTTAAAACTGATCGTCCTCTTGTTGCGTGATGTCCCATCTTCCACAACCCAGACTGGGTTTGCAAAACAACAGTGGAGACAGTCTTCATGGTGTCTCGATCAGATATGTTGAATACCATAGCTATCAGCGCGCAGAACGAACGCTGCTCAGAGGATTGGGCACCGAAATCACATCTCTGCCCCCCCGCTGTCACTCCCACGCTGCCTCATATCACAGTCGATGCGCTAGCTGTAATAGCCCCCCGCCCCACCGCTCCCCGCCCCCTTGTGGGAGCGCCCCTCTGCCCCCCTGCTTGTAGCAGGCTGGCGGGCCGGCCTTGACTGACTGTGCCTCTCTGTGTCTCTGTGCCAGAAGCCTCCCCGGCTCGCCAGCTCCCTGGCCGGCCCCTCCTCCTCCGCCTCCACCTCCTCCCTGGACTACTGGAAGGAGTGGCCGAGCGCCGAGTCTCCCTATTCGCAGGGCTCGGAGCTGAGCCTGCAGGCCCCCAGCGGCAGCGAGACCCCCCAGAGCAGCCCCCTGCCCTCCTCGCCGCTGCTGCCGCTGGCTAAGCCCGCCAAGCCCGCGGTGGCCCCGCTCACGCCCGAACAGTACGAGGTCTACATGTACCAGGAGGTGGACACCGTCGAGCTCACGCAGCAGGTCAAGGACAAGCTGGCCAAGAACGGCATCTGCCAGCGCATCTTCGGCGAAAAGGTCTGCAGCGTGCCTCATTCCACCCCCAACTCCACCACCCCCCCGCCCCACCATCCCCCCAGAAAAAATGCAGCCAGTCCTCTCTCTGGCTCAGCCTGTGTAACCGGCTCAGGAGTAACTGCATAAAACAAGCGACCAGCCTGAAATATCGCGTAAACACGCCGGCGGTCATGCTCTGCCTTCGTTACACCAGCGCTTTGTCGAGGGACGGGCGGTCTTAGCAGCGTCTGGCTGCTTTGCTTTTTTCCTTAGCTGGTTTTTGATTCCCTCCCTAAGTCCTGGAGGGAGCGTGTCTGGCCTTAGAAGGCTTTTTTGGAAGAGATCCGTTATACTCCCCCACCTCCTTCCTCCTCAAATGAGGTATCATCCTCTCTTTCCTGCTGACCTCTTGCCAAGATCAGCACCTCCATCCCATCTGAACTTTGACCCCTGGAGGAGCATGTGCTCCACTACCCCCCCCAAACCCCCACCCCCGGCCCTCCTCCTCGTTTCCTTCCAGCTTCCAGCGGCCGTCTCAATAAAACGAGATTGACAGGCCTGCATGGCCTCCACGCTGGGGTTCACAAGCTCTCCATTGTCAGTTTAAATCCTTCATATCCACCAAATAAGACTGGTCCTCTGTCAGCAGACAGCTCGTTAATTTCATCATACACACCATCAGCCGGCCAAAATATGATTGCACCAACAGAAAACGCTTATAAAATTCTGTGTGCGCTAAAAGCAAATCATTTTTGTAAAGATTTGCTAACCTCTTAAACGCATTAGGGAAAAAGACATTCATGTTGTGCAGAGATTTGGGGCTGAAATTAATTTTTCAAGTGAGCTTTGTTGTACTGATGCAGTAATTGGTAATCTGCTTTCATTTAAACCCCTTGGAGAAGGCGGACCCTATTCTTTCCCCTTATTTGAAAGAACTGCCAAGGCTTTTGGCTAATGATAGGTGGGCGATATGGAGTTCAAATCTCAGTGGCTTTGAAAGACCTTTCCTTTGCCGTTGTGTATCTGCGTGTTTCTTTCTTATGGATCCAAGCTGTTGGTGACCCTGCACTGAAGGTGTGCTACTTCCATCACTCCACCTGTTGCTGTTGTGCATGTATTCATGTCCTGTTTGCTGTAGATAAGCTCTCATTTCCTCTGTGTGTGTGGTTTGTGTTGCAGGTGCTGGGTCTGTCTCAGGGGAGCGTGAGCGATATGCTGTCCCGGCCGAAGCCCTGGAGCAAGCTGACCCAGAAGGGCCGGGAGCCTTTCATTCGCATGCAACTGTGGCTGAACGGAGAGCTGGGCCAGAATGTGCTGCCCCTCCAGGGCCAGCCGCAAGGTACTGAAACCACCTCACCCACACACAACCAGCACCTCACCCACACACAGCCAGCAACCTCACGCACACACAGCCAGCAACCTCACCCACACATAGCCAGCTCCTCACCCACACACAACCAGCACCTCACCCACACACAGCCAGCAACCTCACCCACACACAGCCAAATCCTCACCCACACACAGCCACAATCTCACCCACACACAACCAGCACCTCACCCACACACAGCCAGCAACCTCACGCACACACAGCCAAATCCTCACCCACACACAGCCACAATCTCACCCACACACAACCAGCACCTCACCCACACACAGCCAGCAACCTCACCCACACACAGCCAAATCCTCACCCACACACAGCCACAATCTCACCCACACACAACCAGCACCTCACCCACACACAGCCAGCAACCTCACCCACACACAGCCAAATCCTCACCCACACATAGCCAGCTCCTCACCCACACACAACCAGCACCTCACCCACACACAGCCAGCAACCTCACCCACACACAGCCAAATCCTCACCCACACATAGCCAGCTCCTCATCCACACACAGCCAAATCCTCACCCACACACAGCCACAATCTCACCCACACATAGCCAGCTCCTCACCCACACACAGCCAAATCCTCACCCACACACAGCCACAATCTCACCCACACATAGCCAGCTCCTCACCCACACACAGCCAAATCCTCACCCACACACAGCCAGCAACCTCACCCACACATAGCCAGCTCCTCACCCACACACAGCCAGCAACCTCACACACACACAGCCACAATCTCACCCACACACAGCCACAATCTCACCCACACACAGTCAGCTCCTCACCCACACACAGCCAGCAACCTCACACACACACAGCCACAATCTCACCCACACACACTCAGCTCCTCACCCACACACAGCCAGCAACCTCACCACACACAGCCATCTCCTCAACCACACACAGCCAGCAACCTCACCCACAGAAAGCAGCACCTCAACCACAACCTCATCCGTATGCAACCAGCATTTCAACCACACACAACCATGCACTGAAACCACATGAAATCAGCAACGAAACCACACAACTGCAGTGTACCCAAACACCTTACCAGCACCACCCGATATGGTGTGTCATTGCACTGATTGGATAGCATACATGTGTTTAACTAGTTCTGTTGATACAGCCAGAGTCCTGCAGTGCTGCTGCTTACGGTGTAGGAGTTGCCTTGTGGATGTTGTAGTGCTGTGCTTGTTGAGAGTGTCATAGCATTGATAAGGGGTAAGCAAGGACGACAGGCTGACAGGAGGGTGACCAGTGACCATGAGGGCCCTGATGATTCAGAATAATGCAAGGTCCCTCAGGCCCATAAAACTGCATGTAATGGTGGATGTTAGATCTCAGTGGCAAGGAGGAGAGACTGGGGGTAAGCTCCCAGTAATCTTACCTAAAAACAAGTCTCCAGCTGTGTTGTTTCAACATGTTCTTGCAGAAGACACATGAAAACGTATTAAGCTCAGAACCTTTGGTTCAGGTGCTGGTGCCCCTGCCTTCTTTCCATTCGGTCGGCAATGAGAGGCTCCGCCCCATGCTTACCCACACTCCCTCAGGCCCCTGCATTATCATTGGCTGCCTCGTTTGCCCTCCCTTCTTCACATCATTTACCATCATTCTGATGATTATGGGCCATTCCTAGCTCTGAACCTGGGTGAAGCGCAGGCGAGCCGGGATGCATTTCACAACTAGATTAGATTAGCATTGTTCCAGTAACACAGTAGCTGTGAAGAAGGGGCTTTCGGCATGCAGATCCCTGCCCTTGTCCCCGGGTCTCGGCCGCCCGGAGCCTGGCTGACTGCCGGGTCGCTGGCCCGAGCGCTAATTATAGCACTCTAATGAAAGCACGGAGCGTGTAGCAAGCGCTGAACTGACGAGCAGCTATCAGGCCACGGCTGTGACACATGGCCAGGGCCACTGCCACGGTGCTCATGAAAGGCCGATTGTTGCGCATTCAGAGAGAGAGAGAGGAGGAGCGCATCGGAGCCAACTTCAGCTGGCTGATTGTTTCAGGTCTGTGGCAGAATGTTTTACAGCACACTGAAGGGTGTGTGAGTGAGTGTGTGCGCGCGCGTGTGTGCGTGTGTGTGCGCGTGTGTGCGCGTGCATGTCTGGGTCACACGGAATTAGAGGTCTTTACAGGTCCAAGCAATGAAAACAGGTGCCAAGCCTAAGCAGAACAACATGTACCCAGTCCCGCGCAGGCACAAGGTTAACTGGTTCTAATCATACCATGCGTACACATCTGTTAGCACAAGAGAAGCGCAGCTCAGTGGATTGAGCGTGTGTAAAGGTGAAAATACAGAAGTTGTTCACTTACTGAAAATACAGTGGGTATAGCTGGGGTTTATGGAAACTGGCTTGGGATAAGTTACCTAAACTTACCTTTATCATGGTTCACACGATATGACCGTAAAATAAAAAAAAATATTCCTTTGTGTCTCATTTCTTTAAAAGTACAGCATCAGTCTTGCCATGTAGATCTGAAAACAGATGACAGTACCAATACAATTGTTACTTTGATGCTGCCAATACAGTACTTACCTTGAGAGAATATACATGTGCCTTCATACATTTTTAAACAATCAGCAGCAATTTTGATGCAATATTCAAACCACAATGTAAACATTACTAAACACTTTTCCACAAATTAGTTCAGATGGTGGAAGAAAACAAGACTTGCCTTTCAACCTTTACAAGGTAACCAGCTTACCCACTATAGAAAATCTTACTCTTGTTGCAGGGTGTGTCCCTGAAGGGGGTTCTCCAGGAAAGTAATGAGCACGACAGCCTTAGTCCCCCAGAATGCATCCCAAACACAGGGAGAAGGAGAGCACGCCAGCCATGCTGCACAACTGCTATTTCCATAAGAATTAAAGTGTTCGCTCCTCCTGGGAAGTTTGCGCTTCATTAGCTTTATCTGAGAGCCGTGTGTTTCGCCTCGCCTGTCTCCGTGGTAATGGACTGCAGTTACACAAAATGAAAAGGCATATCTGTCCAGTTAAATTTGCCAGGTCTGTCTGGCACCGTATTGCCTGAACAGAGTGGGGCGAATGTGTGATTGCTTTCGCTGAAACTTCACATGCTGTACGTGTGACATCGGAGGAGGTCCGCTAACTTCTCCTGCCGCAAAACACGAGGTGGGCCGCCAGCCCTGGTCCCCATATCGTAGATTTATATGTTTACGCACCAGCTTCCGCTGCTGTGAAACCGATAACCTGATGAAGATAAGTAGAGTGTTCAGAGGTGCGCGCCGCCTACACGCCCCTCCGAATACTAATACACCGGGATGGTTGTCGGGGGGCCGTCCCCGCAGTTTTTAAGGTCTTATGAAGGAGGATCCTCCACTAGGGCATCGCGGAGCTCGCGGGCTGGAGAGGGGGCTCTGCGGGGGAGGGGGGTCGGCGGGGGGGTTAACGGGGCTCTCCCCGGGGCCTCCTGGAGCTGTTATAATCAATTACCCCATCAGAACACTGATGTATGATAATTACTGAGCTCCCCTTGCCAGACAGCGGCGCGCTGGGCTGCGCGGCTCCGCACTCATGCTCCGCCGGCTGATTAATATGCAAATAATCAGCCGATCGCATGATGAATAGGAGCGGGGGGCCCCCGACGCGGGCGCCCGGGCGCGGGCATGATGAATTGCATTTACTGCCTGTCCTACATTAAGCGCCCCTTTCTCAATCATTTTTACCGCAAATTAGGCAGAGCAATATATAGATTACAGTCATGACTTTAACAAAAAAAAAAAAAAAGCCATGTGGATGGGAAATGAATGTTTTTTTTTTTTTTAAATGGGCCTGTAGCTTAAAAAGAAACACAAATGTCAGCCTGCCTTTCACGCTTAATCCAGGCCGGGGAGAGAGGAACTTAAAAGGACATTATGTTATTGTGATGGTTTTAATGTGCCACTTGTTAGAGGACTCGGCACACAGGACCGGGGCGTGCCCGAGCGGCTTTCAGGAGTGTCCCATTTAAAAATGAAGCGAATGTGTGCACACGTGCTTCTCACAGTGGCCGGGAGGGGGCGGGCGTTGGGGGGGGGGGCATGTGTTTAAGATGATAGCCCGACGGGAATATGAGCCGAGCGGTAGATTATGTGAGCGGCTGCAGTAATGGGCAGGCTCTAGCGGCCTGTGATGTGTCTGTGTCGGGACGCGGTGGTGGCTCGGCTCGCGGTGATGCGAGCAAGTCGGAGGGATGGCGGGAGCTTCAGAAACGCAGCGCACGTGCGACTCGGAGCGCTGGAGTCAGCAGCGCAGAGCGCTGTCCTCACGGAACATCTTCTGTCCCTGTCTCGTGTTTGCAGGAGGTTGAGAAGAGCTCGCCGGGCCCTTCTCTCCACGTGATGGTTTCAGGCGGCAAGTGGCCTGCCGTTGCCCGTCCTCGGTGACCCTCATTAGGTAGCGGTGGCTACCCTGTCTAAAAGGATTTCTCCTGAGGGGGGGGCGGCGCGTAAGCTGATACCCCTCCCCCCCTGCCCCGGGTGCTGTGCTCTCCGTCTCCGCGTCTGTTGGAATGCATCCTCCCCCCCGAACGTGGGCGTGCCCTTCCGGCTCTGGGATGAAGCTCACATGAGACGAGAGCGCTAATTTAGGACGCTATGCCTAATTCGCATCCACCGTTCTGGGGGGAACGTTTGGCATCGGTTTTCTGGCCCCTCTAGTCCTTGTAATTGTTCATCAGATGTCCCCAGTGACACAGCACAGTTAAGAGTTGACGGTGGTGGCGCCAACCATGTGGTGACACGTGTGTTGTGTGACCATCACCCTCGCCAGAAGGACGTCCTAGCGCGTTTGTGCAGCACGGCCCATTCCGAATGCCCTTAAAGTTAAACAGGAATGGAAAGGACTGGGTTTACTGGCGCCCAGGAAAGGGGAAACATGCGTTCCCGATATTCCACCCTCAGAATAGTTTGACGTAAAGTAAAGTATGTTCTGCAGTTTTCCGCTTCTCACGATCCTGTGCACGCGGGCAGAAAGAACCAGCTGTATGCCCAGATGGTCTGGTCTCTCTCTGGCTCTTTCAGTCTCTCCTTCTCTCTCTCGCCACATCTCTCCCTCTCTCTCTTTCCGGTTCTTTCCTTTCTCTCCGTTTCTTTCCATTCTCTTTCTTTCTCTCCTTGTCTCTTTTTTCTTTCTTCCTCTCTCTTCCCCGTTTCCTCTCTCTCTAACGTCCTTCTCTCTCTTCTTCATTCTGTCTTTCTTTCTCTTTCCTTTCCTTGTTCCCTCTTTCTTTCTTTCCCTTCTTTCTCCTTTCTCCTTTCTCTCTCTCTCTCTCTCTCTCTCTCTCTCTCTCTCTCTCTCTCTCTCTCTCTCTCTCTCTCTCTCTCTCTCCCCCTCTTTCTCACTATCTCCCAGCCATTTAGAAACCAGGCTCGGGTCAGAAAGGTCCCCCCCCACTGCACCCCCTGGCCACGGGGGGGTAGGGGGTTCTGCCTGGCTGTGCTGTGGGTCGTTGGCACCGTGTCACAGGACAACCTGTCATCCCCGCTCCCGTCGCTCGCCCCTCGCGCCACGCCGCCAGTTAAAATGTCAGCAGCCGGCGAGCGGGCCGAGTCGGAGATGCGAGCTGACTGCCTCCCTCCCGGCCGTCTCCCCCGGCGCGGCGGGGACGTAATCGCAAGTGACGGCTCCCCTGCCTGCTCACTTGAGGGCCACAGCCAGCGAGTCCCCGCCAAACAGGGGGGCCTCAGAGAGAGGGAGGGGGAGGGGGAGCGGGTTGGAAGGAACCACGGAGAGAGAGAGAGGGAGAGCGAGAGCTCTCTGCCAAGCTTTGATTCAGAATTACAAACATTTGCTTCAGAGCTGGCTGTTAATCGTACATCAGAAGTCATAAACTGCAAAAGAAAGCCATCTCCGACTTGTCATGCGTGTTGTTAAAATGAGGCACTGAATTTTTAAGAAATTGTTTTTATGCCAGCTTAATCCTGTAAAACTGTCGCTGTAAATGCCTGACATTGAGAAAACAGTTGTACAGTTTAGTAGAAGTGCGGTGCTCCACTTTGCACATTTCGGAGGTTGAAAAAAGCAGTCCCTTGGGGAAGGCTTTGGGGAAACGTCAGGCAATGTGCTGGAACTGAGGGAGGCTTTGCTGAACAGAGTGGCCCAGTACGCACACACATCAGAGGAATCGGTCTGCGCTTGGTCATTACATTACATTGCATACAGTGGTATTTTTAGCGGTAGCTACAGGAATTCAAACATTATGTCGTTATTAATGAAAGGTTAGAGCTGCCTTTCATGCTTTCCTCCATGGGGGCTTCCATCAGTAGTCCGCCCCCAGTCTCACCAGCCACTGTCCCAAAGCTGTGCCTGAATTATGGAGCGGCTGACCTACCCAAAACTGCTACCTTCAAATACTGCGCCCCACACCTGCTGGGAGAGCAGGCCGATTGAATATCGTGTCCCTCATGAATAAAATCCACCAAGAGGAGGACTCAGGGTTAGGGATTTACAGCAGAACCTGGAAATAACAATATGACAGTATGAACTACGGAAGAGGCAAGGGCAGTATCTTTTATAAATTTCACTAAAACATGCCTACAAAAAATGTATTTCCTTTGTAAAATATTCAGAGGATTTTTTTCTGGTCTCCTGAATCCCCACTTATTTTCTTGTGTTTTTAGATGTTTATCAATTCACACCCCCCACCATGCGCATGCGCGCATGTGTACACACACGCACACACACACGCGCACACACACACACACACACCACCAGCACCACCAGCCTCACCACCATGGCCGCCCCTCTCTCTGTCCTCCCCTCTCCCTGGCCCTTAGGAGGGACCGTGTAGCGGGACACTCGACACTGCCCGAGGCCCTGTCCCTACTAATGTGGCTCCTCCTGACATCCGTCAGTGAGCAAGACCGATTATCCTCCAGCTGGCTCCAGCAGAGGACCTGACATGAGGTCTCACACACACACACACACACACACACACACAGGCGTGATGCCTCACCCAGCGCACTGCATCAGGAAAAGAGCAGGCTTGCCAAATTTCTCCTGCATCAGAGCAAAGCTCTCAATCGCCCAGCTAACAAGAATCACTCCCTCTGTTTACAAACCCTCATTCTCTATTACCGCTGAAATATTCTGCTGTGACCTGGCAGTGGCAACACTGAGTCCAGTCTGCAGCATGAACACAGTGATGCTGTACATAACGGGCAGGGCGTGTTGATATTCCTGCTCTGTTCCTGCTGGTGATCCACTAGCATTTCTGTAAATCCAGCTGAACATTGTCCCGGCTCTGCTCATGTGCTGGGGGTGACGCCGCACCGGAGGCGAGTCTGGGTGGCCGGCCTCAGTACAGCCAAAAACAGAAGCTCGCTTCGCCCTGGCAGGCTCTCCACGCTCTCACCTGCTGTCAGTGGACCTGGTTTAGCAGTTGTACATGCTGTATGGCGTTGGCTGTATCTCGGTTCCACAGTGCACTGGGGGAGATGAGGAGAGCATCTGTTTCTGGAATAGTTTCAGTCGCTGGTAGTCCCTGTCATTCTGTGGGGAAGGATTATATTTTGTTTGTGATTTGTGTTATAAATATATAATATGAATTTTAAAAATTAGTCACAGAAGTGTAAGTGTATTGGCCATAATCCATTGTTGGCTTGTTGTTGGTGCTTCTCCATCGCAAGTGCAGTAACAGTATCTGAGCAATAATCAACATTATACATAGGTATTCACTGTGCAAGCAAAGATTTGGCGCATGAAGACAGGAGATTCTTTTAAATGGGGTAGTGTCCCCCGATGTATTGTTAGGAGGAGGTAGGTCATGCCCGTTGTACAAGCCTCAAATTTAAGGCCACGATCCTCTGTTCCTGTCATCTGTTAGTACATGCTTAGAGATGGAATGTCTGTGCTCACGCTGGAGTTTATTCCGAACATCTGCGTGCTTGTAATGGAATATTTGATTTTGCATGCATGTAAACAGCTCAGTAGGAATATGTCAAAATGAATGTCTTCAGAATTTTGGAGCAATCCAGACCCTGCTCGCATGCAAACCCAGTCAGCTGCTGAGGGTGGTCACATTCTTCGGGATAAGCCCTTGTGAAGTGTTCCGCTCCTAAAAGTCAGCCTGTTCCATGAATTAAATCGCAGTGGACATGGTACTTATGAGAGCTGCATGCTGTACCATTGCTACATTTCTCCTGCAGAGAGTACAATTATGGAACAGTAGACATTGGAATAGCTTCAGGTTCAGTGAGTCACTCAGACCTTTGCAGATGTTTGGAAATGATCTGGTCTTTTCGGCGCATATTAGGGCACTTTAAGACTGATTAGCTTCTTCACTGGCTGACTGGAGTAGCGGGCGCTATATATCTGCATCGCATCACCTGTGGCTCGTCAGGCCAGGACCGAAAGGCTGTGTCTCACCTCTGCAGGCTTCTGCTGGCATTGCACACATAGGGGAATTGCACAAGTAGTCATTACCGCCCTGTGTTCTCTCTCTCTCTCTCTCTCTCTCTCTCTCTCTCTCTCTCTCTCCCTCTTTCTCTCTCTCTCTCTCTCTCTCTCTCTCTCTCCCTCTCTCTCCCTCTCTCTCTCTCTCTCTCTCCCTCTCTCTCCCTCTTTCTCTCTCTCTCTCTCTCTCTCTCTCTCTCTCTCTCTCTCTCTCTCTCCCTCTTTCTCTCTCTCTCTCCCTCTCTCCCTCTCTCTCTCTCTCTCTCTCTCTCTCTCTCTCTCTCTCTCTCTCTCTCTCCTTCTTTCTCTCTCTCTCTCTCTCTCTCTCTCTCTCTCTCTCTCTCTCTCTCTCTCTCTCTCTCTCTCTCTCTCTCTCTCTCTCTCTCAGCACCCCTCTCGCAGAGGTCTGGCTCGAAGGGAAATTGATTGGCCGCGCGATGGGGCGTCACATAGCCGTCGGGCAGGCAGCGCGGTGGGAGAACGCTTTGGTGGTGAAAATGACATATTCACTGAGCGAGGCGATGATTCGGGTCGCTCCCCCTGCTCAGAGCACCGACTGATTCCCCTGACACGGGGTGTATGTGTGGGGGGGGGAGAGAAGAACATCATGACAGCCCACAGCGGAATTTTGAGCTGGCAGAGACTCCAGAATGGCATCAGATTGGTTGTGAGTAGAGACAGGGGAGGAGTCTCGCGGTCCATTTGCAACAGCTGTCGTGTCCTTTAGTGGTGGCATCCGGCCGTGTTGAAAATCACAAAATGGCTTCATGGGGGTGAAGGAGGTGGAAAGGGGGGGGATCCCGGGCCCTTTTGGCTGTGCGCATCCACCCAAACCCCACGGCCTGGGCCCGGCTACCCTGTGATGTTTTGCGTCGGGTTTGCCACGGTTTGGCAGCTTTAATGGAAGCTGGCATCTGTTGGGAGCGTAATCGCGGCGTATTCGTCACTGTCACTGCCCGCACGGGTGGGGGGTGGGTTTGTTTACCGCTCGGCGTTCCCCTCGGTGGGAGCGTTTATCTCCGCACATTAGGTGGGAGTTTACCTCAATTACATGACAGCGCCGGTGTTTGAACAGTAAACACGGCGGAGCGCACGCCCGCCCCATCCATCAGCCCTCTCTGTCAGCTCAGCCCGCTGTCGGGCGCCGCGCCGCTTTGATCCAGCCTCACAGAGCACCTTCCGTCCTCACGCACAGCAGCTCCGTCCCTGTAACAACTCGCGCTGACATCTCTCTCTCTCCCTCACTTTCTCTCTCTGAGATGGTGCTCACATTTCTTCCGGTTTACCATGGTATGACGAGAATGCTTTTTGTAGAGATTGATCATCTCGTAGCCTAGCCTATGGTGTAAAATAAGATGACTGTGTCTTTAGTCGAGTTTAGCAGGGTAAGATGCCGTGTCGGTGAATTATTCAACACTTGTGTTTTAGTTACTTGATTTTGAGTCTTCCGCTGGATTGAAAGGCAAGCGTTGTCATGGAAAGGGTGAGAGTCGCTAAGCCAGTGGTCCAGCGCAATGTCGGTCCACATGCTGGCCTTGACCCCAGTCTCTCGCTCATGTGTGTTGACAGAGAACACTCCCAAGACCTCGGCCAGCTGCAGCCCCGCCCCCGAGTCGCCCCTGAGCTCTGCCGAGGAGTCGGTGAAGAGCCTGGGGGAGTCGACCGCCCAGCCCCCCGCCCCGGAGCCCAGCGACCCCTCCGAGTCCCAGCCGAGCACGCCCCTGCCTGTCCCGGGACACTCCGGCCTCAGCATTCAAGAGATGGTGGCCATGTCCCCCGAGCTGGACACCTACGTCATCACCAAGAAGGTCAAGGAGGTGCTGACCGACAACAACCTGGGTGAGTGTACTGCCCTGGGCTGGCTACCACAAGCCTTTGTCTTTCTCTCTCTCCTTTCTGTTTCTCGTTTCTGTCTCTGTCTTTCCTCCACTGTTTATCTCTCTTCCATTTCTTCTGTTGATGTTTTTCTCTCCTCCCTCTCCCTCTCTCTGTCTCCATCCTTTTCACCTCCACACTCCTAATAGCTTTATCTTTTGACAAATATTCCATCCAATGCTCTTTCATGCTCTGAACTTTAACCAAGAGCGTTGCTAACTCAAGAATGATTTGTGCTTTTGCAACCTTTGAGTTTACTGTACTTGTGCTGCATTCACCAGCCAAGAGCACCATAGCATGGCTGAGGTGACAGCCGTCCCAAACGGTGTCAGTGAGGTCCCCTTGGCATTTTAAAGAGGAGAGGTGTGCAGGGCTGTGTCTGTAGCAGGTGACTGGAGTGAAAGACAGTGCCTGACACTAGCCCCCCGCTACATCCTGGCTCTGAGGGTGGTGATTAATGAGGCTGCAGGCCCACACCGCCAGGCCAGCCCGCTCCGCTGCAACGGGCAGTGCACCTCCTCAGATCCAACAGGCGCTTTCCCATTACACTGGCCCTCCACTCTGTCACTGCCCTGGAGTAATGAGACTCCTCGTAGCCGTGGCGACTGGAGCCGGACTCCCCCCGCCAAGCGCGCGTTATGGATGCGGGGTGGGGAGGGGGCACGGTGTAGCTCGGCAGTCATTACGTGACCGACATGGTTTTGCCGCCCCAGCCATGGCGAGCCTTATCAGCTCCGCCCTGTCCGACCAGCCAACGCGCTTGATGGATGGTTGTCATTTGAGCGAGCGTCACTCGAGTGCGCCACATCGTCCGGCGCGTCAGGCCCGGGGCTCATTTGCCACCGGTGTTTGAAGGCCACCGTAGTGTTCACATGGCGCAAGGAACACTGCCGTGATTGATCACGCCTCGCTTGGCACAGAGGCAGCTGGTGAGATTCAATTGCCTTTCTAACAGATTGGAGAAGCTGTACTTCTGAAACCTTGTTCGTACAAAAAAAGGCAATGAAAAATTTCCTAGTCCAGTTTAGAAATACGATTTTTGTTAGTGCCGATGAAAGAGTAACGAGGTATTAAACAAAAGCCGTTAGACCAGTATCTCTTGAAGCAATAGAGTAGTCTCGAAGCTGTTTGTAGTCCAACCCACAGAGCGGAGGAAGTTCAGTGCAGTGGAGTTCCGTGTAATACAGTATCAGGGATTTCTTTTTGTGCTTTTGTTCGTTTTGAATAAAGAACTATCTAAATTAAGATGTTCAGATTCCTGTACCAACCGTCCTCCTCCGATGTAGGAGTCCCAAATGTGAGCCCTGCACACCGCTTTCCGGTGTGAGCCCTGCACACCCCTTTCAGATGTGAGCAGAAGTGACTATTTATGTCAGCCCTTCCAGCTCAGAGCTGCAGAGTCTCAGCACAGAGCATGAGCCGCCCTGCGAACCCGCCAGTGACCAGCTTACAGACGCACTTCATTTGAAGTGCTGCGGCAGCCCTCCCTCTCTCCCTTGCCCTCTCCCTGGCATTTCATTCTGTGCAGCGGTGCTCGTGTTTGTGCTCTCCGGTTGGTTTCTCTGTGAGGTTAACCTGTGCGAAGTGGACCGGACAGCCGATTCACAGCCGTGCTGGAGCGGTCCCCGGGGAGCGTGGCACTGCACAGAGAGCTTCCTCACTGCTTTGAAGCCTTTAAAGAAATCCACTTCTGGTTGAGAACATTGAAAATGGAAATAGCCTGAGATGAGGGGTGCCTCAGTATCAGCTTGACGTTTACGTCCCGTAATTCTCAAGCTTAATTGAGTCATTCAGATGTAATTTACTGTAAATACAGACTCAAAATCTCAAGATGTGAGCTTTTTAATCCATAGTAATGATATCAAATGCTGTTCTAACCTTTTATGACCTCATCTTTTCGTATTAATCATATGTTTCAGGTACAAATTGAAAACAAGCAGGAATAAAATTTTAAATAGAGTCCATCTGTTAATGAAAGGTGTTTGCAGTAGTTTTTTATGAAGGTGACAACATCCTGTGAACTAATGGTCTATCTTCTCACTTCCCACATGAGTCAAAAGGCTGATGTTCAGAATACCTGTTTCTCTCTTCAGATCCTGGAAGTGCCCATCCATTGCTCTTGCAGCGTTAGCTCACGCCGTGTCCCTGTGTGCTTTGTGTCCTGCAGGGCAGCGGCTGTTTGGGGAGACCATCCTGGGCCTGACGCAGGGCTCGGTGTCTGACCTGCTGGCCCGGCCCAAGCCCTGGCACAAGCTCAGCCTGAAGGGGAGGGAGCCCTTCGTGCGCATGCAGCTGTGGCTCAGTGACCCCCGAAACGTGGACAAGCTCATGGACATGAAGAGGATGGAGAAGAAGGGTGAGCCCCTCAGCCGACCTTCCTCACACGCATGTACGTTACACACACACACACATACACATGCACACACACACTCACGTTCACACGCAGCGCTCGCTGTTCCACACCTTCCTTCCTTTATTGGATTGTCAGGGCTGCCGTTGGCTGTGTTCCTCTCCAGCTCTCCTCCCCCTCCCCCTGCACAATGTATAGAAATGACAAATATAATTGACCTTAAACAACTGTCCAAGAGTGGTGTTTAACACAAGGACATGTGTGTTCATCGAATGATTGGCTGTTAGAGTACAACACATACCCACAGTAGTTAAGTACAGTGGAGGCCAATAGGCATGTCAGCGCATTTTCAAGATTGTAGTACCTCCCATACATTCCCAGGCCTAACTACCCCAGTGGTTAGAGCTTTTGTTCACATACATTTCGTACTGCAGGAGTGGGTTGGAGACAGGCTTAACTGCAATTTTCATGGGTTTCACCCTGTAATGAAGGTTATTCCACCCAAGCTCAGCGTGGGTATATTTGCAGAACAATTTCCGAAAAGCTGATAAACAGAAGTAGGTTATTCAGCAGTAGCGAGTGTCTGGCTGACTTTGTTAAGGTCATAGAAAAAGTCAACAATGAGGACATAGCTAGCTGAACTTGCTGTGTGGTCTGTTAACTGTTGGTTTTCACAGTAGTAGCCAGCTACCCAAGAAGATAGCTATTGTTTTTGTTCACTAACTCTAACTAGCTCTGAATATTTTGACGGTCACAATCCATAGCTAGCTATCAGACACATTCTTACTATGCAGTCAGCTACTTCAGCTATAAAATCTGCTCCAAGTAGTTAAAGTGAGCTGTACATGGGGTGCAGTGTTAAGCTTTCCAAGCGAGTGGGGAGGGGGGTGTCATCTGCAGATAGGCTCTTATGACTTGTAGTGAAATGGCCCAGTCTATTCATCTAAGTTTCTTTTTAATTTTTGAAATTTTTTGGGCCACACTTCTTCCCCTCGGGGTTCAGAGAGTACATGTCAATCAGGCATTTGATTGTCTGGAGTTCACCTTCTTTCTCCTTGTGCTGTGGAGGCAACTCCCTGTGCAACCCTTTTTTATGACCAGTTTCGGCAGGTTTCACTGAAATCGGTCTTAACCCGTTTCAAGTGGCTGTTGTGTGAAGAGAGCATTTGACTCACAGCTTAATTAACAACATGTCTGTGGTCTGAATTATTTATGAAACCACTCCGGCAAATATTTCAGTCACCCCCCCCCCCAAAAACAAAAAAAAAAAGCAAAAAAATAGATCTGGATTCCGTGAGAAGGCACGTCCTGTTGTTGTACACAAATCTCCTCCCACACTGACCAAGCCCTGTTGTTCCATTTTGCCAAGGCCAAGGATTTGTGCACTCCTGTATTCTAATGCTGCATATATAGAATGAAAAGGGCTCAAACAGGGCCTCCCTGATTGCCCTCCCCCCTCCCAATGGTCCAGACACGTCCCCGAGGCAGCAAATAAACTGCACATTCTCCGGGCTCCTGGAAAAAAAGGCGTTCCTCCGCACTGTCTGGATTGATCTGGGAGATAGATGTCAGCGCACTCATCAGATGTGACATGCTGGAGCCTCTCCAGGGCCTGCTTATTTAAAGTCCAATGCATTCATTTTTTTTTAATATCTCAGCAAGCTAAGTGAACATTCTTGGAGTGATTAGGCCTGTTTAACACTTCTCTGGGGCTAAAAATGACATTGCTGGTCCTTTTGGGTACGGATGACAATTTTGTTCATTATGAGTCAAGCGCAGGGGTGGGGGGCGGACCGCCGGGGAGCATGGGTAACCGGCGCGGCTCGGATGCGCTTTTCCAGCAGGGTTCCGAGGGGCGACAGGGACCTCTGCTCAGACAGGGCCAACCTGCTGCTCCGTCGGCTGAGGGGAAAATGTGCACTCGGCCGCGGAACAGAACAGCGATACAAGGGGAGTTAGGCGAGGCTGGGTTTTCGTGGGAAGGGCGGTAATTAGCTCTGTCAGCCTTCAGTGGGTGGTGAACGGGAAGCAGAAATAGCAAAGAGCGGCAGAGGAGCCAGATTCAGTGCTGCGTGTAGGTTTTACCAGGGACAGATCATCACTCGCGCATGACCGAGTCCCTGTGATTCAGTCATTCCAGGAGACTGTATTGCAAAGCAGCACAAAAAATGTTTTTTTTTCCATTAGACAAATACACTGAGAGCTCATGGGCATGTTCATTTTTTGAATCTTAATACTCTTAACATACATGTCCAATTATAATATCAAAGACATTATTGGTCATTCTCAATGTGATATTGGTAGTGATACGTCATTACAATTTAGCCTGTTGAATCACATTTCTTGCAGAAGGTATACTCGGGTGTTCACCATGCTTAGTCTCCAAGCTGAAATGTTTATATCATCACTCTTTGTGAAATTAAAGCTATTTGAGCACATAATCCCCTCAGGTAGGAAAGAAGCAGGGCAGTATTTCAAATTTGTAATGTAAATATTTTTGTGACGTGATTTGTTTAAGCAGGTATTTGATTCTGCTTTGGCCAGGCATAGTCTAAGACTCTCTAAGACTTGATATATACACAAAGCAGATGTGATCTTCATGGTTTCGTATTGAAGTTCTTTACATGCCCAGTCATATAAATGATCTTGTTTCTCATTAAAGCAGGAATTTGTAGGTAATTTTGAATAGTGAGAAGTCAAAATGTAACTATCTGTATTACATTTCTAAAATAATTTAAGAGAAAAATTGAGAGATTTCGCCCCAGTGGTTACCCTCACAGTAGAAATGTGCTGCCAGCTCATCTATTAATGGGTCTCATTTAACACAGAATTTTTCAAGTCTGTTTTTAATATCAGGACTTTCAGTGCATGTAAATGAATGACATGATATGTTGAAGTATTTCAGATTCAGGTTTAGGATTTAAATGGTGCCTTTAGTGGAGAAATACACACAAGGATTATTTATTCTCTGAAAGGATGGAAACTATTGTGTCTTTAATTCATATGTGAATTTATGGTGCCCCCTGGTGGGAAGGCATGCACCATAAAATATTTTAAGTCCCATGGACTGTGTGGTGCTATGTTGTTTTGCTCTGCCGCTTATCCCTTAATTACAGTGGCACACAGTTAGAATTGTTGTAATGTGTTGAACTAAAATAAGAACCCGGATCTAATTGCCTGTTATGTGTTTTCTTTTCAGCTGAGACTAAATACAGGAGGTAGACAAAATAATGGAAACACTAAATGAAAAGGACTCGTATTTGGAAGTAACTAAATCAAAATTACAGAGGAGTCTACTCATGTGTTTCATATTAATGTCGACACAAATTACCAATAAGTTTCTGCTGTAAAAGACACTTTAAAATCAGTAGTCTAACTGTGATTTTCTAAAGCAACATGCTAGCATGTTTTGAAACAGATCGAATTGTTGGTGCCTGAACGGAACAGAACCGAATCTACACCTCCATACCCAGTCACAACAAAAACCGTACACCATAAGCTAAATAAAGATGGTGTTTATGGTAGGGCTGCCAGTCGCAAACTGTTTGTACCCAAGGACTTTGTGTAATAATGCATAACCTGGTGTAATGAACACAAAACCTGGGCTTCTCGGAAGTGGAAGAAAGTAAAATGGTCTGATGATTCATCTTTTACTGTTTTTCCTGCATCAGGACAGGTTTATGTTTGGAGAAAGCCAAAGGAATCCTTCATCCCGCATGGCATGTTCCTAACTGTTAATCATGGTGGTGTATCTGTTGTGGTATTGAAACCGTCTTCTGGCAGTCATTGCATCCGACTGTTACTCTGTATGGTTAAAGTATGGCAAAGGGAGCAGGCACCAGCTGCCCAGGTGCACCCTATGGTGCAAACATTGTTTCCTCAAGATGCTCCCATGTTGCAAGACAATAACACCCCCAGACACAGTGCTAAACGGTTGTTTCATGAACACCTTCCATGGTCTCACCAATCACCAGATCTACACGTCATTGAACCTTTAGGGGAAGTACTGGAAGATACAGTGTGGAGTAAATATCTACCTCCTGTCAAAGAACAGAGGGCTTTCAGGTCCAGTATGATCCATTATCTGAATGGTCCAATATCCCTCTAGAAGTAGTGCCAGACTTGCACAGCAGCATTTCATCAAGGATTGAAGCTATTCTGAAGGCAAAGATTGGCCCAACTCCTTATTAGTAAATAAATATTTGTATGTTGTTTGGTGTTTCTTTTATTTTGTCTATCACCTGGCTGTGTAAAGATCCCTCCATAGAAACATCCCCCTCATTCTTGATTTTATTGTGCCATTGTGTTTCCGCTTGTACAGATGAACACTTTAATGCATTACTTTAGGTTAATATTGCATCATTGGTATAATTTTCATTTGTTGTAAAACAAAATTGAGGATTTTTTCTTTCTATTCCTCCCTGGAGAAACCTCTGCTGGCTTATGTGTGTGTAAGCATGTAGCTGACCTCCACTGGTATACACATATTTGTTACCACGCAGCTGACCTTCAGTGGCCAAACGTGTGTAACCATGTACTGTGTTTGACCTCCGCTGGCCTCCACATGTGTGTGTAACCTTGAAGTTGACCTTCCTACAGCCTACATGAAGCGTCGCCACAGCTCGGTGAGCGAGAGCCAGCCGGTGGAGAGTGGCCTGCCGGGGGGAGACTTCAGCCAGGGCAGCAGCCCCCAGCACCAGCAGCACCATCTGAAGAAGCCCCGCGTGGTCCTGGCCCCCGAGGAGAAGGAGGCCCTCAAACGCGCCTACCAGCAGAAGCCCTACCCCTCTCCCAAAACCATTGAGGAGCTGGCCAACCAGCTCAATCTTAAAACCAGCACTGTCATCAACTGGTTCCACAATTACAGGTGATTGCTCTCTGCCCTGTGTCCCTGTTCTGTCTGTATAGAGGCAACATTTTAAATGCCGGCTGAGTTTAACTCTTTTCAACCCCCAGTTTCTTTATGTTTGTTCCTTTAACCTCAGCTGTCTTTGATGAGAAGAATATGACATGCCAGTAGGTCTCATGCTGATGGCTGAGCTGCCGAGCGCTTGCTGACGCTGTGCTTTTTGTGCCAGGTCCAGAATCCGCCGCGAGCTGTTCATCGAGGAGATCCAGGCAGCTGCAGGAGAGGGGGGTTCCCCCGCGGCGCGGGTGGCCAAGGCGGGCGAGGGGGACAGCTGCGACGGCACAGAGTCAGACGGGACGATGGAGGGTCGTCCGGGCGGGGGCATGGGGCCGGAGGAGTACGGGGGCATCTCGGAGACCGAGGGCGCCGACCAAAAGGAGGCCAAGGAGGACGGGGGCACAGGGACGCCGGCCCGCTCGCCAGCCCCGCAGGATGCCGCCACCTTGGCGACCAGTGCGGCGGGCACCAGCGGCCACCAGGGCGGCGCCATCAGCAGCTTGTTCACTTTCCCTGAGGCGGCGCCTGCCGCCTCCAAGAACCCCAGGGACAGCAGCCTGCGCAAGAAGAAAGCCGCCAACCTCAACAACATCATCCACCGCCTGGAGAAGGCCGCCAGCCGTGAGGAGCCGTCCGAGTGGGAGTTCTGAGGCCCCCTGATGGCCCAAGATTTCTATTTCTATGTAACCTGACTGCGTAGCTGTGGCCAAGCCTGGCAAAGAGTCGCAGGAAATCTGGCATTTTTCAGATTTTCTTTTCTGAGTGGGAGAAAGAGGAGTAGAAAAAAACTGCTTGTCTGGTTTTGTTATTAAAAAAAAGCACTTAAAGCCCTGCTGGCCACAGGGCCCAAACGCCATTGGCCAATGGTGCGAAAAAGATACCAGAGACTAAACTATGGATGAGGAGCATTAATTCCCAGGAAATTTTTTTTGCAGTTTCAAGGATGAAAACTGTCAAAAGAAGCAATTTGGGTTTTTTTTTTGTTTTTGTTTTTCCTTAGAGAGGTTCATTCACCACCTCGAAGTGTTTCACGAAGCATCTTCTCAGCGAGATTTTTTCGCACTGTCAAGCTGAATAACTGTTACAGCGTCTGCCTTTTTTCTGTGTCTGTGTGTATGAGTGTGTGCGTTTTAGGGGCTCTATTCTTTTTTCCAGTGGATTTGTTTGGCTACACATCAACAAGAGAAGAACAAAGAAAAGTCACGAACAAAAACCAAGCATTTACAAATAGCTGTTGACAGGGGGAGAAGGACTGACTCAATCCCTCACCCTGTCTCTTTACCCATAAAGCTGCCATATGATGGCTATGGACCTCCAGTACACTATGGACTACTTTGAGAAGGAATCAACATTTTTTTTTCAAATTCTTCTTCTCCTTGGAAGAAGAAAAAAAACACCTTTTTATATCAATTTGGTTGCCACTAAGAGATTGCACAGTCTGCCGACTCTAAACAATGCTAGTTCGGATTCCTAGATATTATGGGAGGCAAAAAAAGATGAAAAAATAATAATAATGAACACCTGCTGTTTTAAAAAAAAATACTTTGAAAGGAATTATGAACGAATCACTTAAATTCACCATATTTTTTAACTTAAATGAAAGGTCATGTCAGGAAAAACAAAAAATCAGAAAAAATCTTTGTGGTAGCTGACTTAGTGTTATTTCTTGTAAGTGATCTAGAGCTCTTTGATAAGTAGTGCACATTTATTTCATAGCTTTAACTGACTTCTACATCTGTACACAGGCCACAGGGAGCGTCTGTTTAATACACTCCATTTTAGGTCAAAAAAAAAAAATCAGGAAAGCTTAAAATAGAAGAAAAAAATTATGTACACATCAAGAAATGTTTGAGTCTAGATATTTTTAAGACAAAAAACCTGCTTTTTAAACCTATAACCAGAAAAACCACACTATTGAAACCTCATACCAAGGCAGGCAGTGTGGCCGGGGGCCGCAGCACTACAGAGGCCTGTCCGTGGCCCTGTGCGGCGGTCGACGGCGCGGCGCAGAGGGGGGGCGGTCGCCATTTTTGTTTCTCGTTTGGCGAAACGTGAGGAGACGCACGGCTCACTTTACTGTATACTCCGAGCTTTCTTGCTCCAAACTTAGAGCTCCTTGTGTTGTCAGAGGAGCCTGGAGGACACGCTGAGGGTGCTGTGTCGCCCTGTTTCTCACGGTTTGTGTGTGTATATATGTGTGTGTGTGCGTGTGTGTGTGTGGTATAAACTACCCTCTGACGTGTGTTCTTCACATGCAGTGCACAGAGCGTCCTTGGGGGGCGGGGGGAGTGACTCGCGTCTTGTTATGCACTCGGTACAAACCCTGCAAGCAGCAGGGCTGGCCCATTGCAGCACAACCTGCCTCACGTTCTTCTCTGAATTCTCTGCAATGTATTTGCAAAGGGCAGCATCTTTTTACGTTCATATTGAGAGGTGAATACCTTAGAAAATACACAAGATAGACCTTGCAGACCAAAGTCTGAGAAAGGCCCTTACAAAAAAATAAATAAATAAAGACTAAAACATTGGATGTAGCCCCTCCATGAGGTTTACCTGAGCACAGAAGCCAAGTCTTTGATACCAAAGCAGCCTATCACTTGAAGAGGTGCAGGTTCCTGCTCCAGTCTGGAAGTCCACAGCAGAGGCTCGATTCATCTCGCTGCCAAAAGCCCCCCCCAACCCCCAGCCTTCTGCATCTACGGTATACAAGTGTGTTAGCGCACAATGGCAGGTTTTGTCTAGCATGCCTGTCTTCTCCATCACAATTTTTTAATAATATTAGGTATTTATATTCATGAGAACGATTCTAAAGAGCAATTCAGTGGGAGTCTTTCTCATGTTCACTCCTCATCTTCCTCAAAATTATTATTATGGTAGTGTCTCACTTTACATTGGCTGACCTTTGTGAATACATTCAGTGATATTTCAGTCATCAGCATCACTAAATGTCAGTTACTGCAACTGTCAGCCCCCCCCCCCCCCCCCCCCCCCCCAAAACCTGGACTTCATTCATAAGCTTGATGTGGAATATATCAAATCCCAGTTCACCTGGAGCACCCTTTTCCCCTCCAATGCCACAAGCTCACAGTGCCTGCCTGCCCACTGCCTCCTCCTATGTGTGTGTGTGTGTGTGTGTGTGTGTGTGTGTGTGTGTGTGTGAGGGGGGTAGGACTGTGGCTGAGGCCCGGTTCCTCTGCCATGTCCCAGCTTTGTGTGTGTGTGTGTTGCTCCTGTGTGTTTTATAAGTCTGTGTGTTGCTTTTATTTGTACATACCTGCACACATGTAGAGTGCACAACTGCCACCCTTGCTTTCTTATAAGCTGTTTTATCAATTATATAGCTTTCAACGTAGCTCATGTTTAGGTTCCTGTTATTGCCATATCTTAAAGACTTACAGTAGCTTACTTCAGTGTAGTTTTTTTGGTTCAGCTTATTTATAGGTGCTGTATTTTTCATTTTGATGTCTTATTTCATTGATTTTGTTAGTTTATGGATTTTTTTGTATTTTATCGAAGGGATTATAAGGGGGCAAGTTACATTTTTTTTTTTTTAGACTGATAGACTGCCGGCAGTATTGGGTAATACTTACAAGATGTAGTTGTCATACATGTATATTAATGAACTGAAGATTATTTTGAGTGTCATTTATATTGTTTTAAAAGAAATAAGTAAGCAACCAATAATGATGATTATGATGATGATGATGATGATTGCATTGTACGGTGCATTTGCAGTTCATGATTTAATGTTACATCTTTTGTGCATTTTGTTTTCGTAATTCATTTAAGTGACATTTCAAGAGGATGTGAGTACAATACAGAACACCTCAGCGCTTTTGGAATCAAGTTACCATATATATTTGGGTATTTAATTGTTTTTTTAATCATCTTTATTGAATTTAGAGCAGTAGCAACAGGCTTTTGAGATGAGGAGGGTAGTATATCTGATGAATGCAGCACGAAGGAGCCTCAGAGCAGAGCAGATCAGCGCCAGGGGTTTTAGAGCACATTAGAGTAGTCCCAAGGGGCTTCAGAGCCAAATGGATCAGTACCAAGGGGCTTCAGAGCCAAATGGATCAGTACCAAGGGGCTTCAGAGCCAAATGGAGCAGTACCAAGGGGCTTCAGAGCCAATTGGAGCAGTACCAAGGGGCTTCAGAGCCAATTGGAGCAGTACTAAGGGGCTTCAGAGCCAATCGGAGCAGTACTAAGGGGCTTCAGAGCCAATCGGAGCAGTACTAAGGGGCTTCAGAGCCAATCGGAGCAGTACTAAGGGGCTTCAGAGCTGACGAGAGCAGTCCCAGAGGGCTTCAGGCAGTCCCCACCAATTTGATTTTCTGTAATTCTTTAGTTTGGCCTGCCATTTCCATCTATGGGACGGCCCAGACATAGTTTGCACAGCTCGAAAGAAACCATCCATAGACCTAGATGGTAGCATGGGATGAAAATCAGATGGCTCCATGAATACGGCCCTGAGAAATTCCACTACATTTTGGAGTTCTGGTTCGGTTTTGAGGTGTGGGGAGGCGTGGCGATTCCATTTGGGTCAAAATGTGGTTCTGCACAAGGCTTGTCTTCAGAACATGTACACTGACACTTGTACAATACGTTGTAAAGCACTTATGTAATTGATTAAATAATCTAATTAGCCTATTTGATTTAAAACTGTACTTAAACACATACTGGAAACTTTAACTCTTCGGTTCGGTATGATAAAGTATAAATCTGTTGATTGTGCCTAAATATCTGTACAGCAAAAGCATGAACTTTAAATGCAGTATATTAGTGACGTATGGGCAGTGCACTTAGAGACGTTAGAAATTTGAACGAGCCTGAATTTGTGTGTGTGTTTTTGTGTACTGTGCGTTTCAGGGTAGTCTTTGTATTATTATATTCTAGTTTAATTTTTTATGTACTTAACATTGTAAATTGTTTTGGGTGTTTATATTCTTTAAAGGAAAAGCAAGCGTTACCAGAGGTTCGCCTTAACACTTACAGCTTATGGTGTATAAAGCACAAGCACTGCTAAGTAAAATACTCTTTAAGAGTTTAAATACAAAGTTAAAATTTTGGTAATTTTTGGTAATGGATTCCATTTTGAAAATATTGACATTTCTTCAGTCTTATTAACTTTAGGTAAATCAGAAGTCAGTTTCATTCTAATAACTGTTATAACATTCTGATAAAAAAAATATTATTATTCCCCTGTTTAACCTCAGTAATGAGGTAAACCCACTTCATCATATCCCAGGACTGGATGAAGGGCACTTAGAGCATTTTTGTGAAAAATGCTCACTACTTAACCTGATCATGTAAGGTTTTTTTATCACACTAGTGCATAAAATGACTTTTATGTTTCCTTGAAAAAGTCTTTAAAAAAAGTTTCTGATGATGTTTTGTTGGATGTACTAGGCACAGACCAATTATATGGCCCATAAAAGGCATATTATTGAGCATTTGGTATGTCCAGCCAAGTATTTTCCCAGGGTTTTGTTTCTCCCATAGAACACTGTATGTGCCCCTTTGCACTGTTGTGATACGATAGCAGCACAACAGAATAGCCAAGCACTTAACAGCACCCAGTCTAGACTGGCGCACTCCATTGTGGGATAGGCCCCCATGGGGGATGCTGGGAATTGCATGCTCAGACACGTCAGAAAGCCAGAGCTGTCTTGGCCTTGCCTTTCCAGCAGTAAGAGTAGCTCCTGCCTTTAGCCTCAGTAGCTCTCCAACTGCAAAGCAAGGGGTAATCCAATTACTCTAGAGAGCAGTGCAGGTGGCTTTGGATAACTTTGTCAAAACAAAGCGCTCCCCTCACACTGCAATATGTAGGCGTTGTTTTAAACCATGGCCTCCAAAAGCCTGGAGTGCAAGGTTGGCCAGCGCACTTTCCACATCATTCTGTATGGCTTTCCTTTTGGGAACTCAGTGGAGAAATTTGCCACACAAGTGCGTCCTCCACATTACAATAGCGAACAACCAGAACAGTTCATGAAGAGGTTCTTAATAACTCGTTAAAAGCACATTAGGTTCCAGTGTTTTTGGAGCTTTGGAGCACCACTTTTGTGTGGTGTTGGAGGGTTATATTTATCGCATACCATCTTCTTAATCACTCTAAAACAGTTTAGACTCATTTTTAATCAAGAGAGGAATGCTGTAGCCAAGCGTTTAACCAGTTTGAAGTCATCAGAGTGCCTTGACAGCAATCCAGAAGGAGTGTAGCAAGGAAATGTAATGGATTGGTGTTTAATTAATGCATTAAAAGGGTGCAGTCTATTATCTGGAAAGCTGCAAAGATTTGGACAAAGCCTTATATCGGTCCCATTCCTTTATTGTACAGAAACACTTTTTCTCTCTGAATACAAAGCCTTGTGCAGTTTGCCATGAAACCACATTGAACAGTTGAGAGCATTTCATTGCCTTTTCACATTGTGCCAGCCTCACCCTAAGAAGGACTTTACAGAAAGGAGTGGTACTCTACACATGTGTAATGGTGTTTAGGGGTTCTGAAGTCATTCTGTTTAAAGCTGTGTTCCCACTGATCCTCCTCACCTGTAGTTCAGCTGTTCCTGAGATGAGCCTGCTATGTTTCCAGAACAAATTGACCCCCAGGCCAGCAGTCTTATGGACCAACCCCATGTACAACACTGGGTTGCCCCGAATCCCAAGGGAGCCAGTTGGAAGTAGGACCTTAATCTGTGCCAAATACCGCACATAAGACGAGTCTGTTTCAGTACTCTTATTTTGATGTCACTTCCTTCTTAACATAATAGTTCACACTTAGAAATGGGCATAATTTTACCTCCCAAGCTGTATTTAGGATCATTATACAGCGTAGTCGGCATTGTTCCCCATATTCTTTTTGTTTTGGCCTTTCTAAGTTGGTGAATAGCAAAAAAAGCATTAGCATTATGTGTTCTCCTTCTGTCTTTACCTAGTAAACACCCACCCAATTTGGCAGGCTGGTTGATCTATTTACAAACTCGCCCACAATATAGGCAGGTGAAGGCTGTGCCAGAGAAGTTCACCTCTAAAGATGCTCCAAGGACAGCTGGAGGTGCAACCCCCATCTGTCGAATGCAAGCCACCTTATTGGGCCATATTAAAGTGACACCCATGCAGCTGAGGGTCAGTGGAAACCATGCAGGCTTGGGGCTGAATTTGGCCCAAATCAGTACTCTGTCTTCCTAATGCTGTGCTGTGGTGGAGAATGAACCTCGAAGCCCCTGGAGCCTTAACACAAACAGGTCATGTTCGGCTTGATTAAGGAAAGTCCTCTGAAGTGCGGAATATGTGAGGGTTGATTGGTCAGTGAGAGCATGACCCTTGAGCGTCGCCTGGATTGGGAGACCGGGCCTGCTGCCATGGCAACGTGCCATTGTGACTTTGTCTCCTGCTGCTCTTCAGTTCCCAGGGCCAGTGAGATTCACAGGCAGTCAGTCTAAAGAGCCTTGCACAGGCTGACAAAAATGGCCTGCTTTTCCCATCCAGAACAGGCTCGGACTCCTCCAGCTGGGCTACAGGATGCATCTGGGAAATGTAGTTTTGCATTTTAGTTCCTGTTCCACATAAGTGGGTGATTATAGGTGCACAGAGCTGTAACTGGGGATCATTTGCTGGCGAGTAGGAGGACAGGGGTAGGGGGTTACTGTGAGGCCGAGAACTGCTGCCTCTGCTCACCCCCTTCATCGTTATGGCCGTTCAGTGCAGGGATGTCCAGAGCAGTCAGTGCTAATGGATCAGAGCTTAAAAGCACAGATCACAGGAAGAGGAGGAGCGTATTGATGGAACATGTTGCCAGCTCCATAGACAGAGGATGATGACTTGAAAAAACGGATTCCCAAGAGCTTTTGTGTGTTGGTTTTCATTTAGCGTTTTCTCTTTTCGCACTGTTCCTCTTTTTCTATTCTCATTTTTCTGAGCGCTGTTCTTGTTGATATATAATTTCAAACGTCGACCCTTCCCTAGCATCTTTTTTTGGGTGTTTTCTGCAGGAAGTAATGCTTTCCTAAGAGAGAGCCATTCTCCCCATAACTTGCTGCATTTTGGCAGGCCGATCTGCTGTCTTTTAAATCCATTTGTTACCGCCATTTTATTTGATGGAGAATACGAAAATCCTTACTGACATGAGGCAGAAGAGTTTGTGCAAAAGCAATGTTTATTGAACAGCATATTATGCTGCTTTATCCACACCGTTTCATTTAAATGTCATTTCATTTATGTATTGTATTGATTTAATCCGTCACAGGGAATTAAGCATTTCAGCTGACATTTACTTTTCAATTTCTGTGCACTCTGGGCAAAAAAAAAAGTCAAAATGAAACTCCTCATATGATCTAATGGAAGCCAAATAACAATGGTTAAACGGGTTTTTGTGTGTACACGTTTTTTAACGTCTCTGAAGGTCAGTTAAAAGTTTTCAGACGCAAGCTGTTGCCCCACCATTCACCTGCTGCCAGTCAAGCTGACATTTCCCATAAAATGGATTAAAGCAGGTCATTCTGCACAGCTAGACCACAGTTAGCTTTTTGTAGGCTTTAGACATCCTCTTTTACAGGATAGACAGCTGTTTTCCTGTCTTAGCACCTCTTGTTTGTCTGTTAGTTTCTGCTGAGTCTGATGCTAAAGCCCATATGATGAAGGATTGAGGTGTTTGTGTAGATTTGGGAGAGCAGAAGTCTAACCCCAGTTTAGACTCTTCTACTCTGTGGCCTCTGGGGTTTTTTTTTTTTTTTTTTTTTTTTTCGGCAGTGCATCATTGACTCCGGAGCCTCAGCAAAACGTGATTGTGCTCACACAGAAGGGTACTAATGAAAGAATAACGTACATTGCACAAAAGCGGACAACACAGCGCATAAGCAATACAATGGACAAGGACCAAATCATCTGTGACTCAGTCCTGAGACGGAATCGGTCATTAACGGCTGTTTGTACTACTTGCTATTCTGTTTTAGAGTCGCCTGCAGTATTTTATAGGAAAGAACAAGCAGAGTGTATCAGCATACAGTGTGAAGTGGCTTCAGAGGGAGGAGGGATTTCTGTGCCGTGTCTTGTGTAGTCTCAGTACCAGAGGTAGAGCTTTGTGTATGATTTTTTTTTTTTTCTTTGTATCACTGGCATCCTCGTTGTCATGGTCTGTGTTGTTAGACATGCCCTCGTCCGTAGTTTTCTGAGAAGAAAAAAAAAAACGGGTCCGATTGTAAAACCTTATGAAGAATAGGGGCAAAGCGACTGTCAAATTCAGGAGCATATACCCAAAGCAACACTGGTTTATAAAGGGCATTTATGTGCATTTTAATCTTTTTTTTTTTTTGCAGTTTTTATGTATGTCACAGTACTCTCTAAGCTTTTAATTTTTCACATCATGAATACACGCAAGGGTGAATTTTAATCCTTAGTACCAAACATGCTCATTCAGTCTAATCATGTACAAGTCACTATGGAATCGACGTGATTCCTCTGGACAAAATTCAGGAGTTTGCCATTTGCAAATATTTTTCTATACAACTACGATAGATTGCTATAGATATTCTATACACTGTCATATAACATTGTACATATAAGAAATATATCCTTCTAGCGTCTCCTCAAGCTGTTAGGCATTTTGGTTGGTTGTTCTTGTTTTTGTTACTGAAGTATTAATAGTTTTGTGCAGCGTTGATGTGGAAGTACATCATCTGCTCTATTCTCCATATCAGGACTAAGAAACCTCAGACTGTTTCCTTTATTTTTTCATGGAATCTGATGAAGTGCATTCTTGTAGGAGTTCAGTAATAGCCCAGTAAACACCAGCAACTGGAGCTTTGCTGAATACAATTTGAGGATGGCACTACTTTGTCGGTTTGATCCATTTCCATGCAAGTTGTTCAGTTTCATGCAAGTGTTGAGTTTATCAGCACAGTGCAAATGAATTATTTTCTTAATGGAAACCATGTTTTTTCTCCTCATAATCTGATGCAATATTAGTAAGAAAATGAATTTTCTTGTAAAAACATTTCCAAGGTAAATGTAATGAAAATTCTGGTCTGGCAAGAAGCTTGTTTTATTGACCTTGTTGTTTCCCTGTAATGTAGACCAGCTGCTAACAGGCCCGGAGTCCCAGACGGTTAGTTACACTCCAGGTGCTTTCTGTTTTCCTTTGGTTCTCTGTTTTCCCTTGAGCTGAAAAAGGAAGCCTTTGGCAATAACCAAAACTCCTTGTAGTCTTGTTCAGTAATCTGTGACCACCAGAGTTGTGGCTGTCGGTATTAACTCCCCTTTCAGTACGTTTGTTTTCCCAGCTATGGCCTAATTTGTATTAATTTTTATGTTATCCCTACTTATTGATTTCGCCTGGTCAGTTCAGTTGAGGGTACGTTCTCGTCCTGAATGTGACTAGCACAGAGTGGCTGGCAGGCTGCTGTTGCGGTCGAGCGCCAGTGCTGGAGAAGTATGCCGTGAGAACCGGAGGACTGCAGCGCTGCGAGATGACTGTTCTCATGCTGTTTGTCAGATGTTGCGTTTATTGTGTTGGATTCTTGTCATGAAGGCTGCTGGTCCACAGAGACGGAGGTCAGGCTCTTTAACTTCTGCAGGGGGGAAAAAAAATCCTAACATTAAGCAGACTTTCCGTTCAATTTTAAATGATCAGTTTTTTTTTTTTTTTTTTTTTTTGTAGTTGTTAATCACATATAATCGCACAGCGATTATCAGGAATCAGAAGATGTAGTTCAGGGAAAATGAAGTGTTCCTCATTTAGCCAGCTGGAGTGAATGAACACATGGAAAGAGTTGGCTTCTAGGATTGGGAGCCCTTTACTTTCTGCAGTTAGCTTTCTGCTGTAGCTGAGAGAGATTGTCTGTTCCAGTGCAGTGAGTGCTGTGGGAACTTCGTTAAGCACCTGTGTGGAGTTCTGTTCTGCTTCTGTGTTGAAAATGAAGTCCTCACTGTTGTTCTGTCGCTACATGGATTTTCCCTGTATCAGTAGTATTATCTCAGTATCATCTTTTGGAAACAGGAAGCAGGAGGGAGGCAATGTGAACTCCTTGTCTTAAAGTAGTTTATTGGGACCTTTGGTTCATGATGATTGAGGACAACATTTGCTTCATCCCCCAGTGTACCAGCCATGCAGTGCTGGAGCTTTTAGGTCAGGTGAAGAGTGGGGAGAGAATATGGATGCTTAATAAAACTACATTTCCCACAGTGCCTTGCTGCTACTTTTACCTAGTACCATCTGTCTGAGGTGCTGTTTTGTGGTTCACAGGGAGACCTCTTGATGACGTGTGAGAAAATATGCATTTGTTTTCCCTCTCAGAGTGTAGCAGTCAGACTTTATAAGTATACCTTCATAAGCCTAGGGTCTGCAGAGGCCCTCCTAATAGTTCTCACAGAAACTCCTCTTTCAAATCTCACCATGCAATCAGGCTTTCAGTAGAGGCCAGGACTGGGTTGTATCGGGGCTAGACAATTACGAGTACATCTTTTTCCTGCAAGTATCTCGGTTCATCAAAGGAATACTGTTATCTTGATTTCACTATTATATTTTATTTTATTTGGCCATATCCTACTGCAAAGTCTTGGACCTTTTTACAAGGCTGTTGTATAGATATTTACTTTGACAAATTGTATAAAAAAAAGAGAGCTAGCTTTACTTGCTGCCAGTTTTGTGGCCCTATACATTTTATCACTTTACTACTACTTTACCAGATTTATAAGCAATCTTTTTCTACCAGAATATTTTTCAGCTGATGACTTGGAAACAGGGACACTACTTTTATCAACAGTGGGGAAAATCTATAGGAAAAGTCTGGGGGACGGGGCGGGGTTTTGGCCACACTCGATCAAAGCTTTTTAAGTGCCAGAGGTCTCCATCCATGTAGTGTTGGAAAAGGTAGCCTTTATAGTGGTCACAGACAGTGTACATGATATCTGCAAACCTGCTGGCCACGAGTGGGACTTGTGCCACTGCCATTTTGTATCGTTTTTACAAAACCTATTGCATCGCGGAGAGATCGGACGATCAACTCAAATCTACCCCCTTCCTCCCCTACCAAAAAACTATCACCTGTTTTTAAACCCTTTTTAATAAATGGTGGTAGAACAAGAATTTTTTACCAAATAATAAAGAAATTTGCTTTTACGTTGTTCAAGAGCTTTTTAACATTTAGACTGTTTCCTAAGATTCTTGTTAAAAGAGCTGCCTTTGTTCAGCTAATACTTGTGTGGCTGGAGACCTCAGTTGTACAGATGTGGCTTCTATAGGATTTTAATTTGTTTAATTTTTTGTTTTGTTGGTTTTTTCTTTGTTCTTGTTGTTTGTGCGAGTGTTTATGGTTGTATGTGCGCGTGCGTGTGTGTGTGTGTATGAAGGTGTTGTGACTTCTTTTTTCCCCCAGATTTCATGTTAAAGTTTTATTACCCTGATATTACACACAAAAAAAAAAGAAAAATCCAGTCAACCAAAAAGTGTCTTTCTCAGTGAAAGCAGCCACCTGACACTTTTCAGTACACTTTTCAATGCAGTTCTTTCCTCTGAATCACTCCACCCTGAACATGTGTTTGCATGGGGATGAAGAAGGCGGGGCCCTGCAGTGGCCTTTACCTCCCTTTCGCGTGTGGAGTGTTACGCTACTCCTTTCCCGTCGGGGAAAACTCTGTGTTCCTCCCGCTTTCAGTGGCACCATTGTCCTGCTCTGCTGTCACTTTGATGACAGAGAGACGTAATATTTTGCCATCCCAAAAAAAAAAAAAAAAAAGAAGCTTGCCGTGGTCTGAACCCGTTAGCCTGTCTATTTTTGTATAACACGGTAAGAGGCTGCATGGTCGTTGTCCTTTTCCTGACCTTCTTTCTTTTTGTTTTCGTTACTTTTTTTTCTTTTCTAACATTAAAGTCATGTAGTCTGTTCTCAGCACTGTAAGACAGTCCCTATACAATATGGAGAAGCAATATCACTGTATGAAACTCACATTGTATTATTATTATTATTATTATTATTATTATTCACTAGCACCCTAGGTGTGATAATTGAAGTAAATATCTTTTATACAAACACAAAGTTGGCGTGTGGTGTGTTTTTTCTTAATAAAGTACTTTTCATTGTATGCTTTCATGCTGATTGCTCCAGTCTTCCAGGATAAGCTTGATGGGTTATAAAAAGCCCAAAATAAACTGGTAAAGAGCGTGGTTGGAACATCATGACCTTGACATTAAACCAGGAGTATTCAGACTGCAATGCTATGACACATAGCTTTAGCATGGTTAGCATAGCATAGTTAGTTTTAGACAAAGGAGGATGTAAGAGCTCTTACTTTATGAATGGGCAAGATTGTGCTAATACTCAAGAATGACACAGGATTTATCCTCACTGCGTTTTCTCCTTAACCCCTCAGATGCATCATGGGTAATTAAATGGTGTTAATCTGACGCCATGTGACTTCAGCTCTGAGGACCTTTTTTCTGTTACAGTGAAAATTACTCACAACAGAGACGGTATTGATCAGCTGTGACTCACTTCCAAGAACAGAAACTAGCCCTGTAGCTTTCATTTACCTGCTTAGGTGTCGGCTCTCACAGACACAACGGCCACGTTGGCGAATGAGTGCACGACTTTCCACTGCAAACCACATTCACCCCTTTCCTCATTTACTAGTGCATCCAGATCTGAAGGGTGAAATGCTCTGTCATTACCTTGGCAGAGTAACATGTGGCAAAGTCAGATAAGCAGTGCTCTACAAGATGCGCTCATCTATGGATAAAAAACATGACACATCCCCGCTGTCTCTGGCAGGCTGGAGATAAGCCCCACTGTGCCTGTCACTTTGCCTGCATTACATACAAAGGTGTGAGTCACACAGGTGTCTCTGTGTGATGCAAAGATCTGGGGTAGTGCGACTGTCATGTCATCTAAAGAGGCACAGATACATCTGTGTCTTATCACTGTTGCATGATGTGTGGGTGGGGGTGGGGTTGGTTGGGGGCAGATTTGTGCATATGGCGTTACACAGTAAAATATCTCCACCATGCCAAAAGACATAGCATAAAGGGATACCTAACAGACCCGCTCCATCCACAGTAGCGCTGACTTTCTGAAATTTTGGTTGAGGTTGCCTCATAGCATAAAAAGTAAAATTTGAGTGGTCCCAGAAAAGAAAGTGATTAACATGTAAACATGTTTACATTTACATTACATTTATTCATTTAGCAGACGCTTTTATCCAAAGCGACGTACAAAAGTGCATATAGTGGGCAAACAGGCACAGGCACAAGGGCAAGATGTGTATATGTCATACAAAGCAGATAGTGCTGAAGCTGAGCACAAGGTCAGTGTAGCAAGACAGAACTAATCTGATCTAAGGGTACATATATCAAATACAATCACTGGGACAATAAAGTACCGCTATGCTACCTAGGCAAAAACGTGCTACAAAAGGTAAGAGATAGAGTTACAAGTACAAGCCAGGAATCTTAGATCTACAAGGTCAAAATGGCAAGGGTGTCAGTCCAGGTAGAGTCTGAAGAGGTGTGTCTTCAGCCCACGTCTGAAGGGTTGGATTGAAGGGGTTGTTCCCAGGGGGGTGGGGAGTTCATTCCACCATTGGGGGGCGATGATGGAAAAGTGACATGTGACACTTATAGTGGCTTCAGAAAGTATTCAGACCAGTTCACTTTTTGCGCACTTTGTGATGTTATGGGCTTGATCTAAAATGGATTAAATGTATTCTTTTGGCCATCAATCTATACTCAATGACCCATAATGACAAAGCAAAAATATTTATATATCTCAAATTTACTAAAAAAACTGAAACATCATGTATACATAAATACTGAGACCCTTTATTCAGTAGTTTGTAGAAGCACTTTTGGCAGCAATCACAGCTTTGAGCCTTCTTGGGCAAGTCTCTACAGGCTTTGTGCACCTGGACTTAGGCAGTTTCTCCCATTTGTCCTGGCAGATCTTCCCCTCTTTGTCTCGTCAGCCCAGAGAATCTTTTTTCCTCATGATCCCAGAGTCCTTCAATTGTCCTTTTGTCTAACCACTCTACCATAATGACTATTGGGGTATCTCAGACAGGACAAGTTAACATACATGTTAAGTGTGAATTAACTGAAGTTTTAAATATGGAGTATGTTTGTGACAGCGCATGAGTCGAACTGTAACGTCAAATTAATTCTGTTCAACCGTGGCATTTAAAGGAGGTCACTAAATAGGGTTTTGCCTTTATCTATAGAAATAGCTAGCTGCACTCCTGTAGTATGGAGCAGCTCTTGAAACTGAAATGTTGCTGGTTTGATTCCCTGCTGGGGTACTGCTGTTATTACCTTGGGCAAGGTACTCACAGGACTCAAAGAAGTCATAGTTGCCTCAGTAAATATCCAGCTCTATAAATGGATAAAATTGTAACATATGTTACATGCTAAATGACAATAATGTGTAATGTAATGTCTCTAACTAACTAATAACTAATACCAACACTGTACCATAACTTCACTGATGCATAACACTATGTGTCTCTTACTGCCACTACACCCTTTTGAAGATGCTGCTCCTAATCTCAACCCTTCACACTGATAATTCGCCTTTTACTTCTCTTACAGTGAGACTATGATCTTATTCAGAGACACTGCATGCAAAATTCTGCATGCTGCACCCTATCACAAACTCTAATACTGACTGACTAACTCTGGTACCCAACTCCACATTCACACTGACACAAAACACAGACTCTTTCACACTGAAACTGTACCCAGTGTCACTCCATTACATTAGCACAGCTCCCTGAGATCTGAGATCTGCTGCTGCTCCTTTCCCAGCATGCTCCTCTCTTGACCCCGTCGCTCTCTCTGCCCCTGCCAGGAGAGGCGCTCCCGTACAGCAGACCCTGCAGGCCCTGCAGACGGAGTTGCACAGCCTGCATGCAGACGACATCAAACTGTTTGAGAAGATCAAGTTCCTGCAAAGCTGCTTGGGCGGGTTGTGTACCCACCTCCTTCTTTATTGTTCCTAGGACTAACACTATCTCTGATAAATATACAAAATAAAGCAAATAAACAATACCCGGGGAAAGGGTTTAGTTGGCCCGAACTCTTGTTTCTGAATCAGCCCAGCCTAGATATTAAATGGTGATGGTTTTGACAATGGTATATATTACTAAATTGGCAGCCATTTGGCTCAGCTCTGTTCCCAAACTACTGTCATGTCAAAATATAGCATCTTGGGCCTCAAAATGGTCTCAGTTGGAGCTGTCATTGGAAGAATGCAAGCCTTTCCATTGCCAATTCACATCATTGGGTTTGGCATCATTTTGAAAAGTTGTTTAATGTGATCAAAAGTGGTTCTCAGCCACCTAAGTAGTAGCATTTAGACTGAGGCCCTTGCTCTCTGTCTCCCCCTGTAGGCTGGAGGCAGTGATGATACAGTGGTGCATTACTCCACCCAGTATGAAGAGAGACTGGGTCCCTTTGCCTCCTTCAGCAAAAGGGTAAGAAATACCTAGGGGTGGCCCATGCGTATGGCCCATTACCACAGCACTTTGGTAATGTTAGGCGTTAAGAGGTGGACTGGTTCATATTCTGGCAATCTCTGTTACATTGTGTCAGTGACAAAAACCTTTGTACTACCATAACCCTCCAGTTTTTATCAGCACTGCCCACAGCACACACTGTGAATGCATGCTCAGACCTACAGGGTTATTGCTCTTCTGTTGCCTATCACCATCCTGCTGCTACAGTTTTGTTGTGTTGATACATGTGCATAGTGTGCAGCTTGTGTAGCAGATCGTGCTGTGGTAAGTTTCGATGGATGAGTATGGCAGCACTGTGGTATGGTGATAAATATCAGGGCAACCCAAAGATTGCTGGTTCAATTCCCTGGTGGGGCACTGCCACTGTACCCTGAGGCAAGGAGCTCAGATTGCCTGAGCTGTATGGAAGGATCCCATATAAAAACCGTGCGCTATGTAAGTTGCTCTGGGTAACTGCTAAGCAGCAGTGCTGTATCGTAGTAATGTCTGCTGTGTGCTGCGACAGGAGCGCCAGTGCTGACACCTCAGCCTCAGTTCCCAGGATGAAGCCGCTCTCAGCATGGTGAGCACATCACACGCAGGCATTGCTGTGCTCCTCCTGCCTTTCAGACATCCCTACCGTCACGTCACGACTGACCCTGTGCTGTGTGCCTCAGGATCGGCTCATCCTCTCCAACAAGATAGCCAGGACCGCTGCATTCATCTACACCATCTTCCTGCACTGCCTGGTCTTCCTGGGGAGCATCATGTGACATGAAAAAAGTGGATTGACCAATCACTGGTCCTGATGGCCTCACAGTCCTGCTCCTCTCATGGAAAAGTATAATGAGCTGTAATATATGGGCTCTATGTCCATAGTGTGCAACTTGTGCTCATTAAATGAGTTTGCCACTATATGCTTAGTTCAGGACCACTCACTGTGCTTGTTTTTATACTGTTAGCATCCCAGCTGGGTTTCTCCCACATCTACTGAGACAGAACACCTCTCTCCTAGGATCCAACAGCAGTGTCCTACACTGGACTCACACCATTCTGACCATTGTCTAACGTTTTTACTATGGTGGTGCTATGATTTCCCAAGAGGTAAGCTGGCTCTAAACCCATGAATGTCATTTTTTATTCAAGAAAATTGAAATAACTGAAGACTGAAGAGAGGATATTTTATGTCCTGTAGAGTTAATTTCCTGTGAAAAGGTTTGTTATTTTGACGCGATTCCCAGGTGCTGTGTAAAACTGCCTGGGGCGAGAGTGTTAGGAGAGACTGCTCTGCTTACTGTGCAAAGAAGTGTTGCTCTCTCGGTGCTTTATGAATGGGAGTGGACAGGTGCACCTTGACATTGTGCAGTGTAATCTAAAACATATTCAGCTTTTCTGTGGCCATACGTACATCAGTACTACCTTGAAAACATTTATCACTGAAATGGAAAAAGTCTGCATCATATCTGACATATGTAAGTGGATAATTTAAAGAGTGTGTAAAGAAAAACTGTTGGGAAGAACACACATGCAGATGGTACCTGTTTGTGGGATACAGTGATGTGCTGTAAATTTACATACATACAAACGTAACCACCCTTTAGCTCCTGATTTTGAGCTTTTTCGTGCGTTCCCAGGTACTCTGACCACCTTCATTGTTTTCATGAGAACAAGGAAAATGCAGACATGCGGAACTGAGGTCACAGTTCCGGAGCAGAGGGGATACCAGAGGTTCCGCGTTCTCCTGTATGTCCTCTGCAGTAACAGCTTTGGTCCACTAGGTAGAGTGTTTGTTTCCGATGCCAGAGCATGCCATACAGAAATGCATATCACTATTTCTTTTCTTCCACAGTCTTCGGCCTTGCTCATGGGGTCTAGCAGTACCCTGTTTATCATTATAACCAGCTCATGACTGAGAACTCAGAGGAATTCATTTACCTAGGGTTATCAAAGAGCATGAGTAAGATTGGAATATCAGGTTCAATGTCGTAATTTAGAGAAAAGTTACATGTTTCCTACAACAAAGGACCAGAAGTTTTGAGTGTGTCTGGGTCTGTGGTGGTTTCAGGGTTTCCACTGTTTGCAACACGTTTGCAATGCTTTTTCAGTTTAATGTTATAGACGTTGCAGCAGTTTTTTTTGGTTGTTGTTTGTTTTCACTTTTCACTGATGGTTGTGCAGGTGGAGCGGGTCACCCTCTACCTGTTGTCATGAAGATATCTGACCCCATGAAACTATAACCTGCTTAAGCAGCTGTCCAAATGAGGGGAGACAAAACTCCTAAGGATAAAGTGGAACTAATTCGTTCTCCTCACAGTTAGCTAATGTTGCAGAAGGTGAACATACATTAATCCAATAAGTATCGATCAATCAATAAAGATGGTCCTGCACCAGTGGTTGGGCATAACCTTCCAGTCAAGGTGACCACCGCTGTAGCAGATCTCATTGGGTTAGATTAATATGCAATGTATTTGACCAAGTATAAATTTTAAATACCCCCCAAAAACCCCAGAAATACCATATTAACATTTAGCTATTGAACAAAATCCATATTGGGCATCCCTTTCTATTCTTTTACTATTTCATATGGAACAGTATTGTGATCACCAAGTGGTAAACCTGTAAAAATGTACCTAGTTAACATTTCCACAAGTCATCAAAGGTGACGCTACCTTTCTCTAAATCAAGATGGTATTTCGAACAAATGAGTGGCTTCACAAAATGATTTTCTACAAAATGTCAGAGTCTTCCTTGTGAGGGTGAGCACTGAGTATGACATTGCTGTGGACGATACCATGGTCCATAGTTGGTCAAAGATAGTCAAGTCTTATTGGTCAAGTCTTATTGGTCAAGTCTTATTGAGGCGCAGAAGATAATCACTGCAATACACTGTAAAATGCTCCCTAACTGAAATGCAGTCCCACTCCCACTGTATTTGTCCAGTTTGAAACAAAAAGGCCAGAGAAAATGATTCATTTCCATGCTTCAAGTGCATTTCTGCTCAAACTATTTACACTATAACACAGAATTCACACAAGTCAAATGTCCTTTTACGACAGATTACAGATTTTAGGTCTCGTGTTTCCCCTTAAGCCTGACAGCCTGTGAAGAGCCAGGTACAGAGTGGTTTAGTCATGTCTTACATAGTTGAGCCAGTAGGGGGAGCTAGAGCTTCATTTTTCTGACTCAAGGTTGTCGTGTGCTGTACCTAAACAGGGCCCAATTCACTGATGTTGAATCGCTGGTGCGATGCCCCGCAAACCCCTAACTTGGCGATAGGCAGGGGCGATTCTAGGATCTGACCTTTAGGGGGGCTCAGCCCTTAATGAGAATGTCACATGTACATTGCCTTGCAAAAGTGCTCAACCCCCCCTACTAAATCACTCATTTCCCTGGATAACAATTAATGCATATATATTTTTTCTATATATGATATTTTTATTTACAACAATAATACTTTTAAGGGATTAATAGTAACATGAGTTTTACATCACAATTTTTTTTTTCTTGCTCTCTCTCTGCCAATTCTATCCTGGTCTCTCTCCTTCTCTCCCTCTCTATCCTCCTCTCTTCCCTCTTTGTGCTGTCAAAAAAAGCAAACGTAACAACCAAACAGAGAATTTATAATCTAATAAAAGATATAAGTTGATCCATATCAATATATAACATTATTCTAATTGAATATTGGGTTGCTGTGGGCAATGCAGTGAGGTAACGTCATTTTGACCTTACTCTCTCACCTGAACCTGGCTGTTTTCTTTTTTGAATGGTATATCCATCTATGGAAAAGGAGACATTCCCAATGAGTCAGGGTTTGTTCCAATGATTCAATTCACTAACCATAAATGTACTGTAAATATACCACAAAGCCCAATTCTATCAGAATAAGAAACATTGTGACTACTTTAGCCCTAACTACTAAAATAATAAAGTGCATCAGTTAGCTCCTTCGCTTGCAACTGTGCAAGCATACCAGCTCACAAAGCTAACATTAGCCGATAAGGTCTAGGCGACTACGTCAGCTAACGTTCTTTGACACTATTCACACCATGGAACTATAGCTAGACACTTTCTAAGTAAGGAATAAACCACTACTGGCGGTGCAGTTCTGTGGAAATAAACCACGACAGAGTGGTATGATGCGGCCCCGCGGCGAAGCCTCTCTACATGGTTCTGCTCACTACTAAACCCTCTTCTGGGGTGGGAGTGGGACACGTTGCTAATGATAACGTGAAATTACTAGCTACCCTACCTGTTGATAGGTCGCAAGGCGTAACACCACGACCACTGTGACGTCGAGTAAATTTCTGTCGAAGTGGACCGCTACTTATATACTATGCGGCCTAGTGGCTTACATATTTGAATTTTCAGCAAGGTGTCTGTGCAGAACTGTAGGACAGGTAATTAGACTGGTTAATCACACTGGTGTGACCGTACGCGCGAAAGGGCTAAGTTAGCCGAGTTAGCTGAAGGTAATATTTAGGTATAGCTAGCTGCATCAGAGAGGAAACAAAGGATGGGTTGATTTTTTTTTCTGTCCAGCTCAGTTTTTCGGTTACTACTGCTAACTAGCATTCTGCCATCTGGTGGTATTCAGAGCAGTTTGGTGGTTGTCACTATCTCCATCTGACTGAAAAGCGTATTCAAAAGGAGCGATGATGTGAATGTTTACTTAGCTAATTTTGTGTTGTGTTGTTTGTACGTAAAATCAACTACAGTATCGGTTGCCTGTAAGATAGAAACACAGGTAGCATTTTGTCTGATAAACTGTTGTGTCTTGTCCCGATGCCGGGGAGTTGCTCGGCAACGGGACACCGCCTTTAGCTGCATCTTCAGCGTGCTGGCTTTCTTTCGATTGGGCAATGGTGGATGAATTGTATAATGTAAGAAAGCTAGCCATCACTGTTGATGGGACGTTGCAAAAACTTTGGTGTGACAGCACTAGGACTGTGAAAAAAAAAAAGATATTTATGCCGCTTTTTGTGGTCACAAGTAAACCTTCACAACATGCTTGTGGATAACTGACTGCAATGGAAGGTGGTTAAGTTAGGTGAAGTTTGCAGAGTTTTAGCTTGCTAGCTACAGCAGAGAGGAAACCAAAGTTACATAGCTTTAAATAACTATGATAAGAATAAGTAACCGTTTGCTGCCTTCTGCCATAGAAAATGGTAGGAAGATAGTCGTTGAACTTCTGATCGTCGACTGCGTTGTAGATTTTTAACATTATTGTGGACACAGGCACTGCCCGTATAGGACAATGTTCCATGTTCGTATTACTGTAGTTAAATGTATGATAGGATGTCGCAAGGATGGTGATGTAACAGTACTACCAGTGTGAGGTCGCAGTAAATTGATATGTTGACTTAAATACCGTTATGTGTGTCGGTCGCTCTTCATTTTTATCAGTTCATCCTGTGGTCGACCGACTGAGAAAGAGAATTGCTAGCTTGCCTGTTAAGTCAGGTGAGTGTTCAGCTACCTAGCTGCATCAGAGTTAGTCCGACCTAAGGAAAGGTGAAACTGTGCTGTGAACAGTTTTGTAGACTTAATTGCTTGCATTCTGTTCCTCATGGTGTCATCCCAGGCAGTCTGGTTAATTTTATAGGTTAAAATATATAAGTCTGCATCTGCCCGAGAATATTCAAGCAGGCGTGTGAAAGCTTAACTGTGCATAGATTTAGTTACAGTATTTGTACACACATTTGCTAGCAGTTGGGCGAATTTGTTGTGTAGCGAGCTACTGCGCTGGTACTGGTAGGCTGCATCTTTAGCTATCTAGCTAATATTACTTAAGTACTTGCAGAGATAGCTGGCAAGCAATGGCATACGCGGAATATTTAAACAGACCTATACTTTGCCAAACTCCAAATGACGTGATTAGCTACTACATAATCCTATGTCACCAGGATGCCATGTCACAATGGGCCATACCCGTTAGCTACAGTCAATTAATTACATTATCTGAGAGATATTGTGGTAGGCTATGTTTAAGAGGGAAAATTAAAATCTAGGATATTTCTCCAGGATGCTGATGTAACAGTACTAGTGTTGTGATTTTCGAGTGATGTCAAAGTGGACAGGTACTAATTATATATGCTGGCTGGTCGTTAGATCTGCATTTACATCTGAGCATCAAGCTTGTGGGCAGCTGAAGTGGAAGAAAGTATGTTGCTGAGGTGAGTTATTGAAATTTGCTGAGAATTTGGTAAATTAGCTACCCTGGAGGGAGATGAAGCCAGGTACAATTTTACACTGTGATCATTTTATTGACGCAGCTAACTGGCTACTTAAGTAAGCTCAGAGTCAAGAGCAGCTAACTATAGCCAAGAAAGCATACACAGTGAAACAGATGCCGAATTTCTAATAATTTCATTGGGTATTGCACTAGAGAGTTATATTTTGATGTATTTCAGCACATGTGTACTCGACACTGACTGATGCTGACTGTAACCTGAGTTTGCCATATACTAGCTAAACATATGGCTCTAGTTCTGTCTGCTGCTGTTGCGATGTAACAACAGTTGCATCATGACATTGATCTAGACTGATATCAAAGTTAGCCAGGTTCAGCACAGCTGTAGTCAACCAAAGTGAGCTAAGTAAATCTTTGTGGAGTTTAATGTGTGTATGCAAAGGATACAGCTAAATATATAATGTTAGCTATCTTGCTGCAGCTGCTTCAGGGATGCAACAAGTTGCTGTGAATATTTTCCTGGTTGGTAAGAATTGCAGTGGTGCTGATGTCATAGTATAGTTTTGTGACATCATGCCTTAGGTAACCTCTATTGTGAGGCTAAGACAGCAAAAAGAGGTGACCACAATGTAGAGGGTGACTAAAATCTTCAGGTGACCTCACAGTGCAGGGAAACATGGCAGCCACAGGTGAGGGGGGGTGGGGGTGGGGGTGGGGGGGGGGGGGGGGGTCAGTTAATATGTCTTTGTTGAGCTCTGTTAGCAGGGTGAGAATTTGGCCTCCTGTGGCCTCTCATTGACAGGGTGAGGAATAGAACCTCTTCAGCCTTCTAGGTAGGGTGATTAGTCGAAGTCTGGCAGCTTTGTGGCCCCTCTGGTGGCCCCACAGGATGGCTGTTAAGGAATCTATATTTGGCCCTTTTTGCAGGTTGTTCCCCTGTAGCCCCTTAGTCTCGGCAGTCTTTTATGTAAAGTGATGCAGTGACCCCAGGGGACTGCAGTGTAGAGCGGGTGATGAGGAAACCACAGGTGACTCCACCAGATATTGTAAGAAAACAACCTTTGGTAATTTCCGTTAGCGTCTTTAAGCACATAACACTTGAAGGCATTTGAGACCCTTGATGTTTGAGGAGGCGACCTTCAGTAGCCCCTCTAGGCTTGGTGAGAAGGTGAATTGCTGCAGTCTTCTAGGTAGGTTGAGGACGTAACCTAGCTCAGGTGAGACCACAGAACAGGGAAACATGGCAACCTCAGGTGAACACCTAGGATAGGGCAGTGCAACAACCTCCTGTTGGTTCTTAAGGTAAGGAAGTGAGACAGTTCACAGCAGAAGCTCTTAAGGTAAGGTGGAGCAGAACCTTAGGTAACCTTTTTTTTAGGCTAAGAAGGCAACCTCTAGCAGCTCCATGGGAAGGGTGGTAAGTTGTCTGTAGTGAGCCTTTTTTGCAGTGAGAGAAAGTGACCTCCTCAAGGCATGATGAGTAGGCCATCTCTGGCAGTGTTTTATTTAGGGTGATGAAATTGCAGGGCAGTGAGGCAACACAAGGTCACCACAGTATAGAGGAGTGTGACAAGGAAACCTCAGGTAAACTGTAGCAGAGGAGCAACCTTCAGTATCCTTTTTGCCAGGTAATAGGGGGGCCATCTAATGGCCCTGGGGGAGGGAGTAGTAAGGTATTCCAGGTGGTTCCAAGGTGTGAAGTCACCAGGTTGGCTTCTCCCCCTCTTGACAGGCTGACATACAGCTCTCTGTTTTTGCAAAGCAATGATGCAGGGCTTGGCAATCCCTTAGCTAGTAAGAAAGCAAACATTTATATCAAAACTAACCTGTTTTTATATGTGGTGAGATGATGAAAAAGGGATCAGGTGAGCTTGGTGTTTAGTATTCCAAACTGCAGTGCGAACAGCCTGTGGTTTATTGATGAGCGTTAAAAACAGCTCTAGGCCAACACTAATGTAATGGCATCTATCATTCTCCATTGTCAGCCGCCCACAATTCTAGTCTGTTACTTTCTGGAAACCCCCGTTGGTCAGCCATGCTATTTTACAAATGCTAATCAGCATAATTAAGTTAATGTTTAACTTTATGTGCATTTATATGTTGTATTCATAAGTATTTAAGTACTTAAGCACTTTAGGAGTTTAATTGTCACTCTGCCTCCTCTATCATGTCCGTCACTGGGCTGGGGTGTAAGGGTGAGCTAGGTGGTCAGTCAGAACACATGTCAGAAATGTTACTTTGTGTTGTGAGTTAGAGTATTTAATTGGCATTAATACTTTAGTCTAAATCACCACACCACTTATGTTGTGTTAGCCAGTGAGGTAAGGGGTGTGGGTTAGGTGGTATATTTTAGGGTAAAATCAGGGGAAATACGAGTCAGAAGTGCCTAACGTTGCGTTGTGCCTCAGTGTATCTCATTGGTGTAAATCATTTAGTTGAAAGCACCATTCTGCCCTTTCTCCCATGTGAGACAGTGTGGAGAGATAGATGGGTAAGATGGATCATTGTAAGCTGGAATGTTTAATCCTGGCAGAAATGTGTAACCTTGGTGCATGCATGTCAGGCTATAATGTTTACTACAGTCAAGGATGAGTAACTTTATGAGTCAACATGTTTTCATAGGGGCACTCTGTACCATCTCTCATGTGAACAAGAGTGACTATGGGAGACAGACTGCTTTAGGCAACAACAATATTCACGTAAGATTTGAAAAGAAATATTTCATTAAATGAAATATGTACATCTAAGGAGAAGGAAAATAAGTTGGAAATGTCTAACATATTACTTATTACATGCAGCTATGTATAATTTAACATAAATAGCATGAGATGGCTCTGCCTGGTTTATAATGTCAGGCAGAGTAGGTTATGAGACATACTGCAGTACAGTAAAAATATTTAGCCCAGTTAGAAATATGTAATATGTGCTGCAAGTTGATATATATTATTTAAAAATTATATTTTATCCAAATGCTGCACTCTGCTGTCTTACCCTCCCTGCCTCCCTCCCTCCCTCCCTTTCTCTCTCTCCCTCCCTCCCTTTCTCTCTCTCCCTCCCTCCCTCCCTTTCTCTCTCTCTCTCTCTCTCTCTCTCTCTCTCTCTTTCTCTCTCTCTCTTTCTTTCTTTCTTAATCCAACTGAGCAACAAATGGCTCTCCAGCTACCAGGAGACTACCATGCAAAAAGCTCACCCTACGTGACTGGACCAGCCTACATTGGCAGGGAGTTCTCAGCGTATCTCCACCCACGGCACACCGGTTCAGTGTATTGAGATTTTTCATTTTTGCTCCGCTGTTTGTATTTGTTTTCCAGGAGTCTCTCTCGATCGCCATTTGCTGGGGTCGGGGAATTATTTTCCAGTTTTTCCCCAGATTGGCTCTGGGTTTTCTGGTTTTTCAATTCCCTCTGGAAAACATACTCTGATTCATCATTAATGCAGGAGTTCTCTTCCGTAGGGACCCAAGTCTTTGGGTTTGTTCAGTCAAGTGATCAATATATTCATGTACGAGCTTTTATTTCTTTTTGCTTCACTGTTTTTATTCTGTTCCGCTGTTTTCCAGGAGTCTCTCTCGATCGCCATTTGCTGGGGTCAGGGAATTATTTTCCAGTTTTTCCCCCAAATTTGCTCGGGGTTTTCTGGTTTTTCAATTCCCTCTGGAAAACATTCATGATAAATGCATGTTACTTTCTCAGTTCCAGGGGAAGGCAACCCTGTTTCTGGACCTGAAAAAAACCCAACTAATATAAATAAATAAATAAATAAATGTAGAAATACATAAATAAATTTTTAAAAATGTAGAAATGTAGAAATACAGAAATAAATAAATGTAGAAATGCATAAATAAATAAATGTAGAAATGCATAAACAAATAAATGTAGAAGTAAAAAAAAACCCTACTAATATTCTAAATCATATTATTACAGTACCTTGTGCATAGGTCACCTGCTTTTTTTGGAATCAAATGTTTTTTATGATTATGACAAGAATAAAAATCAATATTGAGTTCATCACCTATCTTCTTGACTCCTCTGTATTTGAGCACATTGTGGAATGTATGTAAGAATATGTAAATCATTCCAGTTTAATTGAAAGCTACATTTCTACCATCCTGTTTCATTACCATGCTTCTGTCATGAAAAACTGAAATGAGATTGTTTTGATCCTTTGCTGAATAATTTATAACTATTGGGAGTTTACTTAACATTATAATGAAATGCTTGATTAACAGTTACCAAAGCTGGCATTACAATACAAGAATAGGGAGGATAAAATTGATTAATCTGCTATCTAAGGGATGTTTTGGATTTAGAGGAAACTGTTTTCTAACAAGAATTTGTCTGGAAAACAATGGAGATGTCACTTTGATTTGGAAACAGTCTGTAGGGTAGTTCAATAAAAAGTCATCTTCAGTGATTATGTCTGAGGGAATTCTTCATTAATGCCGTGAACATAATCAGACTGAGCAATGAGAAATTTTAGAATGATACATGAAGTGTTTGATGTAAAATGGACTATTGATCACAGACAAGGGCCTTAGAGTTGGAACTCATATTGAAATCTTTGAGGTGGATACTTTCATGTTAAGACAGCGTTTATCACCATAACATAATTGTAATCAGTTAGAATTGATCTGAGTAGCTGGGCCCTGCATCACCTTTTCACACTTAATATTGCACTGATTACAACACTGGATTTGGGATTATATGTGCAAGTAGAATGGACTTGATAAGCACTGCACAGTCATGAGGGGATCTGCCACAAACCATCTCACAAGCAAGCTCAGTGGATCTGATGTTTGTATCTGATCAGAAGTGGGGCTTTTAACTGATATCATTGTTTTAACATGCGAAAAGCTCACAAGCTGAAATCAGGGTTAGGTTTAGGTTTGTGGCTGGGGTTAAGGTTAGGGTTAGGGTTAGGTGTAGGATTAGGATTATGGTTAGGTTTAGTTTTAGGGCTAGGGTTAGGGTTATGGCTAAAGTCAGATTTAGGGTTAGGGCTAGGGTTTGAGGCACAGCCCCGTGGGACACAAGAGCTGGTTTATAGAGCCCCTAACAAGGCTATAATCATGCTCCGCCAGTCCTGGAGGCAATGCACAGTGCAGGGCAATTAACTGGGAGTGATGGGTGCTGCCAGAGCCCCCGGCTCCATGGATGTGACAGAGGGATTCCCAGGAGGAACACCCATTATCAGACAGCCTCTTTCATAAATTCAACTTGCACTGCTCTCCGTTATCCCACCCCTCCACTTTATGGTCTGCATTAAGGTTTGGGTGCGTAAAACAACTGTTTAACGAGCTGATTTCTTTACTGCAGAGTAATTACACAAGATTAGGTCAAGTATTAGGTCAATACTAGCATTTGGAAAGGCCAGTATAGATACACTGTTGTATGGGCATCCCCATAGTGAATATCCAGAGTCATCCCTGGAGGATTAGGGTGTATGAGCTTGAGCAACGATGCAGGGATCAGCACAAGGGAGCAAACACAGGCAAAGATGAAGAATAGGCAAGGATACACGGATGCCAGAAATGGAATTGGGCTAATTTATTGTTGGAAAATTTATTGGATAATTGATTTGATGAGCACTGCAGACTGATGGAACTCGAATTAATGCACCCTCATTCCATTTCACATCTCAACCGACTGGGGTATACTACTGCACTCCTGAAGTAACCCCTAGGTATTTAAAGATGAATCAGTGACACAAGCTACAGCATGGCAAGGAATCAAGTAACTACTAAAGCGCAGAAGCACAGAAGGCTTAGTGGCATCATATTTAACCATATTACTAGTTATTCACAATGTTACCAGGATCAAGCGCTAGTCATGAGTTGTGCCATGTAGTTATTACAAGCTGTATCCGCTTAGGGAAGCAGGTTCAGTGCAGAAAACACTGTAAACATTCCTGCCCTGTTCCCTCCTGTCTCTTGTGACAGACCTTTGAAGCTGAACCACAGCAGTTTTCCTTTTAATTTACAAATTTGGGTTATTAACTGCATTGCTGTCATTACATGGCCCAAAGTCACAGAGGTCTGCTTAATCCCCTGCGCAGATGGGGGTTTAATCTGTTAACCCCTTTGTGTCCCCTCACACCATGGGCACACAGCAATGGAGGATATGAGCCTTAATGCATCTCCCATCTCTCCATTTGACAGAGCGGTCATGTGGCCCAACAGTACTTGTGACTAATGTCACATTATCTAGATACAGGAGGTACTGAAATCCACCACAACAGGGACTGAAGTCTGATGGAGGGGTGGTCTGGGGGTTGAGGTGGGGGCTGGGCTGCATCACGTGATCTGGGACTCAGCAAGCAGCCGTCACAGGGAATCAGTGAAGGAGACTCTGTTTCCATGGAGACACCTCAGGGACATGCAAACAGGCGTGCACCAAGTGCTGCATGTTGATTAATTACTAAAATTGTGGTTGAAGCTCAGTTGATCATATTGTCATCAAAAACATTTTGCCAATATCCAAAATTTGCATACTTTTTTAAACAATTGTATAAATTAATAACGTTTAGTGATTTGTTGACAGGCATCAGTCTACGGGGATGTAAAGTGTGCCTTTTTTGATTCTCACGTAACCCTAACCCTACACCTAACCCTAGCCTTTACCCTAACTCTAACCCTAGCCATAACTGTACCGCCCTTCGCTACAACCCCTAACACTAACCCTAACCCTAGCCTTAAACCTAACCATAGCCCTAAACTTAATCCTAAATCTGACCTTTACCCTAATCTAACCCTAGCCATAACTCAACTCTAACCCTAACCCTAACCTTTACCCTAACTCTAACCCTCGCCTTAGCCCTTAACCGTAATCCTAACCCTAACCCTAACCCTAACCAGTTGTTTTACACACCCAAACCTTTATGCAGACCATAAAGTGGAGGGGTGGGATGACGGAGAGCAGTGCAAGTTGAATTTATGAAAGAGGCTGTCTGATAATGGGTGCTCCTCCTGGGAATCCCTCTGTCCCATCCATGGAGCCAGGGGCTCTGGCTCCTAGTTAATTGCCCTGCACTGTGCATTGCCTGCTTAGCCCAGGACTGGCAGAGCATGATTATAGCCTTGTTAGGGGCTCCACAAACCAGCTCTTGTGTCCCATGGGGCCATGCCACTTCACGCTGCCTTCCGATGGCTTCCTGCCTGTCCCCTCCCCCTCCTTTTTAACCCTGTATCTGGAGCACTTAGCTGCAGCTCCATAAGCCCTGGTGCACTTGTGGAGCATCCCAATATATCCAGCCCACAGCTCTCATCCTGTTCCCTAGTAGCCATCTCCCATTATTACCACCACAGTTCCACAAGTCATCAATCAATAAGGGACACAGAGTGGAAATCAGAGAGAAATTACTTCTGCCACAACTCTGTAAAAAAAGGTCAAACAAACCAGACTACAAGTTGTGTTTTTGTCCTTTATTGGTGCCCTGTGACAAATGTCAGTAGGCTTCTACTCACCACAGTGGGGAAAATGTGGTGCTGAGACCTTTAAATGACAGTTCCATGACCTCCCACATAGAATTTCATGATGTTTCTGTCAGTGAAATCACAGTGAAGCTATCTCGCTTTATCAGGGCAAGCAAGGATATTATTTGGGGGTAGGTTCCATACCTTATCAAACCATAACTGTCCTGATAACCCAGCAAAGCACAGGTCTGACTCTGAACCCCACTCTGATAAGCAGAGAAAAATCAACCAGCCTAATATCACACCCATTTCCTTTTCCTTTTGCGTGCATGAGGCGGCAGGGTGGGTTTGTGAGTTTCTCTCATTGCTGCGTCAGCATTCCAGCAGCCTCCTATCTGTTCTGGTGCTCTGGTCCAGGGGCGAAACTGTCAAAGCGCCAGAGAGAATCAGATAAGTGGATGAATAGATTGACGTATTGATTTTACAGACCCCCCCTCCTTCCTCCCCCTCAGCAGTGCAGTTAGCATTTCAACTAGAAGGAAGTCTGTCTGGAAAAAATGTGCATGTGTTATTTCTTTTTCCCTCTCATACAGTACATCCTTGTACTTAACCAAGGACTTGCAAACCGGACAGAGGCATGTGAGCTTTGCCGCACATTTCTGAGGGGCAATTGTTTACCAAGCTGTGTTCTTAGATTCCCTGTGGCATCTGAGCGGGCTTGAACCGGCGCTCAGAGGTTGTCGAGGAACTGTGTGAGGTTAAGCTGGACTGACAGGTGGATTGATGGGTAATCTTTGTGTACATAGGCCACGGGTCTGCGGGAGGACAGTAACCAGCCTCAGAGGACTCCTCTTCTATCCCCGTCTTGAAATCAGCCTTCGAGGATACCGGCCGTCGTTATGGGAACAGCCGACCGGCCTCGAACGGCCTTCAAAGCAGACCGGACACGATGTGGTGCCTGCAGCTTCGCACCTGCCACTGATCTGTGCAAGTTTGAAAAGGCCCTGCCTCATTTTATCTCTGTCACTCACAGTCACTGTGAGTCAAGTACAGGAAAAAGACAAGTCTTTTTGATACGTCAGTGGAACAAACTGGGGAATAAATAATTAGATGGACACCAAGGGAAGCCCCTAATTATGCGTCACGGCGTGGCCCTTGGCTGCCCCTTCCAGGATACTGCAGGATTACTCAGGACACTGTGATGTCATTGTGACTGTGGGGCCAGGTGTTCTGCATCAGCTCCTGGTTTGTGTCCACTGAGCTTTTCAGCACCATATGCTGGTTCCTCTGCCTCTAACATCTTATCACATGTAAAATTAAAATGCACGAATCTATCTGTTTCTGGTCTCTGTGTGCTGCTGTTTTTCAGACACGGGGTTCTGCTGATCTGGCACAATCTATCACTGTGCTCAACTGATCATTCCACTCAAATATCTCACTCTACCGTACTCGCACAGTCTTCCTCTTTGGAGTTATTACCCCAGAGATATTGAACTGGTATGCATGTTTCTAGTAAAACCAATAACCCATTATTGGGTGCGTGATACACACCGTATATACTGTAGTTGTATATGAGCACTGTATGCTCACATTCATGACTGATTCAAAAACAATAAAAAGGTTGCAGCCCAACTCCAGAGGTCTCCAGAGGGCTGAAAGTGCTGGCTGTGATCTAAATAACCAGCCATCATTTCCACACTGGCTGTGAAAGCGATCACCTCAACCTCTATCCACTAATCCCTACCAAAGTGGAACGTGGGATACAGTTTAAATAGAGAGCATGGCTTTATCTACCTTGTGTGTATGTGTATTGTTTAGAGGTCCATGGCAAGCTTTTCCAGCTACACGTTTTCCTTTAAAATCAATAACACAAGGGGAGTTAGGTGGTGATTGTAGAATGGTATGGTAGGTGACTTGAGTAAAACTGTGACTGATGACATAAATCCTGCTCTAAAGACAATTAGTCAGTTGGCCGTACAGTATTGATCTGAAATGCTTTGCAGGAGAAGTGGTGTTTCCTGTTTCCATGACAACTAAGGCTGGTCCTATTAAATTCAAGGATCAGATTAGCAAAAGCTAGCATCAGTGGCCTACTGGGACATATAATCACAGATGTTCTGTATTATGAACAGATGTTCGTTTCTTGCGTTCCTTCCATCTTCCACATTTCCTTGTGTGAGAGGTTCCTGCAGGTTATGAGAAGATTCCGTTGGTGGTATCTGCATTGGTGTGCTAGCTAAGGATGTTTCATTTTAGATGACATCCCTTCGCAAGCATTCAGGACTTACAGCTTCCACAATGGCAGTCACAGACCTTTCAATGTGGTGCACAAGGAGCTAAATATCTGGTCCACATATAGAACATCTGTGATATAACTAACTGTGCCGGTGAGACTGGATAAGCGCAGTGCAGTCCGGTGGTAAACGTGAGCATCATTTATCATGGTGACAGCACAGATGAGCTGTGTGCTCTGCAGTAATTTCAGATCACCTGCTCCAGCGAGGGGCAGAGGTGGTTCTGTGGACGCGTGGCCGACAGGTTACGCACTGTTATTTGTCTCTGTTTGCACGCCTAATATCGAGGCAGCTGTTCAAAATAGAAGGACCAAGGGAAATGCAGCTCTGCACAAGCCTTTTTAGATTGCTGTTGGCGAGCGTATCCTGATAATCAACATGAACACAGTGTTGCCACTTGATGGAGAGTGTGGGGGAGTACTGGTTTCCCATTGTCAACAAAGCTGTGTTGAATTATGGGTGTGATTCATTGATTCCTTAAGCTCTTGATATGAAAGAGGAGATGTGCAAGTGGCTCACTAGTGGGGACACTAGTGCTGCAACTGATCATGGTACTAAACCTGATTGCTTCAATAAAATAACCAGGTGCATTATGGATGTCAAAATTGTAACCTGTGTAAGTCAGCCTGGATCCTAAAAGTGTATAATCAGGTAAGTAATTTAACAGCAAAATGTTGGACTACGATGAATCAATGTTTTTTTTTTTTGTTGGGATAATTCATTGTATTGCTTCCTCCAAAAGGTAGATGGCAGTATAAGCTGAATAATTTATTCAATTAAATTATTGCTTCCTTTTTGTCAAGTAAATTGCGTGAACGTTATTGTGTTTCCGTCAGTTTTGTGCAATTTTTAACTACGGCATTTATGAAAAGGCTAAAATAATAATGAAGAAAATAATGATGAATGATGATGAACATAATGAGGAAATCATTGTTTTCATAAGGTTTTCCATGAGTTTTCCATGAACAGTTGATTTTACTACAAGAGGAAATCATATGAATTCTGATGAAATAATGATGGTGAATATGATGATGAAACATTAATTCATGATTTGTGCATTGTTTTCAAGAACGTAAGATTGTTTTCATAAGGTTTTCCATGGGTAGACGCTGCTTCATCCATAATCACTAAAATACTTCATCATGAAGGTTTTCGTAAATATCGACGAATGGAAACACTTAAATTTTTACATTTTGAGAAACGATTTCTTAATTTGAAGCTGTTTAAAACTCAGTTATTAACACAGGTGCATATATATTGAATCAACTAGAATACTGTATATAGCAAACATATAAATTACATTAATAATCTCATGTTTTCAGAATCCGGCTTTCAGGGGGCCCCCTTATTTTCCCCCAATGATCATGAGGATGGAATTGTTAACTGGTTTTAGATCTTTTAAACAAGTTATTGTCGGGCTTTGTATGACTGCCGTACAGGGCTGAGATAGCGATCAAACGTTGATGTCTTACCGTGTATGCCATTTTATTCATGTTGCTGTCTTTACGCAGTTACAGAAAGAATGTCTGCATTTTAGGATAATAAAAGAAATCGCCATCAACCCAGTACTGCGCGTCTCCTTTAAAACAGGGGGCAATGTCTGCTGGATAGATCACAGTAACCAGAGCCGCCCACCAAATGTGTGCGTTCGCGTGTGTCTGTGTAGTTGACTGTTTACTGTGTACAGGAAGGAGATATGGAGAGATCATGTAGCAGATGTGCATCCAGGAATTTTCCACCTTCAATATCTTCAGTAAAACATAAACTGATATGACAAACACTAATCATCAGGATTCTCGAAATAACGAAATTGACGTCATGCAATGAGTCGAAAATAAGGTAAGCGATGTTGCGTTTTAATTTTCATTCACTTTTCGGTGTTCTCAGCCCGTCGGTTGCCAAATAAACATGTATGCGAGCCGTGGGATTCATAAAGGACAGACAAAGGCTCTGTTTGCACGTTTGTCAAAACTCTCTCGTCATGTAAACGGTCGGTGTCACGAGAACGTCAGATTGACAGGATTCCAGTTTAGCTCGTGCTCTTTCAGGTGCAGTTGGAGTCTGTGTGCATTGCTGCCGTGTCCTTAGGCCACCATTCGCTCACCAATGCTCTCTGGTGCTGAAACGCATTAATTTTAAAGCTTGTTGATGGGATTGGTACTGTATCCTCTGCAAACACGGTGTGAATGGATTTGTCACGACTGCATGCTTTTCGGGATTGAGAGCCATTGAAAAGGGTTTACATTTAATCTTGTTAGGGAGAGAAGACCCTTCCCAACCTCCAGGGTCCTAGAGAGTTCAAAGAAGTGGCAGTTAGTTATTTCTAACAATATTTGTAACAATTGTACGCTTTTGATTTCCAACCGGACATATGCTTCTTTCATACTCTAGCCTATGTACACCAGGTAAAGACCTTGAAGCGAAATTGTTACATGAAGAATTTAAAATCCATGATAGCTTCACATTTTGTATGCAAACGCAACGATGCCGACTGTTAGTCAACTGCCTTTGGGCGACTGATAGGAAAGAGTCATGACTACAGTAATAGGCTACCTTTTTAAGTATGACCCGTCTGTGCTCTGAGAGACAATGTCCGCATAACGAAAAAGCCCAGGCAACTCTTGTTTACTTGTTTCTTTTATGCGTTTAGCCTTTTTTCAACCGTACGTAAACCGTAACGTCAACAGTCTTACTCAATGGATGGTTCAGTGTAAAATACTATAGATTCTAAGGGGATGCCTGCAGTTGGGCTTCAAAGTTTCCAGAAACCAACCAACAGTTGCACTACATGTTATCCAGTGGAATAGTATGGCAGCAAATTTGAGAGCAGATATATGAACTGAGGAATGTCATTCTATGAGCACACAGAGCAGGCTCAGTGCCAGGAGAAACTACAAAGGGGGTGCACTTGCAATCCACGGGAGTGCACAGAAAGTCATAAATACTATGTAGATATTGGGATATAAGGAGACAACTGGGGGTGCACTGATGTGGTCTGAGGGTGCAGTGCATCTCTAAGCACCCTCATAGCGCGGGGCGTGTCACAGAGCATGTTCATGTAACCTGTATGATTTTTTTAAATGGCTTTTCTGAAGCCATGGGGTGAAAACACGGGTCACTACTGAACCCATATTGGGCAGGGTGTTTGAAATGACAGCCATGTACATGATCATTATATTTGAAGCAAGCAGATAACTGTAAAATCGGAAGGTCCCATTACCCAAGTTTCTCAACAGCCTTTAAAGTTTGACAAAAACTCTGAACAGTGATGAAACTATGCTCGAGCAGTCAAGTAAGCCATGTCTGCTTGGCATACTGTTCAAAGGTTAGGTCAAAACCGACGCATTAAAAATTGCCCATGAGAGCATCAATGAGATTTGATAACTCATAAACACATACTCAGTTGAATTGGAAGGTATTATTCAGAACCCTTGACACAGAACTTTGTAACGCATTGCGCTTGATACTTCAATAGCTGACAATAGGGGGCTGACAAAAGCTTAGAACTTTAATTAATATAGCTATGTCACCCTGAAGCAGAATTCGGTAGAGTGCATTAGCCACACTAGCGTAAAGACTTGAGATATACACTGACAGAGGTCAGATACAGTAATGCACTGTTGTTTCAATGTGATGCAAGTCTATCAGGCTTAAACGAGGTTTACCTACTAAACAAGGTTGCTTTGCTGTGGGTAGGTTAGCCTCCGCAAAGAAGCTGTGTTTACAATAGCACATCCTGGGCTCCAGATCAGAGAGCGTGCTTGTGTTTGCTGTTCTTGAACTTCACATTTTATTTTTCATTTCTCTTTTTCAGTCATTTCAATGGAATGTAATAGAGGATTAGTCCAAACAGTGTAGTACGAACAGCTTATATCTCTCAATCTACAGTACAAGGACTTGTGTGATGTGGAGCAACTTTGCTGTAAAACAGCAGAAACTTCAAGTTGCAACAAGTCCCCGAATTCCTTCTCATCAGTTTTGGTCAGCCGTATCTTCCTCTGCTCTGTTCATTATTTCTTTGTTTTTGCTATATTTCTTTTCTCTCTCCTTTCTTCCTTATTTAGAACTTATAAAGAAAGCACAGAGACTGAATTCTTCAGTTAAATCAGTCATGCTACACCATTGTTACCCCAGGTGCATGCCTATGTTAACACTGAGAGAGCTAGACTGTTATTGCATGATTCTACACCCTGTGGACCTAGGGGTTTCTTGTTTGAAAACAGGGTGTCTCTGTTTAGTCTTTCTGAGAGATTCTCAGGGGGTGTCAGCTGATTGAAGTTTTCAGAGGCTGGAGGATGGATGCCTTGTGAGTGAGTGTGTGGGAGTGTCTGTGCATTGATGGCCCCTTTCTGTGTCACTTGTTTTATACCTGCTTGTTTTTATATTTTTCTAAATCTATTTCCATTTTAAATTTGGAATGTATTTTCGCCCATAAGTGTAAATAATAATAATAATAATAATTAGTAGTAGTAGTAGTAGTAGTAGTAGTAGAGATTCTGTCAAACCCAGGAACATTGGAAACATCCATTGGAAATCCAGCTCTTTTTCTTCTTTGCATGTCACTGAGGTGGTTTATAAGGCAAAACGAGGACCATAAAATGTGCATTAAGAACCACCCACCCAGATGGTGTTTAAAACCGGTGACAAAACACTATAAACAATTAAAGTTGCGTGCAGTAATTGCATACTTTATTGTGATGCATTGTGATAGAACATGTGTTAATGATCTGTTTGTTTTTGTTGGGTGAGTAAGGATTTGCAGTTCACACACTGCAGATGTGTGGATGTGTGTGCATCCAAAATCATGGCTAACCCAGCAGCTGTAGTACCCACCATCCTTTAGGAGGTGTGTCAGGTACTTATACCTGACACACCTCCTTATACCTCAGGTATAAGTACCTGACACACCTCCTAAAGGAGGGTGGGTCCTACAGCTGCTGGGTTAGCCATGATTTTGGATGCACACACATACGACTGTGACTGGATACAGGTCTTCTGAAATCACACGTGTTTTGCAGTGTGTGAACTGAAAATCCTTACTGTATAAGTATAGTGTATAGTAGTGAACAATACAGTTTGCACACTGCCTTTCATTGGTTGGTGAGACCATGTGACTAAAGGTCATCATGAAGTGTAAGGTAACACTATGTTGGCAGTGTCATGGAAGTCATTCTAATGATACTTTTGGCTATTGATCTGATACTGTTTGGATAATTTTTGCAGGCAAGTGAATGCCCCTGATACAGTATGTCCCATCTCTCTGTTGTGTCACAGCACAGAGTAAACACAATTGGCTCACTAACTAATCTTGAACACAGAAAGTGAACATGAAGTGGTTGTGCCTCAGGTAGTCTCATGGGATTAGTCATCACCTTTCTCCTGCAAACCACATGGTGTTTGGCTGCTGTTGTAGAAGTGCTAGCACAGAACTCCCCCATGCATTTGGATTACACGTGGGGTTTCTGCTAAGTATGCTAATGTGAGGTTTCTGCTAAGTGTGCACATTTTGATCCGTTTGATGTTCAAATATTCAGTGGCTCCTGAGATCTTCAGATAATCAGACATTCTTTTTGTTCTCCTAGGACTGAAATTTGTTCTTTCTGTGTCAATAATGACTCATTGTGAAAAGATTTGCATTCACTCACACTTTCAGGTATAATTTCTGTGTATTTTATTTTATAAGGGTTTGTTGGGCCTTATGTCATGAATATTGAAGAATCCAAGTGAAACTATAGATTCTTCTTCATTTTTTTTGTCAGCAAACAAGAATTTTAATACTAATTCAGGCAATCAATTTGTGAACTGAATGTTTGAAGAACGGTAACGCTAGCTGTGAAGGGTCCTACATAAGAACTGCCTATCTAGTTCTTCTCTTGCATATGCACCACAAAAGAATTTAAAAACACGTCTTATTAGATACAATCAAATAAAAAGGCATTAGCTTGTACTGCATCAGCCTCATTTCAGTCGGCATGCTTGTTAATTGTGCAAAACAATCAAAGAATAGTTATCAAATAAAGTTATGACCCCTTTCCGTTTGTCTCTACCCCCCGTACCCCCCATTTGTAGCTTACAACCTACCAGTGAAGCATGATTTGTAGCTTACACACTAGTGTGAAGTAAGGATAATGTTTCGAGGCTGATAGAATGTGAACGTATTGTTAGATGGTGACGTGTCTGCTGTGTGCAAGCACCAAGCAGGTGTTCAGCAGGGATGAGAGCAATACAGATCCAGGGCTGGGAATATGGGACATGGATAGCGTCCTCTTTAGGACACCATTAACACAGATGCTGACTGTTTCCGCTCCAGGGGAAAGTAGCAGGGCCACTTCCCAGGATGCTACATCCCCAGGGCCTCCGTGAAGCAAGCAAGGCACTGTGGGTCAAAGGTCAGAGGTCTTTCAGCTGCTTTCCCAGGTGTTGGGTAGGTTTGCAGTGAAAGTGTCTGGTAGCTCAACTTTTGCTGTTGCTTTTGATTGGAGCCTCTGAGGGAGTGTCAGCACTGGAGCTTAAGGAGATGCAGGGACTGTTGCACTGTCTCCAAACCCGGCCGTGGTCTCAGCCACCTCAACTCTGTCCACTTGAAACACAGGCTCCCTGTGCTGTTGGAATGACTATGTCCGTGGGGCCTTGCGCAGGATCCGGTGGCATCGGCAGTTTCCCAGTTCCACTTTTCCATCCCTGAAAGGCTTGCTGCTCTTTGGTTAACAGCTTGGCTTCCCATTTCCCTTTTTAACACTGTCACTAATCAGTTGAGGAAGGCCATATCAATCATATACTTGCTCTGATATGTTCTGGGTTTGTTTAACATTCAAAGATTGTCAGTTGATTGCCTTTAACATACATTTGGCAATGACAATTAAACTGACAATTAAACATGTCAAATATGTATGTGAATCCCTTTATTTATATATTTACAACACTTGAAATTATTTTTGTGAGTCCATTCATGCAAGTTTACTGCTCTAATTCCTTGCTCTGATTCTGCCCCTACTTTGAAAGGAAAGGAGACAATAGGAACTAAAACTGCTGGTATAACCTAGATCAGCATTTTTCTTCTTGTCATCCCTATAAATCACAGCCCCTTGCTCATGTAGATTTATTTAAGGAATTGTGGTGTCTCAGCTGGAATATGGCAGGTAAGGACCTGCAGCTTCAACAGGTAACAGACCATCTGTGGGAAAATGAAAGGCTTAAAGCAAAATGGGCCTTTGTCACCAGCACAGGGGCACAGTGACCCACCAGGTACTGTGATAATCACGTCACCTTTGGGTTTCCTTCTGATGAATCTAATGAAGGAGCTTTGGAGTGTGCGCTCTTAAGGAGGTAAAGACGCTCGGAAAGCATTTTGCCCGCAGGTGCATTTCCCTATGCCTGGAACAACACTGCACATGCTTATTTCTCAGCATGCGTACAGCATCAGCACACGGGTCTATGATGACGCATCTGCTGTTCTCTGCTGAATTCAGGGAAGGTCGGTCTGTATGGTATTTTCAATTACCGCACATCGATTTCCTGTTTTGAGGCTTGGGGTTTTGAGGTGTTTAGCTTGTATTAAGTGCACCGTGATATCCTGCTACCTTGTTTGTCAATAAGAGCCACACTGGAATAGGATGTTCCCCTGGAACGCATGTGGCGACCATCGGTCAAATTTGTTTTTAACTGGTTTCTTAAGCTCCCTCTCATCAGCAATCAATGTCTCTAAGCCCTGTTTGTGTCATTCTCAATATCAGTCCTCCCCCAGCAGAGCTTAGCTGTCTCGGAGAATTAAAGAGCATTAGGTATTTTGGCCATTTTGGCCTCCCCATCCGTCACAGTGACCTGGGACTCGTTGGCTCTTGATGACTGATGAATGAAACCTTTGAGCCATGACTGTCTGAAAAAAATAATGAGACCTATGTAAGTCAGATTTTGTACAGAGACATTTTCTGCAGAGTGCAAGACAGCAATGTGAAGATAAAGTGTCAAATACTTAGTGGGGTGGAGAGGCAGGTGGGTGTTCATGATTCATCCAGTAAACCTCTTATTGTACCATTTGACGGGATAGCAAAACAAACACCACAAGCTAAAACTTGTCAAGACTACGCCTGCCTCCTGTTAGGTCATCCCAAAGGGATTTAGGCTTGGCACCTTTGTCTTAGTATAACCATAAAGAGTATGTATGCAGCTGTTTACTTTCCACAGGAAGTTAAAGCAACCCTGTTTTAGTCATCCGAATATGATCCAACTTGATGTTCATCTACTGCCTTGACAAATGATCATAAAGGATGGAAAACTGTCGTCGTGATGTAGTCGTGAATGCAGAGTAAATCTAAAAATTAAATCCTGAGGCTGCTAACAATTTATGTGGTCCTTTAGTGGCTGGAGAGTAAGAGAATTTAATATCCATGAATACCCAAAGGTTTGTTTTATAGGCATAGTTATAACATTAATGAGTAGGTACAGTGTGTGTGTAGGTGTACAGTATTGTCATTGCTATGAGAGAGGCAGTATCATCTGGCTTCTGTTCCCAGTTATCTTTCTTCTACCACTTTTTCTGATGTTTTAATCAGCATAACAGAATAAGAACCCTGTGGAAGAAATCTGTAGTTGCAGCTGTTGGATGAATGTATTAACACAAACTTTTTGAAATCTCCAAGCATCTCCAAGCACTTCCTTTGTTTAAAGGGCATTCATGGTGGAATTATGAGAAAATTAAACATAAGAAAGGTGTGGCACAGGCCAAATATACATGAATGATTTGTATGCACCTATTGGGTTCATTCGGAAAAAGGTAAAATTAATGCACAGTATTGCATTTTCTTAATGTCGGAAAAGCACTGAAGTTCTGTCGGTTTGTTTTATAATTTGGGATGGGGTCACTGTGGGCATGTTTTGATGACAGTGGCTATGGGTAATACCACAACTGCAAATAGAATGGCAAAGAAAAAGATGCCCGTTTTGTGTCTCACAAGGGTATTCGCACAGCAAGGACTCGACAGCGAGTCATTTTACCCACTGCATTATACAGTCCTATATAAGCGAATTACGTCTGTGACTCCGCTGAACCTCAAAACAGTTCGACGTCAATGCACTCTTTTCTGTCACTCCGTCCCTTTTCCCCATCCGTCAATCAAATGGGCACATGCTGTCTTTCTGCACTGTATGGTTGAACTATTGCCCCTTCCCCTATGACCATGAGATAAAAAGGACAATTTTTATTAAAGCTCTTTGTCTGTGGGTGTCTCGAAAAAGCAACATTTGATCCTGAGAGACTGGTTATTCGGCACGGGGCCTGAGGCAGATAGTCTTGTTGCAACCTGATTGTTCTGTTACCCAAATATGCCACAGACGGTGCATCCTGTTTAGGTCGAATTTTCTTCTCATTGCGGCTTAGGCCAGATTAACATAAAGCAGGGGGGTTTCAATTTCATTATTGAATTCAGAACATTTTATAGCACAAAAAGTTCCATCTGCGATACCCATGTTGTAAGACTGTCTCTCAGTTCAAGAACTTTATTTGTCATATTGTATTATATTGTTATTGTAAACGAAGAGGTGTCCCCAGTGAACTTGTGTTTAGATAAAGGTAAAAAAATACATTTTGTAACCAGATCTACAAAACAGCAGGTCTTTGCTTTAACACTGTAAACATGCTAGAGTCATCATATTTAACAGATGTTCCAAGCACACCTTGCTGATATTTACAGCCCTAATTGAAATCATCTCGTGTATGTCATTATTATTGTTTTTAGACAGGCGATATGACTGGGTGTCACTTTCATCTAATGTTACATGACTGATATCTCTAGTACACTGGACTTGGAAATTCAAGCAGTGTTCTATTTCACAGACGGATGAGCTGAAAATCATGTTTTATGTGTTTAGGAAGTGTGTTTGCCATTTGAGACACAAGATTCTTTTCTTAGACAAAAACTTTGAAGAACCATATAGTGGAAGTCTATGTAAGTGGTATTACACTATGGATGGGTCATGACTGGAGAAGGAGAAACATATTCTGCAATGAATTAAACAAAGAAATAAGAAACCCAGCGCTGATGGGGAACTGTTTTTATTTCAACACCTAAAATGCAAAAGCAAAAACACCATCTGCTGTTCGCGCAGTGACTGTGTTGTTTTATCATCAGCTGCCTTTCTGAGAGGTTTGCGGTTCGCCTGGTCCCTGACGCTGGTTTTACGTTACGCGTTGGGCTGGCGGTGGGACAGAGCCGGACGCGTGATCCAGAGCCGCTCCGCAGGGCCGTCCTGGAACCGCAGATGCATCGGCTCCGCGGAGCAGGGTTTGTGCTTAGCCTGTCTGACACGTCGCCCGATCCTGATGTTTTTCAGAATAGCAGTAAATCCGCTTGCTTGGAAAATTCCAGGAACCCAGAGGGGAGGTTCTGTTTGGGAGGGGGGATTTTGACTAGGCTTAGGTCACGGTGACACTAACTTGCATATTTATGCCTCTGTTTTTTTGTTCCTTATTTTATTTATACATATATGTATTTTAATGCTGTGTTTAAATCTTTAATATGTCTTGACAGGATCAGCTATTCATTGCTAATTAGTGCTGAATTTTGCATCTGTAGGGCATGAAAGCCAATGAGCCTCACGCTTGACATTATCTCTCCGCTCCTTCATCACACAATGGGCAGCTGTCTGAGCTGATTGTCTGTCCTCATCTGGGGAAAATTAATTGGCCCTTTTTAATATTTATGGCAAGCTCTAAAGCGATATAATTCCCCCGCCTCCTCCTCCCTCAACCAAACAGACTCCTGCAAGCTCTGCAGCCTCGGGTACAGTAATTATGGTCCATGATTGTGCTGGTAACAATGCTCCAATCTCCCTGAAATCTGACATGCCAGTCTGGTTATCCCCCCAGCTTATAACAGTTGGCACACATGCCTTTACTGAAATGATATTATGTATGACTGAAGTTTGCGTGTGAAGATGCTGATGCCTGTTAAAATGCTCTTTCCTGTGATTAGAATTGATGCTGTCAGATTTTTAGATCTGAGGTATAATGGAAAAAGCCAGCTCCCTGGAGTTCCTCCTCTCAGGGTTAGCTTATCCCTTTTCATATCTGCCTTTTTTCTACATCCAAGACGCGTATAGCTTTGATGCCCTTTTTTTTCTAGACACAGGCCCATCTCTAAGGGAAATCTATGCATGCCATTCTACAACAAAGTGAGGAAGTGTGCATTTGAAGTGATTATCTGGACTTATGGTATTAAAAATGGCAGCATTTTTTTCCTCAACTGCCACTCTGATCAAAATGAGTGTCAGACGTCCTGCTGCACATTGGGTAATTTAAATATAGTAAGCTGAAAAAATATTGCTCCAGTTTTGATAAGCTTGTCTGGCCACTTGGTGTATGTGATCGCAAATATTCTGCACCTGTCACTCGATGCTCTGTCATGTGTTTATAAACTGAAATTTCATCTCAGATAGGAATTCATACTGTCTTGCCTCATCAAACCGTTGTAGATTGTGAAAAGCAAGGCAAGTGCTTGTGCTCCCATCTGACTTCTAGAACAGTTCACTGGTAGGAGAATTGGGCACACCCCACCCTTTATGACCCTGGTGTCCCCTTACCCTCTCTGCAGCCCCTCGAGTGTGAGGGGCAAATGCGTCTCAGCCCGTGTGACTTTGGGCATCAGCAGCCGCATCCAGTTACACCACCTGGGCGTAGATGCCACTCGCTGACCCTCGCTGAGGTCAACCGCTTGCTCACTGCACCTGCCAGCCCGATGCCATTACTGTGCTGGAGGGGTACAGAGAGGGTGGTTCTCTGTGTACACAGCAGTGGAGCAGGGATCGCCGTCACCCCGGAGCTATAATGGCCCCGTTGTCGTCTGTCTGCCGCAAAACCACAGAGAGCATTTCTCTCTGACTCAGTGTGGCTTGGCACGGCTGGGACTTGGCACAGAGCTGATAGATTGTATCAGTATGTGTTTTTTTATTTTTCCAGACAGCTCTGTCACATTGCCGATTTTCGACTCTTGTTAGGGGTGCCCAAACACATCTAAATTTCATCTCAGCACCCCTAAATAATAATAATAATAATAATAATAATAATAATAATAAATTTACAGTGGATTTATGGACAGTGTCATGCCCTTGTGATATTTGTGTGAGGGAATGTAGGCTTTTGGTTGAGAAACGTGCAAGTCCTCAAAGATGAGTAATGCAGATTGTTGTTCTCTCTCCACAGCTGCCTCCCCCCCTCCTCCCCCCCCACCCAGCGGTGGTATGGAGCAGTCATGAATGGGGACGGCCCCCCCAGCAGCCCAGACCTGTCCTCCTGCCCGCTGCCCGACTGGAAGGAGTTCTGCGAGCTGCACGCCCGTGCCTCTGCCTCCGACTTTGCTGACAAGTTCCGGCGCTTCCTGAGCGAGAACCCCTGCTACGACTCACCGGGCGCCGACACCAGCTTCTCCCAACACTTCGCCCAGCACTTTCTGGAGTGTTTCTCGGCAGCGCTCAGCCAGCCCCACACCCCCGGCTCCCCGGGGGCCCCCAAGTACAGCATTGTTCCCTTTGCGGGCCTCCAGGGCTGCCCGCTGCCCTACGGCCACGACTTCTATCTGCGGCGGAGAGACGCCGGGGCGTCCAGCGAGTCCCTGGACAGCATGGACAGCGGGACGGGGAACGCCAGCCCCCGGGCTCTCCCGGCTGGGCGCAAGGCGGCGGCGCTGGGCCAGTCACGCAGCACGGAGGACATGTCGGCCAGGCCCAACCCCAAGGCCCGCTTCAAGAAGGGCTTCTCCCTGCGCAACATGAGCCTGTGCGTGGTGGACGGCGTGAAGGAGATCTGGCACCGCCGGGCCTCACCGGAGCCCGATGCCGGACGCAGGGCCAATGGGGAGGCGGGCGACCGCTGGAGCCAGCGCCTGCGGCTCTCCAAGGGCTCCCAGGCCCACAAGGCCGAGCTGCTGGAGATCCAGAGGGAGGGAGCCCTGCGCTACATGGTGGCCGACGACACCAACTGCATGGGCAGCTCCCAGTGGCAGAAGTGCAGGCTGCTGCTGAAGAAGGCGGGGCAGCGGGCCGAGGGGGAACGCTTCTTCCTGGAGTTCTACGTACCTCCCAAGGTGAGTACAGCTCACACTGGAGAAACGCATCAAATTGTCCAGCCTCACCTACTATCACAGCGATGGGTCCAAAGCAAAACACATGACCTCCAACTTAGAAACGTGCTTTGCTCGCTGTAAATAAAGTGCGTACCTTAATGAAAGTTTTTTAAAATCTCATATAAGAAACTGTTAAGCAACCTGTTTGATCTATTGGATCGTGAGGCCAGCGCGAGGTAGCCCCTCACGGCTCTCGGGTCACCGCGGTCAGGTGGCAGAGCTGAGTAAGCTGTCAGGGCTCCCGTGGGCTCCCATGGAGACGGGAAACAGTTTAGCCGTCTCGCAGTTCCACTTTCCCTGAGTCCAGATGGAACCGCTCTCGGCCGGGGCGCAAAGTGCCCCGGCCAGTAACGCCTCGGGGTCCAAGGGACACCTGAGCTCCCGAGCATTTTGAGAGACCATTAACACAGCCCTGTCCCCAGTGACCTAGACCATGTGCGCGTTTTGTGTGTGTGGGCGTGCAGTGTAATGGAGAAAACTTCCCCTTAAAGAGACAGGGGTCATTCTCTGTAAAAAATGTCTGTTCTGTCCTTTCTTTTTTTATTAGGTTCTTTTTTTTAAATAAAGCATATGCTGCTTTGTTTGGACATGGAGACAGTGGTAGATTTAAATTGAAGGAGCTGAAAGTGAGTCTAGAGTATGTAGCAAAACAGAGGGGCAAGAGCATTAAAGTGGATGATCCTGAGTGTCACATTGGTGCCTCGCAAATACCCCCTGCTTCCTCTGTATAACCCGTCTGCATTGTCCTTCCAAAATCTGTTTACAGGCAGCGAGCTCTCGGTAAAGCATTTGCCACCTTCTCTGTTCCTAAAAAGTAGGCTACCTCCCTTTCAAAGGTATGGCAAACCTCAGCAGCCTGAGCCTCCAGGAGGATATCTCTGTCGTACTGGATTACAGCAGCTGTTCTCTGGAGTGCAGATCAGAGCTGACAGCAATTAATAGTACCTTGTGGTTGGCTCCCGTACAAACGCGGAGGAATGAAAACACTGGAACTACAGCGGATATGGGAAAGGCATATTCTCCGGGAAATTAGTTTAAAGGGCACCCATAGGCATTTTTTTTCCCTGAAAATGTATTTGTAGGTCAGCATACTGTTACATATTTTTCATGTACACCTACGGTATGCAGAGCTTGAAGTGAATTATGAACTGCCTTTAAAAAAATGTACTGGAAAATTAACCCCAAGCAAGTGGGGTGTTGAGTTGGATGTACCGAGTACACGAGTCAGTTTCCTCATGCAGTGGGGCTATAAATGATTGATGTGTCCAACCAAATGCTTTCCGACTGTTTTTGTTTTCTCAAAGAATAAAACAACAAGGCTAAAGTGCTTTTTCATGTTTCGCTTAGCTTCAGTGTGGCAATCTTCCCATTCAGGGGGTTGTCCTTGGTAAACTCTGGGATGAATATTTCAGGTTGAATCAAGGCTGAGGGCTGAGAAAGCCTCGGAGAGAGCTCACTGTGAGGCTCATACCAAGTGATAACATCCTCTGTAGTGATCTTGTTATTGTAAAGACCTGTATTGCACTTCTACCATCAATTAGTATGAGTAAATATTTATATGCTTCACTGTATGACCCAAACTCTGCAGTTTACAGCTTTACTCTCAGCAGCTTATTGGCGCTTTGTCACAATGTAACCGATGGTTTAAGGTGCTGAAGAGATATATAGAGTAATATTGGCACATTCCAGTGGTACTCTTGTCTGTTGGATTCGTGTGGCACATGGCCATGTTTCTCCTCAATACCCCCCAGTCCTCGAAGCCCAAGGTGAGCGTTCCTCTGTCAGCCATTGTGGAAGTCAGAACCACTATGCCTCTGGAGATGCCTGACAAAGACAACACCTTTGTCCTCAAGGTATGTCCCCCACCCCCCTCACTGTCATAGCCAACCCTTACAGTAAAGTTCTTTATATTTATAAATATTCATAAAAGCTGTATGAAATGTATATTCTTGATGTAAAAGTAAAAATACAATATAGTTTGTATGGTAGATTGACAGTATGCAATATTGTTTACCTGTAAATGCACACAAAATCAATAATAGTCCATATATTTTTGATAGATGACACAGGTTTTGACGTTCGGGATTTAAAGACACAAGACTCAAGACTCATGCCCATACCTGAATTCTTGAAATGTGTGACCTACGTATTAGATTGTGGTGTATATTGCTGTCTTGAGTTATTTTTTCTTCTTTTCAGTTGTCAGTCGGTGCTAATTGCGTTAGATAAGCCTGCTATTGTGCACTGATGCAGCTACAGTAAACAATGCAGTATATATATAGATATGGCAGCTGCAGCAGGAAAGAGAGGTAGAGACAGAGGAAAAGAAAAAAATAGAAGACCAAGATGGTTGTGTGTGGGTGTACTTTCATTGTGCACCACAGAGCTCAGGCTGTAGCTCTCTCTCACGCAGTAGGCCTCATTGCACTTTCCGGTGCCCTTCATTGGTCCCGATCTGCTATCTTGTTACTTGTATTATTGCCAGGGGTTTTGGATATTATGTGAATGGTGTTGTGCATGCACTTGCTGGTGTGGCACTGTTGCTCATATAACGTAGATGGAGACATTTCTGTTTTCTCATATTGGAAGTCAGTCTGGATGAAAGTGTCTGCTTAAATGAATGCAATGTAATGTATCCTCTTAACATAGTCCTCATTGTCCATTTTCCTTTATACTTAATCAGCTTTTTTCTTTAACAACTGAGACTAAAACTAAGCCCATCTCTCGTAGCATGTGTAGCATTAAACAACAAGTTGTTGTCTCACGGGATACCCCTATGTGTGAATGAGGGACGGAATTGGAGGGATGCATGCCTGATGGAGCATTCTGCATTTCACCATGTCTGAATACATGATGTAATGGTGGTGCACCTGTTCATCTCAGTATCATGTGTGCTAAGGAGGCCAGATCATTAGCGTCTAGCACCAGGTGCGAGGTGTGCACAAGTACCCAGATCTTGTGTAAAACTGCTGTGCAGAGCTGTTTGCTTTTTACATTTGTTGTTGATGCAGGTGGAAAATGGTGAAGAATATATCCTGGAGACCATTGACTCACTTCAGAAACATTCTTGGGTGGCAGACATTCAGGACTGCATTGACCCAGGGTAAATACACTAATGATTATCTGATGGGAACAGGAGGAGAGTGTGTTTCGCACCTTTGAATCTAAGATATCTGTGGAAGGGGGAAGTTTGTTCTAATGGGACTTTTTGGAGCTGCATTGGATACCTGTGTGTTTTTATATCTGCATCTGCTCTGTGTGTGTGTGTGTACGTATATTTGTGTGTGTGCATGGGAATATGTTTGGAGTCAAATGCTTGGGGTTATGTGTAGCAGAAATGTGTCTGACTCATTAACAGTGCCTGTCTGCTTGTCTGTCTGTCTGTCTGTCTGTCTGTCTATGTAACAGAGACAGCGGGGATGACATTGAACTGACATCCTTCCCTCATGGCCAGGCCCCCAGGGAGTTCCCCATGGTGTCCTCCTGCAGCTGTGAACTCCTGTCTGAGGGTGAGCCTCTCCCTCATACCCCCAACGCAAAGCAGCATGTGAAAGCAAAGGCACTTGTCTGTGCACTTGTTAAAATGTCTGTGCGATTTATCATGTCTATATACTGTAGGGAATTAAAAACAGCAGATCTGTGCATTTCAGCTGTAACAGCCTTTGATAGGGTGTGTCCCATCTGATGCCACATGGGCTTTTGCCTTAATCTGCATGGGCCAGCAATTCATCACAGTGGTATCAGAATCAGACACCTGACACTCGCTAGGTTACATATGTTCTATACGGCAGCTGTAATCCAGGGAGAAACATACACCTGATATGTGAGTGACACCATGTAGATATCAGAGTCTGCTGGGTCTCTCTCCCCCCCCCCCCCCCGCAGCTTTCCACCGAGCCCCAGCGTGTTTCACAGCAGCTGAACACCAGAGCGCCCCCTTTGTCCGGTGCCGGGACTCGCCCCACGCAGACCACCCATCGCACGTCCCTTTAGAGCATTTCCTGCAGTCGCTGGAGGTCCACGGGCCCACAGCAGGTAATGCATGCAAGTGCTGAGAAGTTTGGCCATTGATTTTGTGGGTCACGTTTGAGGTGTTTCACCCATGCCCATCATGCATTCCCCCAGGTGAGACAGAGACGGAGGCCGACGGCAGCCTGGCTGGATACCCCTGGTTCCACGGCACACTGTCACGGGTGCGGGCAGCCCAGCTGGTGCTGGCGGGAGGGGCGCGCAGCCACGGGCTCTTCGTCATCCGGCAGAGCGAGACGCGGCCGGGCGAGTACGTCCTCACCTTCAACTTCCAGGGCAAAGCCAAGGTGAGAGGCCGACGGCGCGGGCGTGAACCCGACCGGCCAGCGAGCGCCGGCGTGTGAGGCGATCCACGGGGAAGCCCCGTGCGTAATGCAATCTCTGCATCCTGTTGGCTCGCAGGCGGGAAGGAGGCATTCCTTCCTACTCCTGTGTCAGTCCCAGCATCCCACTATGATTCTCAGCGTTTCCGCTCGGCCTGCATAGATGTTATGCTCCTGCATGTTAAAAGGGTTGGCTGGTAAGGAAAAGCCATACCATGCTGGGCGTTTCCCAGTCCTCCACAGGTGGAATTTTCCAACAGTACTTGCGGGCTTCACAGTGAATATATTAGCCACACAGTCTGGGTATGAGCTGGTGTTTCTGGTCATTATAAAACAACAGTACCAAATGTAATTCGGTCATTTGGTTATGGCTGTTTGTAAGGCCTGGTGATCACCACTTCAGTCAGCCGCAGTGCAACTTCTGCTGTGTCCCTCCACCTCACTTGCAGCACCTGCGGCTGTCCGTGAACGACAATGGCCAGTGCCACGTGCACCACCTGTGGTTCCACACAGTGTCGGACATGCTGCGGCACTTCCACGCCCACCCCATCCCGCTGGAGTCTGGGGGGTCAGCTGACATCACGCTCCGCTGCTACGTCCAGGCCCAGCGTCCTCCGCCAGGTACCGCCGCTGCCTCCACCTCTGTGAAATAGACCCACAAATCCTGCCATAAATGTCTCACATAAGCTGTAAATATGTGGAGAGGTGTCAGCCAGAGGTCAAGACAGGGGACACTGTGTTTCAAAGGTAAGGACCAAGCACATGGTGGTTCAATTGTCTCAGGGCCTATTTGAGATAAAAAGAAAGCTCTCAGTTGTAGGGAATTTTTCCTTCTTGTGAAGTAAGGCTCATAGTTCCAAAGTTTAGGTTAATAGCAATTTAATAACAAAGCAAAAACTAGTATTTAATTACAGTATGAAACATACCGGGTCAAGGCAAGGCAGATCAATTACAAAACGATGTTGTATGGGTACAAGCTTTCATACCTACACCCTGAAATAAAATACAGGTTCCTGTCCCTGATTGGATGGTAGAGAAACAAACAGACATGTACATATGTAAGGTTCCTGAGGCTACACAGAGTCTCCTCCTTCATCCTGCTCACGGGAAGGGACAGGGGTATCGCACCTCATACTGGAACAAAGGGTTTGATGTGGAAGGCAACCAAATGGTCATTGTCAACATCAAGGCATGCCAATCAGCTCCCTTTTTCTCTAACCCCCCTTGGTAATTGAATTAGTTTTGATTGTATTGGGTGACCATCCAAGAACACTGAAGCAGGTTTTGCATTTTCCTTACACAGTCTAAAATTCCAAGATCTTATATTGCTGATATCACCTCAAAAATCATATCTGTTCAATCAGATGCAGTCTGTTCATTTGCACCTCTTTGACAATGTTTCAGCGAGCTTTCAAATGTAAAAACCTGGGGAGTGGTTTGATATGACATGAACAATGTGGATGTCAATGACTAATAGGCAGACCAGTCTAATAGCTATAAATAATCCTCTTAAGGTTTTAACCTGGAGTACTTAACATAATATTCAGTATGAAAAAAAATGATTTTGGAGGAAAAAAGTGAATACTATGTAAAAGAACACAGCATTTTCCCATGAGCCTCATGGTGACCCATTTTTCACCCCAGGATTAGGATTGGTAGGGAAAACTTTCAGGCATGTGATTCCTTTACACCAGAAGTGTTAAGGAGATTTTAAAGTGCAGTGTGGGTCTGTTTGGACGTCAGGGAAATGAGGATCACACTTTCAGAGCGGATTGGAGAGGTTTGTTCGTAGAAGGAGGGAAACACAGAAATGCCATCACCCTTCGCCCCCTCAAACCCCACTACCCCCACCCGTAGACCGTGTCCGCATATCCACTGCAAGGGAATGAATGCTTCCCATTGCCACAGAACAGAGCGTTGATTCTGTGGAGAGGTGGGAAGGTACGGAGGAGGGGTGCGGGGGTCGTTTTTTTGCATACGGTCTGGCATCAGACCGAGCCCTGCACAGCACCCCGACTGTTCTCCCGCCTCAGGACTCCGCTGGCCTTTTCGCTCTTTCTCCTCTCAGGGAAACACTTGAGCATTAAAAGCTGTTACCGAAACATAAGGGATGTGCCCTGTTAAAAGGACCAGCTCAGTTCCTTTTCTACTGTGGGCTATGAACAGCCACCTGCCCTGTGGCGTGTAGACGCCTGAGTCTGGGACATGGCAGACCAAGGCCAGAACAGTGTAAGAGCAGGCTGCCTGAGGCCAGTACACATTAAATAGAGTAGCCTCTAGGTCTTCCAGAAAGGTGAGAATAAATTATAGCAGATGCTCTTACCCACAGTATCAGGAGGAGGAGCATGCAGGCTAGTGTATATAATAAGTCTGTATGAACAGTATCGTATAGATGCAAAAAATCGTCCATAACACAGCTAAAACAGTTTAATTTTGAAAAACGGCGATACAGTAAGCATACACACATAAGTGAGGGGAAGAATATAAAGTAAGCCAGCAACAGAACTGCTAGAACAGCAATCAGAATGTGCACCAGCTGCCAAGAACCTGTAGTGTTATGTGTCACAGGGATGTTGGTGTTAGGCAAGCGGATAATAAAAGAACGGTACTGCTCTTAATGTGGGAACGTCTCTACATTCACCTGCACCTTCTCTCTCTTTTCTCCCCGGGATTTCCATATATTGGTGCTCATTTTGTCTGTAGGTCCAGTCCTACCTGCTCTTCTAGCACCTGCCCAAGTCCTCATCCTATCTGCTGTTCCATTTCGCTCTCCCCTTTGGGCTCCTGTGCTGACACAGCCATATTCATTGCCCTGAGTAGTTCAGTGTTGCCTGCCTAGTCTCAGTGGGTACGCCCTGACGAGCTATAATAAATGTTTGTTTGTGTGTGTGGCTGCTCAGCTCTTGTTTTGATCAGATTCTCATTCTCTGTCACTGTACTCGCAGGCTCCTTTCTCAGTGTGTCTCTGTGTCACTCCCCAGCTCCTCCTTAGACCTCCTCATCCCTTCCCTCCCAGGGCCGCAGAAAAAAAAGGTTCCCTCTCCCCTCTGTGCTCTCACACATTCTCACTTCACATCCTGATTTTCTCATGAATGCGGCTTTGCCGTAGTTCTCAGACAAGAAGACGACGATTCCCTGAAACAGCATGCTAAAGAAACTGCCATTTCTCTCTCTTTCAGTCAAGTGCTTGATATGATTTATGCCATTTTCTCTCGCTTTCAGTCTCCCAGTCACATTTTCATTTAAACTGTCTTTGGCTGAAGTGATGGGAATTTTGTTAGATACCCCAAGCATTTCAAAGATTCTCTAAGTGCACAGAAATACACTTCTCTCCTGTGCTTTTTATCTGAGATCATTCTCTCTTTCTCTGCCATGGTTTCTCTTTATATTTACTTCTGTCCCTCTGTCCTGGTGCTCCTCTGCAGAGCCAGGTGTATCCCAGCCCCCTGCTCCCTCCAGAGACCCAGCCTGTCGGAGCGACCCTCCTCAACCTGTGCACTACTTCCCTGGAGCCCAGCAGCTGGCCGGGCCCCTTACTGACGCCCCCCTCTCCTCAAGCTCCTCCTCCTCACCAACCGCACTGCCTCCCTTCAGTCGGGGAGAGCTGGGGGGCGGAGGAGGGCTACAAAGCCGGAGCAACAGCTCAGAACATCTTCTGGGGCCCCCTAGTGGCTCTCCAGAGGACTACCACGAGAATGATGGCACGAGGAGGACCAGAGCTGTGGAAAACCAGTATTCTTTCTACTGACGCCAACAGCACTGAGCTTTCACTGGCTGAGCTGCAAGAAATACAGAGGGATACCCCATCCAGGTTACAGATTTACAATGTACCTCTGATGTAATGTCAACCAACTGTTTTTCACTTTGTTTCAAGCTTGTTTTTTTGTTAACAAACCAAATGTACAAGTAACACTGTAATCCTTCCCTGGATTTCCACATAATGACATTTGAGAATAAATGATCTCGAGTAGTCTGGAATATCTACAACAGTTGGGAATTCTGAGCTCTGGGTATTCTGTTTGGGTGCATTTGTAAACTCTCACTGTTACTGGTGAGATAAGGTGGAATTATCCCATACACCTACACTTTAACTAGCTGGCTAAATCCATTTGAAGATGGCCAGAGCTAGTGAAACAGGTTTCTATTTTTCATATAGATGGGGTTTCTGTAAGGGGTAAATATTTTACAAATTTTATTAGAAAAACAAAACAAAAAAATACTTGGGTTTCTATTCAAACTGCATGCATGTTGAACTGGAATGCCCACTGAGGCCAATAAACCACATTCACCACATGTAGCCGTGAACCATGCCTTTTAAGGTGAGACTACTCTGGCAGCCTAACATCAGTTTGAGGTGTCCAGAGTACACTCTGAATTTAAAAATGATGCCTCAGATATAACTCTGAGGGCGCTAAGAAGTGCTGCATCCACTCTCACACGGGTGTGTTTGATGATGCTGTTTTACTCTTTTCGAAGTTGACAGGGGAAAAGGGGGCCTGGGAGCACATCCACAGCATCAGTCCGTCTGGGCCCTCACTCTGAGGCTTTTTACGTCTCTGCAGGGGAGTCTTTCTCATCACTACTGAGCAGGAGCTTCAGCGACCTTGCAGTTATTCGTTTTCAACAGAATTCACTGGTGCATTTTTACGTTTGTGAAAGCTGTATGCAGCTGTCTCTTAATGGTGCCTTCATCTGTGAACGCATTGGTGTGACGTACCATAATACAGAGGAATCTGAAATCAGCCTGTCGAACAGAGCGCGGCCAAAAACTTAGCTGTCAAACCTCTGACATGTAAAATTGATGTTTTTCCTCCTTCACAGTTGCACAGGAACAACACACACAAGATCAAATACAAATATTGTATGGTATTCTGTGGTTGCTCCTCCAGGCACTTGTATTGAGTACCACGCAAAGAGCTTTCAGGGTCAACATGTTTTAAATGCAGCAACGGGTGATCAGTGGGGCCTGGACAACTGGGTATTCTGGGTCTTTCAACCCCCCCCATCCCCCCCCAGCCTGAGTTCCCTCAGTAGTTCTTTCTCGCAACTGTACCTTTACCTTTCATGTCTGCCACTGAGGGGTATATATAAATGGTTCCCTCAGACATGGACTCTGGATCAGCTCCATAATTTTTGCAGCACGTGCCTGTGGTCATGATTAGGGTTGGAATATCTGATCTAGGCTCAGTGCTTGGCACAGATGGGGTAGAGCCTTCCTTGGGCACCACGCGCACAGGTGTTCTGTGAGGCATTGCGTTTCTCCCTCAGTGGCTTCTAGGCTGAACCTGACTGGATCAATAGGCGATTTCACATTTCACGCGTTTCTGTGAGTATCTAGGTACATGGCTTGGGGTCTTCTGCGCTCATGTATAGCCTGCAGAGAACATCACCAAGGAACTTGCTTCCCTGAGGGTTGGGTACAAGACAGGTTTAGTACTGTACACGTGCCAATATATAGCATTGTATTTTTAGATCGTTTATATCTCAACTGTTGTAAATGAGGTCTTCCTGCACATATTTATTTATCAGTACCGCATTGTGTTTTATATATAAACTGCTTCAAAACACAGAAGGCCTTTAACGGGCAATTAAAGCCTGTTAACAGGAGGGAGACTAATCTGTGAAGGAAAATGTTCTTTTCAAACTATTTATGAAATTGCCATCTCATTCTCATTTAGGTGTTACTTTTCTAATGTCTTTTTTTTATCACTGAACTCATTTTTGTTGTCTGGCTGAGTTTTGACAAGTCTCTCCACTTTTGTACAAAGTGTTGTTTATCTGATGTACTTCTTTATATTTGTGTGAATAAAATCAGTCATCAGTAGGTATTAAATTGCTTTTTGCTGTGTGCATCATACCAGAATGCCAAGTAGAATTATGGATGTGTGATCTATGACTGCAGCTTCCTAGCTGAAAAAGATAAACCTAGTATATTATTACATTATTGGCATTTAGCAGACACTCTTACCCAGAGGGACTTACATCACTTACAGGTTTTTACAGTGCTATCCATTTATATAGCTGGATATTTTAGTGAGGCGATTGTGGGTTAGGTATCTTACCCAAGGGTACAGCAGCAGTGCCCCCCCGTAGAGAACTGAACTGGCAACCTTTTGGTTATAAGTCCTGCTCCTTTACCTCTACGCTACATTGCTGCCTTGCATTACTGAAATATAAAACACTTTGTTAGTATAAACAAAAATCCTACAAACCTTGCTTAAGGTGACCACATCCACCCCTTAAAAAAACAATGAATATAGATTTAGAAATATTTGATTAAAATCCGAATATGGACAGTTCCTGTTTCACACGTTCTGCGTTTACACAGGTACATGTCTTTCTGGTTTTGCTGTTTCATACATTGAACTCTTGAAGCAGAGTGGAAAATATGTTTATTTTATCCTTTCAGTGTTTGAGCTGCCTGGCTGAATCTGTCTGAGGACTTTTACGTTTCTCTTTCTGTTCCGTGTGTCCTGTCATTAACAAACTGTCACGCAGTGCCTGCATTACCAAATACTTATACTGTACTCCACGTGTAATTAAATGTACACATATTTACAGAGGATTCATATTGTATGAATATTTGGCTTAATACCATATGCCCTTTTGTGAAAAAGTAAGCATAATCCCTGCTTTGCATCTGTGAGAAAATAAGATTCACTTCCTGACAGGGGTTCCCAGGAATGTGTTGTGTCATGCAAGGGAAGATCACAGATATTGTCTTTAGCTAAACATATTTGTGTTTACATTTGATCATTTACAGCAGAAAATGATTTCAGTGATTACTTACGTACCTGCAGTACGTTTGAACAACATTGCAATAGGTTTATTTTGTCAAGATGAAAGTGCGCCCCCTTGTGGCACGATCTTTAACAACTGTGCTTGCAGGTCTTCAAATTCTACCCATGCTCAGTCATGTTTTACCTGTAAACTACAGTGTCTGTCGGGAATTCAGGGATTGGACAAAAACAACATGATCAGTAAACGTTTAAAAAACCCTTAAATTTAGCTAGACTAGTGAGCCGTAAGGAGTCCAAAGTCTGCACGTGATTGCGAAGTTGGGCTATTGATTCCCAAATCTTTTGTCCCGACTCTTGACAGTATTCACACATCTTCTAGTGTCCCTTTAAATACACACTCTTTTTAAATTTATTTCAAGATTTGGTGGCTATGACTAAATGAGCACTTGTGAGAAAAAGGAATGCACCTTTGTCGTGTGTGGAGCTTTCAGGGGACAAAATTTACATTTACATTACGGTACATTTACATGTATTCATTTGGCAGACGCTTTTATCCAAAGCGATTTACAAACCAAAAACAATAACTGAGGAAGCAAACACAATTTTCACCAATATTTTATTTCTCTAAAGTACTTTGAATATTTTCTGGCACATAAACAATTATATTGATATTTATTTATTTAACTTAATTTATATTCAAAGGCACGCATATATCATCATTGGCTGTCCTTGTTCACTGTCAGTCTTTAACAAATTAGTTTCCATCCAGGATTTGTCAACTTAAATAAATTCTTAAGACACTGAGAAAAACACAATATTGCACCTAGGCGAGAGTGAAAGGTGCACTTCTCCCGTGTTCCTTCCACAGAAACGGAGTTGAACACCGTGACAGAGCACCGTCATGCCCTTAAATCGCGTGTGCGCGACGCGCTGTGCGCAGGTCGTTACGTTACACCGCAGAATTCCACACACCTCTTGGATAATAATACCGCTGAAAATATACCCGCTGCTCTCAGTCACCCTTGCAGCGATGCCTAAAAATAGCTCTCTCTGACAGAAGTGTGCGCAGTTCAGCTGACTGGGAGCGTAAAATGAAAACCTTCCACAATCATCGGGCTGGGCCGGCTGCCATAAATTCTTTTGCCTGGCTTTTATTTACTGACAGTCCGTTGCGGGAAGCAAACAATTTGCGCTGCATAGTATGAGGAAAAAACATAACGATGCATGTTTCGATACCCTTTTATCCCCTCTGTCAACCATCTCAACACTCATGAACCCCGTAAAGCCTCACACACTTTAACAGGCTGGTTGTCTATGAATGTGTTCTGTGGTGACATACGAAGTCTTGAATCTGTAGTGACGGAAGAAATCAAACAAAAACAGGAACTATATCATTTATACTGTTACAGTAAAGATTGTAATGTAGGAAGACCAGAATGCCACCTATAGATAAAGCACAAACATTTAACAGCAGATGCCTACCAACTAGTGGTTAGGCGTTTAGTAGGAAACCACGCTAAAACGTGGTCGCAAAAAGCAGGAGTACGCCGGGCAGCAATATTGTGGAGGTGTCAAGTACACTCATTTTCCTCATACGAAAACGTAAATATTGTAACAGTTCACAACTGTTGAACACAGCTCTGTGGGTTGAATGTGGAATTAATAACACTGTTGATATCTGATCATGAACTCAGTGTATGCCACTTAGGTATCGAACCCTGATAGACCCAATGACAGTTCTGGCGTCTTAGCATCTAAAGGGCATATATGTACAAGACTGAATTAAGGACGTGCTTCCTCATTGGACATCAATTGCTGGGTCTTAAGCTGAACAGAATAGCCGCCGCCATGGCTAAAAGCAACCCTACCGCCATTTCAGTCATTTTGCCCAGCTTCCAGGATTTAACCCCCTCCTCCTTCTTTTTCAAAACCTGTTCCCTCCGGAAGCGCAGGTCCCGTTCCCGCTGAAGCTGCTCACCATAGTGAGATTTGTAGAAAGCGTCGAAGTCAAACACGGGCTTGCTACCCAAACCAGCAGCGGGGGAGTGACGGGACCGCTTGTGTTGGGTGCTGGTCGTGGAGCCGGTCGCTTCCTTGGCTGAGGGTCTGCCAGCTCCTTGCACATCGGCCTGACTCAAGATGCCACGGTCATATTTCCTCTTCAGGGTCTTATTTCCTAGGACCCTGTAAGCCTCGCTGATTTTGTTGAACTGCTGCGTCGCCTCCTCACTCCCTGCGTTCTTGTCCGGGTGATAGATGAATGACTGCTTATAATACGCTGTCTTTATCTGAGCGTGCGTGGCATTCGGGGAAACCTGAAGAATGTCGTAATACGCTGTTTTAGTTCGATACAGGGGCAGGTCAGGGCTGCCGTTGCTGCTGCGAAATCGGGTAACTAACAAAGCCTTTCCACGAGATCGCAAGAATATACTGTCACTACGGGGATTCGGCTGTGTTTCAGACAACGTCAATGTGCAGAATGATCTTTTATGCAGGCAAGCTGTCCGATGAATTTCAGCGAGGACGGAAGCTGTCAAAAAATTCCTATCCCTCCAGTTGGAGGTCTTAAACACACTAACCTGGGTAGTTGGGGAAATGCTGAGCGACATGTACAGACAGTCTTCAAAGTGTTTGCTCTTTGCGCCAGTGATTGTTAGCCTACCGCTCTCTGGGCAGTTAAGTTTGTCCGATAAATGTTCACTTGTTTGACAGTCCACAGACAAACAGAGTTTGTTGTCAAATCCAATCGGACCGCTGCCGTGCAGTAAAAGTCCGTCACTGCAATTAACATCCGGCCAAACAAGGACGAAATCCCCACCGAGCTGACGAAAATCATTATCTTCTTGATTCAGCAAATAATTGCTTGATGTAGTTCCTTGGACTACCAGCTTTCCAGTGCTACTCTGACATACCTCAGTCGATCGATGCAACTGACAAGTGCAAATTCCTTGAGCTGGCATGTCCTCACGATGGGTGCTACATATCCTAATTCCTCTTGACACGACGCCTGTCAGAAGAGCTCCCCTCTGATTTTTGTTTTCAGTCCCCTTCCAACAATAATAATTTGAGTTTTTCAGAAGTCTATAAGTCCCCTTTCCCATTCTCCTGCTGACCTCCGCCATTTTGAAGGCCGGTAGCACAGCGGCGCTCGAATATAAACAACTTCCGGTATTTCTCCAAAGAGCCAATCAAAAACAACTTTCCTACACTGTGTTCCAATCCAATGCAAGGTTAATTCCGGCTAAGTCAGTCACTTTACACTTACGCAACGACGCGGCTTCCCCTCCTCTTCATTGAGTCAGGTGTTTTAGGTAACCTTATACGATGCATACAACCATGCCCAAGCTACACATTGGAGTTTCAGTGCTATTGCATCTTTTTTTTTTTCAAACTAATTTTCAGTTTAAAGTGTAGCTTGCTGAATTATGATGTAAAATCAGATTTGTGCTTTACCATCAGTGAATGGCAGCTAACTAGGTAAACTTTTAAATTACGGCATTATTCTTATTACATCATTAGGCCTATTATTATTATTGATAATATTATCATTGTTATTGTTATTTATTAATTTAGTTTGATAGCAGGTTTTGATACAAATCACGAACCTGTCCTTAAGAGTGTTTCAAACGTGGTGGAGTAATCCATGAAGTGGTACCTGGTCCTATATATATATACAATTAACCGTGGTTTCTTCTGCACATTTTCCTTAATATCTGGACCTTAATTCTTGGCCTTAAAGTTTGTAATTCAACAACTAATCAATCTAGGCGATTGAGGGTAAAATGACCACAAATAAGTTAGGGCTGAATAATTTAACTGAAGGTGACCCAACTGCATAAAGCCTTCATTATCTCTTCGTAATGCTTTCATAAAGCACTGAATAAGCATTCATAGAAATTGTTTTTGCACATAAACATAATTTTTTGACGGAATGGCACTCCTAAAAGAATATATTATTCAAAGACTGAGATTTAGATTTTGTTACCTAATTTACTGGCTAACGAATGCGACAGTCACTGGCTAATTAACTGCAGGCAAAACCGGCAGTATAAAAGCATACTCAAAACTTGACAAATTTGTATTTTCTATACGATTAAAATTGATCAAATAAAAATATTGGAAACGTCATGAAAGGAAGTAATTAACATTGTGATGCAGGGTAGGCGACTTTGAAATTAATATTTTTTACTATTTATTGCCGTTGTTGGCGATAACAGTCTGATGATATGGGCGGCAGTGTAGCATAGTAGTTACGGAGCAGGACTCGTAACCGAAAGGTTGCCGGTTCAATCCCCGCTGGGACACTGCTGCTGTACCCTTGGGCAAGGTACTTAACCCACAGTTGCCTCAGTAAATATCCAGCTGTATAAATGGATAACATTGTAAAGAGCTGTAACCTATGTAAGTCGCTTTGAATAAAAGCGTCTGCCAAATGAATAAATGTAAATGATGATATATAGGCCTAAGTTTTTCACATGTCATAGCCTATATTTTTGTGAATTGTTTAGGAAAACAATGCACACCACAACATACGGTATATACTGTACGGGGAGGACATGGCGAAGGGAAAACAATTTCGGCATAAGTAGCTGGTTACCAGAGGGAAAGAAACACTACTAAAGTCATCAGCCTTGTGGGTGAATCTTGGCTTAAGCAAAGTCTCGGTCGTGAACTGATCCTCAGAGGCGTTTTGAGAAAGTGCCGGGGTGGCGCTCTTTGGACGAGCTTTTGCTCGTGATTCCCACTGCTGAAACTTGGCTGGAGCACAGTGAGGAACGCCTGTTAAAAGAAGCAGACTCTAGACGGAGTTGAATCTGAACTGTCTGACCATCGTTCAACCTAGAGACAAATCTCTAGGTTGAAAAACATTTTCAACACTGAGATGACTGCTCCGTGCGTCTGTGCTAGGAGTATGGGCATTAGAAAAAATTATTTGACTACATCTAAAGGGTCACTTGAGTCTCTAGCTCCCGCTCTCGCGAACTTATAACAAGTTTTTTAGACAAATTTTGCGGTAGTATTTAATTTGCTTTTGTTTCAAGGTTCATGTTTATTTAATTGTAAAATGATTTACTTAGCCTACTCATTTTGCGTCCAAATTGTTTACTTTTTTCAGAAGATTTTTTACAGCTGTAAACACGTAGATCTAGCACTTAGGCTTCCAACAACAGGAAGAATTATAACCATCACCAGCTCTTAAATGCCAAAAGACTTGGTTTTCTTTCAGCTGAGACTTTGTTCGTTCTCACACTAATATGAAAGTAATCAAGCGTTTCCTTTTAATTCAATTTCATTGACATGGCAAGTGGTTTCTTTTAACGTAGAGAACGTACAGAACTCACGAGCAATTATTTTAGAATCAGCTCTTTCATATGGACCTTCATATTGCCCTTAAGACCTTAGCATTCGGTTTTTTTTTATCATAGCGATTGACTCTTCTTGAAATGTTTATCAATTGACAGTTAAATCCAGCAGTGAGCGTAAGTGTGCTTTCATATTTACAGGTTTCTAATGATTATTGTCGGCACAGAATCTTAATTTCACGAATTCACATGAATACAGTACAGAACAGCACCAATAACACTTCTCTTGGTTACAGGCCCACAAACAGGGCCTTGAGGATTATTTCCAGCAGAGGTCACCATTGTTCAAGCGGAACAAAGGCATGAAGCTTTGAAATGAAATTCACAAAGCTCAGCTGGGCGTTATCTTCTACAACCTGTTTTTGCATAATGTAGCTGTATGTAGATACATTATCTAAACCATGCTCTGATATTTGATCTTATTGCTGACTGTAGCCTAGGCTATAGGAGTGTACTTATCCATTGTAGTTTTGATGTGATTCAATATATTCTCCTGTGATGTGCAGGTAACTTAGCTAATTTTTGTAACAACAAATATAAGGGTCAAACACGCTTTTAGTCCAATTTTGCGCGCTACCTCACATAAAGAGGAAAAAATCACGTTCCCTCTCCCCATTAAACTGAGCCATGCGCGCTCTCGACGTCTCTACACCCCTCGCGCGTCCCCGCCCCATGTCGTTTTGAAAAAGGGAAAGGAAATCGGCTGAGAAACCAAGGGGAGATACTGGAAGCATCTTCTTTCTGAAAGAAGGTACAAAAGAAACTGGTGGAGAAGTCCAATATACAACATGAAGGACCGTATGCACGAGCTTAGGAGTGTAAGTAGCAAACAGTATTAATCTGATTTTTACGAGTTTGAACACGGCTGAAGCAAACGGTGGTTTCGAGGCGGAGAAATAGAGTGATTTGGCGTGCATTGCACTGACGATTCGGAATTCACACCGTAGCCGGCTAACATTTGGATATATAACGAATCGGTTTCACTCAATTATAGAAAAGAGTATTAGAGCACCAATTAAAACGTTTTCCTTTTAAGTATTGATTATCGGTTTCTGATTTATCTTGGCATTATTTAGTTTCTGATTTACCGTTTAACTGTTTATTAACACAAGAATTGTACTGTAATTGACGACATTTTAAGTAAGGACATTGGTTGTCTATGTGTTACAGAGTTAATGGATTTTGGTTCATGATCATATGGGAACGTTCCAGCGAAAGGTGGGATTGGGTAACGTTGTATCAGGTGGAGCTAGCCGTGAGATCGTCAGATGTGTTGTATAGAATGTTTAAGTGTTAGTCACTGTACATACTGTGCATGAAAACTGATTCAAGTTATTGGCCGTCTCGACATATGTGTGCTGGTTAAGTGAATTCCTGCAAGAGTGGCAAACAGTAACTTCTCGTGTTCATTGATTAAGGCTTTAGGTCGACTGCTAGTTGTTTGAGGCGTTCTAATAAGAAGTCAGTCTTAAACTAATTAGATACCATCCAGTGCCAAACAAGGTCAAGGCCTGTGACAACCAAATAACTGACTTCTAGATTAGGGCAATTAAAGGTATGTAAAACACCGCTAGGGTCATAACTAAGGCATTAAATGTGTTTAATCCCTAAATGTGTATTCTGCGGCATTTTTGAAATTGTGGTTACGGGTGTTTGAACATTAAGGATTAAGTGATACGATAAGCAATGACTTTTGAATATGATTTATTTTATTTTATTTTTTTTTTTTTACATGATCTTTAACCCTCAGATGGTAGAAATACAGGGTCACGGAACAGATTTAAAAGTGATTAGTTGGAACTGTTATTAGAATATCACTGGCAGTCTGGCACGATTGTGACGCGTCACTCTCCATTTTAACGCTTAACAGCGTTGTATAAATATTGGGTATTCTTCTTATGATAGAACGGTGGGCTATACGCATAGTGTTTTAACTGTGTTTGCAACAATGACGAAAAGTGGATGTCTGAGACTTCTGTGATGGATTATTTCATAGTAATATTAAACATAAAATATTCAACATGCCAACTGTATAATTGCAGTTTTCCCCCACACGTGCAATGATCTGATGTCAGATAGGTCCCACTGTGATGCTGTCTAAACAAAAGTAACAAACCTCACTGCAGATAATATTCCCAGCAACCCTCTGACCACAGGGTTTCAGTGGAGGTCTTAATGAACTCTCTGGGGCTGGCTTGACAGAATGCACTGTAGCCAATTTTTACAGAGCAAAGCCTCTTCTGTTTGGTGTTGATGCTGGCTTTTTTGTGTGCTTGTTTAATAAGACAAAATGTACGTAATGCCCTCCCCCATAGTTCAGACTCCGCCCACACACTTGAATGTGAGTCACTAGTAATTCTGAGAGCGCCATGATTCTGTGGTTGTCCATTTGAACATGATCAAAGAATTGGCTTGATCTGAGGGATTGATCAGTGTGAGTATTTAGGGCCTCTGATTAATTGAGACTGCCAGTTTTAATTGTGGCAAGTTCCATTTGCCTGTGGGATACTCTGTTTTTTGTATAAAAGTCCCTTTTGAAGCATGGAGTCTGTCACATAAGGTTAATAACTCCTAGACCATATATTGATTTTTAAAATGGCCATTTGAATTATTTCTTTCCTTGCTGCTGCTCATTTTGCACTCTGCAGTCTATTGACTGTTTCAACAGAGCCTATTAGCTCTCCTGCTGACCCCAACATGCTAATCGCCCAGGGGGGCACCACCTGGGACCGGCGCCAAGGAAGTGGAGTGGAGATGGGCTCCTCTGCTGGCTGCTGGGAGTATCAATGGATGACACCTGGTGCTCCAGTGAAGTCTCCTAACAAGGCAAACTAAGTGCTGTGCGCACGAGGACTGAAGGCAGCAAAGAGGCTGAAAGAAATGGGCATTCAAGTCATTTTTTTTTAACATTGTTTAGCTTTGAGTGGGCTGCATTGGAAAAAGGCTGTGTAATATGGATGATTTGTGCCCAGAGTGAATGATGCTGCGCTGTAAGGGAAGTGCATGCTAGGCAATGTGTGCTGAAATGGCTGGATGAGGGAAAGTGTGCAGGGTGGAGTTTTTTTTTGTCCTGGCATGTGCTGAGGAACGCTCTGCCGTGCTGGCCCAGCTCTTCGGTGGAGGGGTGTCAGATCCGTGGCCGGCCAGAGATGACGGCGGGAGACTGGTGGCAGGTAAACCACGGGCACTGCTGCATTAACCAGCGGTCAGGCTGGATGATGTGAATGCAGGGGAGGGAGGCGTCTCTGACAGTACGGAATAGCTGTTCTCACCGAGTTGTTGCTGTAGGGGAGAGAGAGAGGAGTTTGGGTAAAGCTTACTGTCGGTCTGTGGGACTGCAGGGCTGATCCATCCCTCTGGACAGTTTTTGACTCACCAACATGATTACTGGGGCCATTTTGACATAACTGTGAAAGGATGCTAAATATCGTCTAAACCGTCCCCATTCCCTCGATTGCATGCTGTTCATCCAAATTATTGAGCACAACTGCATTTCTAAAAGACAGAAAATACCATGTACCCACTGTAGGGGATAATTTGATGGTGATTATGTTCTTGCCTTTGACAGCGTGGCGAAAGCAATGCGGTTGTACTTGCATTCCTTTTGCTGTGACTCGGGTGATGTTGTTTCTTCCATAGTAATAAGCATGTGCATAATTATATTAAAGGCAAACCTGTGAGAAAAGAAGGCAGGTAATTATTTTTCAATGGCTGTAATCGGCATATCCTTTGTTTTCCTTCAAGTCTTCAGAGAAGAGAAGATTAAATTGTAGGAGCAAATTACAGTGTAATATTCTTAGTCATCGCTGTATTTTACAGGGAGGGTCTTTATTTCTATGGCTTTCGACTGCACTATAGCTGCACTTTACTGCTAGCTAGCTAGTTATCTCATGTTCCATAATATCTGTTTGCTATGAATAGCAGAGTGAATTATTGCCCATATTGTTTCTTGGACAAACTACGTAGTTTTGATCCATGTCGGCATACATTATACTAAAGTATAATATTCTAACTGAGAAGAATTACTTTTCCCTAAAAACACTTGATTAGATCATCCAACTTGTTGAGCAGTGTTTGTAAACCAAAGGTTGCTGGTTCAGTTCCCAGGTGAGACACTGCATTTCTACCCTTTGGAACCAGCACTGAGCATGAATTTACTCTGTAAATGGATCACAAGTAAAAATAGCAAGCCATGTAAGTTGCTCTGGAGTGTCAACTAAGCAAATATAATGTAACATAGCCAAAATCATGCAATTCCCACCTTACCAAATGGGAGCTAGAATTATGTATATTAAAAGGTTTTCCTATTGCGGTTGCATTTTCTAAATTTATAAAAATGAGGTCATTTGAGTCTTGTACAAGAAGCATAGGTGTGTCACAGAGCCCATCAAATGTACTGTGGAATTGTTAGTTACTATTACATATGTTAACATTACATTGGGGAAATGATGTGTGTTGCATTTTTTCTTTAGGTTCATATGTTCACAATTTCCTTTGTAGCTAAAATGATGTCATTATATCACCAAAATTATTCCAGGGCATCTGTATGGAGGTCAGGCAGGAGTCCTCTCAATTATCAATAACAATCAATCAATCGGTAATCAATGATAACATTACTATTTGCTTATTCATTCCGTGGGATTTTTTTTTAATTGATTTTAACCATCTCATCTCACAGGAAATACCACAAGAATTTGATCTGACCAAAGCAGTATGTGGTGAAGGTTTAGGACATTTGTAAATGGTTTTACCATTGTACGTTTCGTAGAGCAGTACCACAGTTGCCTGGAATGTTTTCAGTTGTTAAGTACATGTGTGACTCTGTGAAATTATAGCAGTGAGTAAGCTGCGAGTACATTTCAATGTGTCAGTGCCTGAGTGATGATTCGGTAACATTATATTGGTGTCTGCACACAATCTTAAGTTACAGAAATTGTTCTTGTTCTTTTCTGCGGAATGCTGTAAGGAATTCTTTCTTTCTGAAGGCAATTCCTAAAAATTACTGGTTCAGTAATATTTAGAAATGCTATTAATTCCACTGGTTCATTTTCGGTATATGCTAATGTATGGTGAGACGTACAAAGTGTGCACCAAGCATGTGGCCCTTCCTTGGCAAAAACATTTGCCGTTTGTACTTTCAAAAAGGGCCACCCTGCCTTTTAGCTGACTGCTCTGCCTAAAGGATGGAAGAATCCTGAATAAAAAAATAACTCTCGCTCAGCAAAGTGAAACCACAGAAGAGTTTGAGTCATGCAGTGTGCTGTGAAAATGTTTTGGAACATATGGTATTTAACCTTTTGTCACATCACTTGAGCTGACACACTGTCACATAAAGTGAAGTATTTTTATGTACTGAACATCTGTGTAAAGACCCGTGTAATTGAGATGTGTTCATCAGATAATGCTTCATGGTTGTCATATTGAAGGATTAAAAGGGTAATAAATAGCAGGTGAGTTTTATTGGGTGCTTATTTTGATTGTCAGGCCTTATTGGCATTCAGATGCCATGGAATAAATCCGTTGAGGTGCATGTTTGATACAGCACCACAGACTCTATAGTATAGACTCTAGATTGTGCTATGCTAGAAAATTTCCAGACTTGTAGTCTGTGAACCCTCCACCTTGAAGATGTGACACACTGCAGCATTGTCTCTACTATAATTACTGCTCTGCACACAACCCTTTGAAGGGTTGCCATAAACTACTTGTCTGTGTGACCGCCAACACTGGGTTATGCTCTGTGGGGTTGTATGGACACATTAACTAATAGGGTACACCCCCTGGCTGTGCAAATGTGTCCGCCATACCTCCTTGATTACCTTAATCAAGTTCCAGTGAGTTGCTTGTCCTTGGGGTGAAGGTGAGGTGAGTAATATTACATATTATACAATTTATTCAAAGGGCAAATTTTGACCGGATTGCCTTTTGACAGTTTGCTTACAGCAGTGGCTCTGCTGTGGTCAGGCTATGATCATGTGGAGATTAGCAGAACTGTAGCTAGTAAATGTCCTCATTGAGTGAACTTGCAACAGTGTTGCTTGTTTTGGCTTCAGGGTCATGCCTGTCAGATTTGGTTTATGTAGTTTAATTTTATTACAGAATGTACATCCATTCTGCTGACACTCCTTAGCGATATTGTAATATGTGAATTCTGTGTTCCACATGCATGTTCTGTAGCTGTTATAATGTATGGAGGGGCTATACCGAGTGGCCCAGTCTGTTAAGGCATGCGTTCTAAATGCAAGCTGAACCATAGGCCCAAGGTCAAGCCCATTTCAAGGTGGTGATTAAACAACACACACACACACACATACACACACACATACACACGTGTGCACATACGCATAGAGGCTCTAAACTGGCCAGTGTCGGTTTTATTTCTCCTTTAGAGGATGAGACAAATGCAACAAGCAGCAGCAACTGGACTAACTGCTAACAAGCTCTAGCTGCATATGTGCCTGGGCTGATTATTACCCAGCTTCAACTGCTCATGTTCGCTCTCCAAGGTCCTGAAAGTTTCACAGGCTTTGAAACATAGCAGGAACCTCTCATAGTGGCCTAAATGGAAGATAAAACGCATAATTGAATATATAAATGCAAGAGTAAAATGCAGTGTATTACAGGACATCAACGCCACCTTATTGCACACACTTTTCTTTGTGAAATTATACCTGTGAAATATTACAAGAGGATGTGATGGAATATGATGTGTTTATTACCATACAGAATTTATGAGTAGTCATCAATTGTGCAGGCATTATGAAGGTGAAGACAAAGACGTATAGTTATGTATAGGGGTGAGGCCACTCACAAGGCAGCTCACCAGGGCACTCGTTCTTTTATGGGCTTATACTGTCACTGAGCCGGAAAATTCCTGTTTGGTGCATCATTCATACATACTTAGAATGGAGATATGGTAAATGAAAATTTCCATTTTCATATTCGTGAACACACAACAGAAAGACAATGCTTCGAGCCTGTGCGCCTCATGAATATGGCCGACGGTTAGGAGATTAGGTGGGGCTGGGTGTATTGTGGATTGAAAGAGTCTTTGTAAAAGAGACATTACTGGAGGAATGATTCATATTCATAGCAGTATGGACTCAACTCCTGAGGAATAGTGTTCTCAGGCACCCATGGCCTAGAGCGTAAATCAGATTTTGCCAAGTAGCTCTCCCCAGAGCAGATTGTCCTGATATTTTTACTTCTAATGTTTTTACTTTTTACTTTCTGTTCGTGCAGGAAATTAGTATTCCATTCCACAGCTGGATGGCAAGACGACAGCACCTGGGGAATTCATGTCTATATCCACGGGTGGGATTATCAATACATAGAATGCATAGCAGCTAGAGTCATGACAGCTGTAACTCTGGTCACAGAAAGGAGAGCAGCCAATGATGGAACAGTGTAGACATCCAGCGGATTCTTTCACATTGGTGTCTATGATATTAGTGTTCCTGAATTGGTCTTGACCATACATAGGCATTCCATCCTTTCTTCTCTACCGTGTGTAGGCCCAAATTTCTTAACTGCCGTCTCTCCCTGTTTAGTGTGACAGCTGCAAGACAGCGCCTTTTCAGAAATCCCCTGAGTAGAATAACCCCTATTTTTCAAAAAATTTCCTCTTATTTTGGCTTCAAAGTGGATTGCTTCCCTCCCCCTCCCGTTTGCTGGTGAGATGCAGCTTCAGACTGGAGCGTGTCACTTCTGAGACGGTGTTGTGACAGCTCAGCTCGTCACGTCACAGGAAGCCTGATACAAAAGGGTCCTCCCTCTCATGCTGCAGGCCACGTTCACTAAGTGGCAGATGGAGAGCTGTGATTAACCCATTGCTCTCAGACAGAGCTGAGTGATAGGAGACCAGTGGGCCTACAGTTGAGCAAAAGCATTTTCTGATTGCCAGTGTGTCCTCAGCCAATTTAGTTCAGTAGGGATTTTTTTTATTATTCACTTATAACACTGTTTGTTCAGCTGGTACTCCTGGATGCAGGTGAAGCTTAATAAGCTGAATGCTGCTGGTGAATACTAGCTTATTCCATCTCTGAAGATTCAGCAAATACTTCAGCAAATACAATGGGGTTTTGGGCTAGTGGGAAGGGGATGACCATCAATGGACAATGGCAAGGCAAGGGTTGGGGGCACATCAGTCTGTACTTGAGTGTTTAAAAGGGTCTTGCAATCTTTAGCTGATTTCAAGAGTCAAGTGTTGTTTGGGTCACTATCTAAGTTGCTGGAGAGGGAGGGAGACGAGCAGTGGGGCAATAGAGTTCTAGATGATATGAAGGGACCAAATTGGAGTGTTGTGCTACATCTGAACGAGAAACGACTCAAGTGTATCTACAGTCCTCCTCCTGTAACACCATTGTAAAACCCACTTGCTAGACCTACATAATCCTCTTGGTCATTCAGTTTAGAGGAGACGAATAACACAGCGCAGCCTGTAATCAAATCTGCCTGGGTTCAGGAAATTATGTGTATTTTTCAGCAGCAGTGAAGACACAGGGCAAGGTGACCCCAGGAGATTGTGTGTCCCTGGTACTCAGTATCTATGTCCTATAATATCGGCCAACAATGGCCTGACAGATGAAAATCAGTATACTACCAAGGTATGTTTGAGATTATAAAATAATCAACCCCAAATGCTCAGCCAAGATTTTTTTCGAGAAGTCCCGCTGTTTGATATTTTTACCTAATGTGCTGCTTCCTTGCTGTTACTTTAGCTCCAGTGTTATGTTTGGGCAGAGTTTCTGTTAGGTGGAAGGAACTGAGAGGTAGATTTTGGGCTCCCTGGGACTTGAATGTGACAGGTAGGAATGCCACTGCATACCACCTGAATAACACTTATGGTTTCAACACAAACGTATCTATATGAAACTGTATGAAATGCACTATGGTGTGTTACATACTCAAAAAGCATATTAAATCATAGCACTTTTAATATTGCAGACATGTGATCTAATACCTTTTACCTATAATGCTTCAGTGGATTAGGCCAGTGGTTCCGTATGGTGGCTCCTAGGGGACCACTTAATATGCAGGCCCCTCTTCCCCTTCAGGCTTCAGGGTTGTGATCAAGCCAGAACAACTGGAGGATGAAAAGACAGGGGGGCGGTTGTAGGAGAAAATAAAACCTAAGGGAATTGTTCAGTTGTACATACCGAACCTTAATAAATCAACTTTGGAAGGGTCATTGACCCATTGGTGTGTGTCCCACCAAACATGTTACTGAGGGTTTCTTTTCAAACTCATATTGACCTTTTCTGGAAAACTCAGAAGTAATTTTTTGAGATCCAGATCTAAAAGTTAAATCAATGGTGACTTTAACATAAACTATTTAAAATTTGTGGGGACTAGGTGCCTTTTAATGGTACTGCCCTACCAAAGTGATAACAAATGATTGTCTCAATGAAAATCAGCCCAGAGAGTTTAAAGATTACCTCCATTATGAAATGTTTTATCATACTACTGTTTGACATTTGAGACTTCATCCGCAATAATGAGACCATGATGCCTATCTGTTGATGAGTGGCTGTAATTGGGGAGATGGAGAATCATTGAATATTGGTTTACTGATTTTTTTCTGGTGGTAGACACACCACAGCTGTAGGTGTCTAAGGTAGTCAGTCAATACCTGTTAAGCTCCATTACAAATAGCCAGGACGATGTATGCTCAACTAGAGTTAACCCTGTGGAACTTCCATCTCTTTAACCCTGACCACAATGCCATTTTGTAATGTGGTTACACGCTATTCATGCCACCGCGGTTAGATAGAACGAGTGCACTGAGAAGTAGGCAGAGGGTTTGTACAGCGGCAGAAAACCAACACAAATGGGGTTAGCTGGACTGCAGGCCAGGCGACACACTCGATCATTGGGTTTTAGTCAATGTGCAAGTTCAAGAGACTAACAGGCTTAGGTTGCCTCCTGTTTGACTCTGACAGCTGTTTCCCATGTCACCTTTCGTGTGTCATTGTGTGTGTTTGTGGAGGTCGGTGCAGTGTCTCCCCTGCTGGGGCTCCAGCTCTGGCTGGGTGTGTAGACTGTATGGTGCTGACTAGAGGGGGGGAAAAAAGTGAATTAGCCACAGTGGAGCCCCAGAAAGCCAATGCATGGGGACACAAACAGTATTGTGTATTCAAAGACTGTGTGGCCTGCTGTGGAGGCCATGCATTATTTATCACCTGTTCGACATGCGCATGCATTTGACCTGAGCGAGATGGGGGAGGAAAATTCCTCTTGAAAATTGTTGTCATGGCCAGTTAGTGTAAAGAAAAAAAGCATCCCTTTCAGCTTCAGAGGAGCAGCTTCGGTTAAATTTCACTTTGGTGTTAGAAAGTACCTGTGCCAAATCAGAGCTGAAAAGTACCTTAAATTAGGTTCATTAATTGGTTTGTGTTTAGGTGTTGGGGTTTCACGCAATAGCTGTTATAAGAATCACAGAATATAGCTCAGACTCCACAGTCATTATTGTGCTATAACTGTAATATTTAACTTGTTTGAATGAATATCAACAGGTTGCTGTGTGTTGTTAAAAACATTGTCAGTCATTTCTAAGAGTGAAACAGACACGAACACCTTTACAGGTGAAATTTTCACATTGATACACTGGTAAATATCTGTCTGTATGGGGAGCCCACAAGGCTTGCTTTGGCCACTTTTGAGTGGGTGTTACTTGGCATGACTGCCCTTATGTAATCTCTCACAAGATCTAAAAAAACTTGCTTTTTACAGAAAATATTTACATGTTTCTTACATTTTTTTTCTTCATTATCGGCGTTTAAAGTATTGTTAGTGCCTTTTGAGTGATTGCCTTGCAGTACATAGCGCGCTGTGTGTGACAGTGAGTGACTAACCACAGCACACACGTCGCTGTGAACTGAAACCTTCTCGGAGCACCAGGACATGAGAACATTCATGTAGGCGGAGCTTTTGGAGAGGCCGAGCGTCGTAACCAACCGTTTAGACGGACGCTTTGGACTTTATTCTCGGGTCCTCGTCTTGTGGGTAAATAGTAGGGTGTTGGATGAGCTGGCCGCTAGCTGACAGCTAGCGCCTGTGCAGGAGGAAGAGGGGTGCAGGTAATTGGGTTCGTGTTGTGTGGGCTGCCTGCTGTAATGAGATTTGAGCGGCAGCGCTGAATCGGCAAGCGCGACTCTTTCCCTCTCGCCCTCTCTCCCTCTCTCTCGCTCTCTCTCTCCCTCTCTCTCCCCACGTCTGTACGCCCTCACACAGACACGCGATGGGCTAGGATTGGAGCGAGAGAGAGTGGATGAGCCAGATAGTCGCCACCACTGCTGTGGGAGCCCAGGATTTCTCTGGCTCCTCACCCCTACTCGCCCCCCCCCCCCCCCCCTTCCTTCCTTCACAGGAGGCAGTGCTGGTGGGCTTGAGGATCCCCGTCGTGCTCAGTCTTTGCTGAAAGTTTTTTTTTCTTTTTCTTTTTCCCCAGCCCCTCCCACTCATAGTGGTTTTGTGGCACTCAGTGAGGCTGGCAGACTGTTCCTCCTCTCCCAAAAAGATAGTGCTTCACTGTGCTTCCCAGTTTCTGGTATAATTTGAACATTTCAACAGGATGATATTACGCAAGACTCCCACTGTAGCTGCCCGCATGTCCGGATTATTACATCATGTTATTTATGAATTCGGTAAATGGCCTTACCCGTGGTGACTAACCGTACACGATTAATGTGAAACATTGAATCCCTGCCAATCACACGATAAAGCAAGACTTTGAGCTTCATGTTTGAGATCCGTCTCCTCCGTACAGTGTATCAGTGGAATATACTGAACCATGTATCTGTTACTAAGAATTGGGAGGAGAGTGAGTGAGCTGGCTGTTACAGACATGAGTGGTAGTTCCAATAAAGCTTTTTGTACCCTGTGTCGATGAGATTATTACTGTGTTTCTACACTTGCAGGTCTCGTACTACAGGGAAGAGGGTAGGAGGTAGGGCTGTAGCCTGTCTCTTTCTGTTTCTCTATTGTTTGCATTGAGAGGCCAATTGCCTGTTACTGCTTTGTTGAGTATTTTTCCCTTGGAGTGGAAGAGGGGGAAGAGGATCCATTAAAAGAGAGGAGTCAGTCATCCGTGGCAGAGAGAAGTGACCGGGGGGGTTACAAAAGAGAGGGAGAGCCAAATGGATTTAAGAGCGTTCTTGTATCTTAGAGGGAGGCAGCAAAGAGATTGAGAGGGAGAAGGATTGAGAGAGAGAGAGAGAGAGAGAGAGAGAGAGAGAGAGAGAGAGAGAGAGAGAGAGAGCGGGAGGGAGAGAGAGAGAGAGAGAGAGACGGTGAGAGAGGGAGGGAGGGAGAGGGAGAAACGGTGAGGAAGAGAGAGAGAGAGGGAGAGGGAGAAACGGTGAGGAAGAGAGAGAGAGAGAGAGGGAGAGGGAGAGGGAGAAACAGTGAGGAAGAGAGAGAGAGAGAGAGGGAGAGGGAGAGGGAGAGGGAGAGGGAGAGAGGGAGAGAGAGAGAGGGAGAGAGAGAGGGAGAGAGAGAGAGAGGGAGGGAGAGAGGGAGAGGGAGAGGGAGAGAGGGGGAGAGGGAGAGGGAGAGGGAGAGCGATGAAATAGAGATTGAGGGACCTGTGCAATAAGCTTGAGAGGTGTTAGGGCTGGGGATCCACTGCAAACAGCAGGCATTGCACAACAGTTATCAAGGTGAGTGCTTACACAGTCACAGCTAAGCAAAGGTTGTCACTAACTCCCTATTGGGCACACACAGTCGTCTGGCTGATGTGTGTATATTTTAAAATATGTCATTAAGAAGAAGCAGTAGCAGATCCAAATAATGTGGATTGGGGAGGAGCATTGGCACACACACCACCTGCGCCTTAACAGGTGTCATTACTTTCACCTGAGGAGTAATTTTATTTTATTTACCTTATTTTTACCGGCTTAGTCTCACTGAAATTAAAATATCTTTTTTCAAGAGGGACCTGGCCTAAAGTAGCAGCACATGAAGTTTCAGACAATGACACATTTACAGCAGGAAACACAACGTCTTGTGTGTGTGTGCGTGTGTGCGTGATGGACTTAAATGTTGTTCATTCATTTTACTCTGGAGACTTGGTTGTAATCAACTGTAAAAATTTAGTTTAGCATATTTGAGATTTTTTTGTACTTTTAAAGACAGATGTCAGTGAAATTTTTTGTTTATTTTTAATTGATATAACAGTTTCTCGTCTCTAATTTAGAACCTTGGGTCATGAAAAGATTTAAAAATGTTTTACAATTTGACCTGGCATACCCAAACTGCCCAGGCAGTGTATCAGACTTAAGTCTACATTATTCATTTGAGCCTTCTTTAAAGAAGGCTGAAAATGCATGCTAAGTAGAAGGATTATAGACACAGGTGTCCTGCTGTTTGTCCTTCTCTTTTGCACTGTGGATTTATGACCATTTCAGGTCCTATGCTCTATGTTTTTTTAACCTTGAGGTTTTATTGCAAGGGTCAGGATGTAATCCATTTGAATTCAGTGACCACCAGTACTAAGACTAACAAGTTTCCTGTAATGGCTGAGCTAGCACAGCGGTCCTATTATAACCGAATAACTGAAAAAAATGCAGTACAGTTTTATTTTGTAGTCCAGCAATACCAAATCTGCAAGCTGCATTTCCAACCCGTATCAAGTCCAGGCTCCCCCCAGTCTGCTTCACGCAAATATTCCAGCTGTCTAACAGAGTCTGACAGTCTTTATGAGTCCACATCAATTATTTAAACAAGGAAGTCTGACTCAGACGTGAACCACACTGGCAAAGATTTGTAAAAGCTGGTTTGTTATCCTGTCCTCTGTATCATCGGGGCCGTTCTGTCTCCTGGTAATGCATGGCTATGTTTCTCTTTCCTCCCATCCCCCCACGTTTTCCGTGCTGTCTGTCTTTGATATGCTCCTCGTCGTTCAGCACAGATGATTGGGGAGCCAACAACTCGTTTAACTGTGCGGCTGTCTGGAGTGGTTAGGAGGTGATGTTTACCGACCACAGTGGCATACACGTGTTCATCCTTTTTTTATCTATTTATTATTTTTTGAATGTGCCATTGGGCTGTTTGCACTTTTTGAACAGTATTGCCATGACTTTGGGGGAAAAAAATCTAGTACTTCAGCATTTTGAACATTTCATCCTTCTGAACCTAGAGTGTGAGTCGTTTGGACATACTTTGGATAACAACCTTAATCTGCGCACCTGGGGAAAACATATCCTTGGACATTTGACTCCCCAAGACAGGGCCCAACTGCTCTGCTTGATTAAAATGTGTCAGTGATATATTATGCAGTTATGTGCTTTTCCATCCTCTAAATGGTAAAGACATATCCTGGCATTCTCGTTTGGAAACCGATGTTATGGTTACCTAATGCCCACCCTTCTCTGGGCCACCTATTGCACATCCCTAAAACACACCATAAAAATACCTGGTGTGTGATTGGCTGGAAACATCTCAGCATATTGCCTCAACGGGACCATAGTAGCAGGGCCATAGTAAGACTCAGAACCTGAGGCTGAAGTAAGATTTATATACACATTCAGTGGAAAAAAAAAAACATAGAAGCATAGAAGCTTGTTACAAATACGTGCTGTCCAAAGTTAGGCCCTTATTGTTTTGCTTTCCAGTCTTTTCTTATTGTAACAGCCATAAATCTGAGGATGCTTTTGCATGTGTAATGAATTTCTTACGTTTTGCTCATTCACGCTGTACTGTTTGTACAGAATAGGTTAAGTGTGATGAAATTAAATGCATGACCAGTTAGATTAAAGGTGGGTTGGGCTGGAGGCTGTTAGCCAGTGAACAAGTCTGTTGTGTCTGTCATGCTGATCCATTAAAGGAACACTGACTGACATACGTTCTGAAAAGGTTCATGAATAATATCTAAAATAATAAAAATAATTTTGATAGTGTATTTGCACCCACTATGTTTTTATTAGCACAGCTTGAATTGGCTGAAGTGCAATAACTTGGATGATTCTTTTTTTCTAGAACATTCTTGGATAGGTATAAACAGCTCATTTTAAAATTACTGTTCATATCACAATCAAAGCAAACAGAAATGTACCAAACCACACGTGGCATGTTGTGCCTCCATTACATATGTTGTGTACACACATTGGAATGAATCTTAAAGTGAAATGGGAATTATGTTCTAGCAGATACAATGAAGTCAGTGATTGTCAGTTATTGAGCTCAAAAGATAAACTATGTGAACAGCTCTTTTGGAAATCACATCTCTTTCAAAGTAATGACATGCCAGTGTTGTAAATGCAGTTGCATATTCTGGGAAAAGCCTGTTTTGTCCCCAGAGGCAAAATAAAACATTGCTTAGTGAGTCCAAGTGGTTAGATAAAAGCAGAGCTTTTGCCTCGGCTCAAGTGTTTAGCATTCCTCTAGAACATAAATGATCAAACTGCAGACATGTGTGAGTAAAATAAAAAAGTACAGATACAATCTAAAAATGCTTTCTGCGTAGGCTTTCTAAGCCAATATCTATCTCATTTCACAGGCTTTGAGATGGGAATATGGATCCGGAGATATGTGCCTGCCTTTTCCATTGAAAGCCCTGTGACTGGGATGATTATTTGAACTTCGTGTTTGAACACACCGTTTGCCCAGACTGGTCCTGTCTGGCGGCACAAAGATGGGAACAATCCCCCCCCCCACCGCCGTGCAGCGGAAGCTGCCTGAGAGACGGCCATCTCTGCCCGTGTTATTAGAGCAGTCTGAGGCAGTGTTCTGTGGGGATGAAGGGGTGGCAGTAATGGTGCAATATGTGCTGTTGATGGGGCTGCACTGAGTGATTATAAATGCTTCCTTGTGGGACAGGCGTACCTGGCATTGTGTGTGTGTGTGTGTGTGTGTGTGTGTGTGTGTGTGTGTGTGTGTGTATGTATTTGTGCTCACTGGTGCGTGTGTATAGCAGTGCCTTTCCTGACTGACCTACATGTCAGCTGTAATTACAGTGAGCGCCTCTTGGCCTGCTGCCTTCATTTCTCAGGCTACACTGCCTGTGCTAGGTGACAGCTACCTTTGAAAAAGGATAAATGTGTTTATTCCAAACTCAATGCCCCCTCCCCACTCTCTCTCTCTCTGTCTCTCTCTGTCTCTCCCTCTCACACACACACACACACACACACACAGACAGGTACACACAGGTTTCAGCAGCAGCAGGATCTGTTGTCTTTTGATTTCTCGGGGGGTGCATAAATTCCACATCTTTTAGTCAGTTAATGATGATTAACATGTGAGATCTGCAGAATCAGAGATGGGCACCTCTGAACGCAACTCTGACCACAGCTCTGTCCCCCTTGTTGGTATCAGCTTCCCAGAGGCTGATACGTACCCCATAGTTTGGACCGAAGACATTCAGGCAAATTGGATTCACTTCCTCTTTCAGCTGCCAGCCCTTGGAGGCAATTATGCCGTGGATCGTTTCCTTTGCAGAGCTGAAAATAAGCCGGTGATTCAAGATTTCCTTCCTTTCATTCTTTTTGCAGATCAATCTCACACACACTGTCTCCCTTTTGGGTGTGAGATATGTTTTTTCCCCTCTGTCTTGGTGTGTCTTCTGAGTTGGCCCTGTTCCACAGAGGATGGGTGAAGCAGAGCAGCTAACGGCACATATATCCTCACTCCTGTGGTCAAGGGGTCAGGTGTTCTTTTCTTGGCCCCAGCAGAGACAGCAAATCCCCTTTGGGGGGGGGGGGGGGGGGTCACATAATCAGGCAGCTCTGCCTGGCACGGTCCCCCCCCCCTAAAGAGCAATAGGGCTCACAGACCCATGGCACCGAGACCCCCGACTCACCCACCGGAGTCAGGTCCAGCAGCGTGAACTTGGCGAAGTTGTTCGCTAGCCATGTTGGGCAATTTCAGCCTCCGTCTCGCTGCCCGTGTGTTGGCGAAGGCGTATGAGCTTAACACCTGTGTCAGGGGATCAGGCTGCATGCATTCAGCCAGCACTCTCCACCGCCCCGGCCGTCGGCCGACTCCCAGCCCAGGCAGCACTAAGCTCCTTACCCAGAGTGTTAAACTCATTATATCACTCCTGCATCCCATCACCCTGCCTGGCGGAAGGTGCCGAGCACCGCTCCGTGCTGATATAGATTACTGTCTAAGGCCTGAGTCGGGGCAGGCTTTAATGCAAAGTAGGCCTCCTCCGTACATCCTTTAAAAAAAACGCTGTGAGTGCACTCTGGCTGTATCCATGCATTCCGTGCACCTGCCAGCTATCAGTAAGTCACAATAAAATAGCATTTATTTATTTCTTTATTTGGCGGAGGCCATTATCCGGAGTGACTTACAAGGTCGTTGTGGCGAGACGCATTTAATGCATTTTGTGTGAGCGACAGTAAGAAGAAGAACATAGGCACAGACTAGCCAGACGACTGCTGTTGAGCACCAAGCTGTAAGGCAGGGCTAAAATAAGCGCGCAGTGCTAGCCGTTTCAGTGTACACACAGAGCATAACAATTATCCCGAACAGCAACATCACCACAGTATTCACATGATGATGGACAATGACTCACGAGGGTGACATTACCTTGGGTTGTAATAACATGCTTGTAGCGCCTTAGTGCCCAGCTGCCGAGTGATCTGATACCAGTTGCTAGGCATTGAGTGTGTCCAGGGGTTTGGGAGCCGGGGTTAGGTCTGAAACAGGTGGGTTTTCATCCGGCTCCTACAGATGGTTATGGATTCTGCGGTGCTGGCAGTGGCGTGCTGCTCAGCCCGCTGTTTTGGGGGAAATGAAGGAGAGAGGCAAGATCTGGGATGTGGAGCTACAGATGATGAGGAACAGCCAGACAAGCGCAGGATGCTCAGTGCAGGTTTGTAAGGCCAGCTGTTGCATTGAAGGTGGGAGGTAGGGAGGAGCCAGGCCCTTGACTGCTCCGGTGGTAGGGAGAAAATTAGAGGTAGGACGCGGTCATGCTTTTGGAGACCCAAGGCCAGACCATCAGCAGTGCTCTGAACGTGTTGAAGTGGTCTGGCAGCACAGGCAGGGAGACATTTCCCATTACCAAGGTGAGAGTGGGACAGAACAAAGGTTTGTGAGCAGGAGATGAGAGTCAGGAGCAGCAGACACATACTTCTCATATTGGTGAGTAAGAACGTGCAGGGCCGTGTCACTCATGTTGTAGTTAACCTTTTAAAGGGACCTTTGCAGGCTGCAAGGCTCTGCTTTTCCCCGCTAAGGTCGGGGGGGACTTCAGTTTGCGGTGTAGGACTACCGAGGCCAAGTGAATTAATGTGCTGACAAGACCACTTCCTGAACCTCTCTGTTGTGCAGACTTTTGAACTGAGGAAATGATTAATTAAACAACAGTATGAATAACACTAAACGACACTGACGGATCCAAAGGAGGAGACCGTGGGTGTAGAGAATTTACCCTGGAGCCACATATTTTTTCTTTTGAAATGGAATTGATCTGAACAGGCTCCTAACAGGGTTATTTATGTTTGTAATCCATAGCTGCTTTGTGTTGTGAAGCTATGATCAGTCAGTCAATAAAATTGATTTGTATGTATAAAAAGGAAGTACAACAGAGCACTTGCAAAGAAAAGGGAAAAAAGCAGTGATACTTTACTAATGTAAATCGCTTACAGCAGTGTGCTGAGGGCAGAGAGATGGAACACACCTTACAGTTACATTTAATAAGGTATCACAGTTTGCAGTTTGCTCTTGAGGGTATTGAAAAAAACACAGAAGACTCATATGCAAGGGAAGCCTAAGCTGCCTAAGCTGTAGCAGATATACTGCTGTAAATCGGGTATAGGTTGTTGTGCTGCCAATGCAGAGGTCAGCAGCCTGAGGTCACAGAGTTCAACAATGCCCCTGTGCTGGTCAGGGTTTGAGTACCATTCTGTGTTTCTGCGGGTTAAAGCAGGTGTGGAAATGGACAGGGGGTTTTAGCAGGGTCTAGCAGAAGGCGGACATATTGAAGATGAATGGGAAGAGCTGGAGGGGTCACATGTACTAATAGGTTTGTAATAGGGGTGTGGTATGTTCACAGTATCTCAGTCTAGCCCACGCAAGTGACATTTGGATCCTTGGGTGCAGTGAACCTGAGACAGATGTGCTGATTGAGTCTCCTATCCCCACAAGTGATATGCAGTGATATGAAGTCACCTCCGCGCTCTGAAGCCAAAATGTAGCCCACCTGTTTTAACTCCCGATGGCCGGTGATTGTCCGCACGCATGGAAATATTCCTTGTTCCTCATAGGCATCAGTGCTCAGGAACTGAAGGTAAATCCAGTTTAATTCACCTGTTTTATTGATATAGATCGCTGCCCTGTCTGAAATCATCCAGAGCCAATCTAGACCATAGGCTTTAATTGCGTTAGGCTGAGCCGATACCCTTTGTGGCAGGACGCCTGCTTGTGTGAAATTTATACAGCCATATTTGCTAGTCCTCGTGCTTGAATAACCCCTTGGGGTCTGACTTATTTTTCCGAAAATACATTTTCCCCCACAGCCCCTCCTCCAGTCTTATATTCCATAAAGCTCCACTGCAGTCGGTGCCAAATCACTGCATCCCCGTTTCAACAGGAGGAACGGGTACACCAGGCGGTCCCAAACGATCGAACGTTTCTGTGTCCAAAGAGCCAAAAACCGTAAAAATTACAACAAACATTTTTTCAAATAAGTCCGTTATTTTAAATGGATCTATGTGTGCAAGCACGTATATTCCTTTCAGTATCAGAATGGTTGAAATATTATGATTCTCCCTTTTGTTAACTGTCGTTAATCTGTTTTAATCCATTTTACTGCGCTGTATTGTCGTGAAACCTCATGAAGCAGGCTTCTGCTCCAGCCAGCTTGTGTTGCTGTTGTATTATGCTGTGAATGACTGCCCCCTTTGATTAATGCTGTCTTGTACCTATTTCCAGGGCAAGGACAGCGATGAACTTGATGAGGTGACCGTCAGCATGGACAAAGATGGCTTCATGGACGAGTTTTTTGAGCAGGTGAGGTCTCTTTCTTTGGCCTGGTGTCTTTGTTTTGTTTGCCCTTGTTTTTTTTTCCCCCTTTACAGAAAGCAGCGAATTGAAAAAAAAACCTGTTCAGGGATCTGCAACCTTCCCACATAACCTCCCACTGCCTCCACAGTACCTGCCTGCATTTTTCAGCTCACACTTTGGCCTCGAAAATCACAGGTTACAGGTATGCCTGAAAGCAGTCAGCCTAATCCCTGGATAAGACAGCAGGGGCTCAGAGTTCTCGGGCTCTCCTCTCCTCCTGTCTCCCTCTGTGAATAAGCAATGGGTTGGGGAGGTGGCTGTGTCCTTCAGAGTCAGCGGGCACATCTCCACCATGAAATCGGCTGCAGGGGAAAGCATCCGCTCCTCTCCGAGCGTGGGGGTAGGGGACGGGCTGCGCTCCCGGCGCCAGGCCTCCAGCGGGCAGGTGCCATCTACAGCACAGCGGCAGGTACTGCGACACCCAGCTGCGAAAGCGCGTTACAGAGTGAAAAATTAAGGCGCCGCAGGACGCCCTGAATGACATTTGCTGAAGTGGCTTGCCCCGGCGTAATGAAATTGCATCGCTCAGCACTCGCAAAAGCGATGCGTCGTGAGGTGTGAGGCGCTTACATGAGGAGGCTCCACTTCATGTTCCTGAATGATGATCACTGATCAAGCAGTTCCTTCTGTGTTTCGCAGAATGTGTGTGCTCTTTAAGCAAGAAAACGGAGGCTTAAGTCTGCCTCTGACAAAATGCCTGCAAAAAGTTACAATAAGGAGCTCTGGGAGCCAGAGCTGGGCAGAAAATGAAAGGTCCAGAAAGTTCAATACCACCTGAAAATTATTTGGGGGAGGGGGATTTGGGGGTTTGTGTGATTCCGGTCTTAAATGAGCCTGCAAGTGACCTACTTTCAGATTTTTAATTATGGTGCAACGACTGGGAGACGATCATTCCCTCTTAATGCTTTTTTATCCCTACTAATAACTCTGCTGTGTGTCTTCTCGAGTGTGAGCACGCGTTGCCGTTTCGCGGGGCCGACTCCCGGGCCGAACGCAGCTGTGCCGAGCGATCCTCAGCCCGGAGGCAGGAAGTGTCTGTCCCGGAGCCGCGGCGCAGATAGCGTCCATCTGCGGCACACAGCCTCGCGCGTCACCGTCCTTCCGCTGTCGTCAGGCCTTTAATTAATGCATCTCTCAGCGCCGTTATCGTCTGATCACCGCGCTCCTCAGAGTCAACACCGACAGCCAGTTATCAGCCCGGCCCAGAGTGCGCACGGGCCACGGCCGTTGTTTGTCTTTGTGTCTCTGTTTTAGGATAATATACAAGTCATCAAACGTTTTGAGGCATGTTTAAATAACAGTGGCGCTCCAGATCTTTCAGACTCTGTCACACAGGAGCTCCCAATAGGCTGTGTCTGCATAAGTCCTGCCATTATTGTGTGCAGCTTCTGCGTCCCGGCCGTGTCTTGTCTGTGCTGACCTCACCCCGCTAGGGTTGAGCAGACACGCACAGAGGCTTGCTTCTTCTGACATCATTGTTTGTTCCACATAGCCAATCGTCGGATTAAAGTTAGGTCGGTGACCGGCCCAAGGCGCGAGGCGAAAAAAAAAAAAGCAAACAAGACGCAATCACTCATGAGGAAGTTTTCCCCCTCGAGGCTGCCGATAGCGCTGTCCTCCGTTTAACAGGGGGGCCTGCAGAGAGGCGGAAGGTGAGCTCACGCAAGCGTTGGCGCCCCGGCGTCAACAAAAAAAAAAAGGAGGAGGAAGTGGGTACGCTCTAAGCAAACACGATGGCACAGCCTACATTCTCTGTCTAAGTGATATTTAGATCACATCCCCGAAGGCTCCCCTGACTGTGTGTATCATCGAAAAAACTAATGAACACAGTGGCGGCGTGAGATGGAACAGTTTGTGAAATGGAATGACACGGTATAGTAGGTCACATTAATATGAGATGCGCGCCGGCTCCGCCAGCGAAAAAAGCGCTTCCTTAATGCTTTTTTAATGGGGCCGTTACACTTCCCTTCAATTACCTGACCTGCTCTCCGCAGCCTCCCAAGGCTCCTCTTTCATTTTCTGAACGTGCGGGTACGGAGATGCCAATCTTTTTTTCTTTTCAGATAGCAAGGCATCCTGTTTGAATGGGCCCTTGCATTTTTTACCACTCTGTAGGCTGGCTGCCCCCTTTTTGAGGTGAGCGGAAGGGCCCTATCCATCCATGCAGATGCAGTTAGCGTGAGACACAGACACACCTGCACTGGAGAATAACCCCACATCTGTCAGGTCAGAGGTCAGGAGGGAGGCATCGGGAGATATGAGTTGGTTTTTCTTTTTTAAATGAGAAGTAGTCCTGAGAACATCTTGAAAGGACACAGCGCAGCACTCGGCGAAAGTCTCGTTTTCGCCATAACAGCGCTCAGGCTCCTGTCGGATGCCGCCTGCTGTAAGGTCAAGCGGGGGTTTTGCAAGGATGTCGCAAGTGACGTCTGCTGCGAGACGCGCCTGACGCCGTCGCCGGGAAGCACAGGCGAGAGGGTGAGGACGCGCATCAACACGTCGAGGAGCCGAGGCACCTCTGCGAAAACACTGCGCGGAAACGCTATTCCTGTGTGCTCCCGCGGAGCCGTCACGAACAGCGGTCTAAGTATCCGGCTGCGTGAGGCTTCCGTCTCTCCGCCGTTACATCTCCCTCCTCGTTTTTCATTATTTGTCATCGTAGCCCGCCCCTGCACGCCACCGCGATTCTGCGGGAGATGATAATGGAAGGCCCTCGTTACCACGGCGGTGGCGGCGGCGTCTGTCTCGGAATGCAGAACGCTCCCACTCCAGTGGGTTGACTTGATGAGAAGTGCAAGAAAGAGAATTCGCACGCTCTCCGGGCTGTGACAGGAAGCAGCGTCGCCGTTGTCCGTGCTTGACCCCCCTCTGCCACCCCCCGCCCGTGAGAACGCTGTGGAGCACGTCATCCCTCTCTCCTCTGTTCATCCTTCTTACACACACACACACACACACACACACACACACACACACACACACACACACCTTCCAGTTTCTGCTAGAGAAAGCAATTAGATTTATACTGTGCTGTGGGCCTCTAATTAAGAATGCAATGTTCCACCCAGCGGGAGGCCATAGACCTGAGATTATAATGTAATTGTGAAAGGTATTATTAATGTTAGTCCTGAAAGCAAACACTATCAAATCTCCCAGATATGGAACTGTGGAGTGAGGACCCCACTGCAGACCACATAAGCCTTCCTGACACATTTCCCCTTCAGACACGTAACTCCTCTTACTAAAAAAGGCAGTTGGTTAAAACTCTTGTGTAAGATTAATTAATGAAGTCATTACAAAAGAAAATGTCATTTAATGTTATTAGTTGACAGAATTGTGATGCAGTGTTGTTAGAGAGGCAAAAATGCATGAATTAAATACCAGAGGGAGGTGTTCGGTTTCAGGAATATATGCTGCTTCGGTTGGTATCAGGTTACAACAACAAAACCATCCCTCTAGCAATTTGCCGTTTCCTTGATTGTGCAGCATTTATTTGACTGAGCTGCTTTTAATCAGTTATGCAGTCAATTTAAGTCATGTGTTTGATGTTTTTTTAATTGTAAAAAAAAAAAAAAGTAAATCAGTATTAATGGATTGCTACTGTGCCCTGCATTATGGGAATGTGACATCATACCTCAAAATACAGAAATCTCCCTATGCTTCCAATCCTCAGACCTGGCGGAAAAAATAAAGCACTGAGACCTACTTGAATGATGGGGTGTTGTGGAGTTATCCTCACTCCGCTCAGAAAACAAATACACTTACCTTTGTCTGTAAGATCGTTAGCAGTGGTTCCTTATGCATAACGTGGTCCCCGGCTAAGGGTGTGCATGAGGTGAAAGGGTTAAAGTTCACCGAGCTGTGGTATCGCATTATCCCGTCTGTATAGAAGGGTCATTTCCCGGGCCGCTGTTGTCATCATTGGCAATCAGTGCCGGGGACAGCTGGTCTCGGGCAGCGGTATGGGCGAGGAAGCGATGCGAGGCCTGAGGGGTGACGCTGGGCTGCCAGCGGCTGGGAGCGCGGGCCCTGCCGAGGGGCGGGTTGATGACATGATGGAGAGGGTGTCCAGGTGGCCCTGACTCCACTGCTCCTTCTGTTGTGCCTGGAGTGCAGCGCTGTCTCTGAAATACAGCTGAGACCAGCAGCCAGATGTGCTCCATTCTGCTCTGTTGCAGAAGTACTGTTGCTGCACACACACACATACACACACACACACAAAAAGACATAAACAACCCCTTTCTCTGACACACACACGTACACATATACATACCCTTTGTCACACACACACACACATAGTTCTCCCTATAACTCCTCAGGCAATCACACCCAGCCTGCGGTGACCGGCTGCCGTTTCCAAACGGCTCTGCCCGCATGCGCCTTTCGCCAAGATTCCGACGCCTCAGACTCTGGAAATGCAAATGCAGCGAAGCCCCCGTTCGCCCGCTGGAAAAGAGCCAATCACGCGTCATGTATTTGAAAAATGCAGATCCAATCACCAGGCAATTAAGGAGATAATGGGCAATTAAGACTTGGAATGGGAGAAAGTGATCGGCAGGCCTGGTGGGCAGGATGCTGCCGGAGATCCGCCGTGCGGCGAGGGGTGTGCCTCTGACAGATGCACCGCAACTTCACATCTCGGTGGCTTCGGATCATTAGTGCCTTCTCCCCGGTGCTGTTTGTTGCCGCTCATTTATTTTCCATATCCTTCTTTAGGAAAACATTTAAAGCGGCTGCCGTCTGCAGCTCGGGCCCCCTTTTGCATTGTATTTCAACAGGTTCCTTCAGGTGGGGAACACATTACCCTCCAATCCCTTCCTCTCTGTGTTTGCTGATCGAGTGGCCACTTTGTTTCCTGTGTTCTCAGTATTTGCATCTATACTGGGGCTCCAATGAGCCATGCTCGCCCTTGTAAAGCTGTCAGCTCTCAACTAAAGGGGTTCCCGACTCGCTGCATTTGATTTAATGAACTGTGACGATTTCACATCAAAACTAAATTTGATGAAAGCAAATTCAAAGTGGAAATGGGTCCTGCTGAAGCGTCTAAATTCTTCTTTCTGAACAAACTGATCACTCCTTCTTCAGGAAAGGAAAAGTCTCGAGTCTACCGGGGAAGGTCGTGCATATCCAAGGTCATCTGAAAGGAGATGAGAAAAACAGAACCTAGAGAAAGATTTTGGCTGGACATGCCAACATTACATCTGGCCTGTAGTTGCATTGCATTGACTTGGTGCGTACTTAGTACATCCAACTTAACATTTCCCCTGGTGGTTGTTTTTAATCCCTCTTTTTGCTTTTTCCCAGAAAGCATAAAATTCATTTCTAGCTCTTACTGGATATACAGCACATGAAATAGTAATTCAGAGGTACAGTTCTGCGCAGCGCTGTGAACAGCTCAGCTCCCAATAGACTGTAAGCACAACCGGAGCCTGATGTTTGTGGAGGCATCGAGCAGACTGAGAGATTGACCCGAGCGACGGTGGAGTAAATGGGGTACTGCCTGTAACAGGCTGAAACTGTGGTCACGCTGCCTCTTATACCCACGATGCCTTGCAGGTGGAGGAGATCCGCGGGTTCATCGAGGCCCTCTCGGAGAAGGTGGAGGAGGTGAAAAGGAAACACAGCGCCATCCTCGCTGCGCCCAACCCTGACGAAAGTAAGAGGCCGGGGGGCCGGCGGGTGGGGGGGCACTCGCGCTGGCATGGGAACGGGGCCTTTTAAAGGTCTCATTTAATTGTCTGTCCGAAATAAATACGTTCTGCTAACGTGTGTTTTTCTTTTTTGAAAGCTCTCCAGCTCATGGACTAAGGTCAAATTCACACTCGGGTAACATTCTTGTTTTGTGTAATATGCAGCATTCAGTTTACTTGGGAGACAACACTGGCTGCGGGTGCCTTCAAGCAAACCCTGGAAAGATGGCGTAGCGCTTTCAGTGGTATGAAATTGCTGACTGACATGGCTTGACAGCTTGTGAAGTGTGACACCCCTGTCCCCATAAATAGGCCTATATATTCAGTTACACTCATCTTTCCTCGACCAGGCAGGCAACTAGGATATTTAAATATGGAGGTGAATATGCTTCATCTGATCCAACGTATTGTCCAAGTGGAAAGGGTGGTTTCCCACATCTGATATGGAATGATAAACATGTTATCTCGCAGAATCATGCCGTGACAAAGGTGATTGTGGGAAAAGCTGAAGAAACTACTTTATGGCAGCCAGCCCTCATAAATCACATGTCAGGGAGGTTACTGTATGCATTTTCCCCAGGCCGGGTCTGTACTTTTTCTCATTCGACCGATGCCTCTCATTATTCATTGGCATATAAAGGTTACAGGGGGACCATCCGTCTCCTCTGAACTCTCTTGCCCAGCAGCCGTTGATCGATCCCAACACCCTCTCGGCTTGGGTGAAGTAATTTACCCCGTTGGCACTGTAATCCCAAACCGGCCGGACAAGCCTCCTCCTGTACCGACTTAACAATTTAGTTTGACAGTTTTTCGCACAGTCTCTGCTTTATTGAGGGTTTATTGCTCCTTGCTTTCAGATTTAACGGTTTAGAACGGCACCTGCGCTCCGTCAAAAAACACTGTTTCTTAAGGGGTCCTGGGGTAAATCTGCAATCAATACCGGGATTAATGCAATGGATTGCAGCACAGGCACCACTTCTTAAGACGTCAGTCTAATTAATTCATTGCTTGGCAGCGCTGGGTTCCATTGTGGTGACTAATGCCTGCGTGTCATGCTGTGGTGGCAGGCACTCCAGGATCAGTCCCTTTCTGAGGTCATAGTGCGATGACCTGTCTGTGGGGCTCCTTTACTCTGATCTCAGGTCTGCTCTTTGTGGTGCGCTGACAACTGCAGCATGCAGATGCAACCCACACATGTTTGTTGGGGATCAGATGCCCAGGAGTGAGATTAATCCTGGATTACACACTTCTCTCACGTTGCATCTTACACCTGACGCAGGGTGTATCTTGGGAACATGTTCCCCCATGGGATCTGGAGATGGTTACTGTGAGGGTACAGAATGCAATGTTCCACAAAGTGGACCACAGTACTGATTGTGCGTTTGTGTGTGTGTGTGTGTGTGTGTGTGTGTGTGTGTGTGTGTGTGTTGTGCAAATGGAAAGCAGTGAATTGGAGATACGGTAGGAGTCGCTTGGCCCTGCTGCCGGGTAGAATGAGTTGTGTGTGTGCTGAAGGGAAGCAGCAGAATGGCTTGCTGGGAGTGAGGGAGAGCCCTGCAGAGACAATTCATTAGTGATCCTAGGTTAGGCCCAGTCCAGCTCTCTGCTCCGCGATGCCTGCTTCCTGCTTCCTCTCTCCCTGCTCATGGTAAAGGCCATGTGCAGCTTAATTAGCGCATCCTGGAAGTAGACTGGGAAATTACACCCCGTTGGTCAGCGCTGAGCACAGATGAGCCTTAATGCTTTCGCAGCGTTGCGCTGCGGCCGCAAGTGTTGCGGTCATAATGTTGCATTGATGGAGGATGGTGAACGATGCATTGTGAAAACGTTAGCAGAGACAAGAAAGGTGTATAAGTATCATCCTTTTTGTCTGCATTTCTCTGGATTGGGTTTTATTACTGTGATGGACAGTAACTGAGAGCACATACAGTCTTACTTTTAATAGCTCCTCTAATGAATTTCAGTCAGTTTGTAATAACCTCGTCTCACATATATCTCAAAATGTAATAGCCTTATTTTTAATTAACTCCTCTAATAATACCTAATAGTTCCTTCTTTTAATGGGATTGAACAACAGCACATAAACGTGTCTCATTTGCTCCTTGGTTTACTGTGAGGTTGCAAAGCATGATGGGAGTTTTATTGTCATACCTAATCAGGTACTACTGTATTTTGCACATTCACCATTAACACAGGGTAAGAAACTAGAAACTAAGTGTATTAACGGGGGTTTTTGATGTATGCAGTAACCAGACTAACTCTTCCTGGCTCTGATGTGATGGGGAGTGTTGACAAAGCCATGTCAAGGTGCGAAAAGGTGAATTTGACCCATTTTCACAGAAGCACCTATGAAGCCTGCTTTGCCTGTGTTCACAGAGGCGGTTTCCGAGGGGAGGAAAAGTACAGCCGTTTGGGGGCACTGTGACAGCCGCCCTGGTGACAGGAACGTGGTCTCACAGAGGCAGTGACAGCTGAGGAGATTTGATTGGGCTCCTTTCTGCACATAACGACCTTCACTCAGGATAATGAATGGAGCTGTTGTCGCTGGAGAGCCACGTGGTCGTGGCGGGCCACAGCAAAGTGACAGAGGAACCTCTTGACGAGGTTGACGAGGGGACTCTTTTTTTTTTTTTTTAGCTCGTAAATATTCCATTGGGCGGCGTCCTATAGGGGACTTAAGACGGCTGTATGAAATGCGTAGGTCTGGCCGAAGGCAATATGAACAGCCAGTATCAACAGCAGTGTCATTTTAAGGATAATAAGTACAACGTTAAGAGGAAGAGAAATTGGATGTTTGTTTATGGTAGTGTGTGTTGCTTGTAGCTGCAGTGGCTGACCCTCTTAGCTCATTACTACCATGATGTGTATGGAAACCCCCCATCTCCATTAGCTACATCCCCACGGGTGTTGTCTGATGTGCTGGGGAATGGACACTGTTATTCCAAAGAGTAAAAAACAGAACCCCCCCCCCCCCCCCCCCCACCAATCTCCCCCAGGGAAAATCCCTCCATTCTCCTCTCTGCCAGGAACCCCATCGGCGTGTCCTTGTCAGTGATCGGCTCTCCTTTTATTACGCCCAGGTGGTAAATCAGGGCCATTATCTGCGCGTCACAGAGTCGGCCTGACAGCGCGAGGGGGCCGTATTTCACTATAATACCCACCCCTGCCAGCTGGATGGTCCTGATATGAGTGGGCTGTGGGGGTGGGGGGTTGGGGGCGGGTGTTGGGAGACCAAGGGTCTCAGGTGGAGGCAGTGAGGCACTCCGTGAGCACGGGGTGGGGGTTGGGGAGTGGGGGGCTGCTAACACCCCCCCCCCCCCCCCCCAATGCTCCAGCCAGTAGAGGACCGAGGCTGCCAATTGCAGTGCTCCCTGTGACCCTGAAGCGAATGCAGGGTTAGCTGGGAAGGTGAAGCCCCAAGGTACATTTACAACAGCACATGCCCACACTGCCTCTCCTCAGAGTGCCATCATTAAAACACTGTTTTCCCAGCAGCCGAAGCCCTGTGTTCCACAGTTAACTGCTTTTACGATCCTACTGCTTTCCCTGCTCTTGCCCCTAATCCTCTCGCCGCCACCCCCCCCCCCCCCCCAACCCAATTCTGGCTCCTCTCTCTTCTGTTTAGTGTGCTTAGTGTGTCACAAAGATATTTGTGGTGTTCTCTAATTACTGTCCTGCCTCCCACACAGCCCAGTTTAAAACGCCTGGCCCTCTTGGGTGTATTTTACACAGCTGTGTTCTCAAGTCCTAATGCAGAAACAGGTTTTGGTAAATAAGAACCAACAACAGCAGGCTGATTCAAATCGCACACTGTGAATACATTAAGCTAAATGAACTGGCCAGGCATTTTTGAATGATAACAGACTTTCCCACCAAACACACAAAGGCCTTTAAACAAGTGTACTGGAAGTGCATTGATTAAAAAGCCATTTAATGTTTAGCAAATGTGTTTTCTGCCAAATGGCTTAAACCCTGTTGCTATTCAAATGGGTTCCCACATGCCCTTCTGAAGCAATAGCTTGTGGTGGTTTTTTTTTTCCCCAGTTCCGCAACAGTGAGTGATGATGACTACTGTCAAGCCAGAAAGCGTGAAGCAGTCACGGACGTCGGTGCGCTGCGCCTGTGTCTGAATGGCTGAATTCAGAAGAGAGCTTTAAATCCATAAAAAAGCTTAATTTACCTTTCTCCCTCTGAGCCTTTTGCAGGTGGAGGTTTCGTGCGGAATTGGAATGGCTTTCAGTCAAAGTCCACAGCAATGTAAACAGAATGCTGAGCCTAATATCGATCTTAGTGCCGCCACCTGTCACTCCGATGAAAGATTCATCGGGGACGGAATAGGGCCATCAGAGCATATACGGGCGAGGCTATAAGAACAAACGGGATTAGTCAGATGCTGTTTTCTGGAAGGCCACTGTGTCCTCCGATTCCTGTTCCAGCTCAGCCCTATCTGACTTCAGAGCTCTAATTATTAAACCACATGGATGAATTATGCATCTCTCTCCTGGTCGTTAATGGGCCGTGACTGGAGGGCAACTTTCACCTCATGTCAAAAGGTCCTTAAGAATACCTATTAAGCAAGTAATTGGGTCATTTTGGCAAGTTACAACGGAGCAGGAGTGAAAATAATGCAAGCTCTCTGGTGCTGCTAATATCCCAAGATATTTTTTGCTTCGTTGTGTTGTCTGGATGGGGGGAGGGGTCTGCATACTCTAAGCGCTGGTCATTTGTAGACCATCATCTATGTTTCCTCATAAGGATATAAAATGTATTATATGTCAGCATAGCTCAATTTGTTTTGGAGAGGATGAAAATTAGCATGTGACTCACAGGAGGATATTGCTCTTCATTTAATGTATGCAGTATTTTACATAATTTTGTAAAACACGGTTTGAGATTAAATTACTAAATGACTAAGTTTCATCATAAACTCAACATAAAATGTTATGAATTATTTTACATATTGGCGTTTTATTTGTCAGTCTGTGTTTTCCCCCATTACATCGGGAGAGATCATCTTGATTTTCTGTGTGTATTTATATGTCTGTGAATTCCTCTCCCTCAAGGCTCCTTCACACTTAAAGGTTCCGCTGTAATGGAACAGTGGCGCTGATCACATGTCACGCTGTTGCCCTTTGACCTTCCGTTGTAGCTTATGGGATTTCTGGGAGATGGTTGTCCTTGGTTGTTTCAGGTGAGTAACCTGAGAGCCCCACTGGGAATTACAAGATGGAAAGCGCAATCTGTTGGACGCGGACTCTGTGTAGCTCCTGTCATTTCTGTCCGCATATACATCCAGGGCCATCTGAACATACACTCCACTGCGCAGAGTGGTGGATGGGGTCAAACGGGGGCATAGCAATTGTTAATCTGTTCGGATATCCAGACACGAGTCTTGCACTGCGTACTGAAAATCAGCCAGAGAAATAATTGGACACGGTTATTTACTTTAACTTCAGGCCATGCGCCGCGCTTCACTTTTCTATTGAAAGCAACATAAGACGTTGCCGCTGAAAGGAACCTCCTCTGCTCAATTCTGGGAAATTGTCGAAGTTCTTTCCTATGAGATCAAAAGCACTTTTCATGCTGTGTCCTCACCGAGCTAAAATGGACTTTCAGTCAGCATAATGCCTCCTTGGTGTTAATCAGTATCTTTTAGAGTGTCTGAGTTGCGCGGGGCTGTGGTGTGGGTAGAGGCACGGGCAGCCGCCTCTATTGAACCGCCTCTATTGAACCGCCTCTGATTTAGTGCGGTGGAAGAGGTATTTGCCTCTGTCATTCATTCACCCAGAATGTGGCTCTCCGTGCTTTATGGAGCCCTTCAGAATCTCCAGTTAAAGGGCCAAACAGTCTGGCGCTGCCGCAGGCTTGCGTTGTGCATGGAACAGGCTGCATGCTGGGGACGCTATGGCACGACCGACGGACTGATTCACTTCTCAACCCCCCCCCCAACAGCCAGGGTGAAAATGTCTGCAACAACACGGGCCATTAACATCGGTTGAAATTTACCTTTTTTTTTTTAATGTGGAGAGACAGGCACTAATGTGTCGCTGTCGTGTTGGGCGTTTTGCTTGCCGTATTTTGCAGCCATCCGACGCCCCCGCAATCTAAACCCCCCACCGTGAGTGTGTGGTCCCGTCTAGCCCCGGCTCCTGTGCGGATGCCGCGTTGTCACGACAGCTGGATCCGCGGCGACGTGTCGCAGCTGTCTCCCCTGCACCTGCACTTGTGGAGGGGACTTGTGCAGGAATTGTGCGCGTGCTCCCCCGGCCTTGCGTTGTGCAAACAAATAGGTTTCCATCACGAGAACACCTGCGTCTGTTTGCAGAGGATGACGAGCTTGTCAGTGCCGATATAGTCGCATAAATGGCAGCTATTGAATAGCTTCTAGAAGCGGCAAGCCCAAGGGAATGGGCTTTTGTGGCACAGAAATGTGTAATACTCACTGGTTATGCTGTATTGGTACCTAAAACTAATTTAGACTGTAATGGGTAGTGGTGGGGGATTTGACCTCTATTGGCTGTGTAATTAATTCACCTTCATTATGTAGTATGATGAAATGTGAGATGTGAACAGATTTGAGCATGGCTGTGGAGTAGCCATTTACTAGGCTTATGCCCAGATAGTTGCAGGTTTGAAATCCGGACAGGACAGCTGTTGCTGCCATAAGGTACTTGACTTAAATGAGAAATGAGAAAAAATATCCCCTATGGCCCTGTATAACAGTGTCTGTTAAGCCGGCAAATAATGTAGGATAGCACACAGCACTTCACATGCCACCAGTATAAGCACTTGTTAAGGTCAGAGCAGTGATGAAAAATGAATACTGCAGGCCTTAAAATTTTAATTCAGCTCTTAACATTCATCCCTGTGAGACTTTCAGAAAACACGCACCTCCTCGAAAAAAAAAAAAAACATTCTCACCACTCGGGTCACCACTCAGATTTCCCTCTTGGGGTGAATGCTACACCACCAGCCCTGATCTGTTTCTTCACTCACAAGGTCAAGCATGCATTGTTGAGATGAGAAACCCACTGCTTACCACAGTTCCTTAAAGGGCAGGTGATAGGCTCACAGTCAAGTGGACATTTCATCCATGATTTTAGCATGATGACTGCAGTCTACTGAGGAATTTTGCCTAAGTACTGGAAAAATTTATAAAGGTAGGAGAAATATCATATTAAAACTGGGGCGGTTTGAAGATAAGGGCTTGAATGGTGTTTATTTATGTATATGACACTGAGGCAGCAGTGAGGTCTCTAGCTGTTCATATACATGTGCATGTTTGCACACGCACCTGTGTGTGTGTGTGTGTGTGTGTGTGTGTGTGTGTGTGTGTATATATATCTGTATGTCTGTCTGTCTGTCTGTGTGTGGACAGTTCCTGGGCAGTCCTCAGTCATTCTCTCCATCCCCAGATGAGACTGTCTGAAGCTTCAAGGGCAGCATGCAATAGGCATGGCAATAATGGGTGAAAATCAGAAGCCATTTCTCTAAAAAAATGATTTATTAAATTGATACATGCAGGCTTTCATATTTATAAGCTGCATGTCTAAATTTAACTCCCACACAGAGCAGACAGCAATTAAAACTGAAGTCTCCAGAAGAAAGACCGCATCGCTGTTTGTTATAATTTTTCCCACTTTAAATTAGTCCCTTTAGGTCACCCTGCTCCTGCTTCATATTAGCAAAAGGTATCAACAAAAAAATTAGCATCAACAAAAATATCCTCCCATTAGTAAGAACACAGAACGATATTACAGCAGTATTTTGATAATATGGGGTTTACCAATAAGCAGTATATCCAGTATACCTCACAAACCCGCCTCACAAACTCAAGTTAGCCATCTTCATCTGTAAGAACCAGTACATATCCTTCTTAAAGACATCTGTCACTTGCAATATAGGCTCTGTGTGTATTTATTCCAATATAAAATGCAATATATGATTGGGCATTTTTATGGGGATGAATACATACAGGCCTATGTGCACAGCTCCGTGTTTTGTTTAGAGGAAATTTCCTAGGTCTGTGTGTAAGCTGGTAGAATTGGAACATGGCGCAAGGAAACTCAAAAAAGCACAAAGCAGACAATCTGTCAGTCAAAGGCCCAGGGCTGCCTCCAAACTGTAGGGGGGCGTCTTCTGCGGGCTCGGATTTCGCAGAGCTGTAGACCGGCCGGAAGACTGGCTCATGACATGCACGGCTGCAGGAAACCAGGGGCGCGAGCGACCGTCACCCCGTATTAAATCGTTATCTTCGTGGCCGTGATAAACCTGTGTTCGCTCAAATGTCACCTGTTCTGGGTTAACCTCAGGTGCGCTCTCATTGCCTGCGGTTTGTCAGTGCCATCAGATTGCAAGATATTCCTCTCTGAGGGGCTGAGCACTAGCAGTGAACCTGCTGTTTGTACGCTGTGTTCCTCTGCTGATGGGGGAAGCACCTGTCAATCAAAATGCTCACTTTAATCATAGGCTTCTAGTGCCATTTTTTTCATTGGCTCTCACTGCATAAGATAAGTAGCACAATCTCCTATAATTGCGGGTCTTATTAAAAAATCTTAATGTTGTTCTTAATAATTACCAGTATATAATGCTGTATCTTCTACAAAGCATGTGGAACATGTGTATTAAATCTTTTGAGCGGCAAGCCAGACGATTCCTTAAATAGCAGAGGAATCCTTTATCATCTTTGCTGTGCTTGTGCCTGTAGGTCATTACTTTTTTCCCCTCTCCTCTCTTTCATGACAGGGGTAATATTGAGTCATGGTCTGAGAATATGCTCCATCGCAAGGGGAAATTCTGCCGGGGGTGTAGTCAATCAAATGCGTAGATCCATTAAACCCTTGGCTAGTCATTCTTTAACATGACGGAACGCTGAATGGAAAGGAGGTAGTTAAAAAACTTTGGCTTATTTGAATTGACAGGACGAGTAATGTGTGTATCACCTGACGGCCGGCGCGGGTCAGAACATTGCAGAACGGGGGGGTTGTGCTGAAAAGGCCACATAGCAGAAAAGAACAGCCCCCCCCCTCCCCTTCAAGACTCCACTTCGTGGGAAAATTAGGAGGAGGCTCATTTCTTGGGAGTAGCGGCGGTCTGCTGGCAGGCTGCACTTTTGGCCTCCTCTTGAGGCGTGCCCACGGTGTCACACTCGGCGCGCATTGTCTGTCGAAGACATCAGCAATCTGGGCTTCGGCGGATCAATGTTCCCCGCCAAATAAGCTGTGCAATTGATTTTGTAAGCTCTGGTGGCAGCAGAAGCTGCTGGAGCTGGCGAGAGCAGCAAATTGGCGAGTAGGAAAAGGTGGGGGCGAGCAAAAAAAAAAAAAAAAAAAAAAACAATAAAGGTGCTCAAACAGTGCTCATCAGATTGGACTAATGTTACTTGTGACAGTTTGATCGTTGCCCGATAGGGTAGGGGGTGTCTGTGACAGGTCCTTTTCCTCAACAGTGGGGGCATGATCTTTTGCCTAATTTGTGGAAGCCAAATATACGTAGACCAAAGAGTCCAGGTCCTAGGTGCTGTGTGACCATAAGGTTGTTCTGTTCCACAGAGATAATCTGAGAGATGCCACAGTCCTGGCTGTGATATTATTTCTGTTCTGCAGTGAGGCAGAGTTCAGCAGCTGTAATCAGTTGAGCCATTTCTCTCCTGCGGCAGTTGATAGGACTGTGGTCTGGACGCCCAGGGGGATGGCACTGTAAGCGGGAATGTGTGCTGACCTTTTCACAGTCAGGGGTCAAATGAACCTGCGTCCAATCCCCTGTGTCCAGCACACAGCAGATTGGCGAAAATGGCAGAGAGAGACTCACCTGCGGTTACTGTCTGGTCTCAGATTCATGGTTGCTTTAAGAGAGAGGGTGCCATGCTGCTGGTCTTTCCCTCTGTCATCTATCGTTCAAATTTCTCAGTTTTTCGCAGTTTCTCTCTTTCCTTACTAGACTACAGTGGCACACCCAGATGTGATCGGGGTCAGCAGAGGACTCCAGCACAAAGGCTCTGCATCAGAGAATATGTACATTAATGTACAGTAGAGCAGGGAGGCTCACAGGTATAGAAATCGTCCATCTGATTGGAATCTTGTGTGGATTTTCATGCAAGAATTGGCACCCCGATGCCTTGCCTTTCCCTCCCTAACGTCCATCTCTTTGCCACCATATTTGAAGGGGGAAGGGCTGGAGGGGAGCTCTCAGTGTCACGGGGGCCTCATCGCCCCCTGATGAAGCCTGTGATTGAGGAGTGGCACCACCAGCGGTTGGACCCAGACTCGATCAGCCAGGCTGCATCCAGAACTGGACAGCATCATTACTGTGATTAGTCCTGTAATTTTGCTGGACGCTCACCCCACTGGATGCCACAAGATTGCAGCCTGGAGTGGCACGTGGAAAGAGCTGGATAATGAGGCCTGCAGGAGGAATCCTGTACGACCCAAGGAAAAGACTGGAGATCCAGTGGCGGCGAGGCTGGGTCTGGAGCCGGCAGGGTCGTCTGAGCGAGCTACAGCACCGAAAAGCCTGATTGGGCTGGTGCAAGAGAACATTAGCTCTGACAGGTACAGAAAATCAGAGAAGTCAGAGAGTCAGGAATTGCAGTAATCTGCCCAAGCCGGGTTGGTCTCTCAGTCTGCTTCATCCGTTTTCACATTCTGCTGAGCTCCAAACCGGTGAGTTGAGTTAAATTGTGAAACCATGCAATACTTGATTGGCCCAGCCATTATCAAGAGAGCACAAAAGTTTTCCCCATGCAGTGTCCCCTTACAGTGATCTGTTTTAACAGATATAATACTGTAGCTTTTATTTAATGCTGTTCAGCATGTAAGATTAAAAAAAAAAAAACTGACACATGAGTGGACATTTTGTCTGATTTAAAACAATGAGGTGACTCACCACTGTGACATCGTTCTTGAGCATTAGCCTTGTTAGCGGTGAATGAGGATGGCTGACATACTGATCTGTCCTCAAATGGTCTTGTGTTAGTTGAGGCAACATTCACACATCTGAAGTGAGAATTGCAGAGAATGAATGACATGAAGCTCTTAGATGCCAACAGCTGTCTGTTTTTCCGTGCTCTAGCTGTTTAATGCAACCTGATGAATTGCAAGGGTCTGTAGCATTATAGGACCCAGATTTCCATCAGTCTCAAATATCTAGTTCTTTGGAAAACTATGTTAGTGTGATTTGCAGTTTTGCAGATCAGTTGCAGTTTTGAAAATTGTACAGGTTGTGTACAATGCAGAAAAAGACCAAAGACCAAAAAGCTTTGCAAATGGAAAAAAAAATTGCGGATTGCAAAGGGCGATGTAAACAACGCTGTATTGTTCCGGGGAGAGATTAGATTGGGTGAAATGACACTTTTGTCTCTGGGCTGTAATGATATCCCTGCCGTGACCCCAAGGGTCTGCTTTGAATCGGAGGAAAACCAGATATCTGTCCAAACTTCCATTATCGCTTTCCTCCTTCAGCTACTACTATGCTCAGCAAGACTGGATTGAAGTTTTTTTTCCTCTTGCTCTCATTTCATTTATAGGCATTGGAAGTTTAGGTATGAGTGGCTCTTTGGTAAATAAAATCATGAATGCTTTTGTTGTAACCACAATTTTCAGTCAGAGATGTTTTCATCCCTGTCTGAAGCCAGCAAGATTTACAGTGAAGTTTCCAATCTGACTTGGCACGTCAAATGCCACTTCTACAAATGTGAAAGTAATTGTTTATTTTCTTTATGAACTGTGTGTGTATCTTGGCATTACACACAAAAAATGTTGGAATCAACATTGGAATATGTGAATATCACAATTCTTGTTAAAATGAAAAATATTTCAAATTGGACTCTAAACAGTAATGAGTCTTGGCAGCTGAATGATAATAATTATCTCGGTTTTTAAAATGAAGCATGCTTTGGCAACCCTTCCTGTTATTTTTGTATAGATATACGTTCAGCTTGGTTGTGAGCTGGTCATGGGGGAATAGGAATGTTACATGTCTCTGGTAGTCAATCCCTACCTTCTGTATATGTGCTTCAAACAGAAACACAAGGTTAACCTGTTATTCAAACCTAATTCTTGGATTTGGCATGCTTACAACACCCTGAGGAAGATATTTTTGTTTGGTGGTTCCAGCGGTCAGTGCTGCTCTTGACACCAGCACCGCAGACCAGGAAGTGGTGAAGCCATAGTAGCGGTCACCATGGTGATGTGAGAATGCATTCTGCCTTGAGTCATGCAGTGGGGGGGTTGGGGGGGCGCAGGGCAAACGTAGCTGGAGCGTTGCATTATCCTGTGTCTCACCTCTGTTTAGCGCCGGCTCTGCAGCGTGCACAGATCAAAGCCCCCGCGCTCCTCTCGCATCCGCCTGGCAGCTTCATCCTCCCGAGGCGGCGCGGAGAAGCTGAGCGAAGCGCGGCCGAGACGTCGAGCCGCGCAACGAGCACCCATGATCAAAAGGCCCCTCCGTGTGGTTTTTTTTTTTTTTTTTCCTTCTGAAGCCCGCCTCCTCCCAGATCCTGCGAAGACGGCGCGGAGTCATGGGGTGCTGCAGTTTAAGTGCCAGGGAGTTCTTTCTCTCCATCTGCTGCTCAGAAACGCTCCCCCTCTGCCACACGGGATTGGGTTTACTGAAAAGGGGCGCAGTGTACATGAAAGTGGATGCAGAAGCAATTATGGGCTAGTTCCCAGACTGGTGGACAAATAGTCCACGGCCAATACCGGAACGCGTGAGGCGCCAAACGGTATTGTTTTCTGTTGCAGGCTTGCTCTGCCATGGCGCTGCGCCTCCCACCTCATCGCTCAATGCCACTCGGAACGTGAGCGCATGTGCCGTCTTGTTGCGCAGACGAGTCTGTGGCACAGTCAGCAGATGGCCACTTTATCAGGTGTGGAGTGAAGGCTCAGCCAGTGCCAGGCATGGCTTCCTGAGTCCCCAGCAAGGCTGACACTGTCTTTCTTTTGAAGGACCCAGACGGAAAAACTATGAGACAAAACCCTGAGCTCTGCCCTCTCAATCTGATTTTGCGTTTTAAAAGTGCATGCATAGGGTAGGGGGTTGGGGGGCGGGGGGGGGGTGGGGGGGGGGGATGGTTGTGGCAAGCACAGCCAATTTTCCTGTAACTACCTCCCCATTCTCCTCCTCCCCAGCTGATGAGAACAGTTTTGCATTATTAACATCAAAAAGCCAAGGACCCTTCAAGGACTGTCTTTTGTCTGCTGTGGTGAGAAGTTCAGCTGGCAGCAGCAGCCTGTGAGGAGTGGCGGCGGGAGGGTGTGCGTTTGTGGGGGGGGGGGGTTTGTTGTGGCGCTCTCCTCTCTCAGACAACCCACAATGACAATAACTGCTACAGTAGCTGATCTCCAAGGTCCCTCTTTCCACTTTGTGCACATCCTTTCTCTTTCCGCTCTGATGTGACGAGGCAGCAAATGCTCTTTGCCGGAAAAGTTTGGCAAGTTCCTCCGCAAAAAGATCACTCATGCACATTCAAGCTCTTTCAGACTCACATTCCACAGTCTAACAGGGTATCTGTTCTGGTCATTAACAGAGAGCAATATACTTCCCCTCTTCTTTGTAGGTTCAGTCAGCGCTGGCATTACTGAGATTTTTTTTTTAGTCCGTCATCTGAATTCAGCTATGGTGACCCTGTTAAGGTTGTTTCAGAAGCTTTAATCAAATGTTGGCTAGCTAGCTACAGCAGTACTGACTGAAGTTGCTAGCCAGGTAGCTAGCAAAAGAGGTATCCATACTGTGTGATTTCAGTCAGTGATAATGGGATATAAACCGCACCATACGTTTTCAAGGGAGAAATCAAACAGTTTTTTTCTTTAGCCACACTTCTGAAAAATGGGTCAAATGGCATTTTTTTACCTAACCTTAGCAGACACTCTTATTCAGAGCAGCTTACGCAGGTTACAATTTTGTCCATTTATAGAGTTGGGTATTTACTGAGGCAGTTGTTTAAGTAGTTTACAACAGTTGAGCCACAGTGGGGAGCCAAACCAGCAACCTTTTGACTATGAGCCGTCTTCTGTACCACAATGCCACACTGCTGCCTCTTTCTTAGTCTAGTGAGCCACAAGCTCCCACAATTTCTGTCTCACCTGAAGGTTTTATTCCTCTAAGCCCTTATCTTTCAGCTTCATTTGTGCCTGTTCTTATTTGATTAACCCATGGCACATATGAGGTAACGCACTTTGAGAAATGATGTCAGCCGTAGGGCCAGGGGCCCCGTTTCACTCATGGGAATAGTTACTGTTATCTGCTTATGGGCTTCCAGCATTGGGTTACGTATCACTACCTGCTTGTGTAACAGTGATTTCCCTGTCCTTTCAGATGGGCGAGTTGTCTCTGTGAAGCAGGCTGTACTAAATTGATTGAGGGCAGGAGAAGGGCAGTCAGACCTGTTGCAAAGGACCAAATTGGACCTTTCTTGTTTCAGAGTGGCGCTCCTCACGGCCTCCGTGTGTGTTGATTGTGTCACATGGGGCTCACTATCAGCCCAGCTGAGCACTCCGAATAACATGAAGTCTGATAAGGAAGGTTTAATCTCGGTCATAAAGCCAGTGTTTCACACATATCACACGACATATCAAACAGATTTTGCACGAAGAGCTCTCCAACTGCAGGAAGGCATCATAGCAGTAGCTGATGGTTAATAAGGATTAAAGAAAGACTGGAGGGCCAAAAAGACACAAGCCCAAAGAAGCCCTTTATCTCACTATAATTAATTTATTTTTCCAAAAATCCTAGAAGAGATGCATGTGCCCTATTCATTTTCATGTACTTCGTTATTCATTAAATTTAAAACCCCTAAGCATGTTTTAGCAAGGTACGTCATTCATCTAGAAAACTTTGTGACCTGCCTGACCGTGGAATTTTAAAATTTGGAGAGCTCATTAACGTATGTAAATGTAGCCTGGCCCTGGTATTCAAATGATAAATTGTGCACTATGCTTGTTTAGGTGAGCGACGTACCCTTGTGGGGGCAGGTGAGAGAGAGTCGTTTATTCCAAATCTGGAGAAGGGTCAGCTCAGGCTGCAGGGTATCTGTTCTAATATGTCACAAAGTACAAAGTCTCACAGAAATACCCTTTCGCAGAGGAGCGTCATTCGTTCCAGCGACTCAAGGGACACTCTCTAAATTGGTGCAGTGAACCTTTCGAAGAGAGGAGAATTAATCTCCTGAGCCTCGTTGCTGCTCTTAAACAAAGAGAATGTCCTTTTGTTTTGTTTTTGGTGGTGTTTTTTTTTTTTTGTTTTTTGTTTCCTCTGCTCCACTGGGATTGGTGAAAGGGCAGGTCTGTGAGAGAGGACATCAGGATGCCAGTGTGGAGAGAAACTGAAATGCATGACAGTTAAAAGGAGTCCCCGTTCAGCATCCCCAAATTCTCCCATGTCTCAGCCCGTCCCAATCTCTCTCCACTGCCTACCAGTAACAGTTGGCATCTGTTTCTAAACATTGGTGTCAGCCGTACTAGGTGGCAAGGGGCACAGCAGCACACCTTTTGTCATCAATCCATTAGGCCCATCAGTCCCTACACAATGGCCGTGTCACTCAGTTCTGCACCTACATGACTCCCTTCACCTGCTGTACCTCCTCTTCGCAGTCATGTGTCCCAGTCACGTTCTCTGTTCCTCCCCAGTCTGGTGGAGTGATCGTCCAGTAGCAGTCAAAGCTGCAGTTTCTGGCCATCATCCATCTTTGTGGTTGAAGGCCCGCCAGTTCCACGAGAAGCTGCAAACACGGAGAAAGGGGGTCAAGTAGACTGATGGAGGTTCGCTACACAGTGACAAAAGAAACAAGGCGTTCCGAGTAGATACATGGAAGCAATTTAAGGCCTGAGCACTCCATTCAAGGCTTGAATGGATGGTGAGGGACACACAGGCTTGTTTTGGAAAACAAAACTAGGGCGAAATTACCATACCCCTGTAAGTGATCTGAACATAACAGGGGAGGGAGACAGGAGTTGGGGTTTAATGCTGGGGACCAGAGAGAGAGAGGGCCAGTGCCTCCCAGCCACCCCCATCCCTGTGAGCCATGTGAGAAGTGGCTGCTGGGAGTTATGTTGTGTGGACCAATCCAGTCCTATTCTGTGACACCTCCCCCTCCAGAAAATCAATCAGTCAAATCAGAGCCCCCCCCCCCCCCCCCCCCCGGTGTTAACTGATTAACCCACAAGGTATGAACCCATTTAGGCTACTTAATTGTAACTGAGGTAGCTGAGGTGAAGCACCTTGCTTTTTGCAACCACAGCAGGTGCTGGATTAAAGCTTGCAACTACAAGGTGTAGAGTCCAGTGCTCTGACCACCGCAGCACACTGTGTCACCATCCAGCAGTATGGATGTGCGTTGGGCTCAGCAGGTGAAGTCTGAGGGAATGCACTCTCTGCGCCCTCTGCTGACACTGGCAGAGAACTGGAGGCCCCGCATTGCCCTTGCAGTGATGCCCTATAAGACATGGGGGAGCCCTACACTGAAGCAGAGCTTACTGCTATCCCTTACTGCTCCTCTCCAATGAGCTGCAGCTCATTGTGTCATGTCAACCCCCCCCCCCCCCCCCAGAGCAGCTCCATGCAGTCGGTCGTAATGTTCCTTTCCCATAACTCTCTGGTGTTTGACTTTGTGAGGGGGCAGCAGCAACAGTGCAATGAATTGTGCAGAATCAAAGGCAATTTCAGGAGAACAATGCCCTGGTCTCAGCAGTCAAGGCTCAAAGGCTCGTCTTATTTATCCCGTTCTTTGTTACTCTTCTCAGTCGCTATGGTAGTCAATAGGTAAAAAAAAAAAAAAAAAAAAACACACACAAGCTCCATGGCTCACTCTTCGTGTAGCGCGTGTGGAGGAAACTCTCTCTGTACCTCAGAGGCCAGGGGCTCATATTAGCATATAAATCAGTGAAGGATGCTCTGTATTGCTGAGGTGCTCCTAGCCTCGCTCCATTGCCCCAGGTTGGGATAAATTGAAAACCTTCATTGTTCCTTTAGCCCCCTTTTCAGTGACAACATCCATTGGTTGGTTCCCTGTGTTCCGGCACACATGGGACACACTACGGTTGCAGTGCAGCCATCCCCCACAGCAGCATCAGATGAAAACTGGATTTGAATTATTAAAATAGAGAGATGTTGACTGAAGCTCGGTCTCCCCTGAAAAGCAGGTGAAGTGGCGCCCGTCCCTGGAGCTTAGAGATTGTAATCTTCTTTCGCTGCTGGGGGACTGCCTCAAATGGGCAGTCGGGAAGCAACGCTGTGTCACTGAGCAGCCCGGGTAGTTGGAGTCTGCATCTAATGATTCCAGTGTGTAACGTGAGAAGGGGCCAAATATTCACAAACTAAAGCCCAGCCAGCCTTTTGGTGTGTTGGTAACTATGAACGGGTGTATTTGTCTGTAGTGTTGAATTCATGATGCAATCTGTGGTGCGTTTAAGCATTCGCGTACCCACTGCTCAGTCATCTTTTTGTGTATATGTGGTTACGGACTCGGCAGACTATGCTGTGTGGCAGCCACCTGGTGTGCCAGTGTAGTAACGTTTTTCAGCGGTGGCCTGGTTTTCCCTTTGTGCTCAGACAGAAAGAAAGCAGCGCATGAATAATTCGTACGTGCATTAAGCCACCTCCCCAAAAAGGAAAAAAAAAAATATTAGCTTGTGATAGTTGACAGAGTGTGGCGTCAATTAAAAGAATGCAGTCTGCAGTGACGCACGCCTGTGCTTGTGCTCATTTGCGTTTGTTTTCATTTCAGCCTCTTCAGCATCCTCACATTCATTAATGCCAAATTGCCTGAAATTACTCCATATCAAATTAGTGCCGCTGCTCCTCTTGCCGTTACATTATATATGATGACAGGGAGGGAAGTGTTTCCAGATTCATTCACACAGCAGCTCAGAAACCAAGGCATCTCTCTTTTACACTGCACGTTGATACTTCTGTTCAGTGAGTCCGGAGAACATCGAAACATTTGGCTGTGGGAATACCGTGTACCATGAAACATTGATTATACGGAGATAATTGGCCTAATGGATAGCATATTGACAGCATGGGGGAAAAAAAGAGAATTGACGAAACCGCACAAACAAATGAGGCTGTTTTTTCCGTTACAGGAGTGACTGTGTGAGCGTCCTCCGTCTCTTTGTGTTGCATCACTGCCAGCTCAACCATATGTCTGCACCACACCCCTGTGTACAGATCTCCTGTGTACACACTCCATATAGGGGGATGCTGGATATGTCTTTAGTTTGCCGTTTCCAGTCCTGTCTCCGGTCCAATAGTGACTCATGAAATGCTTGAAATAGAGCATGTTTAAACATGCTGGCGAAACAGTGTGGAATCCAGTGTTGCTGTCTGCCCAGCTTTGGAGGCATACATGTGTGTATGAGGCAGAGATGGAAATGCAGTGATCCGGTGCCAGTCTGCTCGAGTCCAGGAACGGTTTTTCCTGACAGCTGTCCATCAGCTGCCCATTTGTGGAGGGCTTTGGCAAGAGACAGAGAGAGACTTTTGACATTTAAGCCTCCTTTATTCAAAACAGCTACAAGACTTAGCAAAAATTACTATTCAACAGTTCAAAAAAATGTGAAAAAGAGGGAAAGAGACAGAGAGAGAGACAGAAAGACAGAGATCCATCTTAAACAAAAAAAAGTCCCAGACACCCTGCACTCTCCCTGAGTGATGTTTGAGTTTTTGGTGTCCGATTAAGACCCTCTAAAGGAAGCCCATCTGCTTTGGAGGCCCTGTTCCCCAGGTTTCCCTCAAACTGGAAATCGAAGCCGTGAGTTTCGCCGCAGGGCCGTTTCCCGCCACGGTCGATTCCTCCTGTTTAAACCTGCGACCCTCTGGGGAGCAGAGCCCCCCTCCCCCACTCAGACGCAGAGTATCTGCGCTCCCTGCGTGCACCGCTCGATGAGACCTGCGGATCGATGGGTCTCCGGTTCCCGCCAGAGCCGGCGCGGCAGGAGGGCCTCCTTTCCTTGCTCCCCCTTCCACCCATGCGCCCGTGAGCCGCACGGAGCGGGAAGTGTCTCATCCCAAATTAATTAGTCCTCCCGTTGTCCCAACTTTAATCAGCCGCCTCAGAAAATCCATACCTCGTTATTGCACGGCCTGCATCGCGTCCGCGGCTATAACTTCAATCGCCGCCATGTTGTCTGTAAACGGGGGGGACTGTGGGAAACGGATCGAGATCGATAGCGCGCTCCGAGGCCTCAAACCCCACATGTGCTTATGTGAGTAACACATAAAGGTTGTATTTGCACCAAAGACAATTATCTGACTCTCCTAGGAGGCTGGAGTTCAGCGTTTCTCCCCTTCACGTTTTTTCTTGGCTCTCATTCCTCGTTGCTTTGATGGAGATCGCGGTAATGCACCCCGGCCGGCCCCTCGTGCAGCTCCTACCTCCGAGTAGGCCTCCATGGTCAAACGGACGGCTGCAATCAAATTGTAAATGTCAAAAAGCACAAAGCGTGCAGATGCCACGCATTCCCTCAGCAGCCTGAACACAAGCAAGCAAATACCAGGCAGCAGAGGTCGAGGGTTTTCGCTGTTTGAGCCGGAAGTCTTTAGTGGCTGCAATCAGACGGCGATGCGGTAGGTAGGAGGTAGGAGGTAGAGACACGATGTGTCTGTGTAGTCATGGAAATTAAATGACACTATGTGCTTTGTGGCCCTTCCTGGTTCAGTTCAGGTGTAGTGGTCACTGTTTAAGGCTGTGAGGAGTTAAGGAGTTCTGGTGATGTGTCATTCAATGGCAGGGAGAGAATTTTCAGTGTGAAGCATGTAGCATGTGATATTGTACATTATCTTGGTTACTGTAGAAAATCTTTGATACAGTCATCCTCATATTGATTCATTTTGACTGTGTGGGTGTCTCCCCCCATTCAGATCTAGCAGCACTCAGTATGCTAAAATTGATACTAATATCTTTTTGACATGAGCATTTGAAGCCACAATTTTGTGTGCAAGGAGTTTGAATTATGGTAAATTTGATATTTACTCATGGGTATATTAGATGTGAATAAGGAAAATTAAATACAAATTTCCCATGGCACAATTTATTTATTGCAGGGATGCCCAGGAGACATCACAGTTAACCGAGAGGGGAACTCTGCCAGTTTGGGAGCCAAGGCCTGCATACTCTGGAGATTTCATTATAGTCAATGGACACTAGAACAGTGGGGGGCTTTGGTTCATGGGGATGGCCAGAATAATTTCCAACTATCCAAATGAAAATGGAGGAAGGGCAATGAATGTCTGAACGTTTAACTCAAAACAAAAATGCAGTTAGATTCTGAATTGTTGTTGCCAAAAGGAAGGAAGGCCGCCGGTGTCAGGTTTGATTTTTACCCCATATTCTTTTTTCCTTCTTGTTTTCCTTGACTTGTTTTGTGTCAGGTTCGCTGTGCTCTCCCATTGGAATAGGCCGACATGAGCTGATTAGGAAGCTGTTTAGGAAACTTGCTCGCTTATTAGTACACATTCCTTTTTGTTTTGTTGTTCGCTATTTTGAGCTATGTGTAAACCCGCGCGAGGGAGTCTCCTGTCATGCTGAGTTCCCTAACGCTGTAATACCGAAGGTACGTGCAGCGACGCGCGAGATCAAGCACGTTCGGTCTCGCCAGCGCACGGTGCATCTGCTTCAAGCATGCGGGAGTGTGGTTAATTACGTGTCAGCTAATGTCGTTCTCATCTTCACGTCCGTAAATCTGAGGTGTCCCGCCTAAACGCGGGTGAACATGTCGTTCTCCTGTCTCCGGGAAGAGCTCGCCGCCCGTGCCGTCGCCGGCGCGACATGAGCACATTGCGCTGCCGTGACGACGAAAAGCCGGCAAGGGAGGTGACAGGGCTACCGAGGCGTGGACCGTCCTAACCTAGCTGTGATATCTGCCAGATGGTCTCTTAAATCTTCGCTGCTCTGCCCTCAATATGTGTCTGCATATGCAGCGCTCGCTGTGTGTAATTCCAGCCATACAGAGCCTGAATTAAAGACCAGAGACAGATTTATATACAGGGCATGTCTGTGTAGATGCTTTGGAAGGCAAATATTTATTTGGCTAATATGCTGTATTATCCCGTTTAGCTGAAAGCCTTTTTCATGCGCCTCTTCAGGCTTTGAAATCATGCCAGCTGTGAGACCAGGGCAGTGAGAGTGAGAGTGAGTGTGTGTGCGTGTGTGTATGTGTGTGTGTGTGTCTGTCCGTGTATGTGTGTTTCTGTCTGTGTGTGGATGCATTCATGAGTTCATGAATATGTGTGTGTTTGTGCATGTTTGAATGCATGCGTGTGTGTATTTGAATGCATTCATGTGCGTTTGTGTGTATTTGTGCATGCATATTTGAATATACAGCTGTCTGTGTGCACAGGCGTGCGTGGGTGCATCAATATGTGTGCGCATGCAGTGTCTGTGGATATATGCGCGTGTGTGTGCCTTTGTGTGGACATTTGAATGCACGCCTGTGTGCATGTATGAGACAGGCCTACAGACTCCCTGGGGAGGTGGTGAAGAGCGCACAGCCGAACACACACACACACACACACACATACACACACGAGTACAGAGCCTGACACATGTGATGCACTCCCTGCTCACAGAGCCCTGACTGCTGCGCTTGATGCTGCAGTAATAACTGGTCGGACAGAGGGAGCAGCCGGCCTCTCAGGAACCCCACAGCCTCCGACCTGCGTTCCTCACACCTCTTTTGTTTCACCTCTCAGCTCCTGTTACAGTCACACCATGAAATTCAAAGGTTTCCCAGAGCCCCCCCCCCCCCCCCCCCCCCCAAAGTAGGCTGTCATGTGCCCTGCCTGTGCAGTCCTGTTTATTTTCCTATTTACAAGCCCAAGGGCCCTGTGTACAATTAGTTTGTCACTTCAGAAAAATAAGTGCATTATCGCAAGCGTATTCGTTTATGTACTGGCAATTTTTTTCTCTTGTTTGCTAACAGTTCTAAGATGTACTTGTGTGCAATGCATATTATTTAAATATATAAATTATGCATTATTTTCGCCCATTAGGATTTGGCTCTGATGCTCATTAGTTTGTGCTATGGATGTGTATAGTCAGAAAGACACGTATTTGCATGAATCTGTACTTGCCTGATAAATGGCTAGAATCTGCTGTCTATGTTATACGGCACTGTTTCAGAGGCGCAAATGATATTGCTCATTTTGATTGCATGTTAGATAAGAGGAGTTTGCAACATTTTCACAAGAAACCTCCTCCTTACCCAGCCATACCCCACTGTTACAAGGAACATTTTATGGTGCCACAATGAAAGATTCTTCATCACTTTTCGATTTTATTTTCAAATGGTGGGTGTGAATTTATAGTGTTTATTAAGATAAGTAAGTACATGGTAATGATATGGATTAGATTCTCTTTTGCTTGTAGTCCCAGGGATTGCACCTGGGGCCTGGCTGCTAGCATGAGGTCGTTGATCGTCATGCACATAATTACATGACACCTGATGTGAGAGGGTGATAGTACATGTGCTGGAATATATGAGGATATAGGATTTTATTTAAAAAATGTGTGCCTTTTTTGGTTTGTGCCTTGTTTGTGTGTTCATTAGTGTGAGTGATTGCGTTTTGTGTGTGTGTGCGTGTGTGTGTGTGTGTGTGTGTGTGTGCGAGAGAGAAAAAGAGACAGAATGGCTCTGTCTAACTGCATGAAACTGGACCTACCAGGCACTTTGGAATTGCAGTTTTAGATGTTGAAATATATGCTATTGGAATAGGAATTCATCCTTAATTTAATTCCATGCCTTTGTCATACATTAAAAATACATAGCGCTGTGCTCCAGGTGGTGATGTGTGAGCATTCAATTATGAGCTTGCCTTTAAAAAAAAAAACCTGGCCCAAAGCGGGACAGGCCACAGTCGCGATATCATTACAATGTTCATTGACATGTCTGCTGAAATTGGATTGGTACAGAATATGACAAGGGGAAGGAAAATCACCCTTAATCACCATTATAGTTCTCTAATTCCCACTGTCTTTCTCCTCACAGAAACAAAGGCAGAGCTGGAGCAGCTGATGACAGACATTAAGAAGCTGGCCAACAAAGTCCGCTCCAAGTTAAAGAGTGAGTTATCCCTGTATTAATGTAAACGCATTCATTTCCATGAAAATACATTCATTCGTGCTGTTGTCCTCTGTTCACCAATTGATAACGTAATTTTGTCATGAACAGACACAAAGAAATTCAAACATGTGACTGTGCCTATGAGATTCTGTCCCTTGTACTGTGTTATGCTTGACATTAAACCCTTTAAATGAGCTGCATGTATGATATAGGCAAGTACGTACAGCGAGAGACAGCAGGGCTTGTCATGTCCTAAGATGGCAGGGAATAGACAGGGTAATTTTTCATGCTTCTTCGCTCTGGGACACCATCACTGTATTAGTGCTGTTCTCCAGACGTTTACATATTTAAAATGTCATTGGACTCTGTGGAGAGATCGCGCACACCCCTCTGTGGTGCATTGTGGGTAGTCTGCAAGGCATTTCTTCCTCAATAACCACAGCAAAAACCCCCCCACCTTCCCACCCACCACTGCACAAGTAGAAACCTGCAGGCAGTTTTCTCTGACCCAGATCTACTGTGCTGTTAGCTCTGCCCTGGGGGGCGTGGCTATGACATCACCTCGATTTTTTTTTTTCCCCCCAGCATCCTCCACAGGGGGCCGTGCTAGCGTAAGCCTGTTAGAAGGCCTTGCCATACAGGCTTTGGCCCAATCAGCTGTCTCCTGACAGAGGAAAAGGGCTCGTCACTGGGGGATTAAGTTGCCGAGGTGATGTTTACCCAGATGAACATCCTGCGCTGAAAAGCGTGTTGATGCTGTCCTTGAGAGGGGGGTCCGTCATTTGCCTTTCACCCCCGCTCTTCCCCTTGCCCTCTGTCACCCTCCCACCCTCGGCGACGTGCCCTAATGTATGCACAGAGCTCGGCTTCTGTCGCCTCGGCTCATGTCAGCCACCACCTCATGGGGTCCCTCCGCTTCCTGCCCCCCGTGACTCCTGCTCCGGCTGACAGACCTGCCCTGACCGCTAACCCCCTCACATCACATCCAGGGGAGGCATCCTCATGCTGCTGACACCACAGGAAAGTTGGCAATGATGGGGAGTCTGCAGTGGCAAAGTATAATTGGTTCCATTCCACCGGGGCGGTGTGCTTTACGTCAGCTAGGGCCCTCTCTTAATAGCACCCCCTAGGGACTGTGAGTGTCAGGCACCTGTGAGCTGCTCAGATGACATCACTGGGGGATGCACCTGTCTTGCGTTCAGCGTTTGTGCTCTCCTGTGGTGCAGTGTGGTGCACTGTGGGACCTGTAGTGTGAAAGGTAGCCATTGGCTGTATTGGAAGATTGCATTCAGGGTGCTCCATTGCTCCTTCACCAGCCCAGAGGATATTGTGGTAAGGTGAGCTTAATGTGCACAAATGGTGTTTCCAGCCATGGTCAAAAAAAGGAACAATACACTAAAGAAGGGAACAATGGACTGCATTTATATTGCACCTTTCAAGGAGCGCAGAGTGCTTTCAGAATACTTTTAGTTGAAGAATGGTAGTGACAGAGCTCGCAATATTAAGCACTTGAACCATAAAATCTGATCAGTAACTACCTGTGATTGTGCTTCTCTGTGGTGACACAGGCACATATGAGGGTATGGAAGATATCAGATGTCAGTATGACTTAAGTCTGTCATTGTTTTCAAATGTTTTGGGGGGATTTTATTGAATCTCACTGATAAGAGAGATTCAGTCTGAAAAAAACTATTGTATTTCATTGCATTTTCCCACTTTTTCTTCCGGCTTTAGAAGTTGCCAGTTCACCAATACATTTAGAGTCCTTAACTCAGAGAAAACTTCTGAACCCTCATAGGAGTGCAGGGAAAAGTCCTCTGATATACACACACCCTTACCATGACTATTCTCCTCTTTGCGATTCCCACAGTGTGCTAGAAGGATAGACGCTCACCCCCTTGGCACTATCTGAGTAACTCATAGGTGCCAAAGAGAATCCCAGGAGGAATCCAGCACAGTGAGGAGGGGACCCTGCCCACCCTTCCAACTCCAGCATAACGAAGCAGTTTGCTTCACCAGTGTGGGCTCCTGGCCATCGTCTGAAATTGACACGGCTGGCTTGGGCCATAGGGCTCAGCTAACACTTGGAACCTATGCCTTTACTGTCCGAGAAACAAAGAAGCCCCGACCGCAAAGTCTTGAATGTAGATTCATTACTGCCGTGCGTATGGCTGTTGCAGTGGTTCAGTTTGTGATTCGCCAGAGGTATGCATTCAGGAAGGCAAACCCGGAGTGTTTAACTTGCATTAGCTCCTGGTGAGGTTCTGCGCCGGCAGTTTGGCACGTTATTTCAAAGTCACAGCAGCCTTGGACCTCGGGGGGACACGCTGAGGGAATACAGAAGCCTTGATCATGGAAACGGGAACGGCGCTTTAGTTTAGTGGAGGGTCAAAATGTGCAGCTCCATTTTCGAAAGGGAAGTCACAAGCTGTACCAGCGGACTGTTTAAGAGATTATCTGCCTGCTCTGTCTGCTTCCCTCGTGTGATGATGTTGGAAGAGACCAGAGTGCTGATCAGTGAACACCCTTTTCATGCAGACCCAGGGGCAATTGCAAGCACAACGCTGTTGATGTCATTTAGATCATAAACGTATAGAGTTCATGAATCATCAGTTGCTATAGGGCCTGTATCTTGCTAGACCTCACGGTTTCAACATGACATCCCCATATGTTCAGGTTTTCAGAAACGGTGACAATCGCGGTGTTCAATCCATGCCAGTGTGTTGCTCCCCTTGCAGTTGCGTTCAGCAGGAGAAGCTCAGCTGCTGAGGGCACGCACAGACGTTCATCATATCTCATTTACATTCACGAGAGGCGGCATAGCTCTACGCGCGCCAGTTCTGGCCCCAGGTTTGAGTTTCTGTCGGATTTCTGTGGCATTTTCCTGCGCGCAGTTTTTCTCCAGACACAGACATGTCCTCAGCAGACAGTCTGCACGGTGGCGCTGTGATATTACAGGCCAGCGCAGTCACAGGGATGTGATGTTCGAGGTGTTACAAACAGGGTGACCTTCTCAAAGTGAAAGGCCAAAGGTGCGGAATGTGTTAGTTACTGGCATCAGGACACACTCCACCTTTCCGCAGAACCGTTTGGCAGCTAGGGCCATCGCTTCATGGTTGGACGATTCTATTGTGTGTCGTCGTCCCTCTTTGAAATTATTCACAAGTTTCCTGTCTGGCTGTCTGTGGCTTAGTCTGCATGCGCACACACGCACACAGACATACACACAAAGCCATACAAAATTTGAATGGTTTTCCTTTCTTTCACGCCAGGACTGCTACCACCTTAGAGCAAATAGAAAAACGCACTTGTCCATACAGTTTGCTGTGTTTGGAGTATGTCTGCATGCCAGCCTGACTCACCTAAGAGCAATAAATGGTGCACTAGACTCTACTGTATAGCATGTTAGCCTCACCAAGATTTTAACTCGCTGGATTCCTCACCATTTTCCTCATTATTTTTTTCCGCTCAAGGAAGTATTTCATAGGTGCAAATGAGGATCTCTGCATTTGCAGGTTTTGTATCAACTAGCATGTGGACAGTACAGAGATTTTCCTGCCAGTCCTCTGCAGAACACTCAGGTGGTTCATTCTATTATCTAATTAACAAACGTTAACAGCACATTTAACTGCACTACAAAAGCTAATTGACATCTTTGCTGACTCCAAAATGACAAAAACAAATGAACGGTGTAGCTCTTTCAGTGTTTTTTTTTTTTCTTCTCTTTGTCTGTGGTTGGATTGAACACAGACACATTTGCGAGTACTCTGTGCTGCCAACAGAAAATGAAGTTTGAACCTTTGGCATTGCCGTGTAACCAGGCTTAAGCAAAGCGGCTGTGGTCGCTCCAGCGGTGAAAAGCGTGCACGCATGACTGGAGCAGTTGTGGGGTTTAATGTGGTAGTTTAAGCTGGTGAAACTGTGAGCGCACACGTAATGGAGCTAAGCTTTGACAAGGCTGTCAGACCGAAAAGAGCCTGCACCCTTCACTGCCATAGGCTTTAACGCACACACAAGAAGCTTGTGCTGCACATCTGAAGAGCCAGCAAGGAAATAGTTAATGTCTTAACTGTTGCATGAGGAGCTACTCTGAAACCTTCTCAGCTTGGGAAGAGTGAGCGCGACATTCATTGCCCTACCCCTGTCCCCCTCCTCAAACTCTACAGTAGATGCACACAGGCTACTATTCTCCAGAATTTTCCGCTCTCTGGAAAGAGCGGAACCTTGGAAAGCACTATACCAGCCCTGGGCAGTTCAGTGTTCCATCTTAAATCTTAATGTCACTTGATAGCCTGGACAGTTTTATTTTTATTATTATTTTCTTGATGCATTATGCAATGAGGAAAGGCTGTGTCCTTCCAGGGAGCACTCTTCCCCCTGGTGCACTGCTGAAACCGTGCTCTCCTCGTGCGAGGCCAGCCATGCGCCTGACCGCAGAATAACCGGGGTCAGCCCACCACTTTATTCACTTAGGGAGGAAGTGTGCCGTGAGCGGTTACGCAACTGCCGGTCGCCTTTGAGGAGACCAGCAAATCGGAAAGTTGTGAAGGGGTTTTTCCCTCGTTGATGTGTTTGTTATTTAAATCATAGGAGACTCACTTTGTGTTTTGTTGCGAAACGGTAGCAAAACCTGGATGTGGATTTGTTTGCACTGGTGACAGGTTTGTTTTTAAAATGGAGATTTTCAGCCTCAAGTCTGATATATCCCATCTTCGGCCCAAGGCAGCAGCTCAAGTACCCTATACGTCTTCCAATTGGTTATTGTTATTTATGATCACTTTCCTTGATCACAGGAACCCCCCACAGGCCTTTGAAGTACCATGGCGGATTCCTATCCCCTGCTGAAAAACTCTGCTTTAAAAGAATAAAGAATTTGCAATTAAATAATTCAGTCTTGCCAGAGCTGTTAGGTAGGCAGGTAATATGATAGAATTAAGATTTGTATTTGAACCAGCATAGAAAAGTGCACCGCAGGGAAGAAAGAGTGTCAAATTGGGAATTCTACACCACAGTCTGACTTTTTTTATCCCAAGTCTTCAAACTTGAAGTGAGAATTGTTATTTTAGGTTGTCTGTCCCTCTGTGGCTAAATCACAACTTGGTTGTTGAGGCATGGTATTTGAAGTCTTAACTTGCCCAGTTAGGCATGATTAAACTTAACACAAACATTTTCAGGTCAAAGGTCAAGGGATCAGTGGTCTCTTATTAGACATTTCTTAACAGGATACAAACCTGTTAAAGATGAAAAAGATGAGACATCTCGTTTTAGAGAAGGCCCTGTAAAGGCAATATGAACTTGGTTACAGTACAGGCTAGTAGTAGGAGAAAGGATAAAGTTCAAAATACCAAGGTCATTGAGGCTCCAGATGAATGTCTTTTTTTTTATTACTTACTGCATTTCCATTTTCCATTTCCATTTCCACTTTAATAATTATGCCCTCCATTATGTGCTCTTGTAACTTCTATATAGATGACCATATGTGTTGTACACCATTTGAATAGTTGTACAGCTTTAGAATGAAGTTCATATTTTCCACTTTTTATGCAGCAATGTATGAAAAGGACTGCCTCATTTTGGACATTTTCAGTTCGGCAGGACATTGTGATTCTTGTTGCATCTCATTTGATTAATCTTTTACACACCACCTACCTCGTACCACTTAATCTAGACTTAATTGAGACTTGAGATGTGTATGACCGTCAGCACTTTACTTACTTTATTTATCCACCTCACCACTAAATACTTAACAGCCCTATTGTTTCTGTTTATGTGTTAATGCAGATTAAGTAGTGCAAGCTCCACAATGAAGTGTGGGCTGAGATAACCTTGAGGCAGTCCTAGTGGAGGGTGTGGGTGGGATCAGGAAGGAGGCGGTTCCTGTGGGGAGTGGGGGTGGGATCAGGAAGGAGTTGGTTCCTGTGGGGAGTGTGGTTGGGATCAGGAAGGAGGCGGTTCCTGTGGGGAGTGGGGGTGGGATCAGGAAGGAGGCGGTTCCTGTGGGGAGTGTGGGTGGGATCAGGAAGGAGGCGGTTCCTGTGGGGAGTGGGGGTGGGATCAGGAAGGAGGCGGTTCCTGTGGGGAGTGGGGGTGGGATCAGGAAGGAGGCGGTTCCTGTGGGGAGTGGGGGTGGGATCAGGAAGGAGTTGGTTCCTGTGGGGAGTGGGGGTGGGATCAGGAAGGAGTTGGTTCCTGTGGGGAATGTGGATGGGATCAGGAAGGAGGCGGTTCCTGTGGGGAATGTGGTTGGGATCAGGAAGGAGGCGGTTCCTGTGGGGAGTGGGGGTGGGATCAGGAAGGAGGCGGTTCCTGTGGGGAATGTGGATGGGATCAGGAAGGAGGCGGTCCCTGTGGGGAGTGTGGGTGGGATCAGGAAGGAGGCGGTTCCTGTGGGGAGTGTGGTTGGGATCACCAAGGGGGTGTTTCCCTGTGGGGAATGTGGATGGGATCAGGAAGGAGGCGGTCGCTGTGGGGAGTGTGGGTGGGATCAGGAAGGAGGCGGTTCCTGTGGGGAGTGTGGGTGGGATCAGGAAGGGGGTGGATCCAGTAGAGAATGAAGGTGGAGGGTCCCAGCAATATTAGCAATAGGGCGGAGGCAGTGTGTGGCTTGGAGGTGGTAAGCCCAGAGGGGATACACACAATGGACATTCCCCGCTGGCAATCTGAAACGGGTGGCACAAAAAGGAATTCCACCCCTGTCTCACGGTGCAGCATTCTGACAGATATTCCATTGTGCAGTTCAGTGAGCACTTTACACCTGAGACTAAAAAAGAGAGAGCTTCAGGACCGAGGTTCAGGTTGGTTAACTTCCTCTGTCCATCTCTGCAGGTATCGAGCAGTCCATTGAGCACGAAGAGGGCTTGAACCGGCCCTCCGCAGATCTGAGGATACGCAAAACACAGGTGAGTTATAGGTGGAGAGGGAGGAGTACATATTCCATATTCATGTCAAACAGACAAGGGTATTAGGGCAAAGCAGATCATCCTTCACTCTGATTAAACTTAGTGATGTACAAAGTGCTCTTTACTCTTCACTAGTAAAACAAAAACTACAGCTGGTACTCATGCATCAAAACCTACACTGTGTGCTTCCTGTCTGCTAAGAGTCAGGAAATGTAAGGCCATACATTTTATGTGCATCAGAGCAATTCAGGACAAATCAGGCACAATTTGTCACGTTTTGCTCCCTACCATTCTAATGTATTTGGATTCTCACTGCAGACAAAGGCAACCCTCAGTCTCGTTGCCGCTCCCCCCTCTGTCTCTATCTCCGTCTGTTGCTGTCTATTTTTATGTTCTCTCACACTTTTTTCTTTTTCTTTTTTTGTCCTCCAGCATTCCACCCTATCCCGCAAATTTGTGGAAGTGATGTCGGAATACAACGCCACGCAGTCGGACTACAGGGAGCGATGCAAGGGCCGGATCCAGAGGCAGCTGGAGATCAGTGAGTGCGGTGGGCGGGGCCGGCGTGCACAGCCGCGGGGACGGACCGTCCGTTTTAAAGCCCGGCAGAGCAAAGCGGCGTCCTCACACAGGCGCTCTGAAGCCCTTCTGGGAATGCGTGCGCCAGAGGGGCTTCAAAGTGACCGTGAACGATGGAATGGATGCAGCCGCCACATACACACGAACGTGTCCTTCCTGGGCCCATTCCTCAAACGTGCCTCCCTTTGATCGATCGAGCCTCTTTGTGTCCACAGCGTGTGGCATTTCAGAGTGCGCTGTGTGTTATGCAAATGCCGTTGTTCAGACAGCCTTTTCTGTATGTGATTTGTTCTCTTTGCTAACCTTTTTTTAACAAGAGCTGTGAATCTTCACTTCTCTCAGAGCCCTCAGGGGGTGTGTGGGGTAGGGTGACATAAAGAGGGGAGCGGAGATGCCTCGGGTTCGAGGCGGCTTTGTGAGAGCTCTGCGTTCGGCGTGATGCACGGCGCCTGCCGTCTCGCAGCCCTGCGGTACAGCGAGCGCCGCGAAAGAGTGCGAGGGCCTCTCAGCTGCTCACATGCGCAGTACTTGTGAAATTTGGTTGCTGCTCGCACTTTCCTCTGAGATTTTTAACACGTCGACTTTAGGTAGTCTGAATGCACCCCCCCCACTCCCAGTGGGTAGTGCACCCTCTGGTGGCTCGTGTGAGTAACTGTGTAGCGATGAGTTGTCAGGCTGCCTGGAGGGACTGTGCAGGAGACTGAAAGTTCAGCAGCTCTGAGCTGAGTCTGGCGGAGTGTGTTGGGTACAGCGTTACCTGTGAGCACTGCCGTACACTGGAAATAATTGTCCTTTCCTGATGGGATCGGGCACACCCATACAAGGGGGGCTTTACATGTGAAGGATGTGTCTTAGCAGGACGATGTGCCTAAATAGGGCCCTGAGGTCTGCCAGGACAGCCCCCAACCAGCCCCCCTGCAACCCCAACATTTTCAGCTTTCTCACATTTAAAGAGACAGCGTAAAACTCATCTGTTCAAGTTTTATCTCTGTTCTGCCTTCCTCTCTATCTATCCTATCTATCCCTATTTTCTATTAAAAAAGCACTCTACACTAGTTTAGTGCTTAACTCAGTATCTTACTGACCTCTTGTAGTACTTCTCGATAACCAGTGATGCACTCAATTGGAAGTCACTCTGCTAAATGACTTAATGTAATGTAAATACTGAATAACCAGTTGTAGACAGATCTTAGCCCGTACTTGCATTGTTGTTGATCCTAAACACAGCCTTTAATCCCAGTATTCCTTTCTGAAGGTTAACCTCTTTAAAAAATGAGTGGAAAATCTTGAACATCCTTTTCATTGGAACAGAGTGAGTGAGACTTGTAAATATGGCCTTGCATTTGTGTGCAGTATTCTAATTAAGACTGCTCTTTGTAGATTTCAGTGAAAAAATTATACTTAATTTAATACAAAATGAAATTTGAAACTAAAAGCTTTTTTGGGCCTGGGTAAACAGTCTTGAGTACCGTAAGGGTATAACTGAAAATGATAACATGGGGTCTGAGCTTTTTGTATCACTTGGAGAGGGCCACATGTGATAGCCAATTACAGCGATGCCACCCTGAGTTCTCGTCAGGCCTTGTCGTATCGGCGGGGACGGTGGGCACACCGTGCCCTCCCCTGCCCCGCGCCCTCCCCCGCCCCGCGCTGACGGCCGGACCTGGCTGGCAGGCCCCCGTGTGCCAGCTGTCCGGTTTGGCTGCGAGCACCGCGGCCCAGGGCTGCCTGTGGCAGGGCTCGTTTCCTGCGGCCATCTGTCTCTCAGCGGGAAGGCGTGCCTAAATAGGGCCCTGAGGCCTGCCAGGACAGCCCCCCGCCAACCCCCCCTGAATGCCCCATCAGCCCAGACGACACACTCTCGCCCCCTGCTCCGGCAATCTCGCATCAGAACAAACACACCGCCCCTGGAGCCCGGTCCACAGGCCAGCCTCTCGCCTTGCGCGTTGGGTTCGGAGCCGGAGCTCAGACTAGTCTGCAGAGAGCCCGCTTCATTGTCGTCTCTGGCTGTTAGCTGTTTATCAGTGAGGCTTTTGTGACCAGGCTCTCTGGATGTGTGAACGTTGAAACAGCAATGTCAAGGTCTGATGGCAGGATAATCGGGCAACGACATTGTGGTGGGCAGACCCAACACAAGCGTGAAATGTCCTTTTTTTTTTTTTCCCTCTGTCGCCTTTAGTGCATATCCATGGCCTGATTCTGGATGTTGTGTCCCAGTGATGAATGATGGGGGATGCAGCCTATTGGCATGAAAGGCAGCAGTCCTCAGCCAGCCTGTGGTTTTTCAGTGGGGGAGGGACCTTCTTAGTCATCGCTCTCTCGAACACACGCCCACTCTGTCTTGGCCGTGTGTGATTGGAGCTGCCCTTTTCACTGTGCGACCATGGGTGATGTTTGTCAGGCTGTGAGCAGGGGAGCATGTCAGACCCATGGGGATGTGTGTGTGTGTGTATGTGTGTGTGTGTGTTTGTGTTTGTGTGTGTATGTGTGTCTATGTGTGTGTGTGGGGGGGCAGCCAATTGATTAAGAGTCCCCTCTTGATGGCCCACCACAGCAGCTCTGCTGGTGAATGGCTTTGCATAGGGGGTTGCGCTAGGGAAGGTAGCGCTTCCAGAGACGAAGCCAAGCTGTGGAACCTGATGGGTGTTGAACGGCCCCCTTAAAGCAACCCCCCCCACCTCCCCACCCCCTGAATTTAGCCTCTCTCCTCTCTTTACCCTTCATCTTCATGGCTCTTGTTCTCTCACCTCCCCCTTTTATTTGTTTAGCGGGAGGGTTTTTTTTTAGCGATACAGCTGGCTTGCTGGCAGTGGGAGAGCCTGAGGCGGAGTGGGAGAAAGAGGCTGAAACAATGGGCCGGCGCTCAGCCGTGGCAGGAACACAGCGGCAGCGGTGGCGGGGGTAACACCGCGCCCTGCCGAAGCCTGCATGTGCTCTCCCCAGCCAAAAAGAGGGGCGGAGGGAGGCGAGGGGAGGGCAGAGGTGTGGATTATTCATCACCACGGGGGTGTTCGTGGCTGTGTGCTTAGCAGGCCTGTTCCCTCTGCCCTGTGCATAATTGATTTTCTAGATGCAGGGGTTTGAATATTGGCGCTGAGGCATCTGTATTAGCTCATGTCACCGTAAGCTTCCGTTCATGATGCATTTTCTATTTTAATTGCATTTACTAAAGGTGTCTGTGCTCCCTTCATTACCTCAAGATGTATTCAGGGATTTTGTTTGCGGATGCAGCTGATATTAGCTTCAAAGAAATCGGCAGCCCTGTGAGTTTAATTTAATCACCCAGGCTTAATCATTCAGCCTTTCTGAATCAGTCACAATGTCGAATCAGAAAGGCATGTACAGTGTAGTACAGAAAGGCTCCTCTGCAGAATCCTGAATGAAGGTGCAGATACATGCAGTGCAGGCTAACGGTACCTATAGGTGTGAAACCACATAGTCTCAAATGAGGTTAAAGTTCAGGACCGGCTAAGGATGCAGCTGCTGGTGGGGTGGAGTCCAGTGTACAGTCATGTGGTGCGGTACAAGACTTAGGGAGACAGAGTGTTCAGTGTTAGCCCTTCCAGTTACAGTTGGTGTGTAAAACATACATCAACAATTTTCCCAAACGTGGCACATTTTCTTACTTTTTTTTCCTGAGTATTCACTTTGTATAACCTCATGCCAAAGTTGAATTAAGTTCTTATACTTTTGTGTAAAGTCAAATGTGGACACCTTGGAATTGCAGACAGTGTATTTTTTAAACAGAGAAAAGCGAAACAAGGGCCTTATAAACATGGGCGACAAAAAAAAAAATGAAAAGATGGAAGCCCTAGATAAACTGTACTTCCCACAGTAAGATTCCCATTCATCTTCTTTGGTAAGTCGTGCCCTGAATCCCGGTAAGGATGTGCTGTACTTCCTTTAGAGCAGTGTCTCTCTTCAGGCTCCTCAGATAGATCCTGTGAAGCCTGTGCGGTGTTTAGTAACATGTATGTCTCCCATAAGACTTGGATCCGCTCAGCTCAATTCCCAGTGGTCCCCTGTGAGCGGGTTCTGTCTCATGGCACAGGTCACTCCCTTAACAGGGAGCGGAGATTGAGACACGCTATCAGTCAGAGGGGTGAGCTGTCACTACAAATAGCTGCCAGGGCCATTAGCACTCACCTTACAGACTCCCCTTTTCCCTCAACATCTGTCTCTCCCGCGCTGTCTCCCACTACCTCCATTCGTTCCTCTCTCCCCTGTGCCACCCGCCTCGCTTTGCAAACGTCTGTCACGGATAAATGGCACAACCTTTCAACCCTTATTACGCACACACACACACACACACGCGCACACACACGCACACACACACACGCACGCACACACACACACGCACACACACGCACACACACACACACACGTGTGCACAGTCCTCACTACAGCCTCGCTACAGTGTCAGCAGAGACACTCAATGACACTCACAGTCACACACACCCGAACACAAACACACACACACACAAGGACCGCACTCACTGCCACCCGTCCCCCATCTCTGTCCCTGCAGCTCTGTCCTTCAGTCAAGGTTGAGGCTGGGCCCTGCTGTCACCGCCAGGCCCTCCCTCCGTTAAAGGTTAGCCAGGGCCTGGGGACAGCCCGTGAGCTTCTGCGAATCACCTTCAGGAATCGGAACACAACGAGGGACAGTCCAGTTAATGAGGAGAGATGCGCTCTCCCGGGTCCACTCACCCGCGCCCCTCCTTCGGCCTCTCAGTCCGAGCCGACCGAGCGTCTCGCTGCAGCCAGGCGGGAACACGCACGTGTTGGCTCGCACCTCCGTGCGCTGCGAGTTTGGAAGCGCGCTCGGAAAAATGTCCCCAGGTGTGGGCTGCCAGCTGGCAGAGGACAGTTTGATATGGATTTCAGGGGGGAGGTGTTGAGAAAATGAATTAGCTGGGAAAGGGGGAGGTTTGAACACGCATCTGAACACACTTTGGACACGAACACACACACACACACACACACACACACACACACCCCTCACTGCTGTGTGTCTCTCCAGTTACTCCTAGATTGGCCTCTGCGAAACCACTCCTCCTTCCATCATGCAGTGCAGAAATATAAGTGAGCAGGCTTATTAAGCGTCATAAGAGTGAGCGATAAGGAGGCTGAATCCCACCCGATCGACCCGGCTCCGGAGGGCCCTTCCTCCGGTCATAGCAGAATCTTTCAGACTCTGACCCATAATCAATACGATTTTGTCATCAAGCGGCAGAGCAGGAGATTGTTAAATGAGTTATCGATTGAAATCTGATCTTTTCGATGTAAAGTATGGAGTGCCATTAATCTGTGCAGGTGGGCTGTCTCTGTTTAGAGAGAAACAAACGCCACACAAGGGAAGGGTGGGCTGAAAAGGATCTATTTTTATGACTAATTGAAAATATTAGAAAAATGGAACGATAGTGTCTAAAATAGCATACATTTGACTCGAAGGGGGACTTATTGTAGAGGACTTCCAGAACAATTAGTGGAGAATATCAGCCACATAACATGAATGTGATTTTATCAATTAATGCTGTTATTTTCATACTTTTATCTGATTTTGCTTAAATTTGGAGCCCAGAAAGATGAATGATAATTGTTATATTGCTGTTACTCTTTTCATTTCACTCCCACTTTCTCCACATTATTCTCAAGCCTCATTGGCATCCATATAAAAACAAAAGAAAAATGGCTGGGGAAAAAAACAAAATCATACTTTGTTTTTTCCGTAAGAGCAGATTTTGTATTGAAGATTTTTCCCAATCACTGAAAAGCAGATAACCTTTTCTGCAGTTGTCTCCAGGCAAATGACGGGCTATTAGAATGAACACAAAATGAAACAAAGACATTGTTTAGAGCCAAATAGATAGTTGTACAGTAATAACACACTGTGACATTAACAAAGCGGGGAAATTTCACGCATTACTCATATAAACACGTGGATTATTGAAGTCTGAAGGAGTGGGAATTCAGTGCAAGAAGTCAAGGTGCATGTATGCGTTTGAATATATTTACATACATTTGCATATCAAAAGACAGCTCGTTGCTCTGTTTTCTTGCATAAATCAAGGAAGATGAATGATGTAAACGTTAAGGCTTTGGCCGCCTTTGATCAGGTCCAATATCTGAGGCTTCTGAATTTGTAAGCATTTGCATAGGTGATGAGGTTGGTGGCAGGCAAAGCAACCTCCCGTGCTCTGCTGCCCTTGTGTCTTCCCCTTTTATCCTGGACTTCTTTGAGGTTGTCTAGGGTGGAAGGCCTGCCCCATAAAGTCATGACGATGAGCTGATGATGTGTGGTGTTGCAACAGCATTGGCGGAGGGGGCAATGATGATAACTTCTCCATGATTGGCTGGAAGACGATTGCCACTAAAGGTCTGTTGCTGCACCCTAATGTACACAGCACAGGATACGACAAGGCCTGACGAGAACTCAGGGTGGCATCGCTGTAATTGGCTATCACATGTGGCCCTCTCCAAGTGATACAAAAAGCTCAGACCCCATGTTATCATTTTCAGTTATACCTTTACGGTACTCAAGACTGTTTACCCAGGCCCAATCAGATCTCACAGATCTGTGCACATTAAGGCACTTAGTCAGGGGCGTGAATTACAACAGCACACATGATAGGTCAAGACAGAGCCAATTATTAAAGGGCTAAAGAGATTGGCATTCCACAGTGCCAGTCATTCCTGCCTGCCTGCATCCCCCTTCTACCCTCCTCCTGAAACTCCTCCCACATCTCCACTCCTTCCATTCCCACTGCAGGGCCCATCTGTGTACAGTGGGACTGACTGGAGCTCCAGGGTCTGGCATTTAGGTCAGTGGGCATTAACTAGCTCTGACAAGGCTCCACTGGCTTTTGGCCTCCCTCCCCCCCAGTGTAACCCCCTAAGCCCCATGATGTGGCGACTCCCAGCGGGCCGCTGTGAGCAGAACTGGCCCGACTGACCTCATCCTGTCCAAAAGCTGATCACAACGGAGTTGGCGTGGAACCGCGAGTCTTTACTTCAAGATCTTTTGAGCGGCCGTGACACAACAGTGAATGTTCTGGAGCCTTTCAGCCTTTTTCCTGGGCCAAATGTGATGTCATGTGGAGTGAGTCGGGCTCGACCTCCTGGGGGAGGGCAGGAGCGGAACCAAAGAGTGGATCCTCTGAATGGGATGCTCTGGATGTCCTTTGTTACCGTCCCCTTTTCACTACTCCATTAGAGCACAAAAGGCAGCACTGAGGCTGGTTTACACAGCGGGACCCTCCTTGTTAGCTATACTATCTGAATACTCAGCTTGGTTTCTGACTTGGGGGCCATGCATAGAGCAAATTGCCCTCTGGCCAGCAAAGTGACTTGAAAGATCACATGCAGTGGATTTGTTGCTGTGACCGTGTAAATTGCACAACTGGGCCAATGTGAGTCCCTGTCCTTATCTGCAGTATTTCCATTTTTGGTTGTGCTTTTTTCATATCCATGGAGAAGGACAAACAAAATAAATAAGATCTCGAGGAGGTGACCAATTACTTTCCATTTGCCTTAAAAAGCCCTAGTAATAAGGAAACATATCCTTGACAGTGAGACTGTAAATTATTCCAGGAGATTGAGAATAGCAAGTGATATCTTCTGGTCTCTCTGTTCCTCTGTAATGGTGTCCCCAGACCATTCTCAGGTTGTGCTTAAAATAAACTGAATACCAACACAGCGCAGGACATGGCTGCTCATTAGCGCTGTTTTAATAAACAACCCCGAGAATGGGAATTGACGAGGTAGCCTCTCTCCTGACAGCATAAAAGGCATTTTATATTCGGTGTTTCACAGTAATAATCGGGCCACTTTTAATTTCACTTGTCACATTTTTAGGATGAAATGGACTCAAACTGTTTCCTTGGGCATGGCAGCGTTCTACATCAAACACCGCGTGTGCTCAGGGGAGCTTGGTGCACACGTACATGTAGAGCCAGTTTCTCTCAAAATGCAATGGTGGCAGAGTCACGTGTACAAAATACACACATGTAGCCAGGCTTAATTGTATGTGATCTATGCTTCGTATGATTTAGAACTGGGGCTGTACTGCATCTGATAAAATCAATTGTGGTAGGCGGCAACATCATGTCATGGAGTGTTAATTAGCCACTTGGTATATTTATTTGATATTGTACCTTTCTCATGAGAAACGGTCAAATGGAATCTGTGCAGTTGTTAGGTTTGCAAATATCATATTGACTTTGCCAAAATTACACCGCTTTCCCAGTGAGGAATCCTTCGCACCAGAGGTCCATGACTCATCATTTTTATACAGACAGGAGCGTTTCCGTCCCTCGAAGGCGGAAAAAAACCCTTGGAAATTAATGATAATGAGGCGAAGATGAGATCTGGAACATGCCAGTCAGTGTCCCTAGGCCAGTTTCTCCATGGCAACCCATCAGAGCAACACCTCCCTCGGGAACGGGATGGGAATGTGCTCTCTGCTCCCCCTCTGCCAGCCAAACCTAGTCACCCCGTGGCACCTGAGACACAACGAGGTAGCCTCTTACAGCAGGAGCCTGGCTGCAGATGTCACTGACAAAAAAGGAAGACTATTGGTCGCTGAGTATAGGTGTCTTCAAAGACCTCTCCGATGGGGCTAGAGCAGGAGCCTAGGGCAGGTGAAGGCATTTTAAGTTGTACGTGAGGAAGTGCAAAATTTTTTGGGAGTTGTGCTGTTTGTTGAATGTGAGGGCCAGCTTTGTATGGGGAATTTACTCCAGCTGTGACCTGCTAAACATTAATTGTGCATTCTCTCCAGTAAGTGCTTGGAGCTGAGGCGGCCCCTCATGATGCCAGGAAGCCCTGTACTCCGTCTCTCTCGGTTAACACGGCCTTCATCAAGCGAGGCTGATTGGGGTCAGGTGTGAGCCTGCGTCTTTGGAGAAAAACAATCAGAAGGCGGGTGCTTGGGCTACAGTGCATCACTCATTAAAGAGATTCGATCAAGGTGTGAAGCTGAGTGCGTGTGTTTGCAGCACTTTGTAGAAAGGCAGTACCTGAAGAAACAGAAATATGTCTCCGCCTCAACGTCAGCTTCATAAAAAAATAAATAAAATAAAATAGAAAGGCGGCAGGAAGCTGCTCACCGAAATAGATTTTTCACACTCCTGCTGCAGTTCGCTTCTGTTTAATAAACCTAGAATTAATGTATAAACAGTTTTCTCTGCTGGAGTGAGGAGGATAACATCAGCACAGGATTACTGAGTGTGTTGTAATGTAACAATGAATTCACTCAACCAGTGCAGAGACAACAGAGACAGAGAAGGGTGGGTGTGTGTGTGTGTGTGTGTGTGTGTTGCTCTCACAGTGCTCTGTGTTGAGCATTTAAGCTTTCTCAGTGTACATCATGCGAGGACCAAGACTTTGTAAGGGCAAGCAAAGCCTTGTTTCTCCCTGTGGTGATCATGTCCTTCCTTTCTGAAAGTCCCTTTAGCAGTCAAGTGCATTTTAAACCGTCCTCCCAAATTTTATTAGTCGATATCCTCAGAGGCTGTTCTGATGCGCTGCAATTAAAATGATTGCACATTTTTTTTTGCTGTTCTTTCCCCTCATTTGACTTTCCAAAGGCGTTAATTGCGGCTTGTTTAAGCGCGGTGGCGGAGTCGTGCGGCTCTCCACCTCTGCGCCGGCTCTGTCCTCACCGTCACGCGCCCGTCCCACGCAGGGGCTTTTCCCAGTTAATTACGGCCTGTCCCGTTTAATAACCCTCTCCGGCCCCCATCACCGGCTCAGTGCCCCCCCCGGATCTGCGGCCGTGTGCTGGCGGTCGCCTGTGACCGCAGGAGACGCGCACACACACGCATAATCTCCGGCATTATGAGGAGTTTATACACCAGCCTAACCTGATATTAGTCCTTATTGTGTCGTTACTCACGCTCAGTGCCGCGCGTAGCGCGTGGCCGGCGGCAGTTTAATCCCGTCGGATGCCTCCGCTCATGAGAGACGAAGTGCCGTCAGTCCTGAGCCCGGGCAGGAATTACGCTGAAATTATATGCATGGGAAAGCAACATGTGAAAACAGATTGACGTGAAATTGCCTCTGAAAATAAGATTACCGCAGACTCGGAGCCCACAGAAAACGACATTATGAAATTAGCAGAGATCAAAAATGGATGCCAGGGTGACGTTGGTTCAGTCTTTTTTTTTTTCTCCTCCAAACACTTTGCATCAGCTGGTTAGGGGCTGTAACACGATTTTGTATATGAGGCAATTTTTAGGAGTACCATGATGAGCCTAACCCACACACAATTACATTTACGGTTACGTTAGAAGCCTGTCTCTTGGGGTGATGCACAAGGCCTGTTTGTGCCAGTGATGGGCTGTGTGTTGCTGCTTAACGGATAATGGTTTTGAGCCGATCGATGGTCTCTGAAGACCAGGAGCCTGCTGTTCAGTTTAACAGTGAAATATATATCCCTACGTAGCCTCAAAATTACCAGAGTCACAACATTGCTGGATGTAGTTAACTGGTAATTGATGGTTTGCTGTGCATCCATAAAGGCGAAATTTAAGCAGTGGGTTTTTCCCTTGACTGATTAAAAAACATTTGAAAGGCACCTAAGGCTGCTGTCATCATTAGTTTATCTTACTTGTATACACTGATGAGCCAAAACATTATGACCACTCACAGGTGAACCGAATAAAGTTGATCATCTCCAAACAAGGGCATATGTCACAAGGTCTGGGTAGATTGGATGGTAAGCCAACAATCAGTTCTCAGAGTCAACATGTTGGATGCGGGAGAAATGGGCAGGAGTAGAGACCTGAGCGACTTTGACAAGGGCCAAATTGTTATGGCCAGACGACTGGAACAGAGCATCTCTGAAACGGCAAGGCTATTCCATCTGGACCGAACCGACACAAGTCACAGAATTTTGGTTATGGGAGGAATGTGTCTGCCGCTTATGGGGCTGTGTAGCCGCAGACCGGTTGGAGTGCCCATGATGACCCCTGTCCACTGTCGTAGGTGTCTACAAGTGTCGGAACTGGACCTCGGAGCAGTGGATGAAGGTCGTCTGGTCCGATGAGTCCCGTTTTCTTTTAGATCACATGTATGACCGTGTATGTGTGAACCGTTTACCCAGGGAACTGATGGCACCAGGATGCACTGTGGGAAGACGATAAGCCAGTAGAGCTCTGGGCAATGTTCTGCTGGGAATCCCTGGGTCCGGCCATTCATGTGGACATCAATTTGACACGTGCCACCTACCTAAACATCGTTGCAGACCAGGTATACCCCTTCATGGCAGTGGTATTCCCTGATGGCAGTGGCCTCTTTCAGGAGGATACACACTGCACACATTGTTCAGGAATGGTTTGAGGAACATGATGAAGTGTTCAAGGTGTTGCCCTGGCCTCCAAATTCTCCAGATCTCAGTCCGATTGAGCATCGGTGGGATGTGCTCCACCGACAAGTCCGATCCACAGCGGCTCCACCTTGCAACTTACAGGACTTGAAGGATCTGCTGCTAATGTTTTGGTGCCACAGGACACCTTCAGGGATCTTGTAGAGTCCATGCCTCAGCGAGTTGGCGCTGTTTTGGTGGCACACGGAGGACCAACAGCATATTAGACAGGTGGTCATAATGTTTTGGCTCATCAGTGTGTAAAGTAAACTAGGCAGTCACAGCAAGAAGTCTGACCCCTACTGGAATAACGGGTGATCAGAGCAGCTCATTATGCTGTTCAAGGCCTGCGTGCCACACCTGCCTGTCCTCCTTGTGGGCCGTGTGGGATGATCGGGGGGGGGGGCAGGAAATGGGAGTAGAGTAGAGTCAATATTGAACCAGGCTGAGCTGACAAAACAAGCCTGCAGCAGAGGCCCCCTGGGAGGGGATCACCACAATTACACCTGTGCACCTCAGCTGCCGTCCTTTCTGAGCCGCTGAGACAGACCCGCCATCGCTGCCGCTCTCAAAGTCTGCGCTCCACAGGTCATCCGGAAAGGTTATTTTTGTAAATAGACTTGGAGCAGGCTTATGTTTGTCTATTTTCATTTATTTATTTATTTATTTTAACTGCAAGGGAGGTTTGGGTAATGACTAGAAAAAGTGAGTCAGACTCCTCGTTGGTTTTAAAGACCTTCGTGGCCCAGAGCAGTCTCCTTTTGGGCAGAAAAAAAATGCCCACAGTCAAGTCTCATAACCGAGGACCTGATCCCTGTAATGGAGTCCCAGAACGTCAACAAATGCTGGCTTTAAAAAACAGAACGCATCTTTGCATTAATGCATAATCAAAACAGGTCATCGAAGCAACTCAGTCGTTCTCAGTAGTGCTTTAAAGGGCTTTAAATGCCCCTCCTTTAACAAGCGAGTGTTCCCCCCGCTGCTTTAATGCCTGGGAGGGTGGCCGTGGACGGAGATGCGTTACGGGAACGTCACAGCCGAACTACATCAGCATTCAGACCGCGAGCGCTGTCACTGCTCTGACCCTAATCTCCATCGCTCATGGTCAGCTCTCTCTCTCTCTCTCTCTCTCTCTCTCTCTCTCTCTCTCTCTCTCACTCTCTCTCTCTCTCTCTCTCTCTCTTTCTCACTGTCTTTCTTTGAAGGATTCAAGGATTCAGACTAGCTTCATTAGCATATGGCAGGAGTTATCCAGTGTTGCCAGAGCATTGAAAGCGTGAACGTATAAGATCAGTCCTTCCTTTCTCTCCCCTCTCTCTTTCAGAGTTAAAAAAAGAGCATTGACAATAGGAATTTCTCCCTCTCTGTCACTCTCTCACTCAATCTCACTCACCCCGTCTCTGTCTCTCGCCACTTCACCCTCCCCCTCTGGCCCCGCTCCTCTCCTCCCTCTCTCCTGCCGCTGCACCCGGTCTGATGTGGCTTAATCAGTGAGGGGACCTTGTAGACCTGCTCCCGTGGGCCAGCCACACCGGGGCTGTCTAACCGCCCCTCCCATCAGCCCCCTTCTCCAACCCCACCGCCCCACTGTGTCACCCCCAGCCCGTGGGAGGGGGATGTGTGATTGTCACCGCAGGGCGGTGGATGACAGGGCCTCCACGAGCTGCATGTCAGACTCCACTCCCCTTTATTATTGTGCTCCATCAGGGCGCCGGCCTCCTTTATTGGAATTGTGAGGCGTCTGCGAGCACGGCTATCCCTGTGCATCGAGCGCGGCCGCACGGCTGCTCTCAGCTCGCGGTGATTGCATGGCAACACCGAGGGAAACGAGCCGCTGTTGTGGACGAATGGAGCCAGTGGAAAGCGTGTCGTATTATATCGGGGTGCTAACATTAGAAAGACAGTGCCGTCCCTCTCAGCAGCGGTGCACCCGGTCGGGGTTTCGCGTAGCTGTAACGACACTGTAAAAGTTCGCGGAAGAATCGGTAACCCTGCGTTAACCGCACTTCCCCCCGCAGAGACCCTGAAAGGAGAGGGAGGCTTCGGTAAGAGTCAGTTTTATGTGTGTGTGTGGGAGGCAGAGCGAGAGGAGAGGAGGCTGAATCGCCCAAGCCCTGGGAAGGAGAGTGCTGGGGTGGGTGCTGGAAATTGCCTTTAGATGAGAGGTTGTACTCGGAGAGGTGGGGGGTGGAGGGGGGGGGGGGGTTCACCAATTTGTGCATGTCTCCCGGGTGCTGGGATGGAGGGGGGGGGCAGCGGCTTGTGATTTAATGAATGCAATCAAACACTCCACACACGCCTCTTTGCAGAAGGTTTTGCTAGGTCCAAAAAAAAACAAAACATATAATCAAATTACCAAATACAAAGGCAGTGATTGGATCGTGCATGTGGTTGCCGGTGGCCATTACAGTTGCTGCTTAGTCCTTTAAGGTCAGAAGTAGGTTTTGGAAGGAGAGTGTTGTAGCGGTAACAGGGCTTGTAACCTAGAGTCTGGCATTTTCATTCCCAGGTGGCGGACTGCTGTTACCGTCTTCGGCAAGGTGCTTTACCTGGATAGCCTTAGTAAATATCAAGCCATAGAAATGGATAACAATAATGGATAATATAAAAACTGCTATTTATGGAAGTCACTCTGGATAAGAAAGTCTGCTAAGCAAATGTAATGTAATGTAACTAACTTCCTCCTACCTTTTGTATTTACCCGGTGGAAGGAAGGGGGGCTAATTGACCTTTCCCCCAGCCAGGCAATTAGGAGATCTAGATGAACCTGTTTAAAAGGTGTGCGTTTGAATTGTATCTCAGCAGTGGCACGGCTGAGGGAAGTGAAAGGCTGAAATGAATGGACTCTTTGCATGGAAGGTAGGGGCGGCGGCGGTATTGAGTGAACAGGGCTGTTTTAATTAGTCTGCAGACAGTAGGGCAAAATGAGTCAGAAGGAGGTTCAGGTTATTTGGGCTGTCTGAGTGGCTGTGAATGATTAGTAGCAACTCTGTTGGAGGGAAATGAGGAGAGACAAGGACTTGCTGTCCCCCACGCTGATTCATATGGGTCCTTGACATGCTCTTATCTATCTCACACACACACACACACACACACACACACACACACACACACACACACACACACATACATACATACAGAGACATACATTGCTACCACATCACATGAAAGTTTTGTGCCCAGTTAGTGTGCAGTTGAAACAGGTTACTGGCTCTGCGCTTAATGCTGTAGATTAGTCAGACTGATCTTAACTTTGAACGGCTAAGCACGGTAACAGCAGTGTGCCGGTATGCAGTGACTCACACTACACAGCTAGCGTTTTGCTGACAGTGAAATCACCATCCTGAGCGACGGCCATCGTTACAGCCTCCAGTGCCAGAAAAGCATCTAAGAGCACCTTACTGGAAGTTAGTGCTACTTGTTTGTGAAGTGCTTCAGAACGGGCTGGACCACACTCTGTGCTGTCTCCATCGGTATCAGTCAGGCTTGAGCTGGCATCACAGTGTTGGTGAGGCCTCCTGTTGTTGCAGCCGGTACTATTATTCAGCTCTTACTGGGCTCATATTAAGCCATAGGTAGCTTTTACTATGGCTAAGAGCTCAGACACACAGAAGAAAACTTGGCTGTCCCCCCCTCATAACCTCACATGCTGGCCGCGTCCACTGTCCGACTTGGCCCCTATGTGGTGGCACAAGGTTTTGGTTTACGTCAGAACAGCTGAAACACTGGCCCCCTTTCATCACAGATTGAAGACCCATCTCCTCAGGCTTCACCTCAACTCTGGTAGGAGTGTCAGACTTAAAATGCCCATTTTCACAGGTGGTTGAATGAGTCGGCTCCTGTTGGTGATGTTTAAGGGCACAATGACAAATAAGTAAAGCTGCTTATATTTTTCAACTGATGGTCCTTCTTAAGGGGTTCTCTAAAAACTTTTATTTGCATAACTATCCCTGGTTGTCTCATTGCATTACAGTGTGTCATCATGTCACATGTTATGTCAAATGTTATGGTTATTGACATTCTAGCCTGTGTCCCATGCCCCCCTAAACATCCTCTGGTAGGAGCGTTCTGTGTTTGTGTGGTACAAAGAAGATGACACAGGGGCCAGGTGGCGCAGCAGTCAAGTGGCTGAGACACCAGGGACAGACACCCCCACCTGTCTGTTCGCCCATTTGCCCAAGACCTTGGCTAGTGCCACTTCTCTGCACCTAGAATAGAACAGTCCAAGTAAAACCCAAAAAATGTAGAATCCAGCTCCAGCACACAGGTGGTGAGGTCTGCGCTAATCGCGACACCTCCAGCATGGCTGCCACCTCGCAGACTGCCACCAGCAGAGCACGTTGGGAGGTTCTGTGCTTTTTTCTCAGCTGCTGCGTGGGGAGGGCTACGTCGGCAGGTTGAGGCAGAAATCTCATAACGGCGCGGCATATTGGTTTGAAACAGCGGCGCGGGGTGGGGGGAGCCGGCCGTGGAGTGACGCGCCCTGGCCTTTCCAGAGACGCTGATGGATTGGGCCGTCACACGCCCACACCGTGTGATTGCTCGGCGTTAAAGCCACGCCATCCATCTTGAGTCTGCAGTGGAGTCGCAGCTCTGAGGGGGGGTGGGGGGGGGGGGCTGAGTCCTCGCTTACGCGCGCTCATCTCTGGGAGACGTGGCAGGTTTGGCTCCGTTTGCATTTAAGTCCGGGGTGGGGTGATTGAGTGGGTGTCGGTGGTGTGGTAGTGTAGAGGGCTTCCCTACCCGCGATGCAGAGTGAGGTTTCTGAAATGTCAGCAGGCCCACCAGCGTCTCCCACGACGTGATCCCACGTTCCCGGGGTTCGGCTGTGCTCTGTCCCCACTACTTCATAGCTGCACCGGCGCCTCATCCCGGCACCCTATAAATAGCCTGTCCTGCGATCATTAGCTGGGCAGACGATCACTGACTGGACTGTAATTAATTCTGCGTCAATGCCTCCCGGGGCCCGGTCGGCCGTTTAATTGGCCGGATGCCGCCGCGGGCGAGCCGCGCCTGCCACCACGCCCCAACGCCTGAGTGATGGGCTTCCTGAGAGCGCCGCGGCCGCGTTCATTTAGCATGTCACCGCCACGTCCCGCCGACACGGGCACAAGCGGAGATGAGACGCTTTCCCGGAAAAGGGGGAACGGAATCGGTAAGGGGGGCGGTATTGACTGAGGGAAGGAGATGATCCGTTCCCATCTCGTGATGCTCTCTTACAGTTTACAACTGCACGTCACCTCAATCAGCTCAGTGTGCTCACTGACGTTGTGGCTGGAGTGTTCAGAGCAACAGTCTTAAGCAGCAGGATGCTGAAGTTTGCGTAAAATATTGGGTAGAACAGTGTTGGAATGTTTATGTGCAGTGTTTGATAGCTTATGATTGGAGTGCACAGCACTGCACTGTTGAGTAAGTTAGTGCTGGAGCGCTTACCTGAAGTAATATGTAGTTTGGTGCAGGTGTGCTTAGAATTGAAATGCATAACTGCAGTGTTCAGTAGGTTAGTGTTTGAGTGCTTGGTCACAGTGTGTGGTGATGATGTGCATGTCGGTGGTCCCGGCTGACCCGCAATGCTGAACTGTCTGTTTGTGTCGTTTCAGCCGGCAGGAACACAACAAACGAGGAGCTGGAGAGCATGTTGGAGAGCGACAACCCGGCCATCTTCACCTCGGGAGTGAGTGCCTACGCTCGAGCGCACACAGGCGCACACGCGCGCACACACACGCAACCCAGCACTGCCGCCTCCCACGCCCTCCGCCCACTGGCCCTCCGTCGTTTTGTTCCTCTCCCAGAGCAGCGGCAGCTTGCGATTTGGGAAGGCCCTGGCTTCCCCCCAGCTGGTTACTCAGCCCCATAAAGCCAGTGTTATGTGATGTCTGTTCAGTCACACTGACATTACACACGCCTTACACATGCCTTATGGCTCTCCTCCCGGTGCTCCGCTGGAAGGAGCAGCACCGGCGCACGCAAACCGCTAGTGGGATGAGGTATGAGGCGGTCACTGGGCGGGCCGAAGGGCTCAGCAGCAGGAGGCGCAGTGCAGGGGGGCAGCTCCGGAAAGGAGCCCAGATCCCAGCGGGGTGCGGGCGGGAACGGCGTCAGCAGGCGGCCCGCGGCCCACGTCCCCTAACGAGTCCCCAAAGTCTCGTCAGCACCGCTGTGTCCACACGAGGCAGGAAGAGGGGAAGGATAGATGGTGCCACCTGAGCCCAGGCAAGGATCTCATTTGCTCCGCCCTCGTTCCACGGAAAACTCCGCTCCTGGGGAAATGAGTGGCGCTCGCTCGGCCCCCCCCCCCCCCCCGGCAGCGGTGCCAGTCATAGCGCTCACCCCTGAAAATCCCCCCGGATCCACTCATTGCACAGTGGCAGAGAACGGTGCAGCTCTGAGCTGGCCTGCTGAGGATAGCTGGCTTTGTCTAAAGCCTCCCAGAGGACAGGTTGAGGCCGTGTGACGGAAGAGCGACCTGCGTGTATGTCATGCAGGGAGGAGCAGAGGGGGCTGAGGTTCTGGAGAGAACTGCTCTTGTCTCAAAGTGCGTGTGTGTTGTGTGTGTTGTGTGTGTGTTGTGTGTGTGTTGTGTGTGTGTTGTGTGTGTGTTGTGTGTGTGTGTGTGTGTGTGTGTGTGTGTGTGTGTGTGTGTATTGTGTGTGTGTATTGTGTGTGTGTATTGTGTGTGTGTGTGCGCACGCATGCATGCAGATAGTGCAAGTTAGAAATTTATATCATAGTTCTATTTTGTCTTTGAGATCTTGAGCTCAGGAGCAATGTGAAGCAGTTTGGTAGAGAGAGCCACCTGCTGTGAAGCCCAGTTACCCAGCATGCCTGGTAGTTAGACTTGGAGGGTATCAAAAAACACATTCCCGTGATCGAGAGCACACACATTCAGCCTACTGTGAAGGTTTCAACGTGAGTGCTAGGGTGTTCCTCCCTGTCTCTTCCACACAGCTGTGAGACGTGACTCACCATCAGAGCTGTGTGAAAAAGAGTCTGCAGAGTCTACACGGTCTGCCCGCAGGGCGTGTCTCCGTCTCTCTCTCTCTCTCTCACACACACACACACACACACACACACACACACACACGCACATGCACTCACGCACACACCAGTTCAAAGGGTCAGGTGCTCAAAGCATCTGTCTCTTTCTGCCTGCCCTCCTGACAGATCATCATGGACTCCAACATCACCCAGCAGGCCATGAACGAGATCGAGACCCGGCACAATGAGATCATCAAGCTGGAGAACAGCATCCGGGAGCTGCACGACATGTTCATGGACATGGCCATGCTTGTGGAGAGCCAGGTGAGGATAACCGGGGGCCCCGCACACCGCACCTCCTGCTTCCCAGTGTTCCTCTCCCGCATCGTTCACATGCTGAAGCTGACGTGTAGCTAATCACGCAGGTCCACATTTCCCCCGTGCTGTTTTCTGGGCCTGTAGCTGGCCCTTGGAATGCTCAGGCACCTGGGTTGGTGTCTTAAATGATGTGGGCCTGGCCAAATACTACTATGCATTAAATTGTGTCTTGATGGCTTATTGTGGCCATGCTTAGTCGCACCTGACATGAAAGTACATTCTAGAGGCAGTCACCCTGAGGTGCTGGAATACTTCAACTGGGGCCAGATCACCTGTGTTCTCTTAGAACAGCTCTGCATGTCAGTGGTCTGGGTGCATCAAGTGCCTGTGACTACTATAACGAGGCTACAAACGAGCTATAGCCAGCAAGTGCAGCTCCCAGCTGGCATCGGGCAGGTGAAATATCCACTGTTTTTGTTTCGTCCAAATGTTTAATCCTTTCAGTGGTGCAATGATTGGCAGCGTTGCATCAGCTATGAAATCACCTGCGGTGTTGTCTGTGAAGGATCTGTGTTTCATGCTACTGACTATAACAAAGACAAATTTTTAACCATAATTAAAACTGTAAAAAGCATCTGGAATCTAAAACATTAACATACTGTCATCAATTTCCCCAATTTTCCCCAAGACTGACAATTAAAGAGGGCGAGGAATAGACAAGAGTTATAGATCATTTCAGCTGTGCGATTTCTGATTATTCCCGCTGTGGTCAGTTAACAGAGGGTCGACGCTGTAACTATCACACACAGTATTCTGGTTAGTTGTGCCAGGTTGGTGAAAAAAAGATGCCCTCCTCTGATCGCGTCCCCTTCAGCGTGCCTCTTTGGAGTGTCTGAGACAGTCGGTCCAAAGATAATGGTGTTCTGGATGTCCTGTAGACACAGCTTGACTTTGTTCTGTGGGAGTGTCTGTCCTTTAGGACTGGCTCTGAACATTTTCACAGTATCTCGTTAATATTCCACATGGTTGTGAATTAATTTGTCAGATTTCCGAATTCAAGCACAGATCTTGGGGGGTGTGAGTGTGTGTATGTAACGCAAATGGGCTTGATAAGTATTCAGGTGACGAGCAGTCCTATAATGAACTTCTCCTCTGCATTTGCCTGTGTTGCCCCCCCTCGTTCTTGCATTCTCTCTCTGTCTGTCTCTCCCTCTCTTGCAGCTTCTCTTTTTCCCCCCATTATGTAACTGTAACAGGCTCTTTTAGTGCAGTGCCGCCAGTCTGGGATCTGCATTTACTTTCCAAGGTAATTTAGTTTTAAGTTGTCGAAAGTGTGTCTCGGCCGCCAGTGCATGATACCTCCCATGTGTGCTTCTGTGTTGGCATGAATAAGAAAAGCCCTGATCATTAAACATCACACACCATCACCCTGATCTCCTCAAAGAAACTAGAACAGGAGTGATGTGAATTATTATTATTATTATTATTATTTTTAAATGACTTGTTTGTGCAACATTTTGTGTCATTTTGCTAAATCCCTTTTGTGTTCAAGTTCTGCAGTCGCTCTGGATAAGAGCATCTACTGGATGTCAGCAGTGTAAATGTAACGTTATATGCGCTCGTCCTATAGGTCACTGTGGATAAGAGCACCTGCTAAGCGAGAAAATGTAAATGTAAATGTATTATCGCATGCCCTTACTGAATAATAGCATTCACTGAGACCCAGTGTCACTGCTCTGCTCCCAGAGTGTGACGTGACTTGCCCGGCAAATGCGGCGCCTGTGCCCGCTTCCTGGTGTCTGTCCAGCGCGGCGGCCGGGAGCAGACTGCATGCTGGGAGGGTCACTCAGAATGAACCCAAAGCGTAACCCTCTGCTCCGCGCTGTCTAAAGCCCGTTCCTGTCCTCTGCTGTGGCATCTTTACTTTGCCGTGATTAGAGGCCCAAAGCGTGAGAGCGGTATATGCCAGCCCTTGTTAGCCTTTGGCCCCGTTCTGTTTTTGGGGCGGAACAGCGTGACGGATGACGGAGGACGGGCCTCCTAGCCACCGGGGAAGCTCTCCTGCTCACCCCTCAGGGCCACTCAGCGTTGAGCGTATTGATATTTTTCTGCTCCGTTTCTTTCCCGCTCTGAAGAAATAAGAAATAAATAGCTCTGGTGCTGAAAGCTTAGTGAATGCGACCCCCTCTGCGCGTCTGCGTGGGAGCTGTGAGGATTAGCTTCCCTTTTCGGCTCACTTTAGTTTCATTAACGTGTGTGTGTGTGGGGAATGGTCTTCTCGGGGTGAAATCTCTCTGAAGTTGACAATTCTGAGTAGACGTCTCCAGTCTGTCCCAGATCTGGGAGGACTGAGCATGCTGATGCATTCATATTGATACAGTGAGTGGAGCATAATGACACAAGTGCTGCGGTTTTAACCATCATGGTCGTCTATATGAGTGTTTAATATCATAGTGGTCTGTATGTGTGTTTAATATCATACTGGTCTATATGGTTATTTCATTTCGTAGTGGTATGTTTATTTAATATCCTAATGGTCTCTGTATGTTTTAATGTGTGTATTTGAAAGTCCTTTTCAAAGTACATCTGCTGGTTACTGCAGAAGGGACCGGGGGGCTGTGTCAGGGTTTATGTCATCTTGAAAATCCCAAATATAAAAGGCAAAAGCACCAAAACCCACAAGAAAAAACGGAAAGGAAATAGAACAAAACATGCTTTTTAGTACTGGCATACTAAAGTCAGGAAACAGTAGTGCTAATATAAATTGTTCAGTGTGCGTCTCTGTGAAACTCCATCATTTTTGCAGACTCCATTAGTTTCTTTTTTTCTTTTTTGGCCTTATCAGATTGTTCTGCAGTGAGTGGCGTTGGAAGGCCTGTGAGTGGGCGTTGGTGATTCAGCCGTGTTTGTCTCTCCTCGGCCTGCAGGGGGCACCAGCGATGAGAGACATTGAAAGGAGCATGTAAGATGCTGGAATGCACCAGGAGAAGACGATGACTAAATTAGCTTGAAGAATGACAGGCCACAGGTGAGTGACGGAACAGACAGTCTGCAAACACTCTCTCAACGCCCCCCTCCCGTCTCTCTCTCTCTCTCTCTCTCTCTCTCTCTCTTTCTCTCTCTCTGTCTCTCTCTCAGGGGGAGATGATTGACCGTATAGAGTACAACGTGGAGCACTCGGTGGATTACGTGGAGAGGGCGGTGTCTGACACCAAGAAGGCGGTCAAGTACCAGAGTAAAGCGCGGAGGGTGAGTTGCGGCCGCCGCCGCATGGCCAGTAGCTCCCAGTGTCATGTGTGCGTGATGTGGCGTGGCCTGCTCTGTCCTCCTCATCTCACAGCCACCCTTAAGTCTCCTCGCGGGCAAGGCTTTCTCTGTGCGACGGGCGGAAGTAAGTTTGTTACTTAGCCGCGCTGAGTGGGCTGCATGTTGATGAGTTTTGAGTTGCGCTGCCTGTCGCTGCTGGCAGAGTGCCCACAGGACTCAGGGCAGATGTGGGTACCCTCCGCTCAGCTGCTGGGTGTGAACCTCCTCCTCCTCTCTGCTGTCACTCACACCGAAGCGCTGTGTGCACAGCCAGACTGCCAGCTATAATAATCACAATTATTGTTATTATTATTAATAATATAGCACCTTTTTAACGGTTTTCAATGACCTCAAAGTGCTTTAGGCCAAGCGGGGAGTCTGTTCTCAGCCGCCACCAATGTGTAGGTGATGTATCTCAGCCATTTTGTGGCAGAACACTCTCCACATATCAGCTGATATAGTTTAGCCTATTAATACGGTTTTGCCAGGAAATAAAGGAATGCCCTGCTCTTTACGATAGCTTCAGTGATCACTGTGAGCCAGGATCCTGGTTTAACGTCTCATACAAAAAAAAACACCAACGGGCAATGTTGCCCCCTGCTGACCTAGCAGCACCATGTTCAGCAGCATCCAGGTCTTCCACAGGTCTCCAGTCTGAATACTGTCAGCTCTACTTAGCTTCAGACATTAGGCGAGTGAAGGATACAGGGTGGTATGGCTGCCTGAGCCTTGACCCGTAGCCCTTCTCTCCAGGCCTACTCACAGAGGGTCCCGAGTTTCTAGTATCAGCTCTCATCAATGTGCAATAAGTACACGGCTTTGCCGCTGACTTCATCGGTCTTGTGGGCTGCTGTATCTAAATTATTGAGGATGACAACTCTTTTTTTTTTTTTTTTCCTGCTCTCCTTATATGGAATTTGTCTGGAAGACCTGAGGACATATTGCCACCTTGTGGCAGATATATGTGCTGCTGGCTGGAGAATTTTAAAAATCAATTTTAGTGACTGTTTTAAATTGGAATGGTGGAGTGAGAATGGTTACTAACAGCAGGATTATGGATGACGAGGGTGGGACTTAATTTCAGATAATAACAGGAGCCAAACAAAGCTCTCATATTGCCACCCACAAAAGGGCGATCTCTGATTGCAATGCCTTTAGACTATTGTAATCCCGTGATGTTTAGGTGAAGTTTTTGATCGGCTGCCATTTTGCACTAAACCTTACCCAGCGCAGGGGCACACTAATATACAGGATGCTGAGCAGTGTCATCACAGAGCCCTCACCTTGATGTGGCTATCACCTGCGGCGCTCTGGTGAAAGGACCATGCATTGTCTGGCGGTGGAAGTTGACGGGAGATTACCTGTTAGCGGCCCTTGGTCACTCACGCATCAGCTCTCCTGTCAGACTGATTTACAACATCGTGAACCCGGCCTGGCTCCAAGGGACGCTGGGATTTCATCTCCGGCAGAGAAACAAAAAAAAAGCAAAACATTTTGATAGGGCCAAAGCCAGCAGAAAGACAATTATAGGAGGTTCGTCAGCAGCATATAACCCCCTGCAGTTGATACACTGTCTAATAGAGAGACTGATATTGACAGACAGTTTGATGCTGCTGACATTGTTTCTGCGACCCGTGCAACTGAGGGTTTATTGGCCCTTAATGGCATAATGTGCTTCCTGGAGACTGCGTAAAGGACAGAAAAGGAATATGTTATCAAGAGGAATACATTTTTTTTTTTGGTCAATCGTGTGTGTGTCCACCAGTTTCCCTCTCCCGCACGTTGTCCCTCCGACCCTAAGTAATTCTCTCTGAAGAGTCTGCACAGCGGTGGCCTGAGTCGTTCTCATTTCGCTAGCCACAACATGCAGCTAAGCAGCTCAGCCCTCTCACAGGCAAACAAGCCGACCATTGAGGGGGATTAAAAGACGGAACAGGGGTCTGGCGCGACTGGGGCGCACATCCGATCCCTAATGTCACAGGATGATTTTTTTTTTGAGTTGACAGTCTGACTGGGCTCCCTGAAAAACAGCTTTCTGGCAAGCAGCTGAGCTGCCGCATAACCTTAACAACAGACACCGCCTCTCTGGGTCGGCCTGGACAAATCATACAGGCAGTATGCTGAAGGTCCCTGCAGCATGTCAGGGGCTACAGAATTGCTGACAGAGAATGAATCTCTCCTCTGACACAGACGCTGTGCATGCTCCCAACACCCCAGTGTGGCATTTATATGGCACAGATAGCATGTCGGGGGGGGCATTCTTAATTTCAGTACACGGGAAACTCATGTCAAAATGTGACCAGGGAAATCCCAGATGAGAAAATTATGTTGCCCTGGTTTGGTATCTGGTGATTGGGGAAAAAAGAATAAAAGGGCCATGCATTAAGTCTATGCACACATTCAGATTTATTATAGTCTAAAAGGATGAGCTTCATTCTGTCATTCAGGGCTAGTTGGACCTACATTATGAAGACTGGATAGATTCTCAAATACCAGCTTAATAGAAGGTGTCAGACCCGGGGCTCCCGCATGCCACAGACAGCAAAGGCACCTATTGCAAGAGCAAGCCGAGCCCTATGGCCTGGGTTTCAAACTGGCCATGTCGTTTGGTGACGATGCCCGGGAGACCTCATTGGTGGAACAGATTGGCTTTGCTCTGCCGGGGATGGGTGTGAATGGGTTGGCCATCGTTCACTTGTTCCTGAGTAGTGATGAGTTTAAATGCGTCACTGGTGGCTGGGTGAAAAGGGGAAAAGTGTGAAAGATCAGTAAATGCGTTCTGAGTGAATGTTGAGTTTTAATGGCCAGGATCTGTGTCTGCTTTTTGTGCTTGTTGCAGTGGGACTGTCCATGTGTGGGAATATGTGTTGATAGGTCACTTTCTTTCAGGCCATTTTTGTTGTCAAATTTTTCTCTGTCTTGTTTGATTTCCCATCATAAAAAATGTGAATGAAATGTATTAAATCTCAAAAAGTCAGTGTTGTGCAGTGTAAAAAGGCCAACAGCAATGGAGATGCCTGCATCAGTGTCAGAACAAATTTCAATCCAAGCCAACACACCCTTTAGAAAAATACTACAGACAGATTTTAATGCCACCAATTTTACTGATTTTAATGTCATAGTAGTCGACTCATTTGAATTTATTGAAGAGCGCTGTTTGAGCGACAGTGTTGCATTCACTGTGAGGCCAATAATTAACACTTCTCTGGATTTTTATCAACAGCCTGCAAACACTGGCTTGTTACCATTGGATATGACATACCAGTCTTAAATTGAGTATAGTCTTAAATTGTCTGAAGTGATTTATACTCGGTGGCACCAGTGTCCGATACTGTGTATCATCCTAGGACTGCAGGCAGACTCCATCTCTGAATGGTCTTCTTGTGTGTATACACGCCTGTGTTCAGTCATACTTTGTACAGTCTTGTACATTTGAGAAAGCAAACCATGACGTTGTAGAATGGCAAGGGCATTTCTGTGTACACCCTTTGCACTAAACCAAGCAGGCTTGTTTTCACAGGCTCCCTCACACACGCTGATTGAAAATGGACACCTTGAAGTTCTTGTTTTGCCCCTGATATTTTAACCCATATTTCTCACCTCTTTTCATGCTGCCTGGAATCCTCCTTCAATTCCAATTGGATGTCCTTTGTCCGGTTGGTTATGCAGAAGAAAATCATGATCATTATATGTTGTGTGGTGCTGGGAATAGTCATTGCAGCCAGTGTTGGTGGAACTCTGGCTTAGGACACACAGTTGGCACCAGCAGTGATGCACATAAATACAACACACACATGCTCACACGCATATACACACACACGCACACACACACACACACTCACACACAAACAAACACACAGTCATACAAATGCACAGGCATACATAATGCATTTTCCTGCACAAAGCATATTGCATACCTGTGTTGCGACAAGTGATACACAGCGTGCAGGGGAGGCGTATTTCTTATGCATGAGTTCCTTTTTTGTAAATGTGTGGTTCTGCGATGTGTTTACCTGGGTGTTGAATGTTATATGACAAAGTTAAAAAATGTTTTTTGAGGTCTTATTTGAAGGGGTTGGGGGGGACATTAGTGATCTTGGAAATTTTAATGTTGCACACACATTCCAACTTGAAATTTTTCTATTTATTTTTTTTATTTCAAAATAAATAGCCTTTATTTACTGTGCTAATCTATTAAACCGTTTCTTAATTGAATCCAATGAGGAAGATATTCTTTTAGATACCATATATTGGGGGCAGCGTAGGAGCCCTACAGTAGGAAATGTTTATAACCACAATCAGGCGCAATTGCTGAAGTCCTGTTTTAGATTCTTAAAACATGGATTTAAACTATTGCCGTCGAAGCATATCAATACCCGTCCTGCTCTCACCCCTTTGATGTGCAGTATGTCTTGGCCTAATTTTTGCATGATTTCTCAGAATGGTATGATAACGTTGTTCAGTGGAGCGAAAAGTTGTGACAGTGTATTTTAATCCTTGCTTTGAAAACCAGCCCAGGCTGCCACCCTGGAGATGGGCTGCCTCAGTCAGTATTATTCCATCCCTCCACATTCCCACTCCGGAACATTCTCCTGCTGCTGCTCATTCCAGCCAATCACCAACAGCTTCTTCTCCCATACTGCCTTACTGCTATTTGTATTGGTGTGTTGTGTGTGTGTGTGTGAGGGAGAGAGCATGTGTGTGTGCCTGTAGTATTTGTGTCTGTGTGTGAATATCTGTATCGAGCCACTTGTGTCCTTGCTGTGTACAAAAAAAATCATTTTTCCCTCTGATCCAAGTAATGACACAGAAGAATCACTTAGATTGCCTATAAGAAACCTCACAGACTACAGTGAAGTCCTGCCAGGGTGGCTACATTGTTCTGCAATGTCATCCATTCCCTCAGCTTATGTATCTCTTACAAACTGGCTTTCATATTGAGGTAGAAATCCCAGTAAATTGACATTTTGTTGGGTTTGGTGTGTGTGTGGATATACTGTACCATTGCAAGCTGTGGCCTGAGCGGTCACCGTTAGCAGCCATCAGACTAATACATTCCAAAAGCTTGCTGGACAAACAACAGCCATGTTGCCTACTCAAGTCGCTGCCTCTGTGTTACAATGCTGATGTATAATTTTTTTTTTTTTAACGTGAAACTTGTCTGATAACTGTCCTTCTTTTTAAATTGAGGAGAGAACATTAGAAACACACACCAGATGTGCCATATCGTGTAGGCTTTTTACGGTGGACCTACCCTTCCATATGTGTACAGATGTCTTCATCTGAGGTACTACATGGACCTTGGTGGTGGAGTGGGGGTGGGGGTATCACATCCAAGAAATATCAAAAAGGGATGTAAGGGGTTACACAGGGGTTTATGTGTATGGAGTGCCAGGGACACCCCAACGGTCTGCCCCTATCCTCCTTAAAAAGCTGCCAGTAAACACTCACTGCATTCCCGTCCTCTCCTCTCAATCATTCCAGTCCCCCTTAAAAAAAAAAAAAAAAAAAAAAAGCTGCGTAATTTTCTGTGGGACCTGTGTGACAGAACAAAACAAAAGCTTGCATGTGCAGCCGCTCTGGAGTGAAATGGTGTCAGCCTCTCTTCGTACTGTACTGTGGATTAGGCCTGTGTCTTTAAAACTCCTCCTGTTATTTCTGGTTGTTGCGTTGCTTTCCCTTTCCTTTTCTGTACCGAAGTATTCTGGTGAAAATTATGAATGAGCGCTTTCTAATGGTCCATATTACTGATGTGTGTCGGTTTCCTTTGTGAACTTAAAGCTGTCTTTTTGCCACCTTTACTGTGTCATTGCACTCATTTCCAGCTCCTCTCGGGTCTAAGGGAGCAGTAGGAGTTGCAAGAGCCTGACTATGTGTGTGCATGTCAGCTGTTTCTTACCCCAGATCCCAATAGCAATACACAAGCCTGAGTCCACATGCTCAGTGCCCACTTCAAGAATCTGTCTGGTTTAGGTAAATGTGGTTTCCCCAAACAGTATGCTGCACTCTGCTGGCCCTCTTCACACACCTGGTCTTGTGGTTTGATGATCCTTGTTTGTTGCTCCCAGTCACAACAGATTTGAGCCTCCATGTTCTGCCAGGGCCCTCGTTGCCAAGTGTTTTCTGAACCGTAACCGGGAGGAAATGCACCGAACGCACTCAAAAGCTTCACACTGCATAGGAATGTGAAGAAGTAATGCTGTCAGACATGCACTGAGCTTGAAGGCCTGGGCTCACTGTGCCGGCAAGAAGCATGACTCCTTGCACAAGGCACAATGGGTGAACAGGAGGGATGTGTAACTGAAGGCAGGTTCAGGAAGCAGACGTTTCTGTCGGCTGAAGATTCTTGTGCTATGCTTTTAGAAATTTTTTCACCACCACCCCCACCCCAAGAACAGTAGGGGGCATGTTGAAGGGAAGCTATTTCCATTTCCAGTGTTTTGTTCTACAGAAAAATACTCAATTGTTTTCAATTAAGTATTTAATATTTAACAATAATAACAATACTTAATTGCTTAATTGCCTAATCAAAAGGAAATGAGTAGGCTGAAAATGTCATCATCTTAGACTTTGATACACTTTGCTTTGTAACTGTGGTTTCCTGTCAGAGCACACACAGGTGTGTTTGCATTATACAGAACCCCTACACCTGTCAGTCCATCTCAGAGATAATCAAACTTTTTATTATTACAATATGTATGGTAGAATACCTGTCTAGCATGTAAAGACGCTTGTCATATAATGAGAAGTGCTGTACCCTAAGGTTGTTGCAGGTGATATCAAGAGCTGTGATGGACACAGGCAAGCACACCTGTGTGGAAGGTGACAGTAAGCTACACTGCTGCAACTACTGCAAGCTGCTTACTGCTGGAAATAAAAAGGGTGCACATAATGGTGGAAACTAATATTGCTTCACGGTTTTTTTACACTTCACCTTTTCGTGTTTGATTAATAGGCATGATTTATTTACATAATGTGTTTGCAAAGCTTACATTCATTTTGATGGCAAAGTTTGTTTTGTCTTGCTACATGCGCTGTGTTTAACACTCGCTAAGTTTATGATCACACCAAGGATATAGCGCTTTACAGTTTGAAGAGAAGGTTAAGTGTGAATACGACGTGGCGCTGTATTTATTTCCAGTACTCTTTGAAGATACCTGTACCATGTCCTTTAACCTGCCGGTACTTTGTAACATTCCCTGTAATGGCTCAGAAAGTACTAGAACTCCATTCACTGTTCCAACCACAGTGATGGGAGCTTCAGTTTTTGCAGGTTGTAACATAAGTATCTATTACTTTGAAACAAAATGTTTGAATTTCTTTTGTCATGTAATATTTTCCTGTGTGACATTTTTTGTTGGGTTTATGTGGACAGAGCATCACTGTAGAATCAGTGTCAGCCTGACAGAACAACTTCTCTCCTGTAACAACTAACGTGAAAGCTTGTCTCATACTCATATTCTCATACATATGTATGTTACTGGACCTGTGAACTTACACTGCAGCATCTAAAGTATATAACCAACAACTTTTTACTGACCCCCACGTACATAATTCTCCCCATGAGACAGGCTGATCAGTTTCCATTTACTGACCCAGTCATTATGTTTTATCTGTGGTGTTACCCCAAACCAAAGATATGTCAAAGCCCCGATAGGTAAAACCGGTTATGTCTGGCACACATATTACAATATGTATAGAACAGTTAGTAAAACAATACTAAAAGCTGTGAGGGATTCACTTTAGTCTTTCCACATAACAATAACTATGTAACTGCCCTAGATCGGGAGGAAATTACATTTCCATCTCCCATACTATATATGTAAATATATTCATATGTTTTAAGATACTGTAGGAAGTGCCAAACCACTACAGTTCATATCTACTTTGAAAGAATATTATATCTTCATAGTTTTGAGCAATTACAGTGTAATATCTTTGTTATTCTAATTTTTATTTTTAATAATGGCTGAGTATTACAGTTTCAAAAAGCTTATGCAATTTTAAACGGTAAAATGTCTGTAAAAAAAAAAAAAACTGAAATGTTGTTGACAATAAATAAATATGGAAAGACTCACTGGCTCTGTAATTTAGTTCTTGTGCCCCTGCACACTGCGGTGAGTGAGGGACTGGTTGCACCCTTCGACCCACGTGAAAGCTGCCCTGTGTCACACCTGAAGATTTTCCCTGGGATGAGTTGGAGTGTGACTGCAGAGTGTACAAGAGACCCTTGCCATTTGCCATGTGCTTTTTTTTTCTCCTTCAAATAACTGCACCCACACAATAATCACTGTTCCCTTCTTCACTATTTGTTCCTGGCAGAACATGTGCATGAACCCCTGCCCCTTTGGTCCTAGAGTCAAAAGTGCCCTTTACTGCCAGATTGACCATTGCTAAACCTTTTTTCTATTGAGCCCCTGCCTTCCAGAAACTCACATTGACACGTGGCCAATGTGCTGCAATTACACTTGCGCTCTTAGGTCCACTTAGGTATGTGTTTTTACCTATTACACTTTTTTGGATTATTAATCAAATATCCAGTATTCACTTATTATATTAATACATTTGCTTTGTGGTCAGGAACAGATCTCCCTGCTTATGAGTCTGTTGTCAGTACAATTGAGTATTCATGGATATTACTATTCATGTGGATCTCAAGCATGTATCCCCCACAAATGGTGAGGTGCCACCACTAAGTGCTTGCAGTCAGGTCTCATACAATCTCCTGTCACGGTTATTAAATACACATACTGATTAATGGTTTCAAACGTGAAATGAAGTAAGTCTTTCCCCAGCACTTGGGAAGTCAGACATGCCAAGTATATCCAATCGGCAATTCCAAAAGAAGGCTGTATAACAAGGAAAATAGAAAAGAAAGAGGGGAATTTTTTTGGTAGATCAATAGGCCAGACAGTGGGGTCCCTCTGTTTATTTCAATGCACACCTGAGAAAGATACACTACAGTATTCAACTGTATTCTCAAAAATGGGATAGTTCCATCTCATATAGGAAATACAGCGTAACACCAGACCAGAGAGAAACTAAAGAAACCATGTTGTGAGGATGGCAGGAAGAGGCAGAAGTCCTCCTTCAGTGTTCTCCTTCAGCTCTTCTTACGGTCACCTTAAATTGCACATTTGCATAGGTTCTTCACAGACCCTAAGGGAACATACACAGACAGTATGCAGTATGAACATCATATTGAATGGAAATTGGCTGTGTGATTTTTCATCTTTATTGTATGCAACACACTCTCCTCATGCTTCTCTAATACTGATCAACCCCTGAGTGAATCACAGGGTTCCTGGACAATTCCCATTTTTAAATTCCACTTTTTCCAGACTTCAATTAACAGACCTGCTCAGTTGAGTTTTGTGGCTTGAGGTTTGGTGGCTTAGGCTACAATTCATACGTTCATTCAAGGAAATGTTCAGCTCGAAAAGTGATCTTGGCTCTGCTCCAAGGTAGAGACTGTCCATGATTCCAACCCAGTAACTGACATTATTGATTGCCTTCATTTAAATACTAAAGACATTTTTTGGGGATTAGATATTCAGCAAGCAACACCCCCTTTCTAGCTCAAACCCCCTCTGCCAACCCCTTCTGTCTCAGCACCCCCCTGTAGGCCACAAACACCCCTGTTGAGAAACCATAGGTTATGGCATACAACCTCTTTGCCACAGAGCTATAGATTTATATCTGTGGTAGTTGCATCCTAGAATACTGAATAAAAATACTGAATTCTTACTGAGCCTGTGGCCAGAGTACAGCAATGGTATGGAAATCAATGTTTTCCCAGACTCCTAAATGCTCTAGACTTTCCTAGGTCTGGAACTTACCCCCATTTAACCCTAGAACCAATAATTAATACATAAAATATATATCAGAAATATTGCATTTATATCCACAAGACTGCATTGTGTTGCCTTGGTCTGGATATCAAGTAACACCCACTAATACTAGTACCAAACCTGCCTAGTTTTTCTGGCCTTGTAATTTACACTCCATATAGGTTTTCTGTGATCAGATATAGCACCTACAAACACATGCTTACTCATACACTCACTGCTCAGACAGGGCCCTTTCCAGTTCAGTGTAGACATTGAGGTCCCGTTCCTTAAGGCACTTGATTAGTTGATTGCTGGCGATGTCACCCTTCCTCCGCACTGTGTCTATGAGGTCACGAGCCTGCTCCGCTCTCTGACGGTGCTCTTCTCTGATCGCATCCACCTGCCCTTGGTTCAGCACCCCATTCTGAAGAAGATCGTCCATCAACTGGGAGAGCAAGGCCACTGACACTTTCTCCACAAACAGAATCCGCACTCTGAAGAGTTGATCTGTTTAATGGCGGTAGAGAGAAAGAGAGAGAGATAACCATGTATTGAATATACTTTATTTAATTATATGGAAATCTTGGGCGGTGTCTGACTACATGAAACAGATGTCCACAATCATTGTGTTACATATAATGTTAAATAAACATCTACAATTACCAAACATGAAAGTAATGAGTCAGTGCAAATTGTTTGAAAGTGTAGTTTTGGGTGTTTTTTTTTTTTTTTTTTTTTCATTTTTTCCCCTCTTCCTCACCCAACTTGGGATAATCATCAGTTGTACTACTGCTACAACCTCTCCAGCATGGAGCGGAAGCACAGGGCAAGAGAAATACAATCCTCCAATACATCCGCACACCAATACAGCTTTGATCCACACTACAAGTCCCAGGGTGCACTACACTATGCGACAGTTAACAGGGCAGTTATTGGAGATGACATGGCCGGTTTCAAACCCTGCCTATCAGGCACAGACTGCATTCAAGATGAGTGCCCGAGGCTAGGGAGTCATTAGAATAAAGTTTAATGATATTTAACGATTTAAAACTGACCAAAAGAAAGTAGTGTTTGATATTAATAATTACATATACATTGTTTTATGACTCAATATCATATTTTATTACTGACTGTGAAAAAGTCCTATGGTATATGGTACCTACTATGATCAAAGAATCCAAGTCATTGGATGCAATCTGTTAATCTCACTTCAATGGTTTACTTTTTGTAAATAGCAGAAATATGGCATATTCATTTTGCAGTCATTGGAAAATAAGAGGCGTTATGAGACACCGTTGGAATAAGGACGTGAACAACCTCAACTACGAATGTATAAGTTAAAACCCAAAACCTCAAACACTTGGTGCTACATAGGTATGGAGTATGCCCTGCCAACCCTTAACTTGGCAGATCGTATACGCTCCATTTCCAATATATGTCATTGGACTCAACGGATATATATGCGCATATCGAGTGTATCAAATACTGTAACGGTACAGTCGGTACCTGTAAGTTCTTATCAAATTGCTTCCTTCCATATTTTTGTAGATGTGCATGAAGTGACATACAGAGAATATCTGATTTGTAGCCTACGTCAAATAAAATTTAGCAGTGTGCCTCTGAGAAAATTTACATGACAGAATGATTTCCCTAGGTGCCTTTACCTGCGATTAATTTCAAAAACGTACATAAAATGTGTCTCAATCATTTTCTTTATAAATTCAAATATGACATTAAATCTTCAATTTGTCATTTACAGTCTGTTCTTATATTTAAGATGCACGTAATTTACAATAAGAAAATCACTCAAAAGTCCGAGTTAGTCTAAGAAGTGTCTCTTCGTTTGGTATGAGAGACATAAGTTAATATTACAACACGAAGTGCAATTTTTTTAAAAAAGGATAAGCGCTCAGCTTGACAACCTAGCACAATGCCAAGGTAAATCGACAAACTCGAGCACGATGCCGCCTGAGAATCAAAATTGTTTTTGGACAATTATACTACGAGAACACAATTAGATGCTGGTATATCAAGGAGTTATCAAGTGTGCACCTCCTTTCACTGGTGAGTCAGGCCCACGACACCTCGGAAACGCTCAACAGTTCTGGTGTCCAAGAACCACCACGCTCTATACCCGCTCTCACCACCTATGCTAACCAGCTAACTCACGGAAAACTGTTGACGACTGATTACCTATACAAAGTGCGCACTCATTTCTGATCTACCACCCTGAAATACACACCGCTAATAGAGCATGCTAACTTCGACAATAACGCGAGCAAACTCCTCACTCTAGTCCAGGGGTGTCCAAACCTCTCCTGGGGGGGCACTTGTCCTGCATGTTTTAGAGCTCTCCCTGCTCCAACACAGCTGATTCAAATGATCAATTCGTTACGAACTCCTGAAGCTACTGAATAACAAACTGATCATTTGAATCAGCTGTGTTGGAGCAGGGAGCGATCTAAACCATGCAGGACAAGTGGCCCTCCAGGAGAGGTTTGGACACCCCTGCTCTAGTCCTTCTACTTATCCTACCAAATACTCACCGCTAATAAAGCATGCTAATTTCACACCAACACACAAACAGGGGGGGGGGGGGGGGCGACGTTATACACCTTCTTCCCGACCGCGGCTGATACTCTTCCTTCTGAAGCGAATCCATTTACTTTCTTGCTCTGCAGCCTCTGCCACGTCCTTAACTGCCCGACCCCCGAATACCCAACTCTCTAAACAGCGTCGTTGTGTATCGCGCTACATCCTGCCATAAATCCTGTCTTTAGTCTCTGCCATGCTGTTGTGAAGTCTACAGTCCTAAAACACATTCTAACATCCTGGAAATATGCTTTCACTAAGCTTAAGTTTCACTGCTGAAACTCTAAGAAATAAGACCATGTATTATACTCCAAATAAGACTATGTCGTAGTGAGCCAAACGCACTTGCCAGGTCAAAAAACACTACATGCAAATCTATTCTCTCCCGTTTGGCTGCTTGAATCTGGTGCCGTATTACACTGATGTACAACCTGCAAAACCCGCAGTTCCTCTTTTCTGCACTATTATATATTAAAATGTTCCTTTCTTAATAACTTGCAAAGAAAAAATGCTTTCGAAATTAAAGAGACATATAGACAACATTCCTGACTAAACATTCCTTTAACAAATCTAAATGGATCTCAATAAAATCCTATCCTAACTCGCTCCTTCTTCCTTCTCTTCCTCCTAAGGTGTTCTGCCTTCCTTAGTATTACCGACGACTTCCAAGCTCTTGCTGCAACACATTAATTCCCTCCTTCTCCTCATCTGTAGCCTTCCTGCACTGCTTTCTCAATGGTCTTCTCTCCGTCACTAATTTCTCTGTTTCTCTCTGTCATCTAGATTTAACTGGCTGTCAAACCTACACCCTCTTTCTTTCTTTCTTTCTTTCTTCCCTCACCAAATCTGTCTGCACCTTACTGATAAATGATATCACCCATCTTCTTGGTCTTGGTCTCCACAGTCCCTTTTCAACCTCTCTAACACCCTTGCCAAGTCCTTGTTGACTGTCTCCCATTCTTTCCTTGCCCTAGGTCATTGTTATATCATCAACATAGTTAATATATATCACTTTAAGAATCAATAATATCATCCCTATTTTCTTACCGGCCATGACCACGTCAAAAAAAAGGTTGTCAGGTATATGGATGGGAGTCTTGATGGTAGCTCAAGTGTATCTAGTGTGCTCAAAGACTCCAAGTCCTTCAGACTAAGAAGGTAAGTTCACCACGTGATTAACCCCAGAATCTGATTTTATTGGATAACTTTCTGTTTCGCACCTACTAGATGAACATTTCAGATGGGAATAAGGAAGTGTACTGAATACTAATGTTGCAGTTCCATTTTTGAAAGTAGTTGTAAACACAGACTTTGTGCTCGGTTGCCATAGGAGACGGGGGAGATAAGATGTGAGAGTGGAGGGGAATTCCCAAGTCAGTGCACACACGGAGCCAAAGTCAAAGGAGGAGGAGATATGAACAGCTCATGGGAAATGCTGTAAACTAGGAAACCATCCCCACCCTCTCTCCTGAGGAGAGTGATTCAGACTATAAACCGTGATACCCTGTTGTCCCCCTTGGAGTTCAGAAGTATAAACCCAGAGGTTACAGTGTACACATAATATGTATGGTGGAATTCTTGTCTAGCATGTAAAGCCACTTGTTGTATAATGAGCAGTGCTGTATCCTCAGGTTTTCATAAGTGATACTGAGAGCTGTGATGGACACAGACAAGCACACCTGTGTGGAAGGTGACAGTAAGCCACACTGCTGCAACTACTGCAAGCTGCTTACTGCTAGAAATAAAAAGGGTGCACATAATGGTGGAAACTATTATTGCATCACAGTTTTTTTACACTTAACCTTCATGTTTGATTAATAGACATAATTTTACAGTATAAGTGTCTGGCTTTTAGGCATGTGCCTCTGCTTATTGCAGTACATTTCACAGTTTTTTAAAATAGCTGCCACTTGTCAATTTGAGGCACATGAGCACCTGTCCTCCAAGTGACTGAAAATGTTTAATAAGAGGCTTACACAGATTGGTTGCATGAGAAGCAAAGCAAGAGAAGAAAAAAACTGGTAGATGCTGGACAGTGGGGTTCCTCTGTATCAAGTTTATGTCGATGCACACCAGAGAGACACACACTACAGTATTCAGCTGTATTCTCCAGTGAGATAGTCCAGTCTCCACATTATATAGGAAGTGCAGCATAACATCAGAAGAAATGAAAAAATAACAGAAAACCATCTAACCATACAAGCACTCTGCACTCAAGCATTGCATTGGCCTGAATCAACATTTTGGACAGCTCTAAATTCTCCTTTAGTTCTTCTTATGTTCACTTCAAATCTTCTGCTCCGCAGTCCCTAAGGAAACACGCACATGCAGTATGAGCATCATGTTGGATCAAAATGGCTGTATAGTCTTTGATCTTAGCTGACTGCAGCACTCCTTCCTGCAGTCTCAAATGCTGATCAAACCTTGAGTGAACCACAGTGTTTGTGCTCATTGCCCAATGTCAAAATTCCATTTTTCCAGACCTCAGTTAACAGAATTAAGTATTTTGGCTTGCACCTTGGCATCTTAGGCTACAGCCCATATGTTTACATTTACATTTATTCAATTGGCAGACGCTTTTATCCAAAGCTACTTACATAGGTTACAGTTCTTTACAATGTTATCCATTTATACAGCCAGATATTTACTGAGGCAACTGTGGGTTAAGTACCTTGCCCAAGGGTACAGCAGCAGTGTCCCAGCGGGGATCGAACCGGCAACCTTTCGGTTACGAGTCCTGCTCCTTAACCACTATGCTACACTGTCACCCCATGTTCTCCATAGAAATATTCATCTTGAAAATAGATCACTGGTCTGATCAAGAGATTGTCCTCGACTCATACCCTTTGACTAACAGTATTTAAATAAATGAAATCAAGACATTATTTCTTTTTCCTGAACAGTTAAATGTATTTCATCTGCCTTAGATATTCAGAAAGCCACACTCCATTTTCTCCCTTGAACACCCTCCTTGCAAACCCTTTTGTTTCAGCGCCCCTGCGAAGGCCAAAAAACCCTAGGTTACAGAATACAACTAATTCATGTTATTTGCATCCTAGGGTTTTGAAAAAAATGTTGAATTCTTACTGAAGATGCAGCCATAGTCCAACAGTATTATAGAATCACAAGTGTTTTCCCAGACATTTACAAGTTTTTTTCTGGACTTTTCCAGGTATAGAAATTATTATTTTTTTCCATACCTTTCCAGAAGTAATCAATGTATAAGGACAGTAGTATTGAAATCATGACCATAAGACTGCATAGTATTACCTTGGGCTGGATATCATGTTACTTTTACCCAGCTACTAATACTAGTGCAAAATCTGTCCCCCATTATTCTAGTCTCACAATTTACAGTCCATATAAATTTTCTTTGAACTGTCAAACTTACACACACTAAAAAAACACATTCTTAAAAGATTCTCGTTCTTAAAAGAATACTCACTTCTCAGTCTGGACCTTTTCTAGTTCCTTGATTGCAATCCCATTTCTGAAGGTTCTGGATTAGCTTCATACTGGCCATCTCACCTTTCATCAGCACCATGTTTATGAGTTTGCGAGCCTGGTCCACTCTCTGACTCCTCTTTAATCCCATCCATTTTCCCTTTGTTCAGCACCCCATCTGCCAAAAGATCACCCAACTGGGAGATTATGACATCTGACACTCTCTCTATGAACAGACTCCGCACTGTAGACAGAAAGCCTGCTCAAAGGTGGTGCAGGGAGAGAAATACACATGTATTGAATACTATTGATTGTGCATGATTTTATCACATGGAAAGATGCCAACAATCATTGTGTTGCATACCATGCTTAGCAACTATTTTCTACATTTGCTTACAGTATACACCTGTGTCCTGGCAGGCTAGCTCCATTGGGCCTACTGCTAGCATTCAGCAGGTATGAAAACCTCAAGATTACATTAGTTGCAATCTGAAACCTTTTAGAGCTGTTGTTAATCTGTGAGATTATATGGCTGGAAATGGAGATCTGAAACAATGACACTATTAACAGTGTATGTCCAAGAGCACCCCTAAAGACCATGTCTGAGAAACATGCCGAACATGAGTCTACCAACTTAATGCTGACAAAAAATGCATGACACAAAAAACTGGAGTTTCGTGGCAACCACACGGTGTATGGCCAAGGACCAGGAATGAAGAAAACCAGATAATTCTCATATAGAACTATCAAATGTGTGAATGCCAACTGTTTTAAAATGTAGTTTGTGAAGGAGGAAGCTTCTGTCAAAACTGATATATGTTTTTTAGTTTTAGCTATATTTAACTCTTAAATGTTTGTGATATGTAAATGGAACTCCCTGTCCTGTCACTACTTCACATTGTCCACTAACTGATCTAAAGTTTCATTTCAGATTATTGTCTAATTTTTTGTCATTTTCTGTGTGTAATTTAATTGTAGTTGAGCCATTGGATGTGAGCCTCATCTGTCTAATCAGAGGTTTATTAAATAGGCCTGTAGATGTGTGTGACTACAGAAGTCACACTTTTTTGATTGTTTGCTGTAGAAGTTTGGAGTTGGTTCTTATCTGTGTTTTTTATATACATAATTTTTTTTTGTGAAATTTTGCTCCTTTCGTGTTGCATGAAAAGTGTCTGCCAGTTTCTGCCAACATACCTACTGTGCAACAGAATCCAGGTCCTTGGATGTAATCTGAGAATCCAGCTTTACTGGTTTAGGTTTTGTAAATGGCATGTTCATTTTGTGGTTATTGGATAATAACAGAGGCATTATGAGACAATGTAGGAATAAAGAAGTGAGCAATCTCAAACAATGATGTATAATTTAAACCCAAAACTCCCAAACTCTCTGTGCTATAGAGTTATGGGGTACGCCCTGCCAAACACTGCCCTGTTGGATGGCGTACCCCACATTCTAGCTCATGTCATTGGACTCAACGGGCATATGTGCAAATATCAAATACGTCGAATATTGTACTTACAATTTCTTAGCAAATCGCTTCCAATCGCTATCTCATTCGTGCATTTAACAAAATGTAATATAATGTATCCTTGAGAAACTGCAGAAGATAATTTTCACTGGTTGTTTTTACCTAAGATTAACTTCAGATTTTACATAAAATACTGCATGTATTTCGCTAGTCTTACATCTCAAATATGGCATTAAAATTCCAATTCGTCATTTACAGTCTTGGCTTGTTTGTTCTTACATTTAAGATGCATGCGGTTTATTGTCAGAAAATTATTCAGAAAGCTGTATGAATTAACTCATTCAGTCCATAAATGGGTCTCTACATTGTGTAGCGAGGGGCTAGAGCAGTCACCCCACCCAGAACCTCGAACCCGGGTCTACAGGGTGCCAAACCTGCATCTTGACCGCAACGCCAAAGAACTAGGCTTCTTGGTATGGCAGTTAGAGTGCATACTCAACCGTAGTGACAGCACAGTGTCACACTGCCCTCCCCTTCAGGAAGCGCACCCATGTACTCACAACAGACACCCTCATCCAGGTGATCCGACCAAGGTCAAGCCTCGGCCTGTGTCCAAGTGGCGTTCTATTGACCCCTCTGGTCACCCCTTCTCAGCCAGAGCCATCTAGATGCTTTCTCTGCCACCTCCACGTTGTTACTGATGGCTCTTCTTCTGCTTGCTCCTGTAATGCCCAGGGTTCCATAGGCCTTGCTGAGGCAATGACCTACGAATCCCCGGCTGCCCACCTCCACTGGCAAGCACTCCACGTTCCTGCGGCAGCACCAGCTCCTGGTACTTCGCCCTCTTCCTTTCATGCGCCTCCTCCATCCTCCCAGAGCACTGTTAGCTCAAGTAAAATTAGGTGTCTGGTGGCCTCAGAAACCAAGAAGATGTCTGGTCTCAATGAGGACTGGATGACGTGTGATGGAATTTTCAGCTGCCTCTCCAGGTCAACAGCCATCACCCAGTCTCGTGCCGTGGAGAGCAAACCAACAGAGCATTCCTTAGGTCTTTTCTTCAGCCGCTCTCCCTCCTTGACAAACATGATAGCCCTGGCTGTGGCGTGGGCGTATCTGCTGTCACTGATCCCCCTGCCTGATGGTCTTGAGGACCTGGTCGTGTCTCCAGCGATAGTGCCCTTCGCTCAGTGCCTTGGAGCAGCTGCTCAGGATGTGTTCAGGGGTCCCTGTCTTGGAACACAGGGGGCATGCTGGAGTTGCTACTTTGCCCCATGTGAACAGGTTGGATGGGCTTGGGGAGGACATCATAGACACCCCTGAATCAAGAACCTGACCCTCTGGGGGTTCCACTTCCAAATGTCCTGCCAGGTGACATTCTTCTCCACTGTCTGTTCCCACTTCAACCAGGCACCCTGTTGTCGCATTGCCACTGATCTGCTTGCTCGCTCTTCCTCCTCTGGAGCGCGCACATCCTCCTGCACCAGCTTCCACTTCTCCTTCCTGCTGGCAGTGTCGTTTCAATGTTGAGCACCCGAGTCCGGCCCTGCCCTGTGCCACACTCCCAACTCTCAACTAAGTGGACATAACCTGAGAATCTGGATTTTTCTGGTTTATGCTTGGCATAGAGCTCAGATGTCACTTTCGTTTCGCGGGAATTGAATACAGATTTCAGCGGAATAAGGAAGTGGATTGACTAAACCAACGATAAACATTTCAAATCCCCCCAACGATTTCACGTGAGCAGTTTTGGTGTTGGTAAAGCGTACATCGTGCATGGATTTTTAAAATGGGCAGACTACAAAAGTGCATCTAATGAAGTCACACAATATGCCACATACAGAAAAACAATGGTACATACTGACATTACCTGGAGTATCTAGTTTGAAGTGAAGGAATTATATTTGCATAAATTCAGCATGTCTGAAAGGGGTAAAAAAAATCAGTTCAGAATCAACAGCTTTACGTATGACCTAATGATGGGGCTATTGCCAGACTTGTAGGATAACTGTAGTAATAGCCATTGTCCACAGGAGTGCAGTAAAACACCTAAATCGGCAGTCGTAGTTTACAAGTGCATTCATACCTTTTGTGTTGCCATTTCTGATTTATGTTCAGTAGATAATCAGTTTGACAGGTTTCTTCCCATTGGTTTTGTTCAGTTAATTACATAGTATGGTGTTCGCTCCTTATACCACTGACAAGCCCAGTACCAGGAGGCGCTGACACAGAATAAGAGCAAAGACAACATCAGGGCACTCAGTTTTTGGAATCACCTTCTGTGTCACTCCATATTTTAACCTTTTCAGGCGTGAATAATCATGTTCAACCTACACCCTACACATGGCTAAAAAGAGAAGCCTATTTCATTTTGAAATATACCATGTCTACTATTCATTATTTAACTGTAAGATATGAAATTATGAAAGACTAACTTGCCCTAATTTGTGTCAATGACTTCACAATATTTCCATTTCTAATTGAACAGAACCAGTTGGGTATTGAACATACCCAACTTCATCAATTAATTAACTGAAGATAAGCCACTTGTTAAAGTAGCATGTATTATTTCTTATTATAGGATTAGAAGTTTTGTTTAATTCTGCCATAAATCATGTCAATGAATCATGTGACAAAGGCTGTACCCACAGCAGACTGTTAGTATAATGGTACAGGTGTAGGCTGAAATCCTGAACAAATACTAGGAAACAGATGGATGCTCTGAAATGGAGTAAGTAAGAAATAAATTACTTGATACAAAAGCATGATGTTAGTCCTCTCTTTGTAGTAATACTGCAAAAAAAGTCCCAAAGAAACAAATTGCATAGCACTCTGGAAAATCCAGGCATGTGTCATGAATCCACAGTATTAGTCTCAAGATGGATGAGTTGCTTATAAACCTCGTGATCATAGACCTTAATTCTACAAATCTTTATTTGTTCTGTTTATCTTTAGGCCATAATGAAGCCAAACTACTTTTTTATGCTTCCCATAGGTACTTGCAAACTCTTACACAAACCAGTTTACATACTGCACTATCTGTCTGGAGACATTGCTGTGGGACTTGTGTGGAAAATAGTGATTGGCTGGAGGCAAGTATATTGGAGGATTGCACTTGCATTGCTTCATGCTTTTGTGTGAGAAAAGTGATGCCATACTTCACTATGCAGGCTTACTATGCACAAATGAAGCAGACTGGGGGAAAGGGGGGTAATGCATACTCCATGCAACTGAATAAACAACATAAAGGTTTAACTAATTTAAGATATAGCTACATTACCGGCATTTAGCTGACACTCTTATCCAGAGTGACTTATATTGGTTACAGTATTTTTTGTTACAATGTTGACCCTGTATACAGTTGGATATTTACTGAGGACATTGTGAGCTAAGTACCTTGCCCAAGGGTACAAGCGCAGTGCTCCAGTGGGGAATCAAACCTAGCAACATTTTTGTAACAAGTCCTGCTCCTTAACCATAATTTATTAAGGATCTACATTGCTCCTTAATAAATTGTAACAGTATATGTAAAATGGGACATTTTGGGAAGACTTGTTGTGGGGATCATATGTAAACTCATACAGGGATACAGTAATTTTTATCAATACCTAGGTGTGCTGGGCCCTTGGGTTGCAGTATGATTATCTGTCACTAGGTAGACTGAAACAGATATTGTTCCTGTAAAACTGAAACTTTCTTTGTTTCTCTTCCACAATTCTGTCTGCATATTGTCATTCAGAAACAAGGTCTACTAACAAAACCACAACGTCTATGAAACAAAAACACTTTCATTATGTAAAAGGTCATTAAGCACATGTACAAAACATGAGCGCATACACATCTGCAGAAATAGCTGCCACTGAAGGTTTTGATATTTTAACTAAAACCTTGCAGCATTGAAACACACCATGTTACTCATATGCACAGAACACATGGCCACTGTATATCAATAAACTTACAATACTGTGTCTGGAAATTTTCTTCTGCCACTCAGAGTGGATATACAGTATTAATATGATGCCAATTTATAAATACATGTCATTATCTCACATTCACTATTCCTAAGAATGCTGTACAATATTTCCTCTAGACGCGCAAGTAACTTGGTCCTGTGGATTTTCATTCTACCTGAACCTGCTGTGCTCCCCCTAGTGTTCAGCGTGTTGAACAAAGTAGCCAGCGCGAACGTGATTAACATTCAATTCCTTTGAATGGAATATAGACTGTTGCTGAAGAACTACACCATTGTAAAAAGGTATATTTCTGTGCTACCCTATAGGTTCTTTCAAGTGACCACAACCACTGTCAGAACTATACCATAACATACAACAAACATCAAGACTGATTACATTCATACCTGCATGGTCTTTTGTACAGTATAGGTTTCAGATGGCACAATCTCTGCATGCATACCTATATCTCATGGCATTCAATAAATATGAAAGCTAAGCACAGCTATATTACTAACATAGCTGTTACTTGTAACGACTCTTTTCCCATTTCTGCTTATTCTTGTTCTCCTCATAACTTCCCAAAGTGCCCATGTTAAAAATTCATTTTAGTGTCTGGTGGACTAATACAGTCACTACTACACATACCACATAATCTGATAATAATGACAGAATATGACAGTATACGTTTTCTAGCTAATAAGAAACAGAAAACATTACTTTGACATCAAAGATGATGAATTTAAATGTGTTAGGCAAGGCCACAGACTGGGATAGATAGGCATGATTTGGTCGAATACATATAGCAGTTCCTTTTCACTGCCACTTTGCATCATTTTACAGTTTCATGTCACATGATGACTTTGAGAGATAAAATTCCAGTCACAGGCAAAAATCTAGTGAAAGAACAGAGGAGTCATTTATGTGTTATAGTGCATTTTTAGAGCTTGAAATAGTTTCATCGGATCTATTACTTATTCATGGAAGTTGCCAGCATAATTCCCATATGTACTTGTGTGGCAGTGCTATATTTACAAACGTTCATATACCACCATGTGAATATATATATATTTACACGCGAGTAACTGTGCCATGTGCATGCTGTTCACACAACCGGATCAACTAAGTTACTAGAGAAGCGTGCTACAGCCGCATTAAATTCTCTAGTCTGGACAACTCAAAAAACCCGCTTCTCGCCGATCACGGATACATCTGCTGCACAGGCTGCCGTATTGCAACGTGTCAGAGGACGCCAGCGATAGCCTAGTTACTGCACAGTAGGACACGGAGCAACATTAGGAAGTGTCCACTTCACAGCAGTCGTCAAGTCCCACCCCTAGTTTGATGTCAGTGTTGTACTGTCACCCTGCACAAACGAACGTGGAATTCCTCTTGCCACTACAATCGGATTTCTTTTATCAGACTGAACTCAGCCGTCCTGGTGTTTGTGTATGCAGCAGTATGGATCTGGCGAGGCATCTAACGGAGAAGGACCGCTTCCCTGCAATACCTCCAGCCCGGTCCCTGCGCCTGCTGCACGGGTAAGGAGGTTCGCACAGGAGCGGCGAGCGGTCCCCCAGCCCAGAGTGATGGTGGTATTTTCGGGCCAGACCGAGACTGACAAACCAGGCGAGGCGATGTCGAGTTCGGATTCTGCGGAGGACGATTTCCGAAAACCAGCCAGTCCTATACCCAATTTAAACCTGAGCAAGCCTCTTCGCACATATAACGCGTCCCAGGAGGTAAGGAGGGACAGCAGGGCGGATGATGTTGTTGTTTGTATCTGTAGCTCGCTAGCCGTGTAACTAATGGATTATATCTAGTCCCTTCGAATGGGCAAGTGTGCTGCGCTGTGCCTCCATGTTGACAATCTACATTCCCGGGAACTTTTGCTTTAACTGCGAAAGCGTGCTTTTTACTGTTTTCAGTTCAGTTTTCCCACGTCTTTCAACCCCATTGATCTATGGAATTTGTCTCCATGGGCAACAGATGCATTACCCATGCCTTCTTCTTCCCGTTTACTTCAATCCGATTGGTTCATCATTACGTTTAGGAGAATGATTCCCCGTTCTTATTGGCTCATATTACTCGGCTGTCATAATGTGGCCTTTCTCTGAGATTGACCTTCTTTAATCGCGTCTGGGGGAACCTCTGCTTATGTTGACATCAGTTCTGTTGATGGTCCAAAGGCATGCTGTCAAGATTGGGGGCGTGATTAGCATAATCCCCTAGAAGTAATCACGTCATTAACTGTTGCTAAGAATGGACTGAAACGGCATGACCGAATAATGGTGACATGTGTGTCAAGACGCGCAGTGCAAACACAAGCGACACATTTTACATTACATTATTGTCATTAAACAGACTCTGTTATCTAGAGCGACTTGTATATGTTACAGTTTTATACATTTACGTATGTCGTTGAGTCTGGGCGCTTGCAAATTTTTTGTTGAAACTAAATTTGAAAATCTTAGCCGTTATTTATTTCAGATGCTTTTAAAAAAAATAATTTCACTTTAGACGAAAGGAAAACACTGTTGAACATACAAGTTAAACTTTAATGGGATATTTTTTTTTTTATTCCAAAAATGTTATTTGTCTGAGGACGCACGCTGTGGAAATACGGTGCACAAACGCAGGTGAACCCTTTGTCTCCGTCTTGCGAAAACACTTTTGGTGAAACGATACATACAATCTCGAGAAATACAAGTCTAATAGGTTTTCACATTTCATAAAACTACTCACAATTTATATATGCTAGTTATGGAGAAGGTCCGTAACTAACTATTCGTATGAAGAGAAAAGCTTGATAGTAAAAGTATAAAGGAAAATATTTCCTTTTTTATCCTGAGCGTTTGCTACAGCCATGTAAATACAGAGATGTGCATAGTCATGACAAAAACACAGAGGTCATACTGTGTTGTCAGATAAGTGAACTCCAATAGATAGGCTTTGTCGATGTACTGTATCATTGATTGTTGATAAATTTGGAAAGTTCTGTGCAAAATCTATGTAAGTCCATTGTCTTAAAATAAGTACAATATTTGACTGGCAAGACGCTCCTCTTGAATGCAAACTGAACCCTACGGCCTGGGTTTAATCCCAGGCATGTCATCAGCCGAGAATGAGTGGGAGCCCACACCAACGGTACTAATTGGCTGTGTTATACCAGAGATAGGAGTGGGAAGGTTGGCCAGGGTTTGCTTGTCTCACTGCTTTTAGCCATCCTGTGATTTGCCAGGTGCCTGTGATGATGGATGTCATCAGCCGTGTGAGCTTATCCTCCGGCTGGCACCCACTTCACTGTGGTGCATTGTGGGACTTGAAGAAGAAGACGTTTGTATCTGAGATTTGTGTTTATCTTGCTTCAGAACTCTTTCAGGACTGCAGAGGTTGTCACACCGAGACAAACCTAACATACAATTGGTGATTCCAAACAGGGTTGCATAAAGGGGAAAAGCGTTTAAAAATATAGCCAAAAAAATGTTCCATTTACAAGTAATCACGCTAAGTGTCATGTCTTGCTGTCAAAAATTAAAATGCACGTACAGATGTCTCAAATGTTTTAGGAGATTGATGATTGTAAACGGAGACCTAACTGGCTGTGTGCAGTGGACAACAGAGACAGGATGGATGTCAAAATAATATCACAATAATATCAAAATAATAATGAGGACTATCAATGTGAGGATTATATTATATTATATTATATTATATTATATTATATCATATTTGACTAACAGAATATGTTCTCACATCATTATTTCTAGGATAATAACAATGGCTTAGTTCATTTATGCTTCAATGCTCTACTCCATACAATTGCCACAGCTTAACTCTCTGCGTTGTCAAGCTCAGTGAAAATGAAAACACAAGTTGTGTGTGTGTGTGTGTGTGTGTGTGTGCATGTGCAATGTTTAATGTTTTAACCATTTAACCAGTTTGGGCGTTTTAATGCTGAGTCTCACAGGTTTTAAAAAGTGAAATCTTTGTATAGCCTTTAGTAAAAAATGTATATTTTCATCCATGTCAATATAAACCTCATTCCTTCTTCATTTATGAACATCACTACCATGCGTATTCTAGGTACAAATGCTCAATAAGCCAAGGTTTGGTCAGTCCTGGTGTGCAAATACCATGGGAACATTGCAGATAGTTCCCTTATGATTCTGTTCCATCGTCTCTAGTTCCCAGAAGTCATCCCCTTGAATGTGGGCGGCACCTACTTCACCACACGTCTTTCCACATTACGCCGATATGAGGACACTATGCTGGCCGCCATGTTCAGCGGAAGGCACCACATCCCCCGTGATGCTGAGGGCCGTTTCTTCATCGATAGGGATGGAGCGTATTTCGGGTGAGTCATCCATACTGGCAAACACCCAATCTAATGAAACAAAGACAAAATTTTTCCCCTTTAATGACAACACATTTACCACTAATGACAATGTAAGTGTGACATAAATTACCAGCATCACCATAAATCACAAAAAAATTGGAGAGGTTGCCTAGGAAGTAATTAATGACTTATGGTGCACAAAACTGCTCACAGGTAGATTAACCTGTCTTCTACACTGTTCTGGAACAGAGTGGTAGGTGAGTGGGGAGGTGTTGGCAGTAATGTGGGGGGGGGGGGGGGGGGTGAAAGTTCCATTAGAAAACTTGCAGGATGTAACCACTGTATAAAATACAGCTTTTGAACTGAACAGTAGCTAAGCAGGCCTCACAGAGACAGAACAACGTGTGTGTATGTATGTGTTTGTGTGCTGCTGGTTGCAGGGATATTCTGAACTTCCTGCGGGAGGGGGAGCTGCCTCAGAGGGAGCGTGTGCGGGCAGTGCACAGAGAAGCCCAGTACTATGCCATAGGACCCCTGCTTGACAGTCTGGAGGACACCCAACCACTCACCGGGGAGAAGGTGCGACAAGCCTTCCTCGACCTCCTCCCCTATTACAAAGGTGAGACCAGCTGGCAATTATGTATTTGCTAAGTCTAGCATGGAGGTGCTAAACCCATGGTAATGATTACCTTTTACCTTTGAGTTGAATTTTAAGTGAATTAACCTTTATTGCCCCTTTTGTTGACTTTTCTCACTTTTTTCACAAAACATTGCTATGCTTTTTAGTATTTTTTGATATCCTTTGGAAGCACCGATTTTGTTGTTTTGAAATAAAAATCCTCTATGAGGCAACACTTGTATGCTTCTTTGCTACCTTCATTCTTCTTCTTTGCTACCTTCACATATTTTTAACACCAATTTTGTTATGTTACAATGCAGACTTGAGGCCACACACAGCAGGTTAGGTTGGCCTGTCATAAGGTCTCCCCCCTCTCCCCTGCAGACAATCTGGAGCGCATTGTAGAGATAGCCAAGCTGCGGGCCATGCAGAGGAAGGCGCGCTTCGCCAAGCTGAAGATCTGCGTCTACAAGGAGGAGATGCCCATCACGCCCTACGAGCGGCCGCTCTTCAACTCGCTGCGCTTTGAGCGCTCGGAGAGCGAGGCCAAGCTGTTCGAGCACCACTGCGAGGTGGACGTGTCCTTCGGGCCGTGGGAGGCGGTGGCCGACGTCTACGACCTGCTCCACTGCATCGTGAGTGACCTGGCGGAGCGCGGCATTACCGCGGACCAGCAGTGCATCGGCGTGTGCGACAAGCACCTCATCAACCACTACTACTGCAAGAGGCCCATTTACGAGTTCAAGATCACGTGGTGGTGAAGGAGGTCTCCCTCCCTTTTTCTCCTCCAGCCTCCACTCCCTCACTGAAAATGAGGATGGACACTAGCCACGCGCGAGAGGCCCTGTCCGACTCCGGGTCTGAAACGAGACGGTCAGGGCTGTGGCACCCTCTCCTAAGGCATCTAACCCCAGTGCTAACGCTGTGCTTGCTAACCTGAGTGTGGGTGTCATGCTTCTGTTTCATCATTGACTAGTTGTATAACAGGGATCAGATGTTCCTTACTGAGTCTGGGAACAGCCTAGCTTCCTTTAGGTGTTTTTTTTGTTTGTTTTGTTTTTGTTTGTTTGTTTTAAGAGACTTTTATTGTTATTTATTGTTTGCTTCTTTTATTATTGCAAACTCTGGGAGTTAGCTTGTGTACCTGCAAGGTCTACTCTAGCTCATGGAATGTAAGGGTGTTTAGAAAGTGACACAGCCAGACTGTTGTGAAGCAGTGCTGTTTGTCATGTCTGCTGTGGCCATATTGCTGCTGTTGTTGCTCCATGATAGGTTTCATGATGGCAGGTTGCTTGCACCTGTGATGGTGCATGGTTCTCACAATATAACTGGACGTATCCAAGCGACCTGAACAAATATTGCTCATGTATATATGTATATGTTCATTTTTTGTCATACTTACTATGTTCTATGATTTTTACATGCTAGTTTTTGTTACAGCTGGCCTCAGATCTAATACAAAGCATTGAGAAACCGAAAAATGACAAATTTCACTGCTGCAAGCCTTGTAAAAGTCAGCCATAGAGGAGAAGCTTCTGCTATTGAGGACCAAAGTGCATCAGTGTGTGAGAAAGGTTTCTGACAGAACCCATTTCTTCATTGTGGATTAGCTTTCCGTGTCCATCTAAAGGGGATTCCAGTGTATTTCATTTCTCTGTAAATCAGAGAAATTTGAACCCAAGAAAACGATTAACAGAACCCCAAATTAACACAGGCGTAAGATGTACACACGTGGACCAAAACTGTGAAAAATAATTAGTGCGAGAGGAATGTTGTAGCCGGGACTCTTGTGCTATGTTATGGGTGAATCGTGTTATCCTTGTGACTACGCTGGATTCTCCCTTCAGGGAGGCCCAAAGGAAATTAAACTGTAAGAAATCAATTAGGTTAAAGGAGCATAAATAGGATTACTTGTCATCAGGTTGCACTGCAAATAGCTTAATGAAAATCAGCAGTTTTTAATGCAGTGTGAGTAAACTTTACATTGACATCCCCAAGATTAACTTTAAAAATTGGCATTACACAGCGGTGAGTATATACTGGTTTGAGGATATAATATCCCACCCAGGACTTCTATAATGCATTTCATTATCGATTGTTCACACTTGTGGAATCCCTTGAAAAGGTCAGCTCTTAACTAGAAATGCTAAATATTCTGTAAAGTCAGAGTTGTGGGATGTAACTGGTCAAAGTACAACGATTCATGTAAGTGAATGGGAAATGATGGTAGCAGTCGTGCCAAGATTCAACACCTACAGAGAATAAGTGAACTCCAGCTGAGCCAGTTGGAGAGGTAAAAGACACAAGGGGCACCAGCTGGTTAGTTGGGGGTGTTCTGCACTGGGAGGTGAATACAAGCAGAACATACAACAACGCTGTAACTAGACATTTGCTTCACTAAGTCTGTAGTTTGACACCACATTGTTTTGTAAAGAAACACAAGCATTTGAAAAGATGATAAGAAAGAGAAGTTGGGGGACCTGTTTGAAACCCCCCTGTGAATCCCCTGTGGTATAAAACATGAGTCAAAAAAACATCATTTGGACAGAATTGTGGAGTCCAGTGCTTGACAAAAAATTGTCAATGGAATTAGTAGTAATTACACTTGTCTTTGCCTGCCATTCAAATTTTTATGAGACCAATCATTAACTACAGTAATTCTAAAAATCAAAGCCACTGCTCTAGTGTATTAATTTTGTTCTTCTTGTGGTGAGTTACTGGAAGGATTCATTAGGACTGTCTAGGAACATGAAATATGTTAGTCCTGAATGACACTAAAATGCTAATTTGTCACAATGAACAGGCAGGCAGTAAAGCTTCCACTAGATGGATGTCTTGATGTACTACCCCATAAAAACTCCTCACAGTGCTTAACATGTCTCTGAATGATGGAATTTGGTAATTTGGCACTAAATGGCAGAGACAGCATTCTCACCTTTGTACTTTCATGGAAAAGCCCAATATGGAGATATGATGAAAGGCATCTTGAAGAAAACCCAACACCTATCAGGAAGTTCGTACAGGGAAAATATGCATCAACCTTGCATCTTCATCTTTTCTGTTGTGACAATGAGATACAACCACGTTGTTCTTTGCTACAGCAGAGGTTGTGTTGCTTAATCGATTCAGTTGCTTTAGAAAGCACATTTGTCCTAGTCTGTGTTTAGCCTGCCAAGTGAGCAGACCCCAGGTTCCTACTGTATCAGTTATATTTGGTATATGCGTAGTATGCTTTGTGGGCTAAGGTTTACAGTGAATAAAATAGATATTAATCTAAATGAACAGCCTAGAATAATTGAATAATCGCCCCCGCAGGTTGTAAGATTTCAGATTTTTTTAAAAATAAATCATAGGAACAGTTTTTTTCCCCTTACATTGATGTTACCTTTTTAAAAAGGTTTGCGTGTGTTCATGTGAAACCCCAATCCAGATATTTGGTTGTGCTGATGAACACAGTTAATCTAAAACTCATTAAAACTATTAAAGTCCACTCTCTGAACTTACTGGCATGTGATGTATTGGAGTACTGGGATTGTCAGTCTGAACTAACCTCCTATAAGCCTCATTCAGCTTTTTTTTGCCATGAGATGATTGAAAAATCTATAGCTTGACCTCTGGCCAACAAATTGTTTGTCAGACTCTTACACTAACATTGATACTACATATAGTGATCATATGCTGGACTATGTTAATGGTCAGTCGTGTAAATTTTGCAGTTTTTACAGAAATGTACAAATACACTTTGATCTCTTGTATTTCCTCTTGTTATCAACATGTAAAGCTGTTATTTATCAGCCACAATAGTGCACACTGAAGCAGCTCACATGTAGCCTATTAACCACCATTTGGAAAATTAATTCAAGAGTAGAATGTTAGAATCAGGGATTACTGGAGCATCAGCAGGTCAGTTGTTTTGTGTGAGTACACTTTCAGCCAAACTCTGCTTCTAATGAAGAAGTGCTCTGTCCGCAGCCAAATTTATTTTATATTACTTTCCTTCCATTACAGCTACAATAGTTTGATCTCCTTTTCAAAAGGAGATAGGCTCTCTGCAGCTTTAACAGGAGTAACAATTCAATTATCGTTTACATATGTCGATCAACATGGCTTGACAACAATGTTTGGTGACACATATTGGATGTTTGTATATAATGTACATAATGTATGTAATATTTAACTGAAAACGTCTGAACACAATGGCACTGGTCATGATCTTAATGCTTAATCTATCATAGGGCTACAGTCCATCCATAAAAGTGCAATTTACCGTAAATCTACTACATAACCACATTAGAGTGATAGCCCAGCTAAACCTGTGCCGTAATTTAGCCAGTCGGGGTGACTACTTATGGCGTATAACTACTAGGGTACAGCGTGGACACCACAGCAAACACAAAAATAATAATCTTTTCTCATTCCAGTCATTAATGGAAAGCATCAACACCTGCCATTCAGTGAAATACATCACCGTAATAACACAATTATTACCTCAAAATACTTTAAGAGACAAAAAGTTATCTTACAGCCATACGTTTTATCTAACGTCATACAATTAAGATAATGTAGGGATTCACAGCGCTTTTTTGCAGTTCGAGGGAACTTATTAAAATCAAGGATATAGCTACAATGCTCACAAATTGTGGAAGCTGGACTCGAGTAAGTTACCACAAACGACTACGCCCACGTTTTAATTTAACGGGCTGTTTAGGTCGTCGTTTCTAGCAAATACGGTCGGTGATGAACACGTGACACTGCGTGGTAACGTAGACGGCGCTCTGGACGGAGAGGAAAAGAAAGGCAACTGAGGTTAGCAGAAACTGGGGGTGAGTTTTGCCAGGCACGTAGCCATAGCTACAGCTGTCAATGCGGAGAAAATAAAGCTACCCGAAGCGATCGTGAATGACTTCCTAATACACACCACCAAAAAGGTGAGTATGAAGGAACATTAAATATAAAGGAAGGTGTTGGGTGTTGCATAAATAAGGACGTTTTATTGTAATACAGATATCTGGCTAACGTTAGCTAGCTGTATCTGCTAAACATTCGTCCCTGTCTCTGTCTCACTACTGATTCGGGCCCCGCTCGCTAGCATGTTAGCGTGTAGGTCACCGCTAGTAAGCTAGTAAGTTACTCTGATTCATCCAGTTGGTGGCTTGCTTGCTAGCTTGATATCGTCAACAAAAACTATTAAGGGTTGGTTAGACAGCTTGCCATCTGTCTGGTTCATGCAAAAATAAGCAATTTACGAGGCGTTAGATATCATCTAAGTTAACACTATCTAACTGTTGCCCATCTTACACAGTTCACCTCAGATGCTTGCTAGCTAGTCAACTAGTTAGTGTCAGTAGCAGGCTAGCTACATTGTTGTTTTGACTATTTCTCTGTTAGCTGCAACCTGGCAAGTGTTAACCCGCGCAGCTTGCCGGCTAGGTCTGTGTTTAGTGCTGCATTGCTATTGAATATAATGTCAGCTAGCTATTTTAGCTATCTTGCACTCTGCAAGCTCGCTAGTAGCTACCTAGCTACCAACAAATGCGTTCACAATTATATGAAGCCAAGTCGAAGTAAATTAGCTCATCAACGTATGTCATTGGCAAAAGCGAACTACTGCCCTCACAGCAAACTATATATGGTAAATGTATTAGTATTACTAGTCGTAACTGTTACTGAACTTACAGTATTATAGAAGTAGTATAACAACATTGATTTGTTATTTGGTATTAAAAGTCCATGCAGCCGACACTTGCTGGTGTGGTTTAAATTTATTTCAATAAAATTCAAAAAGGAGTCAAGTTTACATGCAGTGAGCTGGAAATCGAAAATAGGACATGCAGAAAACCAGCACGGTAATAACATCTGTGAGAGAAAACCCTTATTAGAAGGAAGCATTCAAATCCAGGGACATTGGCATGCGGTGTAGAAAATTCAATGTAACGTACATTTTCAGACAGAATGAGCAGCTGGTCTTGCGTTTTGAAAGCTGTAGTAGCCAGATTGATTTCGAAGTGTAGGCTACAGTCTTGTAAAATCAGGTAGCCTCTTGCTGTATTATGAGCAATACTTAGAGGATGCATGCTTCTGCTCCGATTGGCATAGTCCTTCAAAACAAGTCTGTTGGTACAACCAGCAACGGTTGCCCTCAGGTGTGAGTTTGTTTTGCCCCGAAGGTCATTTTCTTCTCCCGTGTTCCATAATTAGTTTAGGTAAACAGTGTTACACAAGTCGTCTGCCATAACAATGTAACAGCGTTATGTAGAGTGAGGACTGTTAAGTAATATGCATAGACAGCATCATACAGCACAGGGTCATCCTTTTACTTTAGAAGTGAGGGACAAAAACCTATCTAGGCTTGTCTTTGCCACTACTTTTGACAGAGCAGTAGAGAAAGTGGTGTGATTGGATGTACCAGGAGATTTTTTCGACTCCTGTTTTAAACGGTCCATTAGTTATTTGGCATAATGCTTTAGAACGTAATATCAAAATAACCTACTGTGTTTGAAAATTACAAGAGATAAATGACTATGTGGCTGCAGGTTTTCTCTGTTGATCAGCAATGGATGCTTTTAAACCTAATGCTCAAGTTCATAATTTTCTCTACATGGGTAGATTTTGCAGCAGGAATGGCAGCACGTCTGGACACTGTCTGTTCGTACCAATGGAAATGGCTCTTGTGGAGGAAATTATAGAAGTACTTGGGCAAGGTGCATGTTTGAAGATCATGTAATTTATGTAATTTATTAGGACTGCAAGTCATAAAACACACACTTGAATCTGTAATGTGAGTAATGTATAGCGTTTGTGTGCATTGCATTTTTGCAGTGTATTAATGCAAAGATAAGCCCCCAATGTCTTTTGAGTGTCTCTTTTTTTAAATGTTACATAATTTTGAGGTTTTACTGGTTACTTCATTTCTACATCAAATTGCAAACAGGTATTGTCTGGAATATAAATGCGTGAATTAAAACATTTAAAGAGGTTCAGACAAATACGTTTCAGGGCATTTGCCACTTTCTATCTGATCCGCCATCTGTACAATAACTACGTTGTCCTTAAAACAGCTCCAGCTAGAAAAATACAACCCTGGCCATGGGGTCAGCACAGCACCCTGCTCTGAATGGGGCATCAGTCCATCGACATGTGGGCAGTAACATGGAGAATAGTTTATAGATGCCAGTTCACCAAGACAGAATATCTTTGGTCTGTGGGGGGAAAGTAGACTACCCAAGATTCCATACAGACACTAGGGGAGCATGTGAAGTCTTTACAGACAGGGTCCAGTCTTTACAGACAGGGTCCAGATCCCATAAACTATTCCATATATTTCCTATGCCAAATATATTTGGCTACTATATAAGAATATTACTACAGTGAGATTTAGACTGGAGCCACAGGCAGGTGCTGATTACCAATTTACCAAGTCTCCTCACCCCAAATGAATTGATTTGTATTGTTTCAGTGTAAGTGTGTTGAGATCATTTCTTTCTTTAGGCTGGAATAAAAATGACGTTCAGCCTCTGCCTTAGCTCTGAATGTGTAATTGAAACTTCTTATGTAACAAAAAATGTTTTGGTCTAGACATCAGTGTGCTGTCAGGTGTTGCACTGTATGGATGAATGCAGAGTGAGTCAGTCCTCTTAATGCTGCAGTTACAGACATGTTCTATGCACAGTTATTGTGAGGATCTTTTTTGGAATGTCATTTTGAGGCAGCTCTTTCACATCAATGCAGTTATTCTCTAACCAAATCAAGTGAAGCAACAGGCATATTTATGTGTATAGAAATAGTCTTTCATATCTGTATGCCTATATTATTCTTTCCTAATTTAGCTGAATCATTTTGTTATGACCTTTACATATTCACTCATTCCTGTAGTATATGCAATTCAGTGTCAGTGAACTTACAGTGATCCATCAAATTAGACCTCTAGGATAGAAGGATGTGTTGACAGGCGTGGTTCCAAGTTGATGTCTGCTGTTTGAATTATAGATTGATGTTATCAGATTTGGCTAAATATCATATCTCATGTCACATATGAGATTACGCCAGTAAAATTTCTTGAAAGGGAATTTCACAGTAGAAGAACTCTCAAATCCTATGTTTTAAGGTCTCCATAACACCTGTTAAAATAACAGGAATGGAGGAAGCTTTATGCCAACACAAACCGTGTTCTTTTCAGACCTGCAAAGTGCTTCTGTTTAGCTTAAGGGCTGTGTCCTAGCTGGCAGTCAATATGCATAACAGTCCAAATAGCATGTAAAACACATGGTTTGTAAGTGCACTTGGTAGAGGTTATTGTGTTGGTGCTCAGTGAATGATACGGACTACTCAGTCCATTCAGAGTCATGCTGCTGCCCTTTGAGCCTGGCTGGCCGATTCAGCATTCTGAAATATTAATGCTGGACTGGGTTTCCTTCCTGCTCCTGGCTGGTTAATGGATCGGGATTCAGTTTCTCTTTCAATTATGTGCTCTGTCATCATGTTGACGGGAAGAGCTCATTGTTAAATATGCACTGCACCCCATGCAGGCTCAGTCTTGTTTTACAGTAATGAAGAATAGAAGCCTGTTACTACGGAGAGTGTTGGATCTGAGCAACTGGGGGTTTTCTGGTTATACTGTGCCACAGTCATGTAACCTGCCATGTGTGGCCCCATAGACACCTATAACAATTAGTGAATTGGCTGTTGGTCAAAAGAGTAAAACTTTAGTCGTCTTGTGTTTTTAGCGTGCATTAGTTTTGTAAGGTTTGTGTAATGGTGCACACCTAGTGAGGCTGTGCAGTGAGAGTGAATGACCCTGAAAGGCTGCTGCATCACCCCATTGTTGTTCTGTGAGCACCTCTCCAAGTATTAGCATTTCAGCGTTCTGTTGCATGCAGTAAGCCCGTAAGTGAAGTCTGCTCAGCAAACGTTGGTGACATCCCTCCAACCCCACCAGTCCAGAACTACATTAACATCTTTACGTTTGTTTATTTACATTTACATTTGAAGGACTAAAAGACTAAAATCTTGTTGTGCATAGTAAAAATAAATGGAAGTTGAATCAAAGCTGTAACATAGACCTGTAAAAACGTCTCTGAATTTGAAACAATACCCCGTTGCTTTTTCATACTCAGTGTAGCTTTTTTGTTGTGAATGTGAATGGTATAACATGCGGAGACTGAATTGCTGGTGAGACAACACTCTCTGTGCTCCTTCCTGGTTCAGCTACAGACTTGTGGTTGCCGCTTAATTTGCGGAGGAGTTGGGGAGTTTCGGTGGTTTTCAGTGTGATATCTTGACAAGGAATCTTCGACTGCGGGCAGATGTTATCAGAGCTCCTGTATCAGAGTCTGCATGTTTCGAGCTTCACGCTTGCCCGTGGCCGTCGGCCCCGTCGCTCACTCCCTCCGCTGTGTCCCGCCAGCTGAGAGATGAGCCAGAAGTCGGAGCGCAGGGGGATCCACGTGGACCAGTCGGAGCTGCTGTGCAAGAAAGGATGCGGGTACTACGGCAACGCGGCCTGGCAGGGCCTCTGCTCCAAGTGCTGGAGGGAGGAGTACCAGCGTGCCCGGCAGAAGCAGATCCAGGAGGACTGGGCGCTAGCGGAGAAGTAAGGAGTGTCGCGGCTTCCCGCTTGCAAAACAGGCATCCCACACGTTTCATACGCCCGTGGCTAAAGGTGACGGTGTCAGCACAAAGGCCTTGCTGTCAAGGGTCACTTACGACATCGTTTACTTCCTTAGATTATCATATGGAACTTCCTGAGTAGGAACGGTGATAAAATGGTGGTGCCATTTTGCATTTAGTGGCCCTAACACATGTTTAGGTACTGTACAATTTACCAGCGCATTTACACGTGCATACATGCAAACAGTTACTTAGTATTTATAATTGTGAAACATTTTAGTGTGTATAAATACAGTAACAGCCACATATTTAACAACCACAGTACAGAGGCACAGAATAGATGCCATGCTCATACACAGTGCTGTCTGTTTAGGTATCGTGCAGATACAAGCAGGTATCAGGGCCACCGTGGTTTCCGCCCACTTCCCGGGACCTGGTTTGTCCCAGGTGTTGGTGCTGTGTGGTAAAGCTCTGTCCCACTCTGTCCTAGGCTGCAGAGGGAGGAGGAGGCCGCCTACGCTAGCAGCCAGGGTGTGCAGCAGCCCCAGCCCTCCCTCGCCCCATTCTCCAAATTCGAGGAGAAGAAGACCAATGAGAAGACGCGGAAGGTGACCACCGTGAAGAAGTTCTTCAGCCCCTCGTCACGCACTGCGCCCAAGAAAGGTACTGAGTGCTGTGTGGGTGGGTGGAGGTCAAATGCGTGCATCTGTTTTATAAACAGATATGTGATTTGGTTTGACATGCACCATTTTGTTGATAACTGTCATGGTTTGTTTTCTGTTTTCTGCAGAGTTTATAAAAAAAGGATCATTCATTATTCTGATCAAGTTTTTTTTTTTTCTGTGACCTTTTTTTCTGTGGATGCTGGCTGTTCTTTGATTTCCATAATTCAACTTCTTGAGTGGAGTATTGTGAAATTATATAATGAACCGCAGCCTTGTCAGTTATGTCCTGGCCTTACTTACAGTCCAGGTTGTGGTGTGAAGTATATTTTGTGGTGAGTCAGCTGCATGCTGGTACTAAATGACAGAATCTGAAAACTCTGACACACACAGGCCTTGTTTGTGTCCAGTGACAAAACGGACTATGAATAGATGCAGCAGGTCGAGACTCGTGCACTGTAGGTGGTGTCATGGTTGGGGATCCTGGGTGGGTCTCCCCACAGAGGTCTGCCTAGAAACCAGACTGTAAGCCCCAGTGTCCTCTGCGGGCCTCAACAGCTGATGAACGTGCAGGATTCAGGCCTCTTTCTGGGTTGCATCACTGCTTTTATGACCGACTACATCAGACAGCCTCCCGTCTGTCACAGTCACAACATGCACTGCCATTCAGGGGTTTTAAATGGTGGGTTCATTAGTTAACTCTCCCCAGCTCTGCTCAATAGGTTTTTACTTTCAGTCTCTCGGCCGCAGAGTGCTGCCCCAACCCTTACTGTGTTGCGTTCATTTTACACATGAGCTTGTAGAATTATCACATTAGCACACTTACTGATCCCTTGCGTCTTGCATTATTACATTGATTTTGTACTGAAAATGTGGGTGTTTTGTGTCAGGAACAAATCCCATTTCTACATAGGTCTTCATTATTGGTACAGTACAGTATTTACAGACTTCACCATTCATGGGTATCCCCACAGTATCTCCAGCAAACTTTGAGGGTCTTCTGTATTTATTCCAGAGAGTAGACAAGCTGCAGTCCTGACCAGTCCAATGTCTGATGTGCCAAAGCATAGACTGAAACCAGGTGTGTCAGAAGGTATCAGCATTGTGCAGACAGGCTGTTCATCTCCTGCGGAGAGCGGCAGCTGGGGCTGTGGGCCCTCTGGTCCTGCCCTCTCCCGGACACTCAGTCACACGTGCCCTCCTCCCTCACTCGTCGCTCAGACGGTTTCCGCTTCAGGCTCGGGGACGCTCGACTCATTAGCTTTTCCTGGCAGGGATCCCGCGGGTGTCTAATTCAGGAAACGGCCAGCTCAGGACCTTGATCGGCAAGGTGCCTCCTTCCCCTCTAAGGCTCCTTTATCAGGGTTAATTGATCAGGACTGTAGCTGTTGCGGCAGAATTAGCCTCGGCAGCGTGCCCCGGTGATCAAATTAACATTAACACTAGCATACAGTGATAACAAATATTCTAACCCTTCAAAGGTAGTTCCTGCTTGATCTGTTTACTGTCTTTGAATTAGCAGTCCTGCCAGGTGCCCTCCGGTTGGATGAGGCAGGCATTTGTGTGGAACCCAGTGTCCAGCACTGTCATTGCTCTCATCTCATTTCTCTGTTTCACTTTTCTTTGCAGTCATTGTACTCATTCATTTGTTCATCATCCTTTCTTTCTTTTTTGATTTCCTGCTCTTTTCCTCTTCCCCTGCTGACATGTAACGGTTTGATAACCCACCCTGCCAAACCCCACCCTCATCCTGAAAATACTCCTTTTTTATTGTCTTTGTCGTCCGCCACCTGTCATCCATTGTTCTTGTATGTTCCGTCCATATGTGGCTGGCTGCTGCTCCACTCCTTCCTCTGTGCTTCTTGGACTACCCCCCCCCCCCCCCCCCCCCCCCGCCACCCCCTTCCGTCTCCCACACCCTCACCCCCCTGTGTTGCCACACCTGACCTGCTTTCGGGTCCGTTCCAGCCCCCTCTGAGAGAGTAGAGAAGGTGTCGGGGGTGAGGGAGCGCCACGGAGAGACTCTCCTCAGGGACCTGAGGGGGATGTTTGCCCAGCCTTGGGAGATGGTGGCCCCCACTGAAGGTAACCAGTGCAGCCAGAAAGGACACTTGCAGGTCGGGGGACGCTGGGGGTGTGGCATGGGGGCGTCTCGGGATTCTCACCCTTATATGTTTTAGGCCAACCTGGAGAAGCCTGATTCTTAACCCCTGTTTTACTGCATGTAAGGAGTGTGGAGGTGTGGACTGCTCTTAAAGTCACCCCACAGCCAGGGGGCTTTAAGAGATCTTGTCCAGTGCAGTCTGAGTGGCTGCATCAGGCCGACTGGCCCAGGGATTCAGCCTTCAGTGTTTGCTGTGTGCGTGTGTGTGCCAGATTTACGGCAGTGCAGTGCTCAGCTGATCCTAGTGTTTGCTCTCGGTGCCCGCAGTGTGGAGTGTTGACATTGGCCCAAGTGCATTGTTTTCAGCTTGGGTTGCTTTTGTGTGTGCGCGTGTGTGTGTGTGTGAGTGAGAGTGTGTGTGCTGTTTGTGGTGTTCATTGTTTAACTGTTCGGCTACCCCCTCACCCTCCTCCTCCTCCCCCTTCTTGGTGTTGTCACGATGGCAGCGTTGGTGACCAGGCTGAGAGGTGGGTGGTGTCTGTGTTGTCTATCTAGTGGCCTTCTCATAGTGCACCTCTGCAGCTTGACTAGTTGCCAGTACCACCCATCCTGAACTGTAGACCTGCTCTCCTAAGAATCCTGACTGTGTGAGATGGCCCAACTTCTCAAACATGTCAGAATCCTCCCAGTGACAGTTCCTCAGTCCTGCTGCTTCATGCTGGGTGATTACAGTAGGCCACTGCATCAGTTCCTTGCGCAAGACAGAAGGAACCTCTCACCCCCTCCTCTGTTTTTAGTGTCTGCTGCACTGAAGCAGTGCCCCCCCCCCCACCCCCCCTCACACCCCTGAAGCTCCAGGTTTTTGTTAGAAGCAGGGTGGTGTACTGAATGGGGGCTGCGAGTGAGTGGTACACTAACCTGCTACTAGTAAGACCTGGAATGGCTCCATTAGCAAGGCATTGGCAGTGCTGTTTTCATTCCTACAGTGCATTTTTATTACAATATGTCTGTTTGTTATGACATGAGTGACCACCCCCCCCCCCCCCATAGCTATCAAAATCTAAGAAAACAGTACCTTTACATTTTTCTTCTTGAGCTTGGCTTCATTTATTTTCGACAGGTTTTGTGTTCTGCGTGTCTGATTGGTCAAGTTTGGTGGCCAAATTGTTATTACTGATTGATTGTGAATATTTTACTAACGGCTGATTGACAGTTGGATTGAGAATGACAGTATGTAACTGGGCATTATAATATAATTTTTAATATACATTTTTAAAGATATAATTTCTGTTGGTTTTTGTTTCTTTTTGGTTGTGGGTACTCCATTAGATACCAACAAGAGCCGTAATCGAAAAACATCTAAAGTTATTGATATATTAAAGTCTCAGGAATACTCCTATCCCTGTGGCAAAATATCTGTGAATAGAGAAATTTTAAAATTCAGTTTTATGTGTTGGAACTGTGTACCTTGCTCCTTGAAGTGGTGGCTGTGTTCATCTAAAACTTCATCAAGGGTCAAAAGTTAATATTTTGTTGCTCCTTGAACAGTATTAATAATTGTGTTGCATGGTGTGACATGCAAATGCTCACATTCCCAGTTCATAAAATTCATTTAAATTCAGTTCTTTTTCTTAGCTTGCATTTGCTGTTTATGCACACCTTCTTGCGTTTCGGTGACATTTCAAATGAGATTTTTCACTGACTGTGAATAGCGCGAAATATTCTGCATAGCAGGGACATTTCCACCCCATGTGACAGAAAGCAGAAACTGTGTGGGTATTTTTTTTTTCTTCATGATCAAGCATTTGGAAATCACGAGGGGCAGCGTTTCCTGTAGAAGAGTGTCTCTGAGCTGCTCCCTGAAAGGATTGGTGTTACGCTTCAGCGTGGTCGTGGAACCGCGATGAAATTCATTTAATGACCTCGACCATCAGTCTGCATGGGACAAACCTCGCATGTGAAAGCATGCTGGAGGGAGTGCTGGAGTATGACTTTGCCTGAATGGTGTATAATTAATTTAAAGCATTACTTGGAACGTATTTAAAGGTCAGGATGTGGTTGCCCTATAGCCTACAGCTGTCATTTAGGGTGTGGAGCCTAAGGAGTGCTGTAAAGGTCACGAGACTTTGGAGTTTTGTGAAGAAGGAATATGTCAAAGGCTGTATACAGGCCCGTTGGCAGTGTTCCAGAGTGTTAAGCTGTATGTGTTTGTAAGGAGCAGAAGTCATCCAGGTATATCCCATTGTTACCGCTTTCCAGTGATGCTTGGGAGAGGTGATGTCATAAGTTACTTACTGTGGGACCCTCCCCTGACCTCCGCCGCTGGTGCTTGTGCCTGTCCCCTTAGAGTCCCACGAGGGGAAAACCCCCAGCCCCTCCATCAGCCGGCAGTCCAGCATCGAGACGGACCGTGTGTCCCGGGACTTCGTTGACTTCCTCAAGAACCTGCAGAAGCCGGGCCGTGAGATTCACAAACAGTGCAGAGCCTTCATTGAGGGCATGGCCAACAAGAAGGTGAGATCTCTGGATACCAGGTAACGTATAGGAGGGGGCACAGTGGTGAATGCCACGTTCCGCCTAGGAGAGGTCCGAATACACTGTAATCCATTACATTGCATTACATTATTGTCATTTATGGCATAAGGTCGCAATTTTTGTTACATGCTATCCATTTAAACAGCTGGATATTTACTGAGGTAGTTCTGGATTAAGTACCTAGCCTAAGGGTACAGCAGCATTGCCTCACCGGGGAATTGAACCAGCAACCTTTCGGCTATGAGCCTTGCTCCTAACCACTATGCCACACTGCTGCCCATGCTTTTGTAACACTGGGTAGATTAGGGTAGATTGTACACTTGTTTTTATTCAGCATATTGTGGTTTTGGGGCGTGACAGGGTGACTGAGTTGTAGAGTTTTGTGTGTAGATAGGCTGTCCCATAGAATCATGGGATGTTTTTAGGGTATCCTTCTGTACCTGGCTTTAACATAAGTGCTAATCACATTGCTAATCACCTCGTGGTGCTACCCAGGGGTAGTCCCAAGTGTTGGACAGCTGAAGTCCATTTGATCTGTCATTATTTTCGCAGCATCTTCAGTTAGCAGAAGAGATTGTGATATGCTGTCCTGTTGGGCCTATTAGCACTGAATTAAGCTTGCTGCCTTACACCTGATTAAATTCACACTCTAGTGTTTAAATTGTTACATTTGGATGTGGAACTGCAGGTGTTAGTCATTATACCTGGGCAGGGGAAATTGCATTTAAACAGACGCGGTGCATTCTGATGGTAATGACAGATGAATGATTTCAGATTCATTTTAACTGAAGGAATTACGTAGTGTTGTCGTTTCCTTAAAGGGAAGTAGTGGCAGGTATTTCCTACATTCCTGATGCTGCATGTTTCTGTGTCAGTGCTGGCTCAGGTCTTTCACATCTGCATTTTTCAGAGTGCTTACACTGACCCTTTTCCAGTGCTCTGTGCGAGCCGCTGGTAATTTGAGCCCTCAGACCTGTGATCCTTTCTCTCACGTGCCAGGACCTTGGGGCCGATGAGCAGTCAGAGTGCGTCCAGGACTTCTATCAGAGCATGTCCGACCGCCTCATGACCCACTTTAAAGGTAGATCCACCACTTCGGCACTTCATCACGAGGCACCCCTTCAGTTTTCAGTGAATATTGGCTTCTTTATGGTCATTAGAGTTAACGTCAGACTTCAGTGCTCGGAAAACACAAATCTGCGAGTCTAGCGAGTCAGATTAACTTTGAGTCGCAGTCCCTTATGTTCATCTCAGTTGAAATAAATGCTGTGCAGATGGAAGAGATGAGGTCGCAGGGACAAGAGAGGGAAGTGACATTATCGGTGACATTAATAAGCCTATTTGGACTAATGCCTGTCATTGCAGTCAGCTTATCCAAGACGTGGCTGAAAAGAGGCTGAGGTCATCATCGGTAATTTGCAGCGGTATTTCCCGCTGACGTTATAAAGATCAGACAAATCTTTGTTGCTTTTTGAGCAATAGGGGCATGTGCAGAAAAGATCTAACATCTGGCCTTCTAAGCTGTTATGTGCTGTCCCCTTATTAACGAGAGATTTATATGACTGTATTCACAATCAGGAATGTCTTCAAAAAGGCATTTTGGCCAGAAAAACAGTAGTAATAAGATCATCTAGAACTAGTGTCATTCATTACTTTACGTGTGATCAAAATTTGATTTTAAGTTTGCTTAAAACAGTCAATAAATGTGTTAAATGAAACCCCTGGGGTAAGTGTTTTGTTTGGTGTACCCAGTTTACAATATAATGGCTATTAAAAAGCATCTTTTTCATGAATGATTGGTCCATCCAACTAAACACTTTCCCTGGGCTTTGTATTTCCATGGAAGGACCTGAGGTGTCTTAAATTCAAATTCAGACAAGCTTTATTGGCATGACTGCACAGGTGTACAGTATTGCCAAAGCAATTTTCACCTAAATGTGTGAACCAAACAACAATTAACAGAAAAACACGCACACACATGCACACACACACACACACACACACACACACGCACACACACTCATATACAGAAACGCACATCCGTATATTGAAACATTTATACAGTTACTAGGCAAATGCTTCCTGCTCATTGTCTCTCAGGCTGTGGCATTCAGATATATATCGTGCTGCTGCTAGCTCAGAAAGGAGCAGCAAGCCTGGGTGTTAAGGTTAATACATTGTATGACTCTGCCTTTCTCCGGTGTTATGCCTGGTGCATGTTATTGTACAAAATAACCTTTTATCTGTACTCAGCAGATAACACCGCAGAGTCTCTGTTATGGCATCTGAGCGGACTGCAGTGTGTCAGACCTGTCCTTGCTTGTGTGGGGAGTCACGTTTGGGGGGGTAAAGCAAACTGTGCCATGTGACAGCCAAACTCAGCTCGCGTTTGCGTTTGCCCAGGGTCGAGTGAACGTGTGGAAAGAGTGATGGACCAAGTGGAGAAGTACATCATGACACGTCTCTATAAGAATGTCTTCTGCCCCGAGACCACGGACGACGAGAAGAAAGATCTGGCCACACAGAACAGGATTAGGTGGGGTCTCTTACACGCTCACATGGCTCATGTTTTACACCTGCAGATTCATTAATGAATGTAACCACATTTTCAGTACGAGAATTGATAAGCAGTAATAAATTGAATCAGATTAATAACAAAAAACAAGTGAAGGGGAAGTGAAATTAAACAAAAAAGGTTTAATTAATTAGCCTATCCATGACTTTATTGTTGTGCGTCTTGTTTTTGTGGGTGTGTGTCCGTACGTGTATGTATGTGTGCGGGTGTTCTTGCAGGGCCCTGCACTGGGTCACCATTCAGATGCTGTGTGTCCCAGTGGATGAGGAGATCCCGGAGGTGTCGGACAATGTGGTAAAAGCCATCACAGGTGGGCAACTGCTGTGACCGATTCTGAAATCATTATTTGTGTGTTGAAAGTAGTTTTGCTCCTCTTCTTTTTTTTTTTTTTTCCATGTCACACCACTATTTACTGCAATTACGCCATGTTTTGTGTCGAATTTTAGTAGTACTAAGGCCATGAGCTCTGAGAAGAATCCATTTGTTTTTACAGTATTCTCATGCTTTTGTAATCAAAGTTCCTGTAACACTACTTTTATTATTGGAACAGACGTAGTACCATTATGTTTGCAGAAACGATAATTATTGTTTCTAATGCAAGCAGCAGCAAATTTCTTTTAATATAGTAAATCAAATAAATGAATGTAATGTGTAGTTTTTTTTCCATATTTTCTCACTGTAACTTTTAAGCAGTTGGCATGTATTTGAGGAAAACGTTAAAAAATAAAAAAGAATAAAGGTGAAATGTTTTTTCATTTAATTCATTTATTCTCAAAATTAGTATCGTGGGTGGTATTGGTTGCGTAGAGAACGTGGGAGCCTTGTGCCGGAGGGGTAAGAGCGTGTGCACTTTTTTTGCAGACGTCATCGAGATGGACTCCAAGCGCGTGCCCCGGGACAAGCTGGCCTGCATCACCCGCTGCAGCAAGCACATCTTCAACGCCATCAAGATCACCAAGAAGGAGCCGGCGTCCGCCGACGACTTCCTGCCCACCCTCATCTACATCGTGCTGAAGGCCAACCCGCCCCGGCTGCAGTCCAACATCCAGTACATCACCCGCTTCTGCAACCCTAGCCGCCTCATGACCGGCGAGGACGGCTACTACTTCACCAACCTGGTGAGAGCCGGCCACGCGCTCTCTGTGTGCCGTACAGAAGCGCTCTGTCACACGCTAAATCGTTTAACAGAAATGCTATGTATCATATCGGAGGAGGGTGCAGACCCTGTTGCTGAGGCTGCTTCAAAATGCGTATGAACCCATGGATGGGTACAGTTTTTGCTGTGTGTTGGTGTACACAGCATGCATTGTTATTCTTTGATGTAGGTGCTCTTTTAAAAGTTTGTAATAGTACTGTACACACACAGAAAGTTGAATTCAAAAGAGAAAGGTACCTATTGAAAAGAATAAAGTGGAGTAAAAGTAAATAAATATTTCTGGTTTAGAAGGCGCAATGCATTCAGGTAAAAGTTGTTTCAAAGTCCATTCAGTGATGTTTTAATGCAGTGGTATCCTTGGGCATGAGTTTCAAGCAGGTCCAGTTCACAATAACTAGAGCTGCTGGCAATGTTTGAGGCCTTGATTTAGAAGTTGAGAGCAGGAAAGAGCCACTTGAACATCACACTGTTAGTGGTATTTTTGGATGAGATGCTGTTACCACTGCAGTGACTTCTGAGGTGTTCCCGGTCTCTCCCTCGCAGTGCTGTGCGGTGGCCTTCATCGAGAAGCTGGACGCGCAGTCTCTGAACCTGAGCCCAGAGGACTTTGAGCGCTACATGTCTGGCCAGGCGTCGCCCCGGAGGCAGGAGCCTCAGGCGTGGCCCCAGGCGGGGCCCAGCAGCAGCCCGGGCCTCAGCCAGGTCTACCAAAGCCTGGACCTGCTGGCGGGGCTGGGGGCGCGGCAGGAGCGGGTGCTGGAGGGGGCGCGGACCCTCGAGAGCGACCTCATCAGCTGGCAGGAGAGCGTGGAGCGTGAGGTGCAGGAGATCCTGGAGAAGTACCCGCTGGAGATCCGCCGCCCGGCCTCCGCCATCGACTCGGACAACGTGGAGAACGACCGCCTGCCCCCGCCGCTCCAGCCCCAAGTATTCGCTGGCTGACCTTTCGGAGTGTCTCTCCCATGCCCCCCCCCCCCCCCCCCCCCCACTGTCTGATCTCTGCTTTCCGTTGTATGCGCACATCCTTCCAAACGGCCCCGGCCGGCGTTCCCCCAGATCCCACACCCAGCCAGCCCCTCGCTCATGCGTCAAAGGGCAAGAGCTTGCTGCACGCCCTTAATCCTGGTTTTAGGATGGCTTGGCCATTATGCTCCACTTTCCCTCCCTCCTCCTTCTCCGCAGGCTGATGATGACACCGTGTCTTTGCATATGACCCATCACCGCCACCACACTAAAACGGTTTTAGATTTTCACAGAGCGTTTTTTTGTCTAAAAGCGGTGCTGTCTTTTAAGGATATTGCGAGACGCGTTTCTAGGCGCGACACCACTGCAGCGCTTCGTCTTGTCCGTCCAGTGTGTAGGACAGAATAAACCCCTTCCCCCAGTCCTGGCACGCTCCTCCTCCCTCTTCGCTCTCCCGTTTGGGTGCGCTCTGTCCCTGGCAATGACCGGGTGCCAGCACAGCAGCACAGTCCCTTTGGTGCCCCCCCCATTTTGGGCTGCTGTGAACTCATGCTGATCTACCGCGAGTCAGGGAGGCTTTGAACTCTGAACCAAAGGCTGTCTTCTTTCTCCTGGATGCGTTACACGTACCTGTTTCCCGCCTTGGATTCTGAGGGGTGCAGCGCAAACGCATTAACAGAGTGCAGTCCGATATAATCATGAAACACTCATCTTAATATGCTACGAACGGGAAGCCGCACATTAATTCAGAGATACCATCTGTTTGCTATCATTTTTGAATGAGGTCATATTTTTTTTGCCTTTTGGTATGCAGATTACTTTCAAACCAGGGTCCATGGAAACATATTGGAATAATATGTCGTTTTCACTTCACTTTACAGGCTCTTAAAAGAAAAAAATTAAGGCAGTTAATTTTAATCACGATGAAAAGTGACTGTTTTTGAATGATTTATGCGTAGTGTTAACAGTGCTTGTATTTCGTTACTGATAAATGAATTTGAAATGTTTAATTTATTCAGGTGTGTGTCTGCGGGGCATGCAGCATGCAGCAGTGAGCTGAGTCCGGCCTGGAGGACAGGGGGTCGTTAGGGCCGCTGCTCTCTTTTGTCTGAGATGGGCTTTGTGGGGTGCATTGGACTGCTGATGTCACAAACGTAGCACCATGGCTGTGGTTTACTGCCCCATCTCCTTCCCAGAAGGAGCGTAAAGAAGGGAGTGTAGTCTTAGGCACTGGCATAAAAGATCTTTTTAACATGATAAGTCCTTCATTTAGTCACCCTCCCTGTAAGTATTTATGCACGTATATTCTGTCCAGTGACATCACACATTTCAGCACCACAAATGTATACTCTCTGTTGATGGTTGGGATTTGTTAGAAGCACATGTTCTTCAGACAGTGGTTTCCAGCCCTGGTCCTGGATCGCCACTGCATAGATTGTTTTCCACAGGCCGGTAAATTGATGAAATTCTGGAATGGTTGGTCCCCCTGTTAACCAATCACTGACCATTTAATTAATCTCTTTGGAGAGTCTGGGCTGTAAAAACTTGTTTAAGAGAGCTAATAAGATTGAAGTCTCTGATATTCAGGTGTTGTAATCTAAATGATGTAGTGTGATCAAACCACAAAATTGCTTAGTTGTAACTTAAAAGGCAATATTATTCTTAAGACCAGACAGTTATATTGATTCACCCTCTCAGATGGAAATAATTGAAATGATAGATCTCTGTAATTATTTTATAGTGTATCAATAAGGGCATGTGTCTCTTTTCAAACTGCAAACACCCTCCAATCCCTGGCAAACATCTGGTCCAATCGGACAAGCTGTTGGAATAACCAGGCAATGCTGATCTTGGAGGCCAAATCTGAACATCGTTCAGACGTCAGTCACCTTAGCTCTCTGAACCAAGAGACGGGTTGAATTGCGGTGGTCATCAGCTGGCCCCGCTCCTCAAGAATCAGTGTGACATAGAAAACAGTCTATGTGGCTGGATCAGGGTTGGAGGACACCGTTTTAAACAGGTATTATTAACATGTCATACTTTCAGATTAGGCACACAACAATCAAGAATCTCATTGGACCCCATGTCGGTTTGTTTGATTTAAAAAAAAAAAAAAAAAGTTTTTCAAAAAACTTCTACTGTACAGTCCACTTGTGAGTATTTTACACTAGGTTTCTAAAATGCAGAATTTGTTTTTACCTTGCTTTTTACCTAACTGTTGTTGAGCTATCAATGTTTATTTGGTAAAAAGTGAAACAGTAATTAGTAGAAGAAACAGTAATTTGTTGTGTTCATATGCTGGTCCATCCCAGAGCAGCTGTATGCAGTCATGCATTCTGCTGAATAGAGCCTATACAAGTAAAGAGTCTGCTTTTTAAAGGGAAAATGACATGCCACACAAGCCAACACTATGGCCCAAACCCCTTCACTGAATCCCCTTCCTTTTCAATCTTAAGGCTAGAACAGAGTTAGTGAACACTGATATATTTTGTCTTATTGCATGGCTTGCTCTCAGGGGGTCTCAGCCCTGGGAATAATGTAAAGCTGCTTTGTGACAACTTGTGTTGTGAAAAGCGCTATACAAATAAAATTTAATTGAATTGAATTGCAATGAGGGAATGTTACACATGGCAGATGTAATATATGCCAGATTGTGGCCTTCCAAACAAGGGTAGCCCGCTCTGTTCTGTAGGACACCTTTATACACTGTTGAAAAAACTTCACAGGAAAAGGTGAGGTTCTTTTGTTGTTGTTTTTTTTTTTTTTTTCCAAATAGCTGGTTAGTGAAATAAGTGATTGCCAGAGTCCAGTGTATCCCTCTTGTACAAAAGGCAAAAGAATCCATTTTAAGTTTGTTTTCAAGCTTTAAAATAGTTGGGAGGTCTGGCTTATTGACATCTAAAGGATACTGAAGCTTTACCAAGTTGCCTACTTTGTGCTATAAATTGCTTCAATGATGCTTGGAATTTTTTATTTTCCCCTTGTGACAAGAAAAGGATGTGTGCTTGAGGGAAGAGAACCCAGTATTTCTGATATTTTGCCACTAGTTGGTGCAAGACTGACAGAATTGGATCATGCAAATTATAATTTGTCACACATTATTGTTTTTCATTTGGTTCTAATTGTTGTAAGCCTCACCCACTAGCTGTGTAGATGGTCTCTCCTGTCACTTGTAAATGCCACTGAATCAGGTACTCTAATTTAAATACAGTAGTCAGCCTTGTTTGATGATGGGTCTCATTAGATGTTGTTAAAAATATATACGCAACCTCATAGGTGTGACTTTTAAACAGTGTGGCTTTAACACATCACTATTTATTTTTTTAAATGTAACTTATGGGGATAGTGTTGTTTTATAGTGTGTATGGACTGTTTATTTAACTGCCTTAAAATAAACCCTGAAAGCCTCAAATTGTTCCAGAGCATTTGTTATAGATCTCATTGCAAATACATTTATTAATTTCTGCCAGGATAATGTTGGTAATCATGTTTATTTATTACTTTAAATTAAGTGAAGCCCAAGTGAATATAAGAAAACTTTTGTGATTTCTGAACAGATTTTTATTTTACTGTCAGCCTGATAAACCTAATTGTGTAACAGCTAATTGAAACAGCTCAAAGCAGTGGGTTTTTATTTTTCCATTACTGGTGTTGGATTAAGTTTTGATTTATTCTACTCTGTTGTTTTACTACCTTAATCAGCATATTGCTGCTCTCTACAAAACTAGAGCTGTAGAAAAAAACACCTGCTTTAAATAACTTGGTACTGCCACCTAGTGATTGAAGTGATTTAACACACTTTCTTAATGTGACAATTTTAACTCCTTTTTTCTATTGTTTGACCATGACACACAAGCAAAGACCATTCCACTTCCCTTTCCTGTAACTCTGTGTTAAGTATTTTTCTGAGAGTAAAATATTTACAGTTTTTTAATTGATATTTAATCATCCTATCTGTAGAGGGAATTTTTTTATTGAGGGCAGATTTATGGGATGATTTACACGTGTTTGGCTGCTTGCAAACTCAAATACTGTACAGTGCACTCTCCTTGTAAGGGGCACATTGCTCTGGTGTGGTTTAATTTTTAGAAGTGGGTAATTCCTTGTAACCTAAGAGTTAATCAGTACTTTCTGAAATACGCGATGAGTGTTGTGTGCCAGTTCTCATTCGTTCTACCTCAGAATGGGCTCTGTGTCATAAGGTATATTTTTATTGTGAATATCTAATATGGAGTGTTGCTATTTAAATATATGTCCTTTTCTTAATAGTGGCTGTATTTTTCCAGTCATCAGTAAAAGTAAATTATGTGTTTTGAAACGAACAGCCGTTTAGTTTAGTAATTCAGAGAACATTTTTAACAAGAAGAGGAAATGTTTCATCAGGACAATATGTAAATACACTACGTGATGTGAAGGAACATGCTTTGCAGAATGTATTTGTCAGATAAGACAAAATTGTTTTCCTACTCTATACATACTGTACTGTACATAAAAAAGTTATTGTTACATTCACTTCAGTAATAATGACTTTAGCTGCAAGTGCAGCTTTTATGATGTTTTATGATGTTTACTGTTTACTGTTTAAGCTGAATTTTCAGCTTTTTCGAGGAGGAAATGAATAGTCTTTGGATCTTGAATCATGGATCAGTGTGTGGCAGATGATGACATTTCACAGATGGGGTGGATCAGCGTACTCCACCTGTTTTAACTCCCATCAGTGCCGTTCAGTGCTCAATTTCAAACGTATTCTTTGGAAAATGGCCCTCACTGCTGTGGATTGTTGGCACTGGCCCAAGGTGGGGTGGGGCGGGTGTCACAATATTTGTGGGAGAGCACAGCACCTTAACAGGCTATGCCTGTTCACATCACGTGAAGATGCTTCCACTCCCATCTTTTATATCCTGTAGACTCTTCAAACTCACAGAGCATGTGGATGTGTTTTCATGTAGAACTGGTGACAGGGCTCTTCATGGAAATGCTTTTCCATAATCCAACAGGAAGACCTGGAGGTGCAGGTGCAACTTGTTGCTGAAAAACAAGGGCTGTACCTGTGTAAGTCCTACTTGAGAGCCTGTCGAAGTTTTGCGGCAGACCATCTGTTTCAAGAAATGGCCAAATTGTTCAACAGCTGCAGAAACAATAATGGTTGAGTCCAATCTGATCATGGTGTCTGTAAACTTTCCCTGAAACCCACACAACCATTGTGGTAACCTTCTTGCTTAAAATCAGTTCTTCAGGCCATGACTGGTTAATTCCATAAGAGCCAGATGCCCACCACTTTCCAGAGCTTCAATCATTCCTTCTTCCTCCATTTGGCTCCACTCATAACTCATGAGTTTTAATCTGCTACCCACTGCACAAGTTTAATGACCCAAGCCTCCTTCTGGATATATGGAAAACATAAAAAATCCAGAACATAATTTGAAGAGTAGTATGTTACATTGTTGTCTTCAGTATATTCTTCAACATGTGATTCACAAAAGGTTCCACATATTCCGACAGTTACCGTGATGATGCAAGACAGCAAGAGATCATGGTTTTTGAAGTGTGTCAGTTTTACTTCATAAAACAGATCGCAGTGATTAAAACGTAGGGAAAAGGAGGGTCAAGCTAAGCAAGGAAACTAATTCTAACAGACAAAAAAAATAGTGAAACAAATATGAGAATAGTACAGAAATGCATTACAGCAAGGAAGATGTGTTTGAAGATGCACCATATTCAAGGAGGGCTATCTTGGCAGGCTCTTTTCCATACAATGTTTGAATTTGATATCTCAGCAGTTGCTATTATAGGCCCACCCTGCTCAATTTGGCTCTATGGTGCAGTTGCAAACTCCTCAGCCCTCCAATCTCCCCTGTCCGAGAGAGAGAACTTTTATGCTGAATCATAGCTTTTATGCAAAGCGTGTGATTGTTTCAAAAAGCATAAAACTGAGTTTACAGACACCCATGCTGTGTTCCTTAAAACTCGTCTTAAAATTGCTTTAAAAAGTGAATTGTAATCCTTTGATAATGAAGGCATTTTTTTCTATGACATGCCTTGCATGAATATTCAGTGAATCTAGTGTGACTGAAACCTTCACCTGTCTCAGGAAAGGAATGTTGAGCACTTGTGGCAAGCCTTATGCGAGGTTTTAGGCTAAGCACTCAAACAGTAGCCTTCAATGGTGAACTGATATTTGCCTTCACAGAGTGAGGTGGATCCTATCACTATTGCTCAAAGTACCCAGTTTTGAATAAATCCGACCAGAGGAGTCTCCTGGAAAATGAGATCAGGTATCCCAGGAGGTCTAGCCCGAATGAAAAACTTCAATTTGTTCACGGTCCCACGGGACCTTAAAAATGGCTCATTCATTAAGACCTCACATCTAGAGAAGGCAATTCCACTTCCACTCACTCTCCAGGTATTCCGAATTTAGCATGTGGGCCACTACAACCCTTGGGGATAGAGGAGACTTCCAGTGATTGAAAACCAGGCTTTTTCAATGGGGACACCACACTGCAACACAGTGCTGAAATCGTCTTTGCCCAAGCAATGGGTTCTGTGTTGCATTACAGTGCTTTTGCATATCTGCTAGTTTTGTATTTTTTTTTTTTTGGTTTCTTGTAAAAATGAATCCACGGCAATGCTTGCATGAAATTGAGTGGTTCGATATTTGATTTGCTAGTTGCAGTGCTGCATGTTCATTGCATGCAGGTATCACACCTACGTAACGGCTAATATCAATAGTAGAGTGATGACGCACAATACACCGAATAGGTATTGCTGGATACGCAGTTTATCATTTTTCATAACTCACTATGAAGGCTTAACATTAAGATAGTTTCATATGTCGGAAAGCCAATCCTATGAAAGTACACATTGATGTGTTAATCTACATCCGCGTACACTGAGCAGCAAGCCCTGTTTTGTACTAATACGCGTTCACGTGGAAGCAATCAACCAGCTGGGCGTGCTGCTGGGTGACGCGCACGGCTTGGATGCGTCTCAAATTCGTGTCTGGGTAACGGCAGTATTTGATTTGTGATTGGTTGACTGGATCAAGAGGTCCCGCCTTTCTCCATTTCTCTTCTTTGTTATTGGTGGGTTGGGGAAATTAAGCGGTTTTCGAAGGACTCGCGAGAAGGTATAGAACGGTCTCCTATGGTGACAATCTGCAAATGAAGCAGCTTGGATGGAGGAAAAAATACAAATGGAGCTAGCTAGCTAGCTAACCAACGAGTTAAGATACCCTTGATGTAAAGGCGCAGCAAAATTTTCCTCGAATTAAATGCTCAGCCGTGAACAGGGATCAACGTGTCTTCAAAACAGACTCAACAACTAGCTGCATTTGTTTATTTATTTTGAAAGTATTTCTTGTGCGTGGACAGTGCGGTGGAGTGACTGTCCAGCTAGCTAGCCAGCCAGTTAGCTTGCGCTACGCCCAAGCTAGCCAGTTCTGTAGAACCGCGGCGGCACACTGGTGTTGTGTCGACGCATTCAGTTGCAATCAAAGCGCTTGGGATAGCAAGCGACGTGAGTATGCTATCAGCCTTTTTCCAGTGTGTGAGCTGGCTGCATAATGTTGTTCCATATTTTGGCAGCAGACGACTGTGTGTGTTCCTGGCAGGTAGCTGGCGGATATGATAACCGCCTACCTAGCATAACTGGGTACAACACAGGTTAGCCAGCTAGATATCGCTCAAGCAAAGTGATGTTTACTATATGTGCAATGCCATGCGTCATTTTATGTAGTTTGTTAGCCAGCAATTATTCTTCCCGTTTGTTTTGTACAGATGCTTGGCTAGCTAACGGAGCTAACTACCTAACGTAAGATGCCCTATGTTTTTGCAGCACATATAGCTAAGTTAGAAAGCTGATTTTGTTAGTGAGCTAAGAAGTCAGTCAAAATATCAGTTTATGTATTTGTAGCTAGCCGTCTGCCAGTCTCCAGCTTGATAAATATTTAACGCAGAAGCTAAATAACTTCACCAGAACATGTCGGGGTTAAGATAGATGGCCAGGTTAGCTACCCTGTCTGTTTGTATCAGGTAGCCTAGTAGCTCTGACTAGCTATCCACATGTGTAATTAGCGAGACTACAGTGTGGCTAATGTTAGCCAAGATGCTTATGTATTTAACGTTAGCTGGCAAACGTTAAGGCTGAGTGCGCTTTCTTCCGACTTACGTTCAAAAGCAAAAACTGACCAGCATATGCAGTGAGATTCCAAAATACGAGTATTTCTTGCGATAACTGAATGTATCTGATGTTAATTAGCTATTCTAGCTAGTCTAGATAACTAGCTCTAGAGAGTGATACTGTAGCTGAAAACTGTCAGTTATTAGGAGCTGACGTTAGCTCTTCACGTCAGCCAATGTAATTTGAAACGAGACTGGTAAGAGTTGGCTAGCTAATGTCGTTATCTGAAATGTGATGCATTAGCTAGTTAGCTAGTTAAGATTCCTGTGTTTGTTGTTTTCAGGTCTCGGGGTGAAATTTGTCTTGCAGTTGCTTCTCCACGGGCAGGTCAACGCTGGCTGAAATGGATGAGCAAAGTGTGGAGGTATGTTCGAACCCCACAGATAGCAACATTTAATCCACTAGCAAGCTGTATAATGCTGCAAATAGCAATGGTGAAGGTTTATGCTAAAGCTAGCTGATTGTATGCTTGTCATTTGAAACACATTTTCCTTGATGTGTATATTCCCTGTGATTGACAATACTTGAAGAACCTGTTAAAACCTATTGACTGACCTGTGCAAGTCCTACAACTGGATTGGTTCTACAGCTTGTGGAGTCTCTAATTACTAAACCTGTCACTCCTAGCTTTTCTTATCTCTTGCCAACAGTATTATTCCCGTGTGAGATATTAGTTCCAAACCGGCTTGGCCAAATGACCAGTAGTGATTTACGTTGGATTGAGGTCCGACTTTAATAAGAATTTATTGCTGCAGACTTAGTCTGTATTAGGGCTGATTCTCCAGAGAGGGTGTTTAAATGTTTACTGTGTCTTATTACCATTCTGCTGTTTAAAGTCACTGCTTGACAGACAGCACAATACAATTTAACATTACAATATGAAACAAGACAATATCTCATGAATTTTAACCTTTGGGAAGCAAAAATGGAAAAGACATGGGTTTTAAGCCCACCGGAGACAAATGAACATTGGCAAAATGGTTCTGCCTGTCAGCTGAATTGATGTGCATCCAGGCATTGACTGCATTTATGTACAATTGAACTGACATGCCGTGCATATTTATGTGTAGCTGCATGCATGTCATCATTACGTAACTTTAGAGTTTCCACCGAGGCTGATTCTTGTGTGTATCCACGGTTTGACATGAGTTGTGCACACAAAGCTGTAGAAGGGCTCAGCCCAGACCCCCCCATCCCGCCCTCTGGCTCTGACGGTGGGCTGCCTCTGTTCCCCCAGAGTATCGCGGAGGTTTTCCGCTGCTTCATCTGCATGGAGAAGCTGCGGGACGCGCGGCTGTGCCCCCACTGCTCCAAGCTCTGCTGCTTCAGCTGCATCCGGGTGAGCGCGGCCATGGCGGCAGCACGGGCATTCCACATTAACATATACCCTCCTGCACACAGCGGTGGGGCCAGGGCCCTCTGAGCTGCTCTCATTCACACAGATGCCACTTACTTCTAAGTTTACATGTAAAAACACTGATTCAGTGTGGCTCTGAGTACAGATCACGGATAGCGAAGGTTTAGGGTATACTAGAACATGCTCTCATTTGAAGATTGAAAGGAAAACAAGATGCTGTAAGCATTCATTAGCAAAAGCACTGCTGTAGGCAGTGAATTGTGTGCCTAAACATGGTCAATAAAAGTAATGTGTTTTTGGACGGCGGTCAGTTTATAGGTTACATTGAATGTAGAGGGTAAAGCAGAGGGACCTGCACAATGTCTGTTACTGGGACATTGGAATGTGAATCAGGATTGAGGAGAGTTAACTGAAGACGAGGCTGTGTGATTCCACAATTCCCTGTGTAACTGTTTTTGCACATAGTGAAATGAGATAATTGCAATGTATAGCTAAGTACTTCATCCTTTTAGTGCTCTAATTACTAGTTTTAAGCCAGCTACTCTTAAATGAATCAAAGTCTCAGTTGGCACAACCTTGGCTAAAAATACTGTCTACTTAGATATCATGTACTGTATTTTTCCAATCACCTTGGCTTAATGTACAGGCTCTTTTAGTTTAAGAGTCAGAAGAACGCTAGCATTCCAACTGTCTAGGGGTTATTTAAACCAGAGAAAACATTGTTACGTTATTACCAGAATGTAATAGTTAGCAGGTTTCTGTGTAAAATTACTGAGGTTAATTTATTGCAGAAAGCTAGTCATGGTCTAGTCAAGTGTTTTAGTGGAATACATTTGATATTAGGTATATGAAGTAAAGGGATCTTGGGCAGGATCATTGCATTACTTTATAGGCATTTAGCAGAAGCTGTTACTTTTTTTGGGCAATGTTATCCATTTATGCAGCTGGATATTTTTACTGAGGCAATTGTGGGTTAAGTACCTTGCCCAAGGATACAGCAGCAATGCCCCAGTGGCGAATCAAACTGGCAACCTTTCAGTTACAAGTTCTGCTCCTTAACCACTTTGCTACTCTGCAGCCCCGTCAGTATCATCAGTATAAGTTTGTAGTGCCGCCATTTTTGAGATGGTAAAGGAAAAATAATCCAGTCATTTGTACAGAAACGTACAATGGATAACTTGACAGTCATTGTCAAGAGACCCCAGTGCCGTTGCAGTTAATGAAATCCAGTAGAGCGGTATCATCATCCTTTCCCTGTTGTTTTCCCACCCGTTTTCAATAATGCTAATTCAAGGCTGTTGGGTTTCACTGCTTGACAGCGCTGGCTGACAGAGCAAAGAGCCCAGTGTCCACACTGTCGGTAAGTACCCTTTAGATCTGAGCCTTGCTCTTTATTCCTAATGCAGACACGGCACAGCTTGCACTTTCCCATACAGTACTTTGAAGTCGGACCTGAAAAGTAGCGTTTAGATTTTTTGAATTTAGACCACAGGGTGAGGATTTGGAGTAAATCTAAGGAATTAACTATGGATTTTTTAAGTTCACCAAAAGGACATAGCTGATGCAAGCTTACATTGATTAGTTTCAGCAAAAAAACTTCACTGTTCTCCAGAACTGTAAAATCCTTGTGATTTTTATTCTGTTGAACTTGGGTGTTCATACACTACAATTTCTTTTGCACTGTTACTGTGAAATTGAGGTTACTTTTTAAATATGTAAAATACCCTGAGGTTTTTTTTATTGATGCCAAAACTATTTGAAATCTGTTCGAAGTGTCAAATGTAATTCAGGTGCAAGAAACATCCATTCTGTTACAGAGGTGGAAAACGCCCGTTTCAGAAAGTAAAAGTCCTGCCACGTATTTGTTCCACCCATGCACTACACCAGCTGAATTTAATTGGCACAACTCTTCAGCCAGGTAGAGGAGCTAACTAGTGAAATCACCTTGTTAAGTGAATGGCTAGACCAAATACATGGCAGGACTTCTACTTTCTGAAGCTGGGGTTTTCCACCTCTGTACTGTTGTGTCAGTTGCTGACATTAATGTTGACCAAGGATCTGCAACTGTGCATTATTTAAATCAGTGTTTCTCAATCCTACTCCTGGAGCCCCCCTGTCCTGCATATCTTCTATCTACCTTTGCTCCAAACACACCTGATTGAAATGACTAACATGCTCTTGATTAAATCAGGTGTGCTCAGCTAATCAAAAGTGCCACTGATGAGTTCAGTCAGGTAGGTAGAGCAGGGAAAGATGGAAAACGTGCAGAGCCGGGGGGCCCCAGGAGCAGGATTGAGAATCAGTGATTTAAATATTAGGGAGGTGACGGAGACAGGGTGCTCAGTGCTGACTGTGCGTGTGTGTTGACAGCGCGCCGTTGCAGCTGCGGGAGCTGGTCAACTGCCGCTGGGCGGAGGAGGTGACCCAGCAGCTGGACACGCTGCAGCTGTGCAACCTCTCCAAGCACGAGGAGAACGACAAGGACAAGTGAGTGCGCGGCTGCGGCCGTCCCAGGGGCCCCCGCTCTCTGCACCCCGCGCCCCGGTGGCGCTCCGCTCGCGCTCATTCGTCAGCAGTCGTACCCTCCCGCTCCTCTCACGCCCCGCTCTCTCCTGCTCTGGAGTCAGTCTCCCGTAAAGAACGGCTCAATGCCAGGCAAGGATCATTTTAAAACGCGGAGTGACGCAAACCCCAGCAGTCTCTGCTGCCGTTTTGATATTCACGCGCTCCGGCATACCCACCCATTCTTTTAGTCGATGGTAATTGTAGATGAAGGTTGCCCAGCGGTCTTTGATTATGGGTCGAGTCGCAGGACAATTTGTCGGGTGGTTGACCTTGCAGGCCAGCGCTGACACCTCCCGTGCCTTTTCTCCGCAGGTGCGAGAATCACCACGAGAAGCTGAGCGTGTTCTGCTGGACCTGTAAGAAGTGTATCTGCCACCAGTGCGCTCTGTGGGGGGGCATGGTCAGTACCTTTAGGAAAGCGAACATCAGTGGCTCTTGCCTCAACAGAAGTGTCATTCTCACTGCTGCAGGCCCTTGCTGCAACCTTTGGGCCTCTGGTGATGTTGAAATGGACCACAGAGAATACGCTATTTACTTATGTTGACGTGAAGCCCAGTGTTCAATGTAGTATGCATGAAATTCTGTTACAAGCACAATCCTATTGGTTTAGAATTTGAAAGAAATTAGAAAATGCGCATTCACACTTGGTTTGTGGTGCTTCACTGAAAACATTACATTATTATTTTTCCAAGAGTGTGTAATATTTGTGCTTAGAAAATGTTTGCAAATTATTCACAGCTAATCAGAATGTTCCCATTCTGTGAGAATGCAGTTCTTAGTACAGTAAATAACATATCTGTGAAGGTTGAGACATGTGACATTTGAACTAGGGGCCTGGAATGTAGATATGTAAATCAATGAGTGATGTATAGATCTGCTGCCATTTTGTCTCTCAGCATGGAGGGCACACCTTCAAGCCGCTGGCTGAGATCTATGAGCAGCACGTGACCAAGGTGAACGAGGAGGTGGCCAAGCTGCGGCGGCGCCTGATGGAGCTCATCAGCCTGGTGCAGGAAGTGGTGAGCAGCTTCCAGCCACCGTGTCACTAAAGGGCACAGGGTGTACCTTCCGCATCAACGCCAGGTTTATTTAACCTGCAGGCCATTCGGGTCAATAGTCTTTTCCACAGTGTTGCTGTGCCACTACTACACCAACGCCTAGCTTGGCTTGGATTATCACATCACTGACCATCTACTACCTTGCATTTCTAACAGGAATTTGAAATTAATTTGTTTTGACGATTTTTGTAAATGCTTTCATGGAAGATGGACATGGGCCAGAACACAGATTTTATGTTCCTTACAATGCTGATCAAAATAGCTTGTTTATTTAGCCACTGTATATTATGGAATCTGTGGTATTTTCCCAGAGAGTATTTTTTCCCCAGAGATGAGACATTTTCTGCAAGCAAAATATCAAGTGTCCACTAGGTGGCACTGTAGCATAAATGAAGTACATTTCACGAGATGAAGTGTGATGGAATGGGTTTCACTCTGCATGTGGCTAGCAGTGGTTGTGGAGGTTTTGCTCATTTGTCTGTGCTGGACATTGTGATTTGTGAGCTGTGACATCTATACTGTCGTGCCGCCTGTCTCAGGAGAGGAACGTGGAGGCGGTGCGCGGGGCGAAGGACGAGCGTGTGAGGGAGATCCGCAATGCGGTGGAGATGATGATCGCCCGGCTGGACAACCAGCTCAAGAACAAACTCATCACCCTCATGGGTGCGGGCAGGCAGGGCCTCACCACCTTCATGATTGGGTCTGGGTTGTAGGCCTCCGCCATTGAAATTCACCTGGGTTTCTAATGTGTCCCAACAGGTCAGAAGACCTCGCTCACTCAAGAGACAGAGCTGCTGGAGTCTCTGCTTCAGGAAGTGGAACATCAGGTACTTCAGGAGAAACACTCACATGTAGAAGCAGCTTCCAAAGCTGAATAGCGTTGTATGTGTAGACAGGTTATGACACATCTCACTCACTGTGGGATTGTGATTATTATTGTAGAGGCAGTGGCTCAGGTCCTCCACACATCTTTTTGTGTGAGGGAATGCAGCATACTGATTATAACTAACAGTAAATGCTAGCAACAGATTTCTAAATCGGTTCCATAACATTCCAGATCTTTTCACATTCCAGTTTGCTATTTGTGAGGCACTTTTATTCCTGAAGTCTAAATGTGATAGTAAACCTTAATGTCTGGTGGTACCAGTGAGAAAACAAATGGACATACTTGTGCTTGCAGCCTCCGGTCTGCTACTTGTTTGAGAGTGTGTGTCTCTCGCAGGACTTCCTGCGTTGTCCGTTGCTTTGTGGAGGGAAGTGTTCAGGCGGAGAGTGTGAAGTGAGTGTTAATGGTGGCAGCAGGGTGCAGGGCACTGGGGGAGGCTGGCTGGTTCATTTTTGGGCGCTGTGGCTCGAGCGTCAGATCAGGAGTCCCGCTCAGCCAGGCCGCTTCATTACCCTCCCGTCGATTGCATTCGCACGTTTGACACTGTGCTCGGCCTCACGGCAGAATTTCACAGAGCTCCTCAAAGGGGCCTCAAGGTGTCTGCTGACTTCCTCTGTTTCCCGTCTGTAAGTAGTATTTCTAACCCTTCACACGCTGGCAAACTGAACGCTCACTTCCTCCGAAGAGAACGGAAACATCCTGGGTTGTTTCGGTCCAGAGCACCTCACGCACAGTGTGAAGCTAGGTGATGGGGTCTGGTTTGAAAGTGCGTGTTCAGTGCCTTGAAGGTGTGTGTGTGTGTGTGTGTGTGTGTGTGTGTGTGTGTGTGTGTGAGATATAGAGGTTGTTGGTGACAGCACAGGCCTTTTCCTGTCCCCTTGCAGCTGCGCTCCTGCAGCAAAAGTGAGCTGATCTCCAAGAGCCCAGAGATCCTGCTCATGTTCCAGCAAGTGCACCGGAAGCCCATGCAGTCCTTCGTCACCACACCTGTCCCACCCGATTTCACCAGGTACGCCCCCCCGCATCCTCCCCCCGCAGAGCTCCCAGTGCTCAGGGCCGTGGGGAGTTTGGAAATATCCAGCCCTGTCAAAGACACTCCTTGCCTGTGAGTCATGACACAACTGGGACTGTCCATTTAGGGAGCTATGTGCTGTACGACCTTGCAGGTGTTACCGAAGCATTTGGGTAAAGGTGGTTTTTAAAGAGTGGAGGAACAACAGACCGTGTAGTTCTGCTGTCTCTGTTGCAATGCAGTTTTTTGCACTTGTGAGTATTTCTGCTCAGGTGCATCAGATAAAAATCAAATAAAAATAAATAGGGTTGACTCCCTTTCCCAGGGGCTGATTAAAAATCCTTGAACATATTTTATGCTGGAAAGCTATGGGAAAGTTAGAGGAAATGGTCAAAGTGTCCTTGAAAAGTCGTGGAAAAAAGTGCATTCTTTAAGGATACCTGAACAGGTCCACCTTTTATTTCTTATCGATTAGTTTGTCATTTACAACCGTAGTAATATCAGTGTGCTAATAAAAAAAACTTACTGACTTGTGTACTTAAAGTTGTGGGTAGTTCCATTTCAGTTAATTAAATTAAAGGAATTCTTGAATTGAGAATTGCCCATCATTTTCTAAGATTTTTAAATTGGCTAATTGATTTTCAATTAATCTCCTGAATTGACTGAATTGAATTGGAATTTACCATCTGATGCTAAGCCCAGGATGAGAAGTCACTGGTGACTGACATTTACTGCCAGGAGCATTCACAAGTGTGTTTTTCCATGCAGGCACAAAATATTCTTTAAAGTGACGTCTCTTGGGTTATATTTATTCAATTCTCAGAATTTCACAGGAGTTTGATCATTGCGTCCATAAAATTAATCCTTGAAAAAGTCGTATCTTAAGAATCTCATTGAGGAGTCTTGGAAAACGTATATCCGATCTGAGTGAGAACTTGTGATGAATTGCTGCTCAGCTTTAATACAGAGGCCGCTCATTAGGGTCGAGTGAACTGTGTCTGGCTGTGATTGGTAAGTGTGGGATACCAGACTGTCTCTCAGTGTTCAGATATTAATTCCTGACAGAAGCTGGGGAGCTGGTGCTCCCTCGAGATGCCGAACGCTAATGCTGCAGTGAGCTTAGCAGGCACAGACGGCTTGATAAATAAATCATTTGGGATAATGAAACCCCCCCCCAAGCATCACTGCTGCACACTGGTTTCATTGGAAATATAGTACACAATATTAATAGACTGTCAGGTGTGTTAAGAAACCCAGTGTTTCTGAATCTGCACCTGCAGTAAATTGTCAAATCCTCATGGGGGCCGGGAGGGAAGGAGGGCCATTTGATGATGCTTCATAGGTCTTTCACCTCGTTTTGTCCAGCCATTGCGCTGGCGTCTAACGGCGTTGTTGTTGAATTGTGATGCACTGCGCTTTCAGGTCTCGCACAGTGTGCTGTGCGAGTGCTGTGGCTGGTGAGGAGAGCGATGGAGCGGCAGGTGGAGGTGTCTGTGTTGAGGGGATGGTTTGATGTTATGCGTATATTCTGCCTGCTGTGAGTGCTCCCTCAATGCTAATGGCCTCAGTCTGGGACACTTGCCATTTAAATGTGCCAAAGTAGCACGGTCTCTTAAATAATATTTTATTAATTTAATCAGCTTAAATATGTTTTTGCCACTTGCCCTTCATAAACTCTTAATCAGTGAATTGATTCCAGACCACTTAAGGAATTTTGCAATTTATACTGACCTGAATGTGCTTTTGACATTAGAATTACAAGGTGCTTTAGTGCTGAATTTTGTATTTTCAAATGCCAACAGTTCCCATAAATATGATTTCCTGAATATGACTTTCTTGATATTTTTAAATCTTTATGGTAATGTTTTAGACTTAAATAAAAGCAGAAATGTCAGAGATGACTTGCTGATTATGCGTGGAGAAGGCTTTTTTTCTTCTCCCTTGGCCACCTTTTCTAATCAATCCATTTTAATGAAACATGAAAAACAACATAATCTGTTACTGTTCAGAACTCCGTGTGATGCATTTATGATTTTGGTTGCCTGTTTTGAATTCTGTGTCGAAGCATTGATTATCCAGCGAGTCTGCTGCCCTTGTGAATGTGTAATTAGAATGGCCATCTAGCTTATTTCAGGAATAATTGATCACATTTACCAAGTGCCATTATGCAAAAGCACTCTTAATAATGCTGTAAGTCAGTAAATGACTTGCTGGTGCATGTGTTCTGGGTTCCTTGAAATGCACCACCTTTCCTCATTACAGGGTTTAGCAGCACATATAAGGACTGAATACCATTCAGCCATCTCAGTCGCCCACATTTCAGTCCTAGAGTCCAAAGACAGCGTTGGCCCCTTGTGTTTGCGCAATATGCTGAATCCCTGATGTGTTCAACGTGCATTCTGTAATAAGAAAAGGAAGGGAAATGTCACGGCTTTATGCACATGAAATGGAGCAGGCTGAATGTTCTGCACTGTCCTGTGTAATCATGGACACGGACAGGAGATTAATGGAATACACACCAAGAGTGGGAGCATAAAAAAAAAAAACTGTTCTCGAAGTCTTTCAAAGGAGTGCAGGACTGGGGTGGTCTGAGTGTGTGTCTGTAAAGCATTTTTATATTCAGCTTGGCTTTTGTGTGTGTGTGAATTTGTTTCATATACGTAAATGTTTAGTGGCATAATCTGCGCCCCTTCACATTTAAACCGATTTTTGTTTAATATTGATGTTAAGATCCAGTGAAATATACCTTGATAAAGTAGGATAACATTTTTTCTTCAGTATTTTTAAGCTGTGCAGTGATTTGTGAGAAATGCCTGCATTCCTGCTGAATGATGACTTCCAAGTGACAGCATAGTAAACGCAGCAAATAACGGGTAGTAAAAATGACCAATAAAACTGGGAATGAAGTTCAGCGCCGCCTCGGCTGTGTCTCCCACCTGAAAGCCTTCTTTGAGCGCCGCGACGTTTATTTGGAACGTTGAGCCACGTCGCTGTTTTTGCCGTAAATGAGCAAGCACAGCTTTTTTTTAATCCTCCACTGGAGGAAAGCCACAAAGGGTGGCTCGAGCAGGGATACAATCTGCACTTAATGAGACGGAATAATTGAAATGGTGGAAGGAGGAAAAAATCGCTCTGAATCGCGAGCTCCATGTTGGAAGGGACGCTCCCGTGCCCCGCAAAGAGCCCGTTCACCTCCAGGAAAATGAACCGGCCGTCGCAGTCTGTTTAAGCCCATCGGTGCTCACCTCACCAGGTGCTGCGGAAACATTGTTGTTAACAGGTATCGACAAGAAGCCACTGGTTAGCATCCAGAGCTGCTGGGCAGGTGAAGGAAGGGTTAGTTTTTGTTTTTGTTGTAAAGTATTGACTCTCTGTTTAAAGAGTGCTTACCGCTCGATGGTGGCATAACCAGCAACTCAGATGTGAAGGAACTTGGAAGACAATGAGAATAATATGATTGAATATTAAGTCAGTCAAAAATAACTTTCTGCAAGCAAAAAAGACATTTACAGCTGCAAGCACTGTATTTATAGATTTGCAACGTAATGCATATTTTCTTCTCTGCAGTGAGCTGGTTCCAGCCTATGACTCAAGCACTTTTGTCCTGGCAAACTTCAGGTAAGTGTGGGTTTTCCATCATTCCTGGTTATTTTAAGATGCGAGAAAGAACACTTTGGGAAGGTACCTGATGCTAGTCCTGTGGGGTGTTGCATAACCAGGAGACGCTGTGTTTACTCAGAGGTCGCAAGGCGTTCTCCATCAGCCGCAGCGGGGAAGAACACAATAGACAACCATTGGAGTTGTGTGCACCACTTCCGAATGGATCACTAAAAGCAGTGCATATAAACTCAAAGCGGGGAGGAGAGAAAAATCTTTTACAAGGGGACTGACTTGCTCTGCGGTTGACTTCAGCAGCCTTGTGATTCAGTATTGTCTTGAAACTGTGTTCCCTGTTCAATGTGCAGTACGCTGAGACAGAGGGCAGATCCCGTGTACAGTCCACCTCTGCAGATATCCGGACTGTGCTGGAGGCTGAAGGTTTATCCAGTAAGCTGCTGCCCTTTGTGTCTGAAACATTAAGTTGCTAGCTGACAGTCACTCAAACATTGTCCCCCAGCCATATTTTCTGATTTGTACGTATCGTAAGACAGTTGCTTTTTGGTACATTAGGTGCGCTGAGCGCGAGGGTGTAGCCATCTCTCACTCTGACCTTTGGTTCTTTCTTGTTCGCTTTGGAGGGTTGGGCGCAGGTGGGTCTTGTTGGCTGCTCTGAGTATGCGCGTCTGTATGTCTCTAGGACGGGAATGGTGTGGTGCGGGGGAACTACCTCTCAGTCTTCCTGGAGCTGTCAGCTGGACTGCCCGAAACCTCAAAGTACGTGTTCCCTTTCCTCCCCATGACTAATACGTAAACATATAGTTAATTCTCTGTCCCTCACATCCAGAGTGATCAAATCTGCAAAAAAGTGAAAATGGAGAAGCTCGAGGGACGTTATCTTACGGTGTGGGTGGGATTAGGATCACACAACCTTAAGACCACAAACCTTTGTAGGAGCACAAAAAAAGAAACACTTTTTTCGGAACACAAGGAACACGAAATAAAATTTCAGTTCTGTCAGCGCTCTCATTTCCTCCTCGCTTGTTTGCCACATTGAATCTAGAGGCGCAACCTCAGCATCCTGTTTGTTTTTAAGGTACGAGTACCGAGTGGAAATGGTGCACCAGGCATCCAGCGACCCCTCTAAAAACATAATTCGGGAGTTTGCCTCAGATTTTGAGGTGGGGGAGTGCTGGGGGTACAACCGCTTCTTCAGGCTGGACCTCCTAGCGAGTGAAGGTTATCTCAACATGCAGACAGACACCCTTGTGCTGCGGTAGGTGGCTCTTCATGTCAGTGTGAAGTGTAGAGCTTCTCGAGACACATTCTTCCTCCACTGTTGGCTTGCCATTTTGGATTCTCACTAACTTAGACATGTTAAAATTTTACAGCAGTCAGATGTTCAGATCAGGAAGTTAAAGCTGGGCCATTGTCGAGAATTTTTCAATAGATGTGACATCTGTTAAAAATCCAGTACCAGTAACTGGTTGTCAGACTGACTGCTGCCTCTGCCTCGTTCAGGTATCAGGTGCGATCGCCCACGTTCTTCCAGAAGTGCAGAGACCAGTACTGGTACATCAGCCATCTAGAGTCAGCGCAGACCAGCTACATTCAGCAGATCAACAATCTGAAAGAGGTGCGTGCCACGGAAACCCCGCAAACGTTCAGCCTGTGCCGTGCGAGCTCGTCCCTGCCTGCCTGTCGCTGACCGTGCCCGCGTCGCCTTGGTTACAGAGGCTGGCGATCGAGCTGTTCCGCCGGCAGAAATCTCGCAGCTCCTCCCCGCCCGATCGCCGCCTGGTCACCCCGGCGTCCGAGAGGGACCCCCGGCCGGGGAAGGGAGGCGCGGCGGAGGACAGCAGCCGGGCTGCAGCTGCCGAGGCCAAGGAGGAGGAGGAAGAGGAGGAGAAGACCCAGCACGACGACTCCAACGTGAGTCAGCGGATCCATCTATATTAATCCCTCTGCAGACAGCATGAAATTAAAAGGGTTGTTTTTTTTTTTTTTTTTTTTTCTACTTCAAATTGAAGGTTGTAGAGGCTTCTGGCTTAACATTCGGGGGGGTTGGGGGGAGGATTTAGGCTCTGTTGCTACACAGTTTGGTTAAGTTCTCCTCGAGCGATAAGAAGGGAAACGCGCTTCATTGCCTTGCATTAAAGCTGTCGCTGCTGCTCAACGTGCTTTATGTAATGCAGTGACCATATGCGCCATCACAAGCCATAGAGTCAGACGAGCTTCACAGCACCAGAAGCTCTGAACGGGAAACCGGCGCTCGAGTGCCTCCAGGAACCTGCCAGAGGGGGGTTTATATATATTACGGGCCTGTGAACGCTGTGCTTTCTTGTGGTCAGGAGCTGTCGGACGGGGATTTGGAGGTGGACTGCCTGACGGGCGACGAGGAGGTCAACCCCCTGGACGGCAGCAGCACCTCCGGGAGCTCCACGGCCACCAGCAACACAGAGGAGAATGACATCGACGAGGAGACCATGTGAGTAGCCGCCCGCGCCAAGAGCTCCAGAAGGACTCTTACGAGAGAGCATCTGGCACAGAAGGGCTCGCACAAGAGCATCTGGTTCATCCCGCTCAGTCACTGTCCTGCATTTTAATTAGCGCTGCCAGCTCCCACACTCCTCTCTCACTCAAGTCCAGAGATTCAGCCTGGTTTTCAGAAGTAAACCTGATGGAGTTTGACCTCGTCTGAATATATCAGTCTGAACCGAAACGAGGTTGGTCTCTTTCATTCGGACTTTTGCCAGATAAAAATGAAGGCCTCCTGTAGTCTAAGCATGATGGTTTGTTCCTAACAGATAAAGCTTGCCACAGTGCATCACTCAGGACAAATCACATCGCAGTTAGATTAAATGGAGGCTTTACAATGTTTATTGACAGGGGAGACACTTTGTTCAGTCGTATTCAGCGAGAATCCGGGAAGTCATCAAACATGCCCGTCGAGTCACCACTTCCCGTGCTTTAACTCATGTCATCCCTGGTCTCCCTCCTTCCCTGTTAACTGTTAAATCCGATAAGACACTTGTGAGTCATTTCAGATCCTGTGTGCTTCCAGTCACGTGTCCAAGCCCCCTCACTGGCTTCTGCAGTGACTGCACTTGTGTGTGGATGCATTCACACCACCTATTCACCATCCTTCCCCTCCACCAAACGGTTCTCTTGTGCATGTTCTCTGTGCTTGGCTTCAACAAAGGTCAGCTCGGGTCCTGTAGGAAACTGCTGCCAGGTGGCAGGCCTTTCCGACATGCCCTGTGACCATCCTCTCATACCCTGCGATGTCAGCAGGCCTTTTTTGCTCGGCCCATATTCCCAGATGTGTTCCTCACTCTATATATAGACCCTCCTCTCAGAGCCAGAAGCACTGCAGGGGTTTTCTGAGTCACTTCGCAGCAGGGGTCGGTACGTTTCTGTCGTCTCTCCTGTCCCCGTCAGCTCTCCGGGAGGCCCAGACGAACACGCCCCTCCGGGGCCCGTCCACGCCCTCCGGCCGCCCCCTGATTCATTGTTGCCCAGAGTTAGTGTTCCACATTGTATTGATTCCACTGGAAGCGTCCCGCCGCAGAGCGGGTAAATGTAATGGAGCGCCGGGGAATTTAATCATCACAAAGAGCGTCCCGGTCAGGTTACACGGAAACACAGCCCCGGCTGATTGATGAGCTCCTGGAAACGAGTGAGCTTCCTTTCTCCTTCCAGAGAACATCATGAAAGCTGAGGTCATGCGGATTTAGATTTACTGTTTTTGGCTCGTAACCCGTCCCGCCCCCGGTTGCTTTCCACTCCCTCCGCATCTACGGGGCTCTTAAAGGACTCCCTGCAGTAGCCAGACAGGCACCCAAGAGGACTTCGTCCTGCCCTGCACACATTGTGAGCATCTCGGGTGATGCCTGAAAATGTGTTTATGGCTTTTGTCTGTATTTTCCTTGAAAGGAAAGCATGCTGGAAAGGATCTGATATCAAAATTACACACAACACTGTCTTCAGTTCTGGGTGACCTGTGTCACAAGGGAAAGCGGCCTATGTGAACGACTCCAGTTGTCTTTCTTTAAGACCTGTTTCTGATCTCTAAACATCACCACCATAGTTGACACCCACATGATGGGTTTGATTGTAGAATGTGTGTGTGTGTGTGTGTGTTGGATGTTGAACAGTGTCATGAGAGGTACTCATAACATTTTGACAAGGTTGGCAGGTTTTAAGTGGTTGCCTTTTTTGGCTTTACTTGGGGGTGTCATTGTGCATGCATGACTTCATCTAGTCCCTGTGTCAGACTCCACCAGCTAGGTTTGTTTTCCCTTCTTACTGTCTCAAGCATTAGCATCAGTTTCCTGTGTACGCCATTTAGAGCCTCTTCATTCACCTCCATGGGAATTGTCTTGGAAGAACCTCTTTCATGGAAAATAACCTTCCGTCAGTTTTTATTTGTTGGATGTAGGGTGTTTTCATATATTTTGCTGATTTTAGAGCATTTCTCAGCAACAGCCAGCACCCATTTTTATCATATTTTCTATGAGATGTATGCACACTGCTTGAACAGGGCCTTCAGAGTGGCTCTCCCCTGTGTGCCTCCAGGTCTGGGGAGAACGATGTGGAGTACTCCGGGCATCTGGAGATGGAGGAAGGGGAGCTTCCAGAGGATGCGGCTGGGGCAGCAGGTAATTGGCTTTACTCCCTTATCGAATAACGATTATGTTACATCCAGGGCCCTTGCTGCGAGTCTAGACTGAGCCGCCCGGCCCGGGCCCAGGTTTGAGTCTGAGCTGCGCCATGTGCTGACAGCGTGTGGGAGCCTGCTGCTGTAGAGCACAGTTGGCTTCGCTGCGCCGTGGGAGTGTGGGTTATGCTGGCCAGGGCTCCCATCCCAGCTGCTTTCACACCCTCTAGCACCTTATGAGGCACCTGCGTATGAATCAGATGACATCAGCGCTGATGTGCCTGCCCTCCAGTCAATGATTGCTTTGCCGTAGTGCACTGTAGGACTTGTCAATACACTGTTTTCACACGACGAGTGTGTTGGAGAATTGTATTTGTTGCACTTCAGTGATACACTTCATGGAGGGTGTCGCTGACAGGCACACACTACTCCTATGAGTAACGTTTCCTAAAATGTGGCAAAAAGGCAAAAAGCTTAAAGGAAATGTTTTTTAAAAAAAATTTTAAAGAAAAAAGTCCTGTTCCTTTTTCAGTAGTCCTTATTTTGACATGCTAAAATTATACAGTCCATTGACAGTTCTTACCTTAAAGGACCATCAGTCTTTTTGGCTAGACAACAAACAATGTGTGACTGACATCATGCCCACGGGAGTGTTTTGCTGTGGGCTTCCTTAAGTCTTCAGTGCTCAGGATCTTTTGACATGGATTGAATGTGCCTCGAGGAGGACTCCATTTGCAGTTGGAAAGATCACTTTTTCAATCCCACATGGGGCAAGTGCTGTGTGTAGTGGATGTATTATATATTACTGCTCTATTAGAAAACAATTGTGTGCATCATTAGGACTGCTAAATATAGTGCATGCTTAGTTAATTTTTTCATTGCCATAAGTTTTACATGACATCTTGAACATGACTGCTTGAATATTCACAGTGACGGAACATTTGTACGTTTTGAAAAGTCTTTATAATATCATAAATATAATAAAGTTTTACCTTGTATTTAAAGTTCTGCTTCCCATCATTTGGCTGGGAAATCTCTGAATAGCATTGTCCATCTGCTCTTGTTGAGGACATTGTTCTCTAATGCTTTCAGAGAGATTAAGAAGTGCCCGTAGTCATACAGTATCCCCATGCTTAAAAGTGGGTAAAAATGCAGGGAGATTTAATATTCAAATTTATTCATTAAAACTTGCAAAATTAACAGTGTGGCTGCCATTGAACTTTTCCTCTATTGTAGATATTTGATAATATTTCAATCTTTTAATCTTACAGGTTTAAATGGCAAAGTATGTGACCTGAATGATTTTTAGATAATTGTGTTGCTTTGTGTTGGTAACTCAATTTTTTTCCTGACAATGAAATGGCCGTCCTTCGTAGGTGAAGGAGATTGAATCTTGGCAAATGTGCGCCGTCTCGCATTGAGGAGGGCATGACCAAAGGCCTCGGCAGCTGTGGCCACAGTTCTGACTTTAACAATCCAGCTTGCTTTACTTTCTCTATAGGAACTTTACCAAGACTGCAATGCGCAGTGCTATTCTGTTTGCCTTGCTGATCCCCCCCCCCCCACAACCTGTCATTCTCAGGGGGTTCGAACCCGAGCGCACGCGGCCTGCGGCGTGGGGCGTCTGGCCTGGCCTCTGCCCCCAGCAGCAGCAGCAGCCTGCTGGAGATCGACCCGGTCATCCTCATCCAGCTGCTGGACCTGAAGGACCGCAGCAGCGTGGAGTCGCTGTGGGGGCTTCAGCCCCGCCCGCCCGCCTCCTTGCTGCACAGCACAGGTAGGAGCGGCTCGCTGTGCCGATCACACGCCCGGCCGCACGTCCGGCGTCTTCCTCGCGCCGCGCGGAGCTCTGGAACGTGACGGGTGCCTGTGCTTTCGTGGCTGCAGTTCAAGTGCACTCCAGGAAGGAGCGTGAGCGGCGGCCGCAGGCGGTGCGGCGGTCGGCCCCGGACTCCGGGGTCCTGATCCGGCTCAAAGCCCAGATGGCGGAGGTGCGCAGCAAGATGACGGACGTGAAGAGCCAGCTGGAGGCGCGAGGGGGCGGGGATTCGAGGGCCGGACCCTCGGGGCCGGTGGTGGAGCAGGGGCCCCCCGCGGACTCCGACTCCAGCATGCGCCGGAAACCCACAGACCTGGAGCTGCTGGGGAAGGGAGCTGTCGCACCAAGACACTGCCGCAACGGTGAGCGTCTCGAGGGCTGGCATGGGCACGATGTGTCTGATTAACCCAGCTCAGCCGATGAGTTCAGAACTGGACTAGTGATATAAAGAGACATGTAGAGCAATTTTTTCCATAACAAGCATTCATCTTCAGTTTGCATTGCCGTTGGTCTTTCTTTATAGACAGGAGGTAATATTACAGATAGGGTCATGCCAGCATAGCGGGCATGCTGTGATACACTGTCCTCTTCACATTTTATGTTTCACATTTTTTTAGTAGGAGTGTTCCTATGATTCACATGCACATTGAGTCTGAAAACCCCTACACTGCACAGCGTCCAATATTAAATGGTTTAAGTGTCTTGTTTATATTGTCCTACTACACGGTTTAAGCAAACGCAGCCAGCAGACGACGTGGGCGGTGCTGCTTTGTGCTGGAGGTAATGTGTGCCGGGTTCGTTGTGCAGGTGGGAAGAAGGCCCCCTCCCCGAAGCAGGAGGCCGGCGGCGCGGCGGGCGGGCTGCCCCTCCCGCTGCGCAGGGCCGCGGACGCTATGGACAAGGAGCTGAGGGGCCAGGGCGGGGACGCTGCCAGCGACAGGGAGCCCTCGTCCAGTGGAGAAGGTCAGCGCTCCGGCTGGATGCAGCTCGGAGTTTAACTTTTCCAAAGCAATAAAATGAGTTACCTGTTCTCTGAACTCTCGGCACACGGCAAGGATTGATTGCTGAGCGCTGACCGTTGGGTCATTGTCTGCAAATGAACGGCAGTCCTGTGTGGCCGGTGCCGGGAGGGTCCTGACCGATGCCGTGTGTTCGCAGGGGCCCTGAAGCCGCGCAGCGCGCACAGCTCCCCTCCCTCCCTGGGCAGCTCCAGCTCCTCGGACAAGCCATCCAGCTCCAAGCATGACGAGCCGCTGTACGGAGCCGCCGGCTCAGACCTGTTCGGCATCGCCGGGCTCAACGGGATCGTGCCCATTGCCAAGTCGCGCAGAGCTCCATCCATGGGGTGAGCGCCCACCCTGCAGCCATCACTCCTGAGGCGCATAAAGGCATCCACAACTGTACAGTTTTAAAAGGCCTCATTCATGTCTTGACCACTCAGTTACAGTTCCAACGTTTATTTGATCTAATCAGAATAGTTGAGGTGACGGTGAAGAGGAGAGCACACAGGAAGTGCCTTCCTTGGTGTAATACAAGGGCGTTTATTTTTAGCCATTGTCATAGGAGGGATTAGTATTGGAAAGTTGTGTGACGTTTCTGTACTCGCTGTTGTCAGTCACTTGTCGTTAAAAGCACTGCAGAGTGAGAGCTACGTGGGTGGTAGCAGAGGGTGGGAGCGGATGTGAGGGCACTGTGCCCTGAGAGGAGGGAGGCTGGGGTGAGGCGAGGTGACGGCTTGCGCTCTGTGAGCCGACCTGCACTGATGCAGCTGCCGTCCCCCCAGGGCCGGCTTGCTGACGGACAGCTCCCTGGACTGTGACCCAGAAGGCACCAGCGAGATCCGGGAGTCCCTGCTGGCGCTCTCCGAAGGGACTTCCTCGCGTCCTGACGAAGGTGAGAGAAAGGCCCGGGGGCTTTAACCGCTGTGCCAGACTGGCCTCCCCTGTTTTTTATGTGCTAGCTGACCGGGCCTCCAGTCACGCTCTGTCAGTGGGCTGCCTGCCTCAAGTACCTCGGAAACAGAATTGGAAGCCAAAGCACGGCTCAATGTGCTTTATCTGATATCTTAACATTCCATGAAGCTTCACCTTGTAAGTCCAGTCTTACTCGCTCCCTGTTGGGAGTCTCCAGGAAAAGGAGCTGTGGAAGCCGCAAGGGTGACCCCGCGGCCTCGGCCGTGCCCCGGTAGCTGGCGGTGTGGAAGCGCAGTGTGATGAGCGGCTGTGTGTGCTTCCGCAGGGCTGCTGTGCCAGAAGCAGACGCTCCACCTGCTGCCCGGGATGAGCAGCGACAGCGAGATCGAGTGCGACACCGAGAACGAGGACGAGGCGGTGGCCCTGGAGGCCGGAGACTGCCGCTACGACACCCGAGCCCTGCCCTGCCCAGGTGTGTCCGGCCGCCAGCTCTGACGCTGACCCAACCCCTCACAGCCCTCTGAAGCCTTAAAAACCACCATACAAGACTTTAATGCTTTTTTACTGCCACCCCGAAAGGGGCTGGAAAACATTTTTATACGCTACTGTATAGGTGCCTTTCCACAAGGTCTGAAATGTTTTGAAAGTACTTCAGACTGATGGGAACTGTTGTCCCTTTCTGCAGGGGACCAGCTGAGCTCTGATGACTTGAGCTTCACTGCAGGGGAGGCGACTGAGAGGTGATTCCTCTCCCAGACCGCCGTCTGCAGTGCTTCTACAGAGGGGCACTCGTGCTGCTGTACAGAATGCACAGTATTTGTCTGAAGTTCATCCGCTCTTGTGTGCTCGTAGAGTCTTGCATGCGGTTTCTCATTTTCGGTCCCACGGTCACTCCGTGACACAAGTGCTACGATTCCGTTTAGCAAACTTCATGATGAATGTCGACTGAAAAATATACGGTCACTAATAACTCTTTGTATATATGTGTAAATGGAAGAGATGTAAGATGGTCTTGGGTAAATGGGAGACAAGGTATTTTGGGAGAGAATTTACTTAAGGTTTGTGCAGCATTTAAGTTGCACTGCCTTGTGCAGTGAGATGCCAGTCATCTTGGTAAACGCATAATTAAATGAATGATTTAAAAGACACATCAGTGGGCTGCTCTTAAGTACTTTAAAGCAGAATAACTCAAAGGCTTGTTTGCTGTAATGTGTGTGTAAGCAGCTTGTTGGCTTTGGAGGAAGGTAAAATCCTGCCATGGCTCCTGTTGTTCCAGCTATTTTTTTCCTGAAATGTGTGGTTCAGCTGGCAGTTGTACCTGATCAGAGCTCACTGTCCCTTGGCTTGTGGCCATGAATTGAAGGAATTGTGTAGTGAGTAAGTAACAACAAACTGGCTACTATGATGGCTAAAATAATTCTCAGTCATTGGCAGGGGCTGTAGTCAACCTCTAAAGCTCACTGCAGGTGTGGTGCACAGCTGGAGTAGGAATATGGGCCTTTGCTGCTTGTATTTAAAATGCTTCCCTGTAGACCTTGTTGATGTGTCTTGGTATGGCTCTGCCACCTGTCCGTTCATTCTGAAGTGTCTTTTGGTGTGAGAGGAGAATGCAAAGCGTGCAGGATGTGGCCCCATGGAGACGGTCAGAGCGGAGACAGGTAAACACTAATCTGCCTATGTTGTACCTACTGTATAGTCCTGATGAAAAGGAACCAGACATGCTGCTGTGATGGACCTGTCTTGTACTGCTAGAATGTCTACATAATCTATGGCCTGTGTGAAAGACGATGGGTTTGGCTTGTGCCTGGACATGAATGTGTGGATTGGATATGATATTTAATTTATTGAACCTCTGTGCGCTTCTGTTTGTAGTCTTTTGAGATGCAGTATTTGAACTTAGTGCCCAGCCTTGGACAGTGTCTCTCACTTAATAGACATTACGGGCAGGGGAATTGCACCGTTATCCTTGAATATTAACATTCGTTCTGTCGAGAGAGAGACTGTAGAGAAGCACATCTGCTTCTCTGCATTTCCTGTGACTAAGAGTGCTGTCAAGTAGGCGTAGGTTTGTTACAGCTGTCAGGGACTCAGTAGATCATTACTACTTTTAACTGTAATTGGGTATTTTCGGACAAAGTTTACATCTGCCAGGGACCATTCTTGTCCATTCTTATCTGTGCTGTGTGTACAGGAATTCCATGCCAGCAATCATCTCTGAAATGGAACCTTTTTTCTTTCCATTGTTCAGTAAGTTGACCATGTAACAATTGATATTGGTTATATTCCTTTAATAGGATTGAAACAATGTTTTCTTCAAAATTGGTAGGGAATCAAGTGGGGTTCCTTTGTTTTTATATTAATTTTGTCATTTGTATTTGTGCATATTGACCATTTGGTTTTGGTGCTGATACTGACATCTAATATTTGTTGGCGAACGCCAGTGAACTGAAATTATTTATTAGAACTCTAACTTTGGTTGGCACTTAAAAATTGTTTGTGGATATTTGGCATGTTCTACAGTATTGCCATGTGTTCTCCAGTCCTTTAAATGTACAGTGCAGAGATGTCACAGTTATTTCTGGTTGAGTGTGCCGTAATTGGGTGTTGAACGGATGACGTGAAAATGCATAGCAAAATGTCAAATATGTGAGTGTACTGTCAGTGCACATCTTAAATGCACGCTTCAGCCGGAAACCGCTAACAATGTGATTAAAACGCTAGGAAATCCTACACCAAGATGCATGCCCCTTTTTCCGTGTTTCCCCTCTGGCTTGTAATGTCCCCTGTGTGGTCTGAAAAGTGTATCCTCAATTAGTATTTTTCCTCCAGTTTACAGTGCTAGTCCACATTGCAAGTGTGCTTTTACAAGTCCTACGCTGAATGTGTCACCAGTTGCTCTTTGATCTGACATGTGTTCGAGTGGAGAGGAAGGAAGGTGATGCTACAGATATTCCATGTATTATGACCAGATATTCAGCTCCTGTTTCCCCTCCATTGTCCGTACTTGTTTGTCTAGGAGTTTCTGTTTGGAAACGGCAGGCTCTGTTAATGTCTGTGTTGCTCCGCTAGCAGCGGATGTTTTGTTAGACCACACCCCTTCAAGGATATTCAGGACGAATGGGAGCACTCGCAGCTTCGGCCATGGCGGGGGTAGAGCTGTCGGTCTGGAGCGGGCGGAGCTGACTGTCTGGTCGGTATATTGAATATGTGTGCCGATACTGGTGCTGCTGCTGAGCGTGTTATCCACTGGAGCCTTGAGCCGCGCTGCCTCGGGCGCACGGGGTCCAGCTGCGCGGTCGCCGCGGACACTGACTGAACACGCTTCACTCTGTTTGCGTTCGTCTTTCTGCTTATCTGTGAATGGCTGTCAAGTGTTCTTTTTTTATTATTTTAAAAATTCCAGGTGTCCGATTTCTGTTGGTTATGCACATTTATGTTAACAGTAATAAACAAACAAATTAACAAAACATTTTACCGTTGTTTTGTCAAATGTGTTTAAATGGCCACACATGAACGAACAAATGATGTGGTCATCATAGAATTTTAGCGGTGTATTTCACAATTAGCTTACACCTCAGTGCCTGGTTTTTTTTCCCCCCACTTTAAAACATACTTGCTTGTCATGCATAAAATGTGATAACTCCCTCAAACTGTTTTGCACACCACAAACATCATCCATTATGTGTATGAAAGCTCAGTTGTGATACACTGCAGAAATTGCTCTCAACAAAAGTAGAATGGACTCTGTATTCATGAATTGGTCCTTGATTTTTTTAAATATGTCTGTGTGTTTGCACAGGTTATATTATGTAATTGTATGTCTAAGCAGGCTTGTAGCAGAAGCATAGGTTTCAATTCATTTGAATGTAATGCAGCTGTTCCATTGACAGTATTATACATTTTGAGCTTAGTGCTGGATAATGGAAAGGGAGATTGTCTTGGCAAGTCAAATTAAAAAAAAAAAACAAAACCTTTTTTAGAATCCCTCTGAACTGAAAGGTTCATTGTGACATTGAAAATGGGAGGAAAATTACTCCAGAATGAGACCAAGGCCTTTAAAATGCAATATGAAGAGATGTATTGGCATTTTGGTTACTTATGTCTCATCTGTGAGGTCTGCTTAATTACAATGTCTCAAAGCAAAGCAAAAATGGCCTTTGCTGAGATTTGTGTTATACCTCGTATGACTGTAAAAGGAGATGCCTAACTATTTAAGATGCATTTCTACTCATCAGCAGATGTCATCTTAAGATATTACAGTGGGAATTCATAAATCAAGGTTGTAATTCATCAAACCTCATCAACGGTGAAGAGGCGTGCATATCATTGTCAATCCCAGCCATGAGACTGTTGGATAGACCCCATAATACAACACAAGGATGTAAAAACATGGTGTACTTGAAGAATTGCAGCGCAATCACAGTTTTTTGTGCGTTTAGCTGTGTCCCCCCCCCGTGGATCCATTGGCCGTAGTATTTTAAGAAGCTTGCCGTACGGCCGCAGCAGAGCGGCTGGCGACGGGCTGCACAGAGCCCCTGCTGTTATTAATCCCCTGTCCTGCGAGAGCCGCGAGTGCCTGCCATCAGGCGGCAGCTGGTCCAGGGGGAGGCGGCGGTCGCTCTGCCAGGCCCTCGCTCGGGGAGAGGGAGCTCAGCGGCGATTATGTGGGTGAGCGAGCGCTGGCACGGCCGCCGTCCCGCTCGCATCCTGTCCTCTCTGCGCCTCCATGCTGGAGGAGCCGGACCCTGCCAGCCTGGGCCACTCGGGAGGTGCAGACGGCAGACGCGTCGCACCTCAGCCCTCGGCCCGGCCGGGGTTTAGCCCCCTGCACCGCCGTTCCGTTCGCGGTCCCGGCTGCAGTTCGGCTCGTTTTCTGGGTTCCCTCTCCCAGCCGCGGTCGTGCTCGCTCTGAGGCGAGGATTAAACCAGTGCAAATTTAAAACCATTAAAAGCGCCGAGAGCCAAGTGAGTCATCGCCGGCCAGAAGACGTGCGCTGTGCGGTTAGTCATTAACTCATGTGAACAAATCAAATCGCCTCGCCCACCACACTACAGCGTTTTCATATGTTTAAAATGAAATCTCAAAATACCCTCACCAGTACTGAGTGCATGACAGAGGGAGAGGAGATAGTTATCAGTGTAAGTTCAAACCAAATTCAAAATCTAAAACTAGGGAAAAAAATTGAATAAAACGGGTGAATTTCACTGGTTATCTTTTTGCAATGGTATTTGGAAGTATTTGCTTCACTGTTTTTAATGCCGGACCCATTACCTGCTTGTCACCGGGGACATCTGGTAAGGGCTGAGCGTGATTTGGAGCGGATATTGCTCCTTGAGCTTAGAATCGCAGTCTGGCATCTCAGGTCACTAACTTGAGTAGTACCACTCATCTCGTCATTGGTTCTAATTTCCTGCTTCAGATGAATAAATCCCATTTCCCCATCTGCATGCCATTGTATCCATTGTTTCCGAAGGGTAAATCCAGCTTAAGCGTCCGCTGATGTGGCCGATGGGTTTTTCCAGACGCAGGTGTCGGCTGGGGACCGCACTGCCTTGCGCTGAGCCTTATTCTGACAGAGGGTCTATCGTCGCCACATACGGCAGCATCCTCTGCATCTCGGTTGCTGATTTCTCATTCTTTACCCTCCCCTGTGACGTCTGTAGGGTGGCCACGGTTCTAGGGTTTGCACTTCAAACCTTGGCTCAGTTTTTCCTATGGTGGTTTCCCCTGTCTTTTTCCCTCCACTGTCCATAGACCTGCTGCCCATTGTAAGGTAGGAACCTTTGTGTCTGTGTGTGCCCTATTTTGGTGCTATCCATTCCCACCCGTAGGGTTCACCTTCCTCCCAGCTCACTGTGCAAGGATGGATGGACTATTTTGTACAATAAAGGTAAGAAGTGCATAGGCAACAAGTCCCAAATTGCTTTGTATGACTATTAAAAGGAATCATTAAGTGCTGACCTTCAGGTATAGGAAGTGCCTTTACAGAGGACCTGCGTTTCTAATTGGAACATACATGGGCAGCCTGAAATACAACGGCTTTTGTGATTGTCAAAGCTGCTGCACCCCGCCCCCCACCCCCGAGGCAGATCACCATGGTGGAAGTCCCCTTGCCACCCCTGGTCCATTTCAAAATGTCTGTCAATGAGAATGAGGTCGGGGGGGGTGAGGCTGTGTGAATCCTTTCATCCTCACCTGCAGCTTTTCAATCTGATCTCCACCAGCGCTTTCTGAACCTGAGGCTGCCTTCGGAGATGAATCGGATGTAGCACAGTCGCCATGACTGTGGGATAAAAAGTAGGCTTTAAATCAATATAAGGAAGCATTAATATAGGCTTTACCTTCTCCGTTACCCCTGTCTGTACCATGCAGCTCTCGTGTGACTGTAGCAGGAGGCCTATAGCCCTGTGAGGATTCTGTGGGGGATGTGAAATTGGACTGGAGATGGAGACTGCTTTTTTTCTGCTTTTGGCTACAGGGATAATTCAGCACACAGGTGTTATTTATATCAGTAACTCACATCAGTGAGACACTGTGACATGACCTTTGCAGTATTTGCCAGGGTTTTGCTTTCAGCATTTTGGCATGTGCTGTTGGAAGTACTTGTCTTCTCTTTAAACTGAAAAGAGGTCTTCAGTGGTTACAGGAGCTAAACTGCAGATTTGTCCCCTCAAGAGCTGATTGTAAATCTTGTGTGCTCCATTTTCCTGTGAAGTCATAAATTAAGGTTTACGACTTTCATGGATTAATTTCCGTCCATAATCCCTCCGTAATCCCTTAAAAATCTGTGGATGGAGGAGAGCAAATTGGTCCCAGTAGCTGTATGCTGTACCTCTCGCTCAATCGGGTAATTTCCATTCTCTAAAAGAGAAGTGTCTTCTGTGTCTTCTGCCTGGGTCTACCCTCTGAGGCAGTGTACAGGTGAACACATTTGCATGTTTAAATCATATTATTAATTCAATATGAGTTCAATATGTTATACTACACATATTAGACCATCAAATATTTACCTTTAGAATATTTACTTTTACATTTTAGCATTGTTTTTGCAAATGTTGACACTATATTCTTTTTTAAATAAATAGAGATGTGCTGTATGGTTGTTCCCATTAGTGATGATCTGCGACAGGACAACTACATGGTCTGGTTTGTTTTGTGCCATACTGCACAGGCCATCTTGAATTTTACCGTGCAGCTGGCAAACTTTTTACTTAGTAAGTATGGGAAGCTGTTTAAGTGTTTCTTTAGGGACCTGTGTTGAAGTGTACTTGATGTTGAATGCTCTAAAAAGGAACCCATTAATAACTAATGATCATGAATATTTTATGACACACACCAGAGAACAGTTCAAATGACGTCTGACTACACACCATACATCCTACCTGAAAAGAAGAAGAGGATGAAAGTAAGTTGCTATATTTCTCTGGAAAAGCCAGTCAGTGGAACTTTAAAATCTGCTGCACAAACACTTTTCTCCCTCTGTAAATGCAGTGGCCTGGAGTCTAAACTTTCAGACCTCACTGACACAGTGGAGGAGCATGGCAGAGGGCCCAAAACGTTGAGTATGTCTGACCTTGTATAGCAATTGGATGCCCGCACACGCACATGCACACTTACACATCACCATGGGAGAGATAGCAGCTTAATTAAGCCTCTTTGGTTAACTTCATAATGCGGTTATATTGCCAGGGCTGGGCAGGTGGAGGCTGTGGTTCATGCTAATTAAATCTTCTGGCTCTCTGGGGTCGTGTCCCTGGGCCCTCTCACAGAGATCAGCCCTCACCTGGGAGATGACTCCACACAGACCTGTACACACATGCATGCACACACACATGCAGCACATATATATACACACACTCACTCTTAGCAGCAGCGTATCCCTCACACATCCACGGAATGCAGCCATAAGAGCCAGACGGGGGGAATAAAGCGCATGAGGCAAATGCTTCATCTAATCTTTATACATGATAATAGTCACCAGTTAAGATATACATATATGTATACTACAAGAACACAGAGGATACAAGTACAGAAACGATTACCGGTTACCTAACCTGCAGGCTGGGAGAGCTGCTCGTTGGGTCTGTCTTCAGTGAAGCCACAGTGCAACAGGGGTTGGAGCTAGGGCGCATTTACCTTTCACCAAATTAAATAAACTTTAAAGCAGCATATAACGCTTCAAGAGAGACCTTCTCTGGGGGATGGGAGCGAGCTTTTTTTTTTTTCCTGTTGGAAAGGGCAATGGCGATCTCTTTAAAAAGCTATGTTGCTAGCACTGTGGTTCGATAGAGACAGACAGAGCCTCAGAGAGCAGCCTTCCCTGCGCACGGCTCATAAAGGTTCATTATTGCTTACAGGAACAAGCGGTCGCATACACGGGCACAGAGTCCGGAGTGATGGAGAGCGCGGAGGGAGGAGCGGGGGGAACAGACCTGAACTACATGTACGCACTGTCACTAAGGGGCGGGGGGGAAAGGGGGGGCGGCAGCACTGTGGGGCTCCTTGCTCCAGAGCAGCTGGACAGAGAGGGTGGGGGTAACTGTGGGTCTGAGGGCCTGACCACAGGGGCACTTCTGAGGGATGGGGGTGGGTGGTTGGGGGTGTGTGTGGGGGCAGGCTGCGGGGGGGGGGGGGGTGTGGGGGGGGCGTGGGGGCAGGCTGCGGGGGGGGGGGGGGGGGCTGCAAGGGGGGCTTGGAGATGACACGTTTTGCTGCATCCGAGGCGAGTATAAGGCAAACTAACTCAACTTTTATTTTAATGGCTTTTCATTTTTTACACTTGAAGCTGTTAGTGGCTCTGCACTTCACACATGCTCAATGTGCAATATTACTATGAAAGGGGGATATGGGGGTGGGGGTGGGGGTGGGGGGGCGCTCTCTCGGGGCTTCCTGATTGGCTTCCGTCTCCATGGGAGCACGGAAATACTGCTTGGGGTGTAAGCGCAGTGCTCTGGTCCCTGAAGCTCGCCTTTAAGGTCAAGTGCTGCAGACTCACAGCTGTCCTCCTGGGGGACAGGGGTAGGGTTGTGTGTTCGGGGGTAGCTACACGGTGCAGAGGAGGAATGACCAGTGAGATCCACACAGACTAATGTCCCGTTGTCCTGCGGAATTTACAGTGTTGATTTTAAATATTGGACTCAGACGGACCACATGCACACGTCCCAACATGCACGCACAGGCACACACACGCACACACACACACACACACACCCTCACATACATTTAAATATATGTGTTAACTAGTTATAGAATTCCAGTATATATTAGGTGCCCCTTGTGAGGTGGTGGAGGGGTGGGATGGCGATACAGTTGCAGGAGCTCTTTCTTCACTCCCAAATACGATGCAGTGAGCTTTAAAAAGCAGGGTGGGGGGGGGGGGGGGTAAAGGCTAAAAGCGCGGGGGAGAGCACCCTCACATATGTTTTCGGCTTTCAGCATAGGGAAGAGAGGGGGCCATGGCAGTCAGTGCAGTCACCTGTTCATGGAGATATGACCTACAGTCCACACAGCGAGGGTGAGGGATCTGGAGCCACGCCCAGCCGGAGGAGGTGGGCGGCGGCCTAATGCCTGCTGTTGGATCAATGCCCCAGTGTACTCCAGTTAGCCAGAGGATACGGCAGCCAGCGCAGGAAGCTGGTCGTCCCCTCTCTCGCCGAGGACTGTCTCTTATATTATATAACACGGGGTGGGGGGAGGGTGTTGGGGGAAGCTCCCCCCAGTCTTTGGAGCATGAACGCAGTTACATTCCGTACAGCACAGACAGACTGGCAGTGAGCATCGAAAAAAACCTTAAACAAACAAACAAAAAAAACACCCCACCGTCGCTGCTTTGATTGCACGTGTTCACCTGTGAGGAAACTCGGGGCGTTCAGAGATCTGTGTACATTCCGGAACTTTGTACATTCCGCTCCCGTCGCTCCCGGGGGGTGGCGTGCTGCACGGCGATCCTTGCCCCCCTCGTTTCCTTCTGGGGGGTCTGAAGCGGCGGAGCTCGGCTGGTTCCGGGCGGCGGGTTCGTTCGTTGGAGCAGCGGAGGGGACGACGGGCGGGTGGCTCCTCGGTGCGGGACGATTCAAGCAACCCGAGCCAGAGAGCTTTGGACCCCACTTACACAAGCCCACTGTCCCTCCCTCTCGCCTCAGACACTGGCGTTAGCTTTGAGGGGCCATGGGGGTGAGTGACCAAATGGCACGCTTTGGGAGGAGGAGGAGGAGAAGGAGGAAGAGGGGTCAGGGGTGCACAGGCGAGTTCCATCTCTCCTGTGTGACCTCTCATGGATTTCACTCATTCCAGTTCATCCACCACTTGACCATGGGCGTGTGGAAAGTCCACAGTGGTCCCAGCAGTGAGTGTGTGATCTGGGGGATCTTGACAGTATGCAGCTTGGGCCAGGACAGCGGAGCACCATTTACAGAACCATCAAGTCATGGTCACTTTAATAGAATTATAAAAACTCAATTGCAGCTGTCTCAAATACACATATATACTTATCAGCTGTGTGTGTGTGTATGTGCGTATACATACACACACATACAAATATATATCTAAGTATATATGTATACGTATACACAAGATGACAGTATTATTCAGAAATATGTAACACTTCCCAGTTTTGCTGGAATGGCTTAGTCAAGTTTTTAATGTTAATGTTACCAGAATACAAGGGCAGCATTCAATTCAAACCAGTTGCCTCTCTCAGGGAGATGGTGATTAGTTTGGCTCTATAAGGTTACAGCTCGGTATGCATACAGGGGTATGACACAGCCTAACAGGGCTAACCCCTGGAGCTGCGCAGGGCATCAGGCTCGAGCTCCTCAGCTCTCTCAGTGATCTAAACTGAGGATTTCCTGCCCTGTGTATGACTGCGTGTGTGAGGGAGGATATATTCGGCTTAGGTCATTTGTTCATGTCAAAGTGTACGCTCTATCTTCAAGTATGGCTTGTGTGGCTATCTGAAGTGCCCCCCCTCCCATCTGCCCCACGGTAGAAAAAGGCACATTTTTCTGCCAGTTTGTCTGAACTGTCCTGACCTTTCGCTTGGGGCTGAACTGAGGTTGTGTCATAGCTGTCTGGGCACTTCAACACGAGGCTCCTGTCGGGAAATGGCCTCTCTCTCTCCCACAAGAAGTAAGACGAGTGCAAGGCTCAGCCGTAATTACTGCAGTTTCACTCCCTTTGTTTCGCTAAGACTTTGACCTTTCAAAAACTTTGATAGAATTTCTTACTGACGATGCCTCCGGTTCTTAACTTAAATGCACACTGCTGGCCTATATGTTGGATTTATACAGATAAGTGACCACTAATCTTAATCTTACAAGCTTACATATATAAAAATGGAGTGGGTGAATTAGAGGAATTCCGTTATGCATCCGTTACGCACTCACAGTACCTCTGTTCCGAACAACAGGGGGAGGAGTTACGACTGCGGGGCTTCCTGACCGAGAGGCTGTGATGTCACAGGCTGGGCCAGATCGAGGTGGAGTGGAGTGGACAGGGAGGGAGTGGTCGTTACGGGTCCCGGGGGCTCCGACCCGACGGTGTGGGATGCGTGGTATTTGTGTGGTTTTCTCTAGCAGGGCTGGGAGAGCGGGACAGGGGGCAGCCGTGTCAGTCACTGCTGCTCAGGGGCACCCGCGGCGCGGCCACGCCCGGCCTCCTCTCCGGGCGACGGCAGGGGTAGGGTGCACCGCGGGGGGCCTGCGGCAGGCCACAGGTCTCCCTGGGAACCCTGCGCACCCGCCGGGGCCCCCACCTCAGGGAGGGGCACGCCGCCCTCCTCGCGGGTCGCCCCTCTCGGGAGAAGAGGGCCGCCGCCTCCAGCCACTGTCCTTCCACGCGGGGCGGCTGACAGGACGGCACACACGGTTTGGGCCCCCGCGGAGCGTGCCCGTACGCGGAGTGCCCTTCTTCTTGGCGGGGACACCAGGCAGCGCCAGGTCCTTTGGCGGGCTCTACGTCTGGGGTATAGGTTTTGGTAGGGGGCGGAGGCGAGGCGGCCGGGAGCCGTAGCCGGCCTTCCTCTGACATCAGGTCGGGTCCCACCAGGCTCAGGCTAGTTCTGTCAGTAAAGGAGTCCATTCGGTCTTCGTAACCGAGGTCCGCCGGGGCAGAGCATTGCTGCAGAGGCCACGACCCACGGCCTTTGCCCCCGACGTCCACGCCTCCGTCCTGGCAGCCCAGCTCGGCCTGCAGGGCCTCCTCCTCTTCCTCCTCCTCCTCCGCCTCCTCCGCGTCCTCCGCCGCTGCCTCCTCCTCCTCCTCTTCCTCGGGCGGGGGCGGGGAGCGCGGGTCCCTCAGGAAGACCACGATGACGGTGATGTTGTCGCTGGAGCCGGCGTCGCGGGCGGACGCCACCAGCTTGTGCGCCACCATGGTGCTGTCGCCGCCGTTCTCCTGCAGGTGGTCGCTCACCACGCGCACCGCCTCCTCCGGGCTCACTGTGTCGTAGAAGCCGTCGCAGGCCAGGATCAGGTAGTCCTCCGTGCCGTCCAGCTGGTAGTTTCTCTGGTCGGCGTCGCCGCAGATGTAGGGCTTGTGCTCCGAGTCGCCTGGCGAGAAGCAAAGGCACAGAGGAGGTCACGACACAGCTTCAACACAGAACGCCATGACTAAAGAGCGTGCATCATGTGACATTGGTTCCCTCATCTCTTTCCCCTGGTACCTTGATTGGCTTAATCTGTGCGCTTTCATGGTTCCTCTGAGCTTCCCATGTTTGGCTACGGCCCAGCGATTATGTAACAGATAAGATGACGCCAAACTCAAAATCACGACCACAACATCCAGCTGAAGAAGCTATGACACCTATCTCCAATTCATTTGAATGAACAGCACATATGAGCTTGTACATTCAATGCCAATACATCGCCAGCATGTTTCAAGCCAATTACTCTGTTTTCTCGGTTTCAGATCATGATCGTTTTATTTTGCGAATGCACTTAACCACGGTGACATACAAGGCAATTGAATCTAAATTAATTAGCAGGCAAACGCTCTGTGAAAAACAAGCTTCGGGACAGTAAACGTAGCAAAACACGGAGGCATGATAAAACTCCAGTAAACCGAACACAGTAATGAGGCATAAATATTACAAAAACAGCGCAGGGGAAAGGAGGTACTGTTCACAGAGGTTTATCTTTCGGAGACAGTAAAGGGCAATAGACAGGACGCTTGTGATTTCCACAGGGCAGTTCATTCCACCACATGGGAGCGAGAAAAAGAAAGATTGAGATTCAGAGGTCAGAGAGCAAAGAGATGCAGGTCATTCCTTGCAATTTCGTCCCTTCCTTCCAGACTATTCCACCCAGAGGAATTTACCACATACAAGCCCTCATTCAGTGCTCTACTTTTTTCACCTTTCTGTTTTTCAAGAACAATAAGTAAACTTTTTTTGCACATTTGTCACAGCACATTTCTCTAAGAATTTCTCTAAGAATCTAAGAAAATATTATTATGCTATTATACTATTATATTATATATGATGGCTTCCATAAAATGGGCTCAACTGAGTTACTGAACAAAATTCTTGTACTTGTTGCTGTACAGCCTCATTAGCACCTAATTGGAGTTCCCTGATTCTGAGATGTTCTGCAGATCTATATGTGACACTGACTGGGTCGCCCTCAAAAAAACAGAATAATCACTCAGAGGCCATATGATTTGTGGTAAATCCCTAACAGAGGAACTGTCTGTATGACATGAAATTACGTGGGGTTTTGGACTCAACAGCTAATCACATAAAGGAGCTTTCGTTTTCTGTGATTCGTTTGGCTAACGGGGACTGAGTGTGGAATCCTGACCTACAGCTGTCGCAACCAACCCTCTCTGTTTGTAAATAAACCCTCCTCAAACAGGAAAGAGAAGTGGCTCTCCAACAGTGGCGCCGAGGTGATGAATCATGGGAAAGAGCTCTAAACCAATGAAACACCCCGCTCGCCACTGCACTGACTCGCAATGACCCAAAAATGACTGTGTGTGTGAAGCTTTCGTGTCAGGGCATTTGCTGAACCATAATCGGCGCTTTAACAAACTGGACATAAATCCTGCTGATTCCCCCCTCTTTTCTCACTTGCATTATAGATAGATTCCAAGTTCCTCCAAACTGCCTCCACGATCCCTTCAACTTCCCCCCTGACCGCGCAGTGCCTGCCCTTTCACTCGGCTGCTTGCTCCAACTCTGAGATGGGTAGTTGATAAGGGCCTCCTGCTGAGAGGAGTGTATCCCAGCACCAAGCAGCACCTGGCCCATGGCAGACCCCTCCAAAGAGAATCCTCTCTACCTTGCTGACTAGCTCCCCCAGCCCTGTGGTCAATAGGCCCAGGAGCACCACAAGCCCACCACAGTCTAATCTGTGTTGTACAAGGATCTCAATCTCAGACCATCATCTGTTCTCTCTCTAATCTGACGTGTTTGAACCTGCCCCTGATCCGGGGTCAGGTTGAAATACATTACACTGCATTCCTGGCACCATTTCAATGGTGGGGTTTCTCAGCACCACGGAAGTTATTGAGTGCAAAGTCCAAGTTGGGTGAAATGGAGAGCTTGCTTACTCCTCCCCCTACCCCCCTATCCTATCCCCGTGTCCCCCAGCCGTGCCTCTCATACCTATTGCCCTGGACACTGACAGGCTGCCGTTGACTCTCCATGTGCCGAACCAGATCACACAACCACCCAGGGCTTCGATGCGCTGCTTCTCATCCTGCAGGGGGCGACAGACAGTCGGAGGTAGATGTAGGCTTCGTGCATGTCTGGGTATGATCAGTAATTCATATAAATCATGATCATGGTATGTACCTTTATGAGAGAGCATATGTATCAATGTTAAAAATGATGATTTGAAATATGTCAGAATATATGTTGCATAGATTACAGCTGCAGTAATCATTTATGTCTTTAGTTGCAAAAGCAGTGTTTGCAGTATTGCACTTGCAATGTATGTCATTTTATGACACATTCTAAAACATGAATAAAATGACGTGAAAATAGCAACAGATCCCACATGTTATTTTTCTATATTTCTATGTAATGGAATATATTTACTTATTTATTAAAAACACATTTGTTCTCTTGTGAATTTCCCATTACTTCTTGTGGTTTTGCAAGGGAATTCTGTGGAGTGAGTATTTAGAGGATATCAGCAGATGGGCATTCCGATGGCCTGTATTTGGTTCTCCAGAAAACACAGTGACTCAACTGCACAGCAGCTCTGTCATATCATAAACAAGCACAGTGTACACAGAGTCCCTGGGAAATGTGCGTGTGGGTATTAATTAGTCACAAAGAGAAGGAGGAATGCACGTAATGTTGACACCAATAACCAGGACAAAAAAAAGTGTGTGTGCCTCTACTATACACTTATGTGTACATGACCAGTATAAGGCAATGTGCGTGCATCTACATGTGCTTGTGTCTGAAAGGGAAAGAGGCTGTAACTGTGTGCCTGTTTGTGTGTGTGGTATGTGGCGTGTGTGTGTGTGTGTGTGTAGTATGTGTGTGGTATGTGTGTTTGCTCACCTCTCTGTCTGGCTTGTGAGGCTTCATCAGCTCCACAGGTTGCCCTCTTCTGACCAGCATGACCTGGGAGTCCCCCAGCCAGGCCACATGCAGGGTGCTGCCCCGCAGAAAGGTCACAACGCCCGTGGTGCCGCAGCGCAGATTCTGTCACACAAACGTACGCACATACACAGACACACGCACACACACACACAGAGGAGGCGAGGGCCGGTGAACGCAGTCCTAAGACAGCAGCACTAACACATTTTAATAAAGTCAGATCCGCTAGCCAAATAATTTATCATGCTCATTTCCACAAAACTGAGAAAACCTTTTTTTTACGGAACCGTAAAGTATGTCACACATTTCTGCAAGGACATGGGGACTGGAGGAGTTCCAGGCTGGAGTAATAAAAGGGGTCTTTGGCTTTGTGGGAAACCAAGGGGGGGCGATGAAAGGGGGTGTTATATGAATGGAATAAGGGGAGCCGACCCACAGAGGCCAGCGCGCAGCGTAACTGGTGGAGTGACCTCACCTCGCGCGAGGCCTTCTGCACGAAGCGCTCGTCCGTCAGCTTGAAGGCGCGGCACAGGGCCTCCCCGGGGTCCTGGCTGAACATCTCCTGTCGTACCAGGTTGACGTGCAGGTGGTTGGCAGCGTAAATGGCGGCGTCCACGCCCCCGTGTCCATCGAACACAGCGAAGTAGGCCTGCTCCTCTTGGTCCTGTGTCAGGGGTAGGGGGGCAGAGTAACAGGGTTACATCCGCGGACCAACTTCTGCGACAAATGCGTGCACAATGACGGCTGTCAACCTGACAGCAGTTGTAATCCTCGTCTGATGTTATTCCTCATTGTGTGCTTGGTGACCGGTGTGACACTCCCCTTAGCTCAGATTACAGGGGGCGTATAATCTTCACTAATCTTGATAGCTCTTCTATCTGACTTATTTCCTTAGCCAACAAAATATTAGCCATGTGGATGAGAGATATGTAAGGCAAAACAATCTAGGTTGCTTCTGCTTTCACTTACTTGCTAGATATAGTTCGATCTGGTAATGAGACCATTTTGTTGTCTTAATCTACACTCACTTGAGGCACTAGAGGAAATCAAAAAGAGGAATACAGAGGAATACTCTGTCCTCTATCAACCCTCAGTATGTTATAATGCTGGAAAATTCAATGATACTACTGAACTTGTTCTCATAATTGTTACATGTGTGCACATCCAACTGAGGCCAGACACCTATGACAGATCATTTGCTTCTTGCAGGCGGAGGTGCAAATAACGTACTAGAGGTGGAAAATTATTCTGCTTCAATGAGAACATTCTTTTTTTCCAGGTGAAACAGGGAGGGAAACATTACCCAATAACTCTGTGACAATAATTCATTCACCAGGGCCCACCAGCTGTGACATAATTTAAATCTCGCGTTGGTGCCATTAAAAGCATATCTGGAAAAGTCCTATTGATCCGCCAGCTCCTTTCATTAAATTCATTTGTGAATGCCCTGCCGTGGCATTGGGCAGGCAGCTCAGGAGGGGGTCAATTAATTAGCCGATGAGCAGAGATGAATGAAGTGCCCTTAATTAAGCGGGAGTGCCGATAGCAGGCCGCGGTTTCGGAGAGCACCGGGGAAGCGTGCGACGCCGCGATCGCTCGTGCTCCTCGAGGGAACGTTCACACAAAGGGAGCCCGTGTTGAAAGCGTCGCCTCTTTGAAAAAGGCCCTTTCTTCCCCCTCCAGCCATTCAACATTTTATTTACACGGGTGTCCACCCTTGTGCTGTCTCACTGTGGGGGGCTCTGTTCAACTGTTTGGAAATTCAAAAACTCACAGCCACGCGGAGACGTGACTCGGTGTGAAGTTTCTGCACGGAGATGAAGTCAGACTTGTGTGCTCATGACTGTATGAGCGTAGATACAAAGTCGATAGATTTGTTAAAAGGTCAAATTTATTTGCGTTTGAACAGTCTCATCCAAAGTGGTAGCCTCTATGTACATGCACACAGGAAATAGTTACCCTATGCTGTAGAATTATGGCACCTCTTTTTGACTGGAGTTATGCAAGAATTTGAACAAACATGCCGGCCCAATCTGATTTAATGATTTAATGTGACCAGCCATCTCCAGTACGCTCTCAGCTGTTGAGCCGGTCTGGCCCTTCTGTTTCTGTGCTTTTCCAGCCCATGGCTGGAGCCTTGGTGTACCTGCAGGTTAAAGAGTATGTTGAAGTCAGGGATGACGATGTGTTTGTCCTCCATCTTGCGCCGCATGTTCTTGATGGCGTGGATGGAGGTCTCGTAGTAGCGCTGCTGCCGGCGGCGGTGCGGGAAGTCCTTCAGCCACAGGCAGCAGGTGTCACACAGCTTGTTGAAGACCAGCCGAGCCAGCTTCACTGATTCCAGCTCTGTCCAGGCACACAACAGCACACACACACATACACACCAAACACACACACGGATACACATGCCGAACAAACACAGAAACACAAACGCTGTCAGTGCTACCAGTCCCCTGCGGCACAAGACACCTGACACTGACACTGATTTGCTGAACTCAGAACCTGAACCACATTGAGCAGAGTGCCGGGCGCACTGGGGGCTTTAGGGTAAAATAGCTATCTGATCACATTTCCTCTGAGGGGAACTGCGGACAGCGGGCAGAGCAGGTCGCGTGGAGGAGGGGGGGAGGGGGTGTCGTCAGGCGGCGGTCGCTTCGGCTCCGAATCCCGCAGGGGTGGACTGGCATTTTCTTCTGTGCTGTCTCTCTGTCTGGATGTTTCAGACTCCCTCCTCCCTGGGGCACGCAAGAGCTTTCAGCTGCCGTCATCCCCCCCACCCACCCTTTGTTCCCTGTCTGCGATGTGACAAACCGTCTGTCCGTCTCGCTGTTACCGAGTGTGACAGCAACGACGCTCAGGCACAGAGCGTTCGTGCTCCCCGCCGTGAGGCTGGGACTTGTCCACAGACGACCTTCGGTCGACTGGCCTGCAGTGTGCGATGCCAGGTACTTTGTAGGTAATTTATACGGGATTCTCACCAGGGGATCATTTTTGGTGGTCTGTTAATGCCAAATCGTTTACAATATTACGTTAACATTCCTGCTCACGAGGTTCGCGCAGGAAATTTGGTCTCATCAGAGCCGCTGAAATATTGAAGAGCACTCAGTGTCCTTGCAAATTTTTTTTTTTTTATAATTGTCCCCCACTCACAACCTCAGTGGAAAGCAACTCATTAAATTTTCAGTTCTAAATTTGATTTTCCATCTGAACGTTTTTTTCTTTTTTTTTTTCCAGCCATCCTTTGTGTTTACTTTACCAACGGTTTTGTTTATTTAACTGTTAGGTGACACGAAGGCCTTTGTCAATGAATAAAGGATAGCCTTCGGGTTTTCGCATAGGTCTGAATGGCAGGCTTTAGACGTGAGCCAAAGCGGGAGCTGTTGTGTAACAGCCCTGCCACTCCCTCACCATCCCCTGCTGTATCCCGGCATCCCCGGCTTCTCAGCATTCACAGACACGCCCTCGCCCGGCTATCTGATGCACCTCCCGTTTCTTACCACAAAATAAATAGCTCTGACCCCTCCATCAGCCTGTTCCCGTTGAGACGGTGGTGATGATGTTGATCTGTGTTTGTCCTGATGGGATTCTGCAGCCGGAGCCGTGAGTGATTTTAGACATCGGAGTGGCTGTGGTTGCGCTCTCCTGCTGCAGGAGAAGGGCCCTGAGGGGAAATGTTTGAGAGTCCCCCGGCACAGTGACGGCTGCCGCTGCCCTCCGCATGGCAGGGGGATCCCCTGTTTGGCTGGAGTCAGGGCTGCTGCCTCTGTGATGTCACAGTGGTCTGGGAGGGAGTGGGGTGGGCCGGCAGCGGGAGGCGCGGCCCAAGCGGGCAGCAAGCACTTGTGACGACGCTCAGTGTGTTAATGTCCTGCGGCCCACAGGCCGGGGTCCCGAGCACGTTAGCTCTGAGACTGCGCCACGCCTTAAAACGCCTCTCCGCCGGAGCGAGCGCTCCTCTCTCCTCTCCTCTCCTCTCCCATCTCCCATCTCCCCAGGCTCCCCGCGTCTAAATTTAATCACGTCTCAGGGCCCTGGCAGCCCACGCTGCGCTCTGCCTCCGCCCCGCGCCCAGACGGCTGTCTCCTGTCCTCCATTCCCCAGCAGCCTGGCGTCCAGCCTGCGCACCGCCCAGCGCTCCCAGCGCTAAAATTAGCCCCTCCGCTTCCCCGCCACGGAGAACACAAAGAGCTCCATCACTGTCACCGGCACTTTTCAGGGTGCTGATCGCTGCCTTTCTTTTAAAATGTTACAGTGTCCGGGAGCCGCGAGCGCTTCTGTTTGTCCATAGAGGCGAGTTAAAAAAAAATTCATGTGACAAGAAAAAGCGTTTGCGTGCATGGAAAAATGCAGGCAGGTGGGCAGTTTGCGTATGAGTCTATAACTGCTCTCCAGAAAAAACCTGACTCCTGAGGCTGACTATACTCTCCTGTGCCTGTAGGTTTTCTGAACGGGTAATGTATCTCTCCTGTGCTGGTTACATGCTGCTTTGACATTATCCCTCCCATGCTCTGATACGCTGCGCTCAGAAGGCCGTTCAGTCTATAGTTAGGTCAGTAAGTGACCTGATTTCAGAATCAAATACCTTAAAAGGCCAAACATGATGTCCTACTTACAGTGCACTGTCATATACTATATAGGGTAAATCCCTGTGGCATACTGCATACTTTACATTGTTTACACTGTCTTATGCTTCAGTATTATATCCACACACATATCTATACGTATATGTGAAAGTACAGACCCGCTTCAATATTTTAGATAGATTTACTACCCTACCCTCCAAATGATGGCGCTCATGAATAGCTCACAGTAGTGATACTGCATGTGATGTTGTCAGTACAGTGTGTGGCCTCATCGGTCCAGCATTATTGGCTGCTTGCTGTGGACGTGCCAGGGAGGGTGGCGTGGCGTGCGGGAACTCACGGGGGAAGGGGTCGGTGCCGTCCTCCACCCCCTTGTTGAGGTGGTAGATGGAGAGGTCACTCTGCAAGATGTCATCCGCTGTGGCCCGGGCCAGACCTGCTGCCAGAGCGAAGGGGCAGTTACTGTGAGCAGAGAGAGAGAGAGAGAGAGAGAGAGAGAGAGAGAGAGAGAGAGAGAGAGAGAGAGAGAAGGGGGAGGCGGTGGGTTAACATATGCCTCTTAAGCGCTGTCAGTCACATTTAACACATGATGACTGGATTGTCGCATTAGACACTGCCTGAAGCTAAAGCAGTGACGCTTTCCCTGTCGTGACGATGGTGGTCGTGATGCCGCTGTTCTCTGCCTGTCCAGTGACTGTAACTTTCACCTGATCAGGAACAGGCAAATATCTCTGTTCAAGGGCAGCTACCTCACAGCACAACAGCATTGATAACACAGGTGATTATATCTGAAACAAAAGCCAGCTAGCCACACAGCTCTTAGCTGCCATCTTGGTCTACTCTGAGAAAATGATCATTTAATATTATATTTAAAATGGATATGATTTGGGCTTTCTGGAAAAAGGCAGTAAATATTTGACAATGAAAAAAGGGAAAGTGTTCTGCTAGACATCGAACCAAACAATTTCCCTGGGTTTTATATTCTCACTGAGGGATTTTTTTGTATTTTATGATCCATAACGTCTCATATATTTTTGGCTGTCATTCATGACACTATAATCATGAAGCGGTCCCGCAATCACCAATTGCCCTCTTGTGATTATTCCGAATTCTTCCCTAACGCTTTTCTATCAGTGCTCTCATATTAATCAGGTCAGCTGTGAAAAGAATCCACCACGATGAAACCATCGTTTTGTAGCTTTTTTTTTATTTCTCTCCCCGTGCGATAGCTGACCTGGCAATCTGCTGGTGGCCCTTTGAGGACCAAAATCTAGGAGAGCCGCTCTTGACGGGAGCCACGGCCTGAGCAGGAGCTGTGTTGAAACACTACTCAGGTGGGGAGGAGCACTCAACGGGAGTCTGCTAATGAATACTGTCGGCTCTTCCAAAACGTAGTGCTAGTACTCTGGCTTTTACAACCTCTTATACTGATCGCAACTTCATTTAATGTGGTGTTTTTTTTGTTCTTCTTTTTAATCTTTGTGTTTTCCCCTTTACGTAAGGCTTTTTGGAACTGCCAACTGCACACAGGGCTTGTCTCATAGTGGCAATTTTGCTGAGCCAGGCAAATGCGGCCCTCTGGTATACCAGCACACAGGCCTTTTTCACTCTACAACTGCAGCCATCTGGGCAACCTGCATGCGCTTGATGACTTGCAGCGTGCCTGAGAGCAGTTGGAAAAGGACACCCTGACAACAAAACCACCCCTATCCCAGAGTACATTTGTTCCACCACTGTGGGCCCCCAGTCATTGTCAGCTGATGGCATGGCTGTGATTGAACACAGGCTATGAGCGCCTTGGTGACTGGGCCACTCGGGAGCCCCATTGTATTGGAATTGATAATATGGAATTGCTTGCATGCTTGTGGCAGGGTAAAACTGAAAACTTTTTTTAGATATGACTCTAAGCCTTTCCTTCAATCAGTACCAAACTCGTAGACACACGACTTGACCATTCTACTATGGATCACCTGTGGTTTGCATCGAGGACACGGGGTTGGGATATTACACAGTTTATGAATTTATTCATACTGGGGATGCAACACAGTGTGCCACAGTTGCTATTGGTTTATACGAGCTCATTTTTAAATTGAAGCATGTGTTTGGATAGGGTGCTGCTGTTATTCAGGGTGTAAATAAGCTGCTATTCAAAAGGTTCCTACAATATACATCCAGCGAGTCTCTTGCCCACCAAAACAAGAATCTGTCACCCCTTGCCTAAAATATGGCAGAAAAATTAAAACGATATGGGCTGGCATCCAGACAGGGCATTCGTAGCTGTTATCCCCTTCGCTAAAGCTGATAATCTCTCCCCTACCTTTACATGAATGAAAGGGAAGGCACTGCCCCCACCAAAGCGTTCCCAGCTCTGAGTGAGACATCACCCGCGCTAGGCCTACCTCCTAACAGGAACAAATCAGATTTGATGTACTCCGTCCCCTTTGCCGAGATGCGTCATTCGAAATTTGAGCGAGTGAACTTTATTCGTGTCCCCTGGAAGCGCCGTCCTTTGGCAGCTGAAGAGTTCCACCTCAGAGTGTCAGCAGACCATGCGTCTGCCTCGCTGAACGGCTCTGACCGGAAGCAGCCACTGAGTATATCTCTGCATCTCTCTGCACTGTTTCTGCCATTTCTTGTACCGTCCATTTAACTGTTTAATAGTGTACACAAATAACTCATTTATTTGCCAAATCATGTCATTATTTCCAGGAACTTCACCGTTTTGCTTCAGATCATTCCTCATTAAGGACAACTAAGCGTAGCTTCTAGTTATACATATCCCCTATTTGTGTAGCTGTATATTTACTGAAGCAGTTCTGGGTAAGTCACTTGTTTAAAGGTAAATATCTCAGATCACACTTCTTACACCAGTGTCCTGTGATGGCCCATACAACTACTACCCATAATGCATTCAAGGGAATGCATTATGCTGTGTCTTCAGAGCACAGTCTATCAGAGACTGATGCAGGAAGGAAATTTTATTTTCAGTTCACCCTGGTCTGGTGCCTTCATTAATGGGGGGAGTGGGGGAGGGGTGGGGAGTAGGGGGGAGAGGTACTCTGACGATTAGTCCTGGAGCAGTACCCATGGCAACATAAGGAGCCTCATGTTGACAGCTGATCCAGTAACCATGACGACACATACAGCCTGGCTTTGACAGCAGGTGCCGTAGTTATGGCGACGTGACGGGGGCCTGGCTCTGACGACGGGATGTCATGGCAGGCGCTCTGATCATGCACTGGGAGATGGCTGTGGGAGGGAAACAGCCACTAACCCCTCCAGGCAAAGCAGGATTTGGAAATCAAAAATTAGAGCAGATCTCCACCTCGCTCCCCTGGACTCACTCTGGACGAGCTGGAGTAGTAGCTCATAGCCGTTTGGGAAGGGGAGGGGACGAGTGTATGTGTGTGTGTGCATGTGCGGAGTGGAACAGCCCCTGACAAGGGCAGCCCAATGACAGATCACTCTGAATGAGGGGGGAGGGAACCTCAGAGTGCTCCAGGTTTAACGGTTCCTCTGAATGCTTTGTGTCTGATGACCCTCAACATGTGGTCAGTTGTATAGCAGGTTTAATTAGCAGGACTCACTCATGTATTTCCAATGTGCATTTTCATATATCTCTGTTCACCTCAGTGAGGACTGAGTGCAGCAGTCCACCCTCCCTGCCAGGCTAAGTAATTAGTGGCCATATGACCCAGAACATACTGTATGTTGTAGCAACACATCACAGTCGTTGTTTCAAAGCTGTCTGACAGGCTTGAGGCTGTGTGTGTTTTTGAGATGGGAGCCGATGGTGGCACCTGCCGAGGGGATACATTTGATAAGAGGAGGGATCCTGGCTCCCTGGAGACCCATACAATTTTGAACACCCTCCCCCAGGACCACCTCTGTTTTCAAGACACGGCTGACCCTCCCTTCTGCTCCAAGAACTGGTTTAGTGAGGCGGTGTTTTGACGAAAAGGCATAAGCCCTCACGAACACACAAAAGCATACGCTGGCGTTACCAAGCCGACAGCGGTTTTCCCACAATGCCCCCCACCCTCTCTCCCAGTTAAAGTGTTTTCAAAATGCCGCTTCAAAGAGGTGAGCTGTCAATGTTTGACACCTGTAATGAACACATTTTCTGTGGTATTACTGGGTATCGGGCTGGGCTTCTGGATATATTATGTTCCTGTCTGTTCTGTCTGTCAGCCTCTGTGCTTTGCCTTTTTTTATGAAAACCCTTTAACCTGCTCTTCTGATTTAGTCTTATATATACATTCAAAGATTTGGAACATTTAACAACACATACCAAAACACAGCAGAGATAACTGACATCACAGTACACTCTGCTCCATATTTCTGGCCACCAGTGTCAGAAGGGTTTGTGAGTTATTTATTCCTTAATGGATGTTCCGATTTAAAAGACACTAGGGAATGATGAAATATTTTTCTCAGCCTTTTACACACTGGCCATGAAAAAAGACAAGAACCTTTAGCCACAAAATCTTAGAAGTGACGCCCCCCCCCATCCTTTTTCTCTTCAAGGTCAATTATGTTTTGAGCCATCACCCAACCTGTGTGTGACAGCAGATGGCCGTGATGCATTACTCGTGTGACTGCAGTCGGCGTCACTTCATTAACAGTATGGAGGAATGCGTTTTCTTTCGCTCATTGGTTCCTATCCTGAAATCCTGAGATTGTGGAGATTCATGATAGTAGGCTGAGTGGAAGTGGGGGGAAGGGTGTGTGTGTGTGTGTGTGTGTGTTTGTGTGTGTGTGCTGCAGGCGCAAATGAATGAATGTAGCTGTGTGTAGCGATACAGAGGGAGTGGGGGTATTTTTTGGGGGGGGGTGCATGCATCAGGATTGGTCAGGGCTATTTGACAGGACGGAGGCCGCTAAGATGTTAGTCTACCCAGGACAGAGTGAGCAAGGGCTAGGGGTGAGTCAGAGAGAGAGAATGAGTGAGAGAGAAAAAGGAGAGAGAGAGAGAGAGAGAGAGAGAGAGAGAGTCCCCAGCTGACATGCCTCCTCCGCATTTCCATTCATAGAAATCCAAGGCTCCTGCTTGCTATCTCACACAGCGTCACTGCCTGAAGGGGGGTGCAGGGGGAAGGGGGGGGGGGGGGGGTGAGGGGAACCCTCATTGGCTGAGGGGTTTCAGCACACCCGTTTCCAACCAATCACAGGTCCTCGTTGGTTGTGCGACACAGAGGAGTCAGAGGAGCTTACGTTAGCACTGCGAAGGAATGAGGATTAGGAAAGAGGCAGCCTTTTTTTCTCATTTAAAAACTCATCTCAGTTTTAGGGATTCTATTTAAGAACACAACAGTGCGGACACGCACTGCTCGCCGTAATGACGGAGATGGCTTCTCTTTTTTCGGGAGTGGGGGCACTCTGAAGGGTTGATTTGAGTGACTGTTTGTCAATATCGTAGCCTGAAGCTTTCCTCTCAGCCCACAGCTCTCTCTCCATCTTTCTATGCAAGTGTCTGTGTGAGTAATAGTTCACATGCAAATAATAATAAAATAAATAAAGGAATAAACAGTCCACATTCATCCGTACGTTTCACACGCACTGCCTGAGCGGGCTGTGGGGGTTACACCTCACAGTAAGTGAAGGATTTGGGTCAGGGAGATTCTGTCTTAACGTCATTACCGAGGGGGCTGGGAATGGGGCTCTGTGAGCTGCTGAGACAGTGGGGCGGGGTGGGGGGAGAAAGGATCCTGACGACATTCGGGGATGTGAATCCATGACTGCCGACTGCACGGCTGCTGACTGCACATGACGCATGACGCTCCTCGTCCGCAGATGCTCCACATTAAGCCGCAGTCCGCCATCGGTCCCTGCTCCTCCCGGCACCTGACGGCAGGGCGCGGCTTCTGCGGCCGGGACCCTGTGCCAGCGGACCCTGCGCCGAGTGTGCCGAGACGGTTATGTGGGAAGGATGTTTTGTGGGATTACTTGAAGGTAGCGTTCACCCACGTGGGAGGGAGGCAGCGCTGGGGTTCCCTGCTGATGTGACACGGGAGGGGGAGACGGCAGGAAGCCGAGAGGAGAAATGCAGAGAGCGTGCGTGTGGGAGGGCTTCTGTAGCTGTACCTGTGTGATTCTTCTTTTCTGTGTGTGCCGGCACGTCTGTGCATGCGTGGGCGTGCGTGTCTGTGAGTGAGCGCGCGGGAGTGCATCTGTGAGCGGCTGTGCGTGTGCGCCTCAGTTGCGTGTGCGTGTCTGTATCCGTGCGCACGCGTGCACACTCCTGGCCGCACGCTCGCGTGAGCGCAGGTCTGTGGGACTGTGTGTCGGCTCCTCGGCCTGCGAGACCCGGTTCAGACGGCTCTGATGATGTCACAGCAGGGCTCTGGCATGGGCCAATCCCAGCTCCAGTGCGTCACACACACACACACAACCAGATCTCAGGGGGCTCCTGCTCCTGCATTAACTTTCAACTGTCCTTGCCAGCTCAACATCCCACACAAATTCAGTGTGCCCCGGGCTTTCAATGAGCCCTTACGACATGCACAGTAAGTGAGTGTATTCCCACTGTAAAGCCTTTGCTTTTGTTTACAGATCACATCCTTCCAGGACCTTGCTTGTGATCAGGACATTCAGGTGCAAGTCACATTTTTTTTCCCATCCCCCATTCGTTTGAGACTCATTAGACACGTTCTCGTCATTCGTCAGCATGGGCCCCCAGGTTTCCATAACAGCGAATTTCCATAAACGCAATAAAAAAATGAGCTGAAACAAATCACAGCAGGAGCCTGCAGACATCTGTTTTTTGAGGCATGCGCATACACTCTGTGTGTGTGTGTGTGTGTGTGTGTGTGTGTGTGTGGTGTGTGAGTGGTGTGTGTGTGTGTGTGTGTGAGTGTGTGTGAGTGTGTGTGGTGTGTGTGTGGTGTGTGTATGTGTGTGTGGTGTGTGAGTGTGTGTGGTGTGTGTGTGTGTGTGTGTGTGGTGTGTGAGTGTGTGCATGCATCCGTGTTCACGCTACTGCATAAGTGAGTGCGCTGGGACTCTACAGCAGCCCCAGGCACTGAGCCGTTAGGAATGCAGGTAATCTCCTTGTTGGATGAGTCAGGGGTTATTAATAGCAGGATGCCGGATTAATGTGCATCGAAAACCTCTCTGTGCCCATCAGTCTGCCTTCCACCCTCAGTAATTACAATCTGAGTGCTAAATTTACTGCTTTTCACGGGTTTTGGTCCCTTTTTAAGGCACACCGTGGGCGCCGATTTGCTCCCTTTTTCAAATCGCGTTTGTGTGCTTAAACCCGGCGACGTCATGACTCCCACACCTCTCGCTAAACTATTGCCTGTCGTATTCTCCGCTCCTTTTTTCGTTCGAAATGTACGTCACGGGGACTCAGAAGTTCTGCGTCACTTTCTCTCACAAGATACAGCTGACTGCTGGAAACACGTCACCTGCGACCACCTTTGCCAGCCACTCACCTAAAATACACGTTCCCCCTCCCCGGCAAGACCGACCTGATGCTCTCTGACCAAGAAAGACAAAACAGACGTGGAACAGCAGGAAATGGAAATGGCTGGTAAAAGCCCAGAGAGTCTGCTTTTGAAGCATGTTCCCTGTGACCTGAGCCTCAATACAACTAAAATCATGTCGTGGAAACACTGTTGCACAGAAGCTACCTACAGAATGTGTATGTGAATTCATGAATCTTTGATGTACTTAATTAATTCTTTATTACTTACTTAAGTCAATTTTCCTCAGAAATTTCTCCCAGAAAAACACATTGATCTCAGTCAGTCCGAAAAGCAGTTTAAGAAATTACAGCAGTCCACACGCAGTTCCTGTGCTCTGAAAACTAATCACAGTAACAACCTGTTCTTGTACAACCCCGAGGAGAATATAGAAACATAATTGGCATGTTTGTGGTGGAATGTAAATGCCAAATGAAAAACTTATGTTACTGGGTTTGCCTTTGTGAGTTCATTTGAGATACCTGTTCAGGGAGCCTGGGCCAGGGAACAGCTCAGAACTTTTCCATTTAAATTCTAACAGCCTAAGGTTGCCTTTACACTGAGTGCACAGTAGCAGCAGAATTATTTTGACTGTTCAAGAAAAAGGAGCACAAAGCAAGTATTTGGTATAGGAATGTCTGGGAAAGGACACTGAGTGGGCGAAAGGGCTAATATGCCGTGGGATAGCGGAGAGCAAGAGCGCTTTAAGTACATTTCAGCAGTGTTTGCTTCAACTTCAATGCAACAAGCCGCAGGACTGAGAGGACCCCAGATGATGTCTTCTGTGGGGGCTGCGCATTGCAGGATCTCGCAGTGGAAATGCTATTACGCTGAAAGCTTTGCTGTGGCATTCACTAATTAATGAAAGCGCTCAAGAGGAGGCTGCTGGTAGACACAAAATGGATTGTTATGTGTGTCTGGCTCTGAGAATGGGCTTCTTGGGTCTTGAAATGACTCTGAAGGGTGAAATCAAACTGGAGTGCCTTCTGCATGCGCACACACACACAACGCTCTCTCATGCAGAATGTCTCTGTGATCTATAGCCCGTACGAGGAAGCAGGTGAAGCACGATTTGTTTATCGTCCTGGCAACAGCAGCGCATACTCTCTTGATCCGGCATACATTTGCAGGGGTCCTGCCAGTGTGCGTATAGGTATCTCCGAGAAGCGGGGTAGCACATCATGTTGCTTTCATGCGGGAAGGCGTCTTTGACTAAAGCTCTGGGTTCCAGCACACTTGAGGCACCATATTGTGAGCCTGGGGCTCTTTGCTGGAAATAGCAAGGATGAGGGAACGTAACGCGCACCAGTCTCTGTGCATCCTGGGAAGGCTGGCCTGGATGCAGCGCTGTGGAGCGCGAGCCTCCACGCCGCCGGCCCGACCCCCAGGGAAGCTGCCTAAGCCAGCTTTGCGGGGAGGCCTGCCCCTCCCGGGTGCGGGTGGGTCTTTGGCAGGAACGCACAAGAGAAAATCCCGCTGTCCCTAATCTGCCCAGGGGACAGAGCGGAGGGTCCTCAGCTACTGCCGCAGCCCCCCCCCATCCCCCGCCCCCCTGACAGCAAGGTCTCCTGAGTCACAGAGGAGGACATGTGTCACGCGGTGGGATCGGAGGCCCAGAGTCACGCGAGCTGGGGAGGCGCGGGGGGGCGGGGCGCGGCAGAGCGGGGTGGCGGGTGTGGCTGAAACAGCGACTCTCACCGCTCGCGTGCACGTGTGCGCAAACGGGGCGTCTGGGACATGCGTCATCCCGAGCTGCCGGTCGGGTAACGGAGGAATCCGAGTTCAGGTGCCACTTTCCCAGAGAGGAGGAGGGGTGAGGGGTGATGGGGGGGAGTGCGAGGGGGGGTGTGTGTGTGGGGGGCTACCAGCAGCTGTGCTGAGAGCAGCGTCAGAGCTCCCCACTGGGAGACAGAGGGCTAAATATACTGGGCTTTCCACAGCCGGCACATCCACAACATCCACATCCACTCTCTACACATTCCCCATCAGCTCACACGGGGAGCAGTGTGGCGTGGTGGTACAGGATCTGGGCTCATACCCCAAAAAGGTTGCCAGTTTGATTCCTCACATGGGCCACAGCTGTTTCACCCCTTACTTAACTCACATTCGCTCCGTAAACATCCAGCTGTGTGAATGGATGAGGGGTAAAAATAGTAAGTGAGTTGGTCTGTGTAAGAGTGTCTGCTAGGCAAATGCAGTGTAGTGCATGGAGGTTACCGATGTGGATTACTTGGATTAAGTAGGGGGAGGAATTTGTGTGGGTGACCATTAGTGCCGGGCACCACCCTCACAGAGGCACTTGAGGTCAAGCTGCTTCCAAATCCGATGCTTTTGCTGTTCATTCACCTGGGTTTCAGCCTCCATCATGGCATCGGGTGCTCATTATCCCATGGAGGACAGCAAATGTGGACCTTGGAACCCAGAATGAAAAGGCTGGCTGACTGGCTAAATGTCAGCATTTCATGTCAACAGATTCCTGCCTCTTTGTTTCTAGCCAGGTTTCCTGGCTTTCAATGGACAAAAAGTAGGCTAAGGTATCGGAAAGCTGACTGGATGTGGGGTTTGAAAGCAATCTGTTTTAAAAGGGCTATGTCTCACACCCTCATCGCACTGTTGAACTTCTATTAGGGGGAAAATGAGACATTGCAAAGATAAAGTGCACCTGGCCACAATCTATTGAACCCACAGAAATGACCGAGTCCCACAACACTGTTAAGTCCCCTAATCCTACAGGTTGCACGCTCGTGGGCGCTGATTTGAAGGTCAGCTGAAGTAATGTAAAGGAGATCCCCGACTGACCTCAAAGGCCCTTCCAGCCAAGTGGAAGTAGGTGGGCTATGCTTACCGGCTTCTCCTGGTTCAACCGCGCACAGGGACTCGCAACGGCCTACCTCATGGGAGGAGGACAGCTTTAATTGGCCCGCTTAAGAAACACCCTCATGAATTACACTCCACTTTGCGTTAATAGCATTGCGCAACATGGTCCAGAGCTGGGACAGGTGGCTGCGGGTCTTGAGGGCCAAAGCATGCACCGGTTTCCACTCCACTTCCACACCCCACAGGAAATGGAAGCCATTAAGATAATGGAAGCATCCGTGTCATATTTGCTGATTAAAAAGCAATGACAAAACCTACAGGACAACAGGGTCTTATGGACTGAAGGTGCCCTTCTTTGGTCTGCTAGGGAGGCAGTCCCCAGAGAGCTTGTGTCTGTGGTCTATTAGATGGAGAGTATTCTCTTTCTCCCCATCTAACATTCAGTTCTTTATGCTTTAGGACAGAACTGGTGGACATTACCAGTTAAAAGCTGCAGTCCTGAACAGTCACACAGTAAAATAAGGTATACCTCTGCTGTATTGTTCTGTAACATGGTTACATTACAAGCACAGAAGGGGGCAGTTGACCATTTATACTTTAAGATCCATTCCTTGAGTGACTGACCATTAAAAAACAAGCTGGGTTCATTTTGCCCAGACAGACAACATAACAGTCAACCTAGCTGTATTTCTAGAGATAGAGATGTGTCATGCTCGATTGCAGTTTACAAATGAATTCACTGATATCTACATGATCAGGGTTCTTTAAATGCGTGCTTTCAATGAAAGATGCTAAAAAAATCAACAATGTGAGTTACAGCAGAACAGCTGAAAGGAAATGAGTCCTTTGTGAGCAAATCTCTCCTTTGCATCTCAGCACAGCTGTCTCTCCTTCTCTCTCCCCCTCCTCTCCTCTATCTCTCCCCCTCTCTCTTTTGCACACCCCCCCCCAACTCCCCCCTCGCTCGCTGTCTGTGAGAGTGCCACCCACATGCCCCCGGCCATATTGTGTGCCTGAGACAGTGACACGTCCGGGCTGTGACTGATGGCCTCGCTCGCAGATTAGCCCACGTTGCAGCTCGTGTTATTAACCATTCCAAGAAAGCAGGAAACTGAATCTGGAGGCCGTCCAGGCCAGAGGCTCGCCTGTGTGCATTTGGCTGGGGCGATCCGAAAGGGTCGACAGGAGTCACACGTGTCCCCTCCCTCGCCACGAGTCTGACATGCTGCCATGTCCAGGGTCTGTGTAATTGTGTCGCCTTTTGAATGCTCTGTGTGCTGTTAACGATTCCTAGAAAAAGAGGAAGCTGGAGAGCTTCCAGGTCAGAGGTTTACCTATGCGTTTGGCTTGGGCAGTTTGAAAGGACGCCCTTTTTTAACTTCTCCGTTGGCATAGCCAGTCCTAAGTGGAAGTGGTAGGGGGGCCACCTTACCTCTGAGTGACAGAGAAGCATGCAGGGTGTGAAGGCAGCTGAGGGGGCCCAGCCCCTCTGCCGCCCTAGAAGTTCAACAGCTCCTATCTGAACCCCATCATCTTCACACCTAAGGTCTGAGTGACTTGGCCTGTAGAACAAAGTCACCGGAAAAAGCAGGCTGACAAAGAGCTGCAGCCATGGCTGGTTGGCTGGCAACCCTGTGGACTGTGCTGCCGACTCCCGAGATTCCAGAAAATGATCTTCCACGCTCCCGCCTACGCCTCCCCAGCTACACCTTGCGTGACGTCTTGACTGGCCGCGTGACTCTCACGGCCCAGTACCATCCGGAATGTTCTGTCGCTTTTCCACTTCTCACGGGCCCACGCGCAGTGAGGTGGTGGCGGTGGCAGTGTCAGTGGCAGCGACATCGTATGCCAGCGCTCAACAGCAGTTCGAGCGTCACTCCGCAACCGTGTGCAAATGAGCCAGCACCAGAACTAATTACTCTTCAAGGCAGAGAGCTATTTTTACACACTGTGGCTTCCCCTTTTTTTGCTCTGATGTTTAACGGGAACATATAGCTCTTCAGCTGAAGCTGGCCAATTACTGTGATCAGACAGTGAACTAATGACAAAGCACTGCCTGTGGATCAGCCCTCCAGCAGGGCGCAGACAGTACTCCAAACCCTCTGAGCTGTACTCAGATCAGTGGGAGGTATACCTCTTCCTTTTTTGTGCTACATCTGTTCTCACACAGGGAACTGATGTGTACAGTCTGACAGGAGTGCAATGGAAGGATCAGATCTGTGCCAGGGCTCACGCGCTTATCTTTAATGTCTGAGCAAAGTTTCCATTTGGTTAGTGCCAGGGTGGGTAAATGCAGACCTCTTTTCACTTGAATGTTGACACAAGATTGGGGCAGTAATCATCCAACCCCCCACCCCGGGATACACAGAGAGACACAGGGGAGTGGGACAAGACAGCGCCTCCTTGCCTATCAGAGCAGCCAAAATTAGGGTGATAGAGCGAGATGCTGCCCAGAGCACATGAGCACGTTCCACTCCACATCCGCCCAGAGCTGAAAGCTATCATGTAGGAGCGAGGCTTCACGAATGCATGTAATCTCTGGAGCTGCCATGTACTGTCAATGGCTGACTCATATGACTCAATCAAAATACCCTGCACTTCAGAGCAAAACACTATGGCAGGTTACTGAGCCACTGATATCACATAATAGTTCCACCCATTCTGGGGTTCATGATGAATCACTCTCCCCTCACTAGTGAACACCACATGAGAACTACTAGTGGCAGTGTTCCCAACTGTAGCATTCGCTAGCACGATTATCCAATCAGAAGCCCACATTCTTGAAAAAAAAAACAAAAAAACAAAAAACTGTATTCTAGGATGATGATGTATGAACACAATGGAAACTCAGCACAGAAACCAATTAAAACATCAACGGATATAAGCAGGAGAGATCAGATGAAATTCTTTCACAAAAATGTGCATGTGCTGAGTAAAGACTGAAAGGTAAAGTATTTCTGATATTTTTTGAGTGAATACAAAATAAGAATGCTGTGTTCTAGCAAGGCAAAGAGAATCCTGATATTGACACTCTAAATAACAAAGTTAGAGCTACCGAACATGGGCTGTGACAGCTTTCTCCAGTGGCCTATAACTGATCAGTTTGTAAGAACTTGTCGTGGGTATTGAAAGCTGCATTATACAGCTAGCCACCTAGTCTATATTAGACACACTTTATTTTACTTCTTGTCCTGAAGAAGGTTTTTTGTGGGAGGTTGCTTAGGACACTGGATTACAGTTTCTATTCAAGCCAATGATTAACCTATTGGACTGCACACATGGCAGAAATGAAGCTGCAAGTTTTTGCTGGGAACAGGAACTCAGTATCACCACAAAGGAATCAAGAGTAGAAGCCTTTAGGACTTCAGATGCAGCACCGTAGGCGAGATGCTATGGACATGAAATAATGAAAACCATTTACATGCATAAGCCACAACATTCACATTCAGTCCTTATAGTGCACACCAATTCATGTCAACTCTGCATCTCATCTATTGTCATCTCTGCATCTCTACTTCCGTGTCCACAGAAATGAACTGCTTTCGAGCAGTGCCATACGGTAGGCTATGGCTAATATGGGCAGAAAGGAAGTGTTGTGTCTCAAATTGTAGGATGAGAAATGTTAATATTTGGAATGGTGGAAAATGGAGGCTAGCCACGCTTACACCCTTCTATGGCCATGGCTTTAGGGTTTCCATGATCTAGCTAGCAACAGTCATCCATGTCCTTAATTAGCAGCTTAGACAACTGGCTAATAATGGCCAAGCCAACAAAGCACAGAATCAGCACAACACAAATTATGAAGGCAGAGTCATACCTGTCAGCGCACAGTTAACTCCCTGTAATTGAATTACTGCCACGTGCATATTCTCTTGCACTGCATGGAGCTGATCCCATTTTTAATCCTACTGACTTACTCCTCTGAAATGCGCACTCTCTTTAAATCCATGACAACAAACCAGAACAACAACAAAAATTGCCTCCTTTGGCACCCTTGATGCGTGACTATCACACTACAAGAGGAACGAACACACCAGGAAGTTAATACTTTATCTGAGCAACGATTCCTCCTCTCTTTCCTCATCAACATACTCAGGGCCCAAATAAGATGGTCATTTTGGTATCACTGCTGCCATGCTCGTGTTTGTTAATGCAGTTTCCCCTCTCTTTGCTCAACACCTATTTCTAGAAGCTAGTATAGCTTGTGGGTTTAATACTCAGAGACGAGTACAAATGAAACCCATGCTAGCTGAATTCACAAATGCTAGTGGAGCAGTTCTGGTTCAAGCTCCAACCCGAAAGTGGGAGTCTTCCTATTAAATTAACAAAAATTCAAGTGTTCTTCCCATTAAATTAACAAAAAGCAGAGTGTTCTTCCCATTGAATTAACAAAAATCTGAGCATTCTACACTCCAGGCACTGATTTAACATTAACATGCTGGCTCCATGGTGAAACAATAACACATTTCAGACTTCTACAGAAAAAAGTAAGTATAACAAAAAATAAATGACTTATAATGTTCAAAAGAGAGACATTTTAAGACGTAATTTCAATAGTGAACAAAGGCTCTGATGCTTTGAGCTAATGGCAGAGCCATTACCTCTCCCAACAACCTTTTCAGGTGTGAATATTAAGAATAAGCCTTTTGATAAAATGCAAGAGAAGCATGTGACTCAATTAGTCAGTGGCATCTTTGTTATAACAACCTACAAATCTGAATAAGATAAAATAAAAGAAACATAAAGCCTGTTGAATGAAAGCTAGGCAAATGGTAGAAAACAAGCAAATGCTTGAGCATTAGCACGGTATTGAAGCGCAGGCAAAGCCATGTGTTATTCCTATAATGCGTGATTACACATACGCATAAATCAAAGACCATCGCGGTGTGATGTAGGGTGTGATGTGGTAGGATGAGGTGTGCTGTGTATGAGGCGTGGAGCTGCCAGAGCGTCCGTACGCACCGCGGGCGCGGTGGCGGTGGGGAGAGGAGGAAGGATGCCTGCTTTTACATCTCGCGGTCCCCGGCGTATTTGCTTGACCCAGCAGCACATTTGCCAAACAAATCCCGCTCCAATTATTAAAAGCAGCATTTAGGCCGAGGTGAGCGGAAGCAGGCCTGGGAGAGTGGGGCGCTGTGCTCAGAGACCAGCAGCCGGAGGGTCTGGCAGGTGCTCGTTTCTCTTTACTGTGGGGCTTTTGTAACAGAACCGGCACGACTGCTGCTTTTCAGCTTATCTTACAGGCCTCTTTTGTAAAGACAGTGGACCATGTCTACTGGTGCCCCCACTGCTGTTCTTTGGTATTCGCTGTACTTTATTGGCTATAGAGGTCACCCAAAGGCTTGGAGAAACAGCGGAAACTGTCCAATGTTCTTGTCAGCTGTTTATTCAGCCATTTAACAAAGATAGGGGAACAAAGTGAGTCACAGAGGAGGGGAAACAGAATGCAAGGTGTGTATGAGTGTGTGAGCGTGTGTGTGTGTGAATGTGGATCCTGCACAAGCAGGAGGGGTGTCATGGAGGAGAGATGTCAGGTGTGTGATTAATTGTGCCAGGCGAGTGCGTCTGGTTGGTTGCTGGGAAGGGTGGCCTAGTTGAGCCGAAGAGGACGGTTATTTGGGTTGTTGTGACATTCAGGCAGAGCCCAACCCACTCCTGTCTGCTCTTACCCATTCAGCAGTTTAAGAGAGGGTTGGGTGGGAGGTGCCTCGCCTCCAGCCTGAACTCAAACTGAAAAATATCCATCATCATGCGGACTCTAACCATCTAACATGTACAGAGATGTGAGTAATGAGGACAAGACTCTCTACTCTTCATACAGAAGCAAGGCACTATATACTTTACACTTCTGCACAAACTACCATGTGCTCAGGCTGTCATATGACTTTCAGAAATTGATTTCAAAGATCTTTTTTGTTGTTGTTTCATTATTCTAATGTAAATAAAACGCTCACTCTTCAATATTTAGTAATTTGATGAAACAGACCTTATAGGGATGCTGGAAATGTAGCCATTTTCATTTTTAGCAGATTAGTGTAGTATTCCTAACTTGTAGGTGGTAGGCTACTGCTATTCAGCTTACATTTATATTATTTATGGGTTTCAAAAAAACTGCAATCAGCATTTTTCCTCACAATTGTATTTATATTACTAATATCCTTTTTTAGTGTGTTCACAGCCTGCCCACTTATTAAAAGAGGCATACATAACGTATGTAAATATTATACAAAGGGCTTGTAGTGTTACTTGTTCTCCCACACATAACAATCAACTGTATTGTTTTTTTAAAGCCGGGGTGCTTCATAATACAACAGGTGAATGGATGCTACTACATTCACACACTTGTGCAAGTCCACTACCTGCGGTCACTTCCTGATAGCCTACCTTTAGTTCAGCCAGCAGAATACCTGACATCCCCTTCCTCGTGAAGCTTCCTTGTTAAGCCGCATAGGGATTTTCTATGGGAAAACCCAGGGAAAGTTATACATCTGCTGGGTAAAAGCTTCCCCTGGGGAAACAGGACTACATACTGGCTTTTACAAATGACTTCAAATTCATTTAAAGCTCTACTTTGACACACATGTCCAATCATTACTATAAGAATAACTGGTGATAATTTTCTCAGAGAACAGCCCAAAGTGGCCTTTAAATGGAATCACATTCACTCTGATAGTCACTGGAGTCAGAATCAGAAACCTGGTTCTTGGTAAATAAATGGTAATTAAATTGGATTCCTAAAATCTATTTCTCCAGCTTCAAGGACATGTTGGAAAGATGATGATATAGATGATGAACTGAGGCAACTGGCATTCATTTATGGGTATCCTGCTGATATGATAATATGATATGTGATATGTGTGAATGTGGTGTGAGTGTGCATGTTCATAAGTGTGTGTGTGGTGTGTCAGAGTGTGTATGAGTTTGTGTGTAGTATGTGAGAGCATGTGAGCGTGAATGTGTGAGTGTGTGTGTAGTATGTGAGAATACGTGTGCATGTGTGTGTGTTTGTGCGTGTGTTCGGAGTGTGTGTGAGTCCGGGCCTGCCTCTTGCTCTCACTCTAGGGTCAGCACTGCCATGGCCACGCAGCTGAAAGCCTGGCCGAAAAGGCCCGGGAGATCAAACAGCCCTAACCAAAAATAACCGTCTGAGAACGGGACAGTCCGATGGCACGGAATTACATCATAAGACACTTAGCATTCATCGTGGCTCCCCGGGCCTAGCCTGCAAGAGCCTCGGGACTACGGGTGGAACAGTGCGCTCTACAGAGGACAGAACTGGACAGCAGCTCCAGGGACACAAACTGACTGTGTCTTTGCCTGTCACTTTCCTTCTGATGTCCTTAAAAACCACCTGACATTTGTTTTTTTTATCAGTGATGTAACACTCCGGCGTGGTCGCATTTAGTTTATTCGCTCTCCTCTTTCCGCGGTGGGCGATGTTGTGCAGCGGGAACCCTTCATGAATTACTTGTAACAACGGTTATTTTTGGGAACTCCATAAGCTTGAAAGCTTTGAGGGACCGCTTGTTCTGTAGGGATGAAGTGAAGATCACTGAAAGATCTCGGCGCTTCTTTGGTACACTTACAGCACACTTTGGGCATGAGTCAGGTGTTGAAACGAATGCTGTTTTCAATTTTCTCTGGGAGACGAGTTTGAGAGAGTTGGGTCTGAGTGCTTTTTGTCTGCTAAGATGTATCTGTACAGAACACACCAAGGTCGTTTCCATAGCAACAATGATGTTCAGATTATTTTTATTGTTATACTACAGTCACGCATACACACGCACAAAGAGAAACACACATGCACGAAGAGAGACACATGCACTCAGACCGATCAATAGATGCCTTTCCATCATTTCAAGTAAAGCAGAAATCCACCTTCACAAATGGCAGTCATCCAATCAGCCTACACTTTCATGTTCAGTGTATGTTCTAAGAGCTGATATTAAAGGCACAATGTATGAACTGACATACGCACCACCAGGTTTCACTTGAGCAAGAGCTTGAGCATGAGCAAGTCTAGGCACTGTTCAGGGACTGCAACTACTTTGGTGGATCATCTTATTAGTGTCTTTCACCATCTAGTGGTGAAATGAAGATACTGTTGTTACTTTGGGGGAGCCACTCAATGAGTGAGTGAGTTAGTGAAGGACTATACTGGAATGCTGACACTATGAATGAAGTGCAAGAGAGCATCATCAGATATTAGATTCAAAAAGGAGAAAGGGAGCAGTTGGCGTTTTAAACCACTAATAAAATCATCATGTACACTCAACTATCACAAGGGACTGCGTGAGGCATTCTAAATACAGTAGGGTCTTTCATCCACTGGCTCACTCACTCACTCATTGAACGGCTCCCCCAGTGTGCAACCCAGTGTTGCCAGGTTTTAAATGGAGAGATTGATCAGCCCATGTTTAAAATACTAATATCATCAAGAGAATCGCAAGGGGCCCTCTGTAATCTAACACGCGCACGCATGCAACCACGGCTTAGCCGGAGAAATTGATTAGTCTGTCAATCTGGAGAGTACACAAGGCGAAAAGGGATGGAGTTGGGGGGCGTGAAACATTTTGATGTCTGATGAAAAGGAGGCGGGTGAACGCCCTCGGAATGAAAATCAGGGGCCCGATCGGATTCGGGGTCGCAGGACGCCGCGCTCATGGGTTTCGGATCGAGATTGATGCCTTCCGTCTTCAGAGGAGAAGGGGCTACGTGAGAGACACTTGATTACACTACTAATGAAACCTGAATTCCAACACCGTTCTCAGTCCCAGAGGATGGGAACTGAATTGCAGCTGCCTCTCTCTGGGGTGAGAACCGAGTTCCAGCCATAGATATAGATTCGCTAGGTGGCTGCCGCTTCACACGACTGATATGTGTTACATCGTTCTTTTCAGTATGGCGTTCCGAATAGCTGCACACAGAGGGAATAGCAAGGTGACTTTTAAGAACCACTGTGAAGACTGTTGAAGATACAGAGGAACATACCAGTATGAATATGGCTGCCTGCCTCTTGAATATCTGTGGTTACCATGTCTATTATAAATTAAAATTAACCTAACAAGGTGCTCCCAAAAACCCAAACGTAAGGCCATGACGGCCTCCAGTGAGTCCAACTCAGTGAGTTGACGTCACTTAGGGCCCGTTGAGATCGAAATTGTACCATGTGGCACAGGGTGAGATCAGGAGGCCAGGATGGTGAGCGGAAATAATTATCTATGGTGCTATTTTAGTCGTTATTTACAGGAAAATAATAGGTTGTGGTACAGAACAGTTCACCCCAAGAACAGATTACGCCCCAGTCCCGCTGATGAATGAACACTTTACGGAGCAAGATGCTTGTATTTTCATTTCCCAGCAACAGAACAGCACAGCCTTTCTTTGGAGAACAAGCAGTAATTATTCTCCTCGCATGTGAAAGACGTGGAAATGTCATTTATGGACAAACATGATTTTTAATCTTTTATCAAGCCTCTTGAATTCACAGGTGTACTTGGCTAGAACATTCTGTTACCTTTTTTATATCATGGCTTCCAGGCTCAGATGGTGTGCAATGCGTAACATGCTACCAATACCTATTGTATTACCCTTGTACCTCTGAACTATAGAACAGTTCAACTCCTTTTTAAGGTCCTTCTGATTAATAATTGAACCCTGCCATGGACACATTGACATGGTTTGGGATCCTTATGATAGCTGCCAAATTTTCACTGGCAGCTTAAAGGACGCCTCCTTTAATGTACCTCAATTTCAAAGCATTAAGGTGTTTCTGACCTGTGGAGAAACTGCCTTGGGAGCAACTCAGTTTTTTTTTTTTTCCTTTTTGCTGTGGGCAAAAGTCATCTCCCGCTGTTCCACCCATAGCTAAAAGCTCCACTGTCATCTGTTTCCTCTTGGTTGGAGTAAGAGGCAGGAGGCAAATCACAACTTCAGCCCTGGTTCACTCACAACACAGTGTGCTCTGTCCCTAATCTTTGAGTAAAACATGTACACGTTGCATGTTGTTTCAACATTCTCTTTGAATTTGAAGATTTAAAATTCAAAGAAACAAAAGGCAAGAAAAGCTTGCATAAATGTGTTCCCTTAAAGGCTTAAAGGACAGTAGTTAGAGTCTGGCCATTCACAAGGTACAGAGGATTCAAATACGGTTATACAGAGCGATGAACTTTAAATATCCATTCCTATATCAATTTCAAAAATGGTTTTATCAATCAACACTCTCTTCAAAATTCTTAGCAGATAAAGATTCAGTATCTGTTCATTTCTACTTTTCTATACTTGACTTTTCTATTTCTTTTCTCCTCACAGTCCAAATGTCACTTTGACTTTTGCTGCAGCAGTATAGGTAATGGCAGTCGACTGATAGGGATCTATCTTTGATTTCTAACTAGAAGAGCACTGAGTGACGATGAAGCCTGTGACTGTCTTGCTAAGCAGCTCTTGGCCTTCTGTGAACGTATTTCTATGCCGAAGTTCCTCTTCGCTTTCTGTGACCTCCAGCTCAGCATCTCCTCTCAGATACAACCCTGTCAGCATTTCAGGGTTAAACAGGGTCTCCATCAGAGAGATTACCAAACTGGGGCTGTGCTCAAAGGCACTGCGAACTGGGTCAGTTCGATACCTGTGAGATCCTGGTCTGGGCTTTCCCGGTTCTGGAATCTGGCTCAGTTGCAGAGCGCTTCACAACAGGGCACGGTTCCTGGGAATGAACCATCAGGACAAAGGGCCAGATATTCCTCTGTCTTCAAGCACTGGATTACAGCTCTAATCCAGGATTATCATACACCCTATCTATCCAACGCTGCATCATTAACAGGAGGGGTTGGTGTGTGTATGTGTGTGTGTGTGTGTGTTTGGGAGGGGGGGGTGAGAACAGATTCTCAGAAAACATTTTCTCTTCACATTGCAATCTGGACAGCCCCAGCCAGAGCATAATCAGATTCTGCCATGCCGACTTGGAGATTACGCCCCGCGTTCTTCCTCCAAGTCAGAGTTACGTAAGGGGAAGTCTAGAGCAAACACAGGGAGGTTACTAAAAGATAGTTGAGTGCTGACCGTTGGTGTCAGATTGCAAGTGCCATTCTCAGGAAATGTCAAATTAGCATTTCAGATGAAGCGGTCGGTTTTCATATTTGCTGTTCTTAGAACTGGCCCGCAGTGAGCAGATGTGTGCAGCACATCTTGCTCACAGCCAATTGCTTAAACCTATCCTGGACTGTGGAATTGTGTCACTGTTTAAACATGCAGCAAAAGTGAAAATTCTCCTGAACATGAGACTATGGGAGTCTCTCCACTGAAAAATGTAGGCCAGAGAGGTGTGATCTAGAAAGCGACTTTACCTCAAAATGTCACGTACTGAGGCTTGTTTGAATTTAGCCCTTTATGACATCCGAGAGCCATTAGAACAGTCATGACAACTGTTACATCGTAAACAGTGAAAGCATGAAGCGTGGGTCATTCTAAAACTACATTCAAACAATGGCCTTATGTTCTTATATCTGATCCTCAGAGAGTTAACTTGGACACCCAGCTGTGATCCTCGCTTTGTCCACTAATGGAGCGATCAGCATGAGCAGGGGAGCTTTTCCGGCACACAGACACAGCAATACATGCACGCACACGCGCTCAAACACGCAGTCACACAGACACTCTCCCACTGAGTCACAGCAAAGCGCACACAGACACACACACACAAACACACAGTCACACAACCCCACAAGCGCACAGACATATAAACACGCAATCGCTCCGACTCGCAACCAAACGCGCACAGTTGCACCACACGCGATGGTCACACGGTGCCTCCCACACAAACACGACACCATTTCACAAACGCTCATACAAAAAAAATAGATGAAACACACAGGCGTGTACGCTCAAACACGCAGGGCGTCAAACACGCACACACTCAACCAGAAGAAAGGCTTCCCTTTCAATCGCTCATGAGCTTGCTGTTGTTCTCTCCGGAGCCCCCACATTTTCTTAATTACACTCGAGAGACTGTCATTAAGCAAAAGACAACTTTAATTGTTGTTCACTTGAACGAGGAGAGGGCAATCGACACAGACTGGCAGGGAGAAGGCAGCGTGGCATGCACACGGACCGCCTGCTTCACCGCTCTTCAGCTCTGATCACCCTTTATTATTGGTTTAATTCATCAGCAATTACAGTCAAGGGATCGCCTGGTTAGAAGTGTTTACAGCATAAACACACCATGCTCACACATTGCTGTTGGGCTTATTATGCAATAGGCATGGTGTCATTCTGCCAGCTCAGTCTTAGGAGCCAAAAGAGCTTGATGCCTGGTTTCAGATATGTCATTTTTCCATGAAACACCACGTCTGTAGTGTACACATGGTCGATGTATTGGTTCACTACCAACGAGTTAAGAACACCAACTGCCCCATTCCGTGATCTGGACACTGTCTTCTCTGTTCATGTCCAAGTTCAGAAGGCAGTTGCATTTAGCCTCTTTGTTGTACTATTTTTTGTTCTATCTGGTACACCGTACACACGTAAGTATCCAAAAAGTGAAAATAATTTTACAGTGCTTGAATTTCAGCGCTTGCTCTTGCAACCTCACATTGCGCAGTGCTGTAATCAGGCAGCCACGGTGCCTGGTGAAAAGTCCCTAGCGTACTGCCAGCATTGTAGGGCATCATTTGTGAAAATCAGCGCTTGTGTGTAGAGGCTAAAATTTCAGTTGGATGAAACTGGACAGACAGCTGTGGCACCATGTGGGCCCTGTGCGAGCGCGCTCTCCCCCTCCCCAAGTGAGGACGGAGGCCTGCCCACCCTGAGCCAACGAGTGCAGGGCTGACGCAGGGCAGCGGGAGGTCCCTGTGCCAAGCGGCACTCCTGCCCGCCAGCTCCCAGAATCCCCGGCTCACGCTCCTTCCTGCAGAAAAAGCCCTGCGAGCAAACGTCGCCGATTGTAATCTGACAGCACACCCACTTTGTGCCAGTGTCGGAGAGGGAGCGGACAAGCTGGAATCGCTGCGGTTTTGCACAGAATGTTCATAGAGTCAAGTGGTTCATCTGCATATTTCAACAGAGTTTTTTTTTACATCTATTTTTCTGGAACACTGATGTACTGAATTCGTTGATTTGAGTTATGAGGTAGAACTGAAGCCGTCCAAATGTCCTATTTAGAGCAAAATGCTACTAATACTTATGGATTTCTCCCAACAAAAAGGGCTGTCAAGTATTGCGGGTTTTCTTTTAAAATCACCAAATTCAGTTATAAGGTCTTAAATTATTAAAGAGTCAAAAGGAGCTGGATTCTGGTTGACCCAGGAATGACCCACTGTCCACAGAACAGTCCAGTGCCCAGGATTGCGTAATGAGGAGAGGGGCTCTCTACTGGAAAACACACTGGACTTTATGTCACTGGGGTCTATATTATCCTTTCCAAATAGGACATTTACAGCACATTAGACTGCAGGAACCACACACTTGTATGGATGCTGTTTTTTGATGTGAATTCAAGAACAACAGGAAAGGGATTCACATATAATATGAATAATGCAACTCCTTTGTTGGGTCTTATACAAGAGGTGTGGTTTTGCATAAAACCTTCCTCTGACATGACCCCTTGCACTCGTGGGTCCCTCAGTACCATGGGTTGGGGACTCACTTCACTTACAGGCAATCGAGCAAGAAATGTGCATCACTACAGAGCCTGGAGCCAGTATTATGTAATACACCGGCTGGCAGATTGACGTTTCGTATACCAATAGCCTACAGGGTGCGCAGAACGGCTTCAGCGCCTGCATAATTACTAGGTATCTATAGGTCTTTGGTTTGTTTGTTAAATTCATGACCTAATGCAACCATAACGTTTGACCTATGACAGCCAGAATATGTGAACCAACAGAATCCCGTGTTTCTCGCTGCAATGTAGAATGGCAGCATCCAAGATGCTGTCTCTGCAGACACTGCCCTGAAACATTGACCCTGGATCAGTATTAATTTTTTTGCAACACGATGGCTGAGGTTTAGGGCTGGAGTTAGCTGATCCTGGATAAGAGAGGACCCAGAGCCCCACAGACGCAAAAGGCAGGCCAGATTGGGGAGCGGGGCGGTGTGGTGTCGCTGCCCTGGGCCTGTGCCTTTTTGGACCTCGGCGAGTGACAGTGTCTGACTCAGTGTTGGGGGGTGGGGTGGGGGGGAGGGGTGAGTTTCCAATTATTCGCTGGTGAATCATCACTTCTGTGGAGGAGCACACACACTCCACTGAGCTGTGGCTGTTAATCGCAGGGCTTTCTGGCGGCTCAGCCCCTCGGCAGGATGAGTCAGCCCTCATGCAGCGCCCGCTCAGAAGCCACTGACGAGAGGGGCCGCGGTGTATGTGCCGTTTTTCTCTGTCTGTGTTCTCCGCACCGCTATGTGTTACCTAGCTACAGCTGGAGGGGGTCCTTGATGTGAGCGTGAAGCACTAAAGAAAAAAAATATGCGGTATGTCATGTAGATTGCATGTTTTTTTTGTCACATGTGAAATTTCCTTTGTAGCGCTTCTGTTTCTCAGAACGTGTGTCAGCAGCCGTGGCACTCTTTGTAAATGAGGCGTTTGAGAAGCCTGAGAATTTAAATGTCTCAAGAAGCCCAGTTTAATTACTTAACACAAAGCTCTGTGACGATTTGAGTCGGTAACGTGCAAGGACTCTTGGTCAAGTGAGATCCGTGGATGACAATCAGGAAGAACCAGTAAGGTCAAACTCTGGGAAACGAAGGGGTTAACAGCCACACGTGGGGGGTGTGTGTGCCAGTGAGCTGTTCCGGCCACACTAAAAAGAGCACCTGCTCGTTAGGAGTGGTGGCCGGTGAGTTTGTGAGAGAGGGGTCTGCCTCGACTCCAGCTACCCACCAGCTCACAGAATCAATCAAGCTGAAGATCAAAGGCACACACCATGAAAGTCTTTTCAGAAGAGCACCTGCTGGATTTTTCGGAGCCACGCTCACAGGATAGTCCACACGCGGGGCTTGGGTGACCCACGTGTTCAGGTGGGTATCGTGTGAGCTCCTGCAGCAATGGATGGATGCTGCCCTCTCTGTCGTCAGGTATCCTGCTTCTTTTACAGCTGTTAATCGCTGGATCTCTTTCTTCCCTGTCTGAAATGAATCCGCCGTTCTGATGAATGGGGGGGGATTGGAACAATTGAGCCAATTAAAATGAGACCCCTCTGAGCTGGCAGGGAATGTACTGTAGGGCAGTGCACCGTGGGGGCAGGAGCTTAGCCTTTTGACAGCTGGGACGGCGAGTACAGAGAATGAATAGGCCTGCCTCTGCTTTAAATATGCAGGAGCCTCGATTCAATAATGCACACTTTCTCCGACATGTCAGGCAGCGTAATGCTACACCTCACGAGGGGCGTGGCCTGTCTGCTTCCCTGTGAAGGTGAGTAGCAAAAGCTGCTTACACAGCAAGGCTGGATCAGGCGACCCCGTGACCTTTCTCCCCGTGAACCAGACAGGCCGCTTGCTCTGGGAAATGACATACTGATAGACGTCTAACTTGATCACCTTGGTGCAGTTGCACCAGCCGTGTTTGGGTTTTCCATAGCCTTGGAACCAGTACAGCCCCAAAAAGCACTGTAATTGCTACATTCCAACCAGGCTTAATGAAGTCAGTAGATCCTATTTTACAAATGAGAACAACCTGCGCATGCTGGAACTGGGGCAACCGTGTCCTGTAGTTTTGGTATTAGTATTGGATCTGTTATTCCCTACCGTATCATTTATTGACATTACAAACAAAGATTTGGGAGGAGAATTTACAGACAACGCCTACGCACCTAACCAAACCTAGACAACCTGGTCCCATCCACGACTATAAAAATCCCACTTACCACTTCCTTTACATGTCAGCTCTTCATTCCATCCCTCCTCCACCCCATCTCCGTCTTTCTTTTCCCTCTTTATGATGTCCCCACACGGGGGGTCAACAATGTCAGTCCATGTACAGGTGTGATCCCTTTGCCAAATGAAGTACCGCTACAACCGCATCAAATGCAACCTTCCCACTTTAATTGTACGGAAACTCCTACCTACTGAATTACTGTTTAATAACAGAATTGATGGCAAGACCAAAATAATTGACATTTAGTAACTCGGGTGTGAATTTCATTATTATCCATAGCAGAAGTGCTCTTCTTCCCCCAGTATCTCTGTGATGGAATTTCACCTGAAATGACGCCATTTCGCCTCAGGTTTTGCTTACGCACCTCCGGCCTGAAGTTGGAGTTTTACCCATTCATGTACGCGGTTCTTCGGCACGCTCACAGCGTTCGACACGGGCTCTCCTCCCTCCGTGTTTCACTGAGCAGGACTCATTTGCATCCCGCCAGGGCGGATGGAGCGTGGAGTAAGAAGCGAGGGATCCTGGCCCGTCAGTCACGGCAGCTGCTTTGCATTTTTCATCTTGGGCAGCGAGCGCGCGACTCCACATTTGACTACGCGCAGCGGCAATAAACAAACAGCCTCTCTGTCTCTCTCTCTCCCTCTCTCTCTCTCTCTCTCCCTCTCCCTCTCTCTCTCTCTCTCCCTCTCTCTCTCTCTCTCCCTCTCTGTCTCTCTCTCTCTCTCTCCCTCTCTCTCTCTCCCTCTCCCTCTCTCTCTCCCTCTCTCTCTCTCTCTCTCTCTCTCTCTCTCCCTCTCCCTCTCTCTCTCTCTCTCTCTCCCTCTCTCTCTCTCTCTCTCCCTCTCTCTCTCCCTCTCTCTCTCTCTCTCTCTCTCTCTCTCTCTCTCTCTCTCTCTCTCCCTCTCTCTCTCTCTCCCTCTCTCTCTCTGTCTCTCTCTCGGCTGACCGGAGGCTGAGGGGGCACACCTGCGCGCGGAGCAGCGACAGGAGAGCGGGCATTTCCTTGTTGCTGCCGCGGTGCGGTTTCTGCCGTTTCACAGATCGCAGCACTGCCGATGTGCTAATCGCTGTGGTTGAGATGCTGATGAACTGGGTGTTGTAAAAAGAAAGCGCCCATATCTCGCTTTAGCAGATGACCTTGGGGAGGCTGTACCTCTATGACATTTTATCGTGGAGGTCGATTTGCACTGCTGGGTTTTTTCATTGAGGCAATTGGGTAAGCCAGTTGCTTAAGAGTAGGAGCATTACGCAACCACATGTTGACATTCTTCTGGTTATAATTCCATCACACTGGCAATGAAGTTATGATAACTTCAGCAAATGATTGCATTTAAACGAACATCAGGAAGGATTTTTCAATTCATACATGTATATGTCTCCAGTGCTGTGAACAACCTTTGAAAGCAGGTACAACACAGACAATCTGCAAGACATAGTGTGCTCCAAGTACACTTTTGTGCCCAGCATGGATACTTCTCCAGAAATGAGGTCACCAGTGAAGTCAACATTACAGCCTCTGCTCTGGACATGAGGTCATTACTGCCCTCAGTATCACAAATACAGCCCTGGACGTGAGGTCATCACTTCTGACTAAGGAGATTTACCATCCTGGGCAAACAGGAGATGCCAAGTTCATCCCCAGTGCCAAGCCAGCACTGCACATGTCTTTCAGGGTAAATTTATCTGCACAGAAAACGTCATTTACAGTACACTGTTCAGAGGTGAGACATCTGCCTAAGCCACAAAACCATACATTTGCACTCTTGTTGCAGACTTAGAACTGGGTTGCATTGGGGAAAGTCAAGAGGTTCTTTATGACATACCTTACTTGGGAAACCCTGTTCAAAACAGCAATCGGTCATCTGAAATGGACTATTATGCATGACTTTTTTACTGTTTTACAAGATTCATTACACACAAAGTGGGCAAACATTTAAAATTACTTTCAGTTGCTGTTCACCCTGACTGAACTGTAATTAAAGAAAGGACTACCGAAGAGAGCTGCTGTGTTTGGGAACACAAAATCCTGCAATTTATCCTGCTGTTTTAAATGTCAGATTCATACAAAGCAAAGCCAAATGCACTAAGTACAGTTAATCTCAGTTAAGCCCAACACTTGACGTTACCAATCTGTTCATACACTAAATTAGTTTTTCTTGCTCTTCTTTCTTTATTATTTCATTAAATGATCACATGACATGTTGAGGCCAGCAGCTAAGCAAAATTACTGAGCTGCGTTTGGCTCTCACAGTCACGTGACTGGAGACGTTTTGCGTTTGCTCCTGTTCAGGACTGCTGCCAGCGAGACCTGCAGTTCCTGCTGATAGAGGCAGTAACACGCAGAGCCCGCCTCCGGGGAACATCTGACGTCACTCCAGAAGGCTCCACGGCAACCTCCCAAAAAGGGACAGCGTGGGCTCCAGGAAACACGCAGACCGCGCAGCGTTTTCTGGTGTTCCGCCTAAGCACAGGCACCCGGGCCACGCCCTTCCACGAGGCCCGGCTGCCCTCGACTCAAGCGGCCGTTAACGGAGAAACGACAGCTGAATGCGGCGCGGCAACCGCGTGGAAATCAATTTTGAGCCACTGCCTCCCATCGACGCTCCCCGCCAGGGGTTAAAATCCAGCACTTCAGCGTTTCAAAGACTTTGCTCTCCCGCCTTTCCCTGCTGATGTGGCTTCGCTGCAGAGGACTCCCCACAATGCAGAGACTTTCGAGGGCCGACGAGGGTACATCGAGAGAGCTGACCATAAATCTAGAGTTCTGACTGGGGCACAATCGTCAGAGTAGACAGTGGGCTGTGGTACAGTTAGACCATGAACTGAGGTACATTCACCTTATCCCAGTGTTTTGTCATGCACCACCACAGTAACTGTTCTTGAACCTTATAAAGCAAGGGTACGTAAGTGACCCTAATAAGTCACTATGAATAAGAGCACATGCCAAGTAACAAAATATAAACGCAAATGCAACGGAAAAAAGACCAGCCAGGGCATCCCCAATGACTCTTCACAACTGAAGGTTGACGCTTTGGGCTTACACCATACAAAAGATAAAAGGATGTTGCCTATTTTCCTCATATTTTGTAGATAGTTTGGGTTTCAAAGCTTCCATCTGGTTGAGGTCTTTTGCTATCTCAAGTGTTCATATGATTAGCTACATCTAAAAGCTATATCTATAACATACTTTCATTATTAAATACTTAACCCCATCACTGAACAAGGTTTTCTGTGGGAATGCTTATTCATGATTTTTCCGAGCATTGTGTTCAGACCAGAATATTAAAATCCTGAATACAGTATTATCTGAATAAAAGTCTAATTCTGAACACTACATCAGTAAAGAGTTTCCAAACTGGCAGCCAGGGAGCCTCTTGGAATTCCAGGGGATCCTTAGACGCTGAACACATACATGAAAAATCGTACTACCTTCAATGCTTTCTAAAATAATTCTGACACCTCCTACTTGCGCAGGTGGGTTAAGGGCGTCAGCGCTGGGGGGCCTTAGCCAGAAAGCAAAGTTTTTGGGGGACCTTGAGCTGAGAAAGTCTGACCTAGATAAAGAAAGCTTTGAAGTGGGTTAGGCTGGCAGAGAGTACCTGCAATGTCCCTCATTAAAAGTGTGCCGCTCAAGAGGGCTGGGAGGGAGTCCGCGCGCCGCCCTGGAGCCGAGTCGGCCGGCGCACGGGGTCCGCGCCTTACATTAAACCACATGCGTGTTTCTGGGAGCAGACCGAGCAGAGGTGCTCAAGGTGGGCGAAACGCAAGCGGGGTGACCTGCTCTCATATGCAAACGCTCCTCTCGGGCTCACAGTCCGCCACCTTCATTCAGGCCGCGGAACTGGGGCTGCGAGAGGGAGGAGGTAGCTGCCCTAATTCCGACTACAGCTACAGCTTCCTGGGAAGTGGGCGTCATGGCCTCTCCATCTTTCTCAGTCTCTCAGACTTTAAAAGAAGCACACCTATATATGCTCATATACATATACACATATACACACTCTTTTTTTAAGTTCCACTGAATATCTGGCAGGGAGCCTCTTGCCGGCCCCTCGTTCAGACACTAACTGTTTCCTCATAGCTGCTCTTAAGTGGCTCCAGTCTCCAGAGAGACCTAAAAGCAGGGGTCCATGTACTCCAACTGAGCACAGAGCCTCTAAAGTGTGCTCCATTTTCCCCAGCAGTAAACATAAGCACTGCTGATGGGTTTCTCCTTGGGCTTGTTCACCGGTGACTGCTTGGCCTGGTACAAATGTTGTACTCTGCAAAGCTCGTTGCTACTTGACCTGCCAGATGTAGACAGTGTGGATTTCTGTACATGGGATATTCATTCATTCATTCATTCATGTCAATGCTCTAAGGGATCAGGAGAATTCACTGCACTGTGTGGAGGCTGATTCCCTTCCTGACGTGACAAAGGTGAGTCTTAATCATGATTAGGAGCATGTCCTTTGGCTGGTCAAATTATCCTGGTAAACACGACTCACAGTGGATCCCACTAACAGAGCACCTCACCTCTAAGCAGACCCATATACACAATCATGACATTTCACCGTAAAGCACAGGGACCACTGTAGTGATGTCATAACTAGGGTGTCACTTCATCAGCCATTCCTCTGGCGTAAGGCGCTGGATGAGCTGGAGTAAGGAGGTGTGGGTAGGGGAGCAGCATGGGTTTCGGAGGCTGGGGGAGCTGGGGGAGCAGAGTGGTGGTGGTGTGCACCGGCGTGCATCAGCGCATGGGCACTGTCCCAGCGGCCAGGTGGACGCGCCGCGCTGCGCTGTGCTGCTGCCCTGGATCGGAGGAGGGGTTAAACGGCCGGAGAGCTGGCTAGGCTCTGGCTCTACACTGAGGGCTGAGCACTGAAGGCTGGCTGGGGCTGCCCTCTCTGCTAATCCCAGTGCTGTGGGGCGATTAAGGGATTACTTCTGGAAGTAATTTCCCTGCCTGGGATAGCCCAACTGAGAATCCCAGCCAGAAGGGGGACATGGGCAAAGAAAGAGGGTTGGGGGGGGGGTACGTGTGATCCTGAACACTCCCCTGCCTGCATCTGGGCCAGGGATAAGCAACAGCCATCCCAGTACACCTTACGCAATGTGTCCCGTCCATCTCTCCCCCTCTGTCTGGATGGTGCCGCTTCGAACCACGGCACCCGTCACCATGCTGGATAGTGAAAGCAGCCTTTTGCCGGCCCCTCGTTCAGACACTAACTGCGAGCAGCAGGCCCGGGCGGCATTAGGAGAGGAGGGCTGTTAGGGACAGCAGGTGCCCACATGTTCTAACACTCCCAAGTGCTTTTACTTGCACACAGCCAGCCCCATTGACACCACGCTGGAGGGCCGGTCATACTTTACATCTCAAGGCCCTCTGCATGGCTTTCTTATGAACCAGTCCAAATCCGGGGAAGGTGGGAAAGAAAACACGTTATTGAATAAGCAACCCCCACAACGCAAGGCAATGCAGACTGACAACCGCCATCGGCTACAGCAGTCTGACACACCCTGGCCTTTTCACATATTGTTTTAACTCCCAGTTGTATCAATTAAGATGTTCAAGGCTTCCCTGCACATTATTATAGATGAGCACCAGAAGAGAAACTGCATGTTATCTGCACTGCGGACAAGGTCAAATCCTGCCCTTATTTCCCTCGAAACAAAGCAAAGGTTTTTGCTTTTACTGGAGCATTTGTGGTTTTAGTCGTGAGCAGAGAAACACAAAAGCCTCTCTTTGAAGGCTCTGGTTATTTTGGGCAGAATCTGTCCATCAATTCCATCCGTATAACATCCTGCAATGCTCACAGACAAATGCTCATGGCTTACCTCTACTGACTTTGACAAAATACTTTCTTTGTCCTTTGAGAGCATTGCCATTGTTTTCATTTCGTTGAAACCAATTCTATGCAAAATGAGGTCATGTCTTTTAAAGATTTCACATGAGGGACACAGGGTATTCTGATAAATCTTCCATAAAAAGATCCACACATTTTTTTTTCTTGAAGGAGATAAATGAATCTTCTTCACCTATAAATGAAAATTGAAAGACACACACAAGTATATATGTAATGTGTGTGTGTGTCTATATATACATATATACGTACATACATATATACTCACACACACTATAACTTCTGACATATCAACAGTAATTGCTCTAAATTATATGCACAATGCAGTATTGCTGAGGTTTGGCATTTGGAAAAAGCATGAGCTCTCCTTTATTTGCACTGGCCTTTGACTTCCTAACTGAAGCTCAAAATCCTGCAAACACGCCCAGAGGATGGCCTGCCAAAGATGTACCCAGGGAAGCCAGTGTCAGGGCCCACTCTGCGCAATTACCCGGTGACTGGCAGAAGCAGGGAGGATCAATCATATTTCCATTCAATTAGCCAGAGAGCACTCTGAGAGAAGGTGACAGACCTCTTTCTTGCAAATGAAAAGCAGGATGAAATACTACCGAGGCAGACCCTTGGGGGCAGTCTTTTGTTTTATAGTAATCTGGCAGCCTCAGAGGCTAAAAACATTGCGCAGCTCTCTGAGGAAGGTTTCTTAATGGCACAAAACCTTGACATGAGGCTTGCCCAGGTACTGGATGATTTCACGATTTTGTCACTGTGGCTTGTTCCGAGTCCTCATTTCCTTAAAGAAGAATCGGTTACCTGTGAAATGCAAACTGACCAACCGGTACTAAAGCGAGAATATTACTGTGCAGTGCCAGTGGACTTTTCCATTTTTCAGTCTAAACCATGACTGCATGACCCACCTCGGCTTCTGTTTAAGCACTCTTTCCCTCAAGTAATGGTACTTAGTTGAGTACTCTTTCCACTCACGGCCATGTTACACAATGTGTGATTATATAAATGTTTAGATTTGGAATTAGGGGATAGGCTTGGGCTGGGGTTGGAACTTCAGTTAGAACATGTAATTATATAAGCTTCCAGCTGTGTTACAGTCCACTTACATGACTGCATCGCATCCCAGAATGCACGCGTGCCGAAATGTATTCACAGAAGTGAGCTCCCCTTCCCTCGACAGAATTGATTTTCATCCCAGCCCCCTCCCCCAAAGCAAATAGATGAGGAACACCACAAGACTTGGGTACACACAGGAGATCCTCAAAGTTTGTTCTTGCTGCATGACAATCCATAGCCTTAGAGTGAGAGCTGAGGCTGCCACACAGCTAGCGTGGAGACTCCCTCTAAAGCAGAGGAGCTGCTGGTCTTTCCAGGGACGATTCCAGTGGGACCACTTCCTGCGCAGAGGGCATTGCAGACGACCACAGTGGGCCCTGTACGGTTCCTCCAGAGAGCGCACCAGCCACTGGTGAATTTGGAGACAGTCACCTTTGGGGGTGGCGGAGAGCCCCCCGGCACTAAATTTTTGCCGCTGTGGCGTTAAGCCAAGGTGATGCAGGGACAAACCCAGACGGACGGAGGGCATCAGAAGCACAGGGGAGCAGACAGGAAGGCTGCAATCCCCACGAGGGCAGCATGTCTTAAGAGCCATGAGAAAAGAGGGATTGACAGTCATTTACATCGCCTAGCCTCTACGGAGGCAAATCCAACAAAGAGCCTGGACTGCGTCCTAATTAATATCTGCCTCGGAATAAAACGGTCTTTCTTGGGATATACAAAGAAAAACAAAGGACTTCTTCAATGATTTGTGAGTAATGTCTTGTGAATCCTCCTCTCTCTCTTGCTGTCTCTTGTTTGTCTCTCCCTCACTCTCTCACTCCATCTCTCTCCCTCTCTAATGCTTTAGTCTGGCATGGCTGAGCTCTGAATTGAACTGTATTGACTGTGAGGAGCACAGGGTAGTTAATTCTCTCTTTGGCCAAAGTGAAAACAAACAGGAGGAGGTTGTGTTCATTCTTGCTCACTGTGTCAAGAGCTGCTCAAGCCTGTGATGTGTTCAAAAAACAGGAGCTGGCAGGGAATCTGATTAACTGCTGGATTGTCTGTGGGTCTTGGACTCTGTTTCTCAGTCCTGGATCAGCCACAATCCAGATTTTTCTACTGTAATACATTAACTCATTTCAACTCTAATACATTAAGAACTTATAGCTGAATCTGGTGATTTTAGATAAAAAACACAAAATGCTACAACGCTGTTTATGAGAAATCATTAACAAAGTAGTGATTTGCATCAAACAGAACATTCAAAGCATCAGTTCACCTTCATAACAGGAATAAGGTAATTCCGCTCATCAATGTGACGGAAAAGCGTGGTAACATATGCCATTGAACGAACTTGAAACTAAATATGAGATATACTTAAGGGCGTGCTTTTTTCCTCTGCTTTGTATCAAAACCCACGGTGTTCCAGACGAGGTACGAAATGAATATTTAGCATTGCTAAGCAGCTACTTTGGAGCTTTGGCGTAAATATGCTAGTGGAAGTCCATTTGTACTTGCAGCGCTTGAAATAGGTCTCCTAGCTTTGCATAATTTACTTGCTTAGCAGATGTCTTCATCCAAGACGACTTCAGATGCTTACACGTTTATATCTCCAGTATTATGTAACCCATTTATTCAGCAGAATATGGACTGGCCCAATTGAGAGAGCATCTTGCTCAAGGGTAACACTGCAGTGCCCCTTCTGCTGTCTGAACCCTTGACCCTCAGGTCTAAAGTTCAATGACCTTTCCATTATACCACAAGCTGCCCGCTGCTTCCACTAAGCTCCATAAATGCATTTATTTTTATGCCCGAGGCTCAGGAAAGCGTTGTGTTTTACTGAAACTGTTCTACAATTAGGTATAGAATTACAGGACGGATAAATCTTGGCTGTAGATATCAGTCGGCCATGCTGTAGCAAACATATTGTCCCACACTGATCTTATTGATCTGTGGCTTGTGGAGGCAGTCTGTGTTGTGATTGCTCTTGTCTTATCTGTCAAATCCCACTATGGCTCAAACAGCAAAATTCCAAACAGACCCCATGGAGGCACCGAAGGCTCCACAGACAACAGTTTAATGCCGTGAGAAGCAGCAGGGTTCCTTACACAAAGGTTGTGGGTTTGAATCCCTGGAGAGGTACTGCTGTTGCACCCTTGCGCAAGATGCTTATTGCCTCAAATTGCCTCAGTAAATGAATGATGACGTGTAAGCTACCTAAGTCGCTCTGGGTAAGAGTGTCTACAAGGCAAGGTTGTAGACTGACCATAAAGCCGTGTCTGGACCTGGAATACAGTTTTGTCATTTCTGAAATGTGGGTAGTGTGTATGTGCATATTGGTGGAGGTGTGATGTGCTGATTAGGTTTGACGGCTGAGGTTATTACTGTGCACTGAATGAATGAATGAAATCATTGCCGTTTTTTTTTTTTTTCAGAACCACAATTAACCAAAATACTGCCCTTTCCTGTCTCCTGAGGCAGACAGAGGTCACCTCCATCTTCTGGCTAACGAGTGAGTCGTGGGGTTTTGATTCACGGCTCTGGCAAAACCGAACTTGGCTACAGGGCTGGCTGCCTTCAGGTCTGACTCTGGGATCTGGTTCCGTATGTGTCTGCAGTAAAATCCCAATCTGATTATGCCTCCACAGAAGGGAAAGCATGGGAGGGAGTGCGGATTGGGCAGCAAGGTCTTGGGAGCAGCTGCTGTCAATGTAACTAACAAACAATTGAGCTCTGATATAATGCCAAATGCTCTTAGCAGAATTTTGGCTTTGCACAAAAAAGATAAACAGGGCAATTTAATTTAGGAGCTTCTGTGCATGAATAAATGCTGATTTTTTTTTTCCTGTTTCCCGTGGAACAGGATGATAAGGCAAAGACTGTTTTTCATGTTTGCCTTAAAAGATCAGTGCTATTAATCACTCGGCGAAGAGGTGGAATCTGAGCATTTTAAGCGGCTACACTATGTCACTGTGACAAATGGAAATTAAAGCAGAATCATTACCCTGATCTCACAGGCAGATCCCTCGCCATCCTTGTCATTCTTATTTGGTAACCCCTCATCTGTTGCCAGTGGGTAAGACTCAGCCTTCTATTCAAACATGTCAATAAAACTCGTGTCTATAAATATGCTAAATTAATGTACTCAACAGCTTCCCATGATATGAATGCCCTCCTTAAATGTTTAGTAATTATTCTAAATTTGAATAGGAACAATCCTGCTATTATCAGTATGCTTTGGGAAAAGAGTATGCTGCCTCCAAGGACTCCTCTGGTATAGTGGTGTTTCTTTGGAATTCAGACCTCACCAAGCTGCTGCAACCTGCACATTTTTATGACCCTGACAGCCTCCCCCCATATGCATACACACACACACACGCACACACACACACACACATACACACACACAACGCCAGTCAGACCAATTGTCACCAATGGGCTATGTGCTCAGCTCACCTCCCATGCTAACCAATCAGACAGAAAGTCTCATCAAGGGCATAAGAAGCCATGCTATTCAGTGGGTTAACACTGCTTCTGTGTGTACTGCTACTAAGGTCTTTACCTTAAGGTCTTTACCTTAACCTTTCAATCTGAACTCCAACAGCATGTTTTTCAATCGATGCCTGAACACAACCACCTTTTGTGGACTCAAAGACAGGACACAGGACACAGAGCTGGGGTGTAAGAGACATCGTTTATGGCTGTACTGCAGTGCTTTCGTGTGAGACTCACCTATTGATACGGTTTAGTGAAATACCTCAGCCCTCCATCACCCTGTGCTATGACACCCTTTAAATTTACAGCAGGAAACAAGGGGGGGATGCTGTCTCGCTTAGTCATTGCTGCCTTCTCTCTCCCCTCCATCTTCGCCCTCATTTTTTTAAACAGAGGAATCTGAAGTGCCTCCTCAGTGCTCAGCCACAACGCTTAGAATTCAGGAATTCTAGCAGTGTTGTGCTCCATTATTTACTTTGCCCATTACTGCTGAATAAATTTGACATACTATTTACAGTAAAACTCGCTCATCTGGATATTATTTTCTTCTTAGCCACACATGGTTTAAATCAACACGATTCTAAATAATGTCCTAATTATTTCTCTTACTTCTAGAATCAGTCTCCATAGACACATTGTTTTAAAAGAAGGACATAGTAACACACGATTTAAACCTTGGAGACCTGCACAAACAAGTTTTGGTGACATCTGGTGACAAAGTAAGACACAAGCGATACTAATCATCTTGAATATTAACAACAAGCCAAAGTTACTGGTTCATAAAAATTACACTATTGCTATTAATTCATTATCATCCACATTAAATCAATGTTCCTCTCTGTAACTGGTAAAATTGAGGATGACCAATAAAATGAGCTCACAATGATTGACTGCAGATTGGACCTATCCTGAGACTCCTCTGGACCTTTCTCACACCTACAACTCTAAGAATGGATTGACTTCTCTATGGGCATGAGAAAGGCCAAGTTTGACCCTCACTGAAGTAACCCTTGAATGTCCTATTGGAAAGGAAGATCCAGAGCCGTATCAAATTAACTATTCTTTCATGTCATCATGTTCCTTGTAGAAATGGGTTCAATTCCATTTCAATTCAGTCATTGAAAGTCAATCCATGAATTGAATGTCAGATCATGAATTCAACTGACCTTACGGAAATGGAACTGACCCTAACTCTGGTTCCTTGTTTACTAACAAGTTTCAGCCTGATCAGGTCATTTACACAACCAAAATTCTGTGTTGGTCTGCGCAGGCAAGATATCTAAACTGAAGCATGCGGCTCTTTCACTGGACTTGCAAATAGAATAGTGCAGACTGACTCCCTCCAAATCCAACCACAAATGTGTGTAGCCACGCACATGCTAATAAAAATCCACCCGTTTCTGCATCTTGGATAGATGACTTGCTCACCATAACATAAAATCTGCAGTGTTGTGAACAGCCTGGAGAGAGCCAAGTGCCTGTTCCTTAAATTACAGAGCCCATAGTGATTTGTGTGATTACACCAACTTAATTGCACATTTCATGCATCCACATCAATAAGGTATAAATGTATACTGTATATGTATGTATTATCCATTTTCTACAGTCTTATCAGACTGGAGGATTCTAAGAAACATTTGTTAGCAATAAGGGAAGGACGTGTGAGGTCACTTCAATCAGCAAAGAGGTGAACCGTTTGTTATTAGCTCTCACAATGTGGGAAAAGTGGGTAAGAACTAAGGACTGAGACCGATCGTGAAAAAGGGTCTTAAATAGGGGCTACTCCATTTCTCTGCGCCCAATATAAGACACACCGGAATTATGGAAAAACATCAGCCATCCCATTATCCATGTGAGGACCCACACATACACACGCACAAACACACACACACACATGCATATGCACATGTGATTCCACAGACGCTCTGTGGGACGGCTGGCGTCTCCACACCCTCACTGGTGTACCCCCCCCCCCCCGTCTCCTTCTCTCTCACAAAAACAAGAAAAAAAAATCTGTCACTCCATCACCTCAGGAGGTGCTTAAACCAGCAGGACCGTGCGAGCGTGTGAGGACAAAAACGGCATTCGCGCCACCACCGTTACACCAACCCACTCCCCCCCACCCCCCCCCCCCACGTCATCCCGCAGCCTCCCCTCCCCCCCCCACCCAACACTGCTCCTCCCAGCTCCCACACACACACCCGCACACAGACAGGAGCAGAACAAAGGGGCTCTCCACCTCTCTCCCCTGGACTATTATTAGATCTTCATCCCAGAGACAAAATAATGACACGTTCAGCTGAATCACCACGGAGGGAGGCGAGAGCCACACAGCTAGGACAGGAGAGTGTGAGAATGCGCCTCACTTTGAGCCCGATTTAGATGCTACTCTTCCTCTGACAGATGATCGTTCGCACAGGCTCAACTTGGAATTGCGGCAGGAATTATGAGCAATCGGGGGGTGAAGTCGTTCTGTTGTTTGCGCGGAAAGCACAGGATAAACATCCATTCTGTCAGGTTCTTTTTTTCGCGACATATGCTAAGGGGGACGGCTACCGCTAATGAAGGCTTGAGCAAAACGGATGGGTTTGTGTTAAACCAGGGGCACAATCCAGTCTTCCATCATGTACTTTTACCATGCAAAGGTCAATGGCAAATTCCAAGGAGAATACATAAAAGAAACAGAGCTTACATCCGACATTTCAAAAGGTTGTTCATTCAACTACATTACCTTTTTATGTCCACCCTGACAATCCTTGTATTTAGGGTATGGTTATGTTTGACTGAACAGATTCCCCCTTGTGTTTCTATTATTTATGTATGTACTGTATGCGAGTGTGAATTCAGATGGGACGGCATCATTCAGATGGCTGCACCCAGGTCTGTAAGTATTTGCATAACAGACATACAGCAACCTTGTGCAACAATGAGCTCTTTGTTCAATAGAGATCTGGCCCCATGATACTGCCACATCCCCAGTCTAAATAACACATTTTCCCTGAATATTTATTATAAAGTCAGTCATGGCATGGCAGGAGTGGTCTGCCCTTTGAATTCCCCAAACAGCAGTCACATGACCAGTGCCAGACCTGTGTGCTCACACTGCGTGCATTTGGACAGCCTTGAAATGGATGGCATTGAGTAAAAGGAATTGAAATTACAGCTTTCACACCTGAAGAATTTTTGCATGCTCAGTTTATTTGCTCTGTTTATTTCCCACTGATGTGTACTTATGTTGCTTTGCTAACATCATTATGCCTCACCGTCTACTACCGAAACTTTTTCTGATATAATATAATATAACATAATATAATATTATATTATATAATATACCTGTAGTACAATCGCAACCTAAGGAATGTTTGAAACCTTTGTGAGTTGACTGTACAATTCCTTTTTTCCAATCCATTTCACGTTATACCTGAGTAATTTGCATTGATTCTTTACAAAACGCTCTGTGTTTCCTCTAAGACCGCTGGCGTTAATTCAAATATAATTTGACTCGATGTCAAAGTAGGTTTGGACGTTTCTGAAATTTCCCTCCTTTCGGACAGCTTATAAACATTCCCCCATCAATTGTCTGATGGCTGGAGCGGTGAAATCTGTAGTTGTCCTTCTCTTGCCTTTCACACCCAGTCCCGGCGATCCAGTTCTTTATGGCTGCTACGAGGGGACTATTTGTGGAAACACACGAATGACGTGATTTGTCAAACGTACACCCATCCCACACAGCGAGCGCGCATGGTATTTAATTCATCGAGATATGCCTGCGGCGATAAATGGGCACTAAATGTTTTTGGCTTGAGACAGGTTAACGTAGTAATGGAGATGCGAGTGACAATCCGGGAAGCAGAGAGTAACAACGCATATATCGTAAAGCAAAAAACATAGATGAATATTCAGAAAGTATGCAAAGAGGTTCATCCCAAGCGATGTCACCTCAAATCATAGCAGAATATACATTATCGGCTTCTATACACTCAATGTAGCGACTGAATGCTAATTCCAGAACCGATGTGCTGTCAAAATGACGGAACGGTTAATTTACCATCCTTTCAAACGCTCCCCCGTTTTGCCCTCCCATTTAAAGCTGATATGAGCCGGACTACTGATATGAGCATGTTAGAAAGGAACAAGTAAAAACATGAAGTAAATACCTATTACGAAACTGTTTTAAACTGTGCACATGTCGTTCATTCACTCTTTCACTCATTCATTCCTCCACCTTCTCTCCGTAAAGGTCGACCCCTTTCTGTATTTCAGAGTTAGACAATATACATCGATCGATGGGGATGTAAAACAACAACAACAACGATGATGATCATGACAATAATAATAATAATAATAATAATAATAATAATAATAATAATAAGCAGCTACTAATTATTGGCATGCAAATCTAATAGACAGACAGTCGCATAGGTGAAAGTCAAACTGGTTTTTAAAAGTAGCCTAATTTACTTGTTTTAATAATACGCACTTGTGTCTTCCTGTACCTAAGTCTACAGTAAAGTTAAATTGGCGACAGCGGTGACAGAGACACGCATTTACGGTGTTTGTGTTCTGTCTTAATTATGATAAAAAACTGGTGGTACACAAAGCCATCGACATAATAAAGTGCTGGACAGGGTCGCGCCTTTTGGTAGCCTTGCTACCTGACACAAAACCGGCTGCTGTCAACTTAAATTAGGCACAAACTCATGACAGCATAGACGTACATTGTAACATCTATTTGCCGGGAGATTGTATATGAAGTTAAACTCCCGGAATACACCCTGTATCTTGCTGGCAAGTTCCTCTTTACACTACTTTCTCAAGCGGCTTTGAAACAGTTCCGAATAACTAGTTCATGAACCAAATACAATATCGTGTTTTTAAAAAATGATATGCAACACATCACATCGATACTTAACTATTTGCACAGGTGCTGGAGACACAAGTCGAGGCATTCCCCTTCTACTTCGTCCTCCGAGACCAGGTCCGACAAGGGGCGCATGGGTAGAGGTTCGTCGTCCTGGAGCGGTCCCCTCACCTCTCGGAGGAAGAGCTCCAAGAACCTTCGGAAGGTTTTCTCCTCGCTGGCGGAGCCGGCCATCACTTCTCATTCCTGGAGAGACAACAGACAGCTCTAGCCGGGCAAGGAGACTACTTTGAAACGCTTGCTGGATAGCTCCCCAGTTGCGCGATGGGGGGCGCGCGCGCGTGACCACGGGCTCGCACAATCACAGATGGAGGCGTGTATGATGGATGCTGATGACGGCAGAAAAGGGGAGGGCGTATCGCTGTTCTGAATGCGAGCGAGGTGCAGAAGCCATCAACATCGTCAGGGCCAGGAGCGCGCACGCTGAGCAGGTAAATAGCTATTGGCTGAGCCTTACACCTGCGCTGCGTGCGCGTCCATAGGCATGACGAAATCACTTTGTTGTCGACGAGCGAAGGGACGTGAAGAAGCGCAAGGCTAGGTATTTAACCAGTTATGTCACATCTGCCCGAGTGCCAGTGCAAGATCCCCGTTTACGGAAATCAAAAATCATATCCAGTGCACAAGGACGGCATACATAGATCAAACAACCGTCTACGCCAATTACATAAAACAAATGTATTGAAGACATGAGCAATTCGTTTGTGCGATAACCCATTTGTCAAATAAGAGAAAATGTTATTTTTGGGTACCATTTCACACAAAAGCATAGTTTCCCATTGATAGACAGATAGCTTTACTGACATACATCTCGTGGATGTACTACATTTCAGTACTGCTTTGTAATTTTTCAGCGATTCACTCTTGCATCGCGATTTGATGCTATCTCTCTGTTTAAGTGTGTATATAGGACATCAGCTTCAATGCTAAAAATACCAACTGTAGTAGATTTCTCCCTTGATGAGAATTAACCGTTTGGCTGCCTTGTGACTGCTTAGATAATATATGCCCTAACCGAATCAGATGAGTTTAATCTGGAATAGACTACAAAAACATTTTAAATATGTCATTCAGAAATTTGTTTCAAGAGCACAATACATAATCTGGTAAGTTTTAAACGTGTAATAAATGATGAATATACAGTACATAACATATATTGTTGCATGTACATAACACGTTGTAGGATGTATTTGATCTAATAATAGTTAAGGTACCTAATAATCTTGTTGTTTCTTTATTAAGAAATCTCCTATGTGCGGTTGAAATAGCACCTGAAATAAAATATTGAAATGACACTGAATATCACTTCAAATACTGTATTGCCTATATGTTTGTGCAGTCTGTTTCAACCACCTTGTCTGCAAATAGCAGTAGATGGTAGGTCTGACTGTCACTGCAAAAAGATGTCAAGTAACGTATAAATAAAGCTCTGATTAGTTTTCATTATGTACTGTACCATATAACCTGAACTGAGAATGCATCAGGACAACATCCAGAAGGAAACTGAAGGAAAAGGCAACAACAACAGCTCCTCCAGTCAGAGGAAAACAAAGGGCATGTATTTCTGTTTGCTTAAAAAATCAAATGCTCTGCTAATACGTCTAAAAGCTACCTCTGAGATTTTCATCAAGGACATCCTACTTGACCTCAGTTTTTAAGTTCTCATTTCAATAAATGGCCCATTACGAGGATCAGAAACGTGTTGTTGTCATGTATGTAGGTCTCACGGCATAATGGAAAGGTGACCCTCAACCAGAAGGACTCCTCTCACATTGGATGATTGCCATGATTGAAGATGCCCAAGTCACCTTCTGTCAAGTGGATCCACTGCGAGTGAGCAGAACGTGAACCTACATGGCAGAAGTCAAAGCGCTTCATAGTTTCCCATGGCAGCCTTTTTCAGCGAGCTGCAAGGTGAAGATGGCTGTGTGGAAGGAGAGGTGATGCACTGATTCGGTCGCTTTGACAAGGCCAAGAGGAAGAAAGGAGGGGCCGATTCTGGAGACAGAGAGAGGGGCTCAAAGATGTGTGAGCACTGAGGCATGAGGAAAAAACACATAAAACTTATAAGCACTGGCTGAGCGGCCCCGTTAGTTCACCGTCGCGGGACAAGATTGACTTTGAATCTGGGAGGTAAAATTAATATCAAGGCGAAGGATTCAGGATCTGCGGGTACTGTCATCTGATGCATTTGATATGATTCATGACAACTACTGTTGTGACCCACTTCTGTCACCGAGCAAGGAGCTGTGACAAAGCACTTTTTGCCTCTTTAGTGCTGTGATGCTCATAAAAATTGATTTCCGGCACACAACCTCTTAAAAAAGTCAACTCTTTTATTTAAACAAAGCGAGGAGGCGGCTAAAGATGAGGCTGTATACGTGTCATATATTTGTGGAAAACTATAAATGATGCAATCTTTCAGACTTTTATATACTTGTTTGCACACACATTTTATCTTTGCATTGTAACTACTGGGCTGTTCCAAATGTTCCCTCTTCCTAAAAACACACTGGATGTTCCTTCTTGATAAAACTTAATCAGGATCATGGCTTCCTAATTCATCAATGTCAGAAGAGAAAACTTGTGAATGTGTATGTGTGTGCAGGATGAGAGGTGACATAATTCATGAAAGGCAAAATTTGTGCTGTTCCATTGATGTTAGCATGAAGACACTTGTCTGGAATGTTCCACGCTGTTAATGTTCAGGTTACTGCACTTCCCACTTATTTTCTATGTGAGATGTCTGATTGGTCATTGTCCTGTCAATCACATGCACCTCTGGTTAAGGGCAGAAACAAAGCAAGCTACCCTGTAAGTTGAACAATTAGGGAGCTATTTCATTTACAATTATATTTTATGCTCACATTACACCCACAGCCATTGTAGTAAATGAGCCTTATATTGCTAGCTAGCAAGCTACAATATGCCTGTTAGCTAGCTAAAGCAATTTCATTCTCACCATTTGAAAAGTGTCATATTTATTCCTTCTATTTCAAAAATCAATAGATATCTGAATTTCCTTTTTGTCTTAATGAGAATTCCGTTTTTGTTGGTCATGTAAACTGACATATCACAACCAATTATGATTTGATAGCAAGCTCACGTAATTAACAAGTCAAAATACAGTCGTAGCTAGCTTGGGATTTAGCAGTCTGGAATTATGTTATACATATAGTAATAAATAAATAATAAAAATAAAATAAAATAAAATGAATTTGAATGTTTTTACACAAACAGGATGTTGTTACAGCTAGCCGGCTAGCTAAATATATAATTTATATAAATAAATCACTAGAAAAGTAGCTTGCAAACTATAGCCATTAGCAGGATGGTTCCTGTAACTAGAGATCCTTTATTACATATTACTTGCTTAAAGTTACTGTAGAAGGGGTAATTGCCAACAGTAGCCACTAGCTCACCAGACATCAAGTTAGCTAACCAAATTGTCAGTGTACAGCTTTTTCTGATACAAATTTATAAGAATCATTTAATTTTATTGCCGCTTTCATCTTAGGTACACAACAGTGCCACTAAGCCACTGGGACACCATTTGGTCCATCAAAGGATGCTCTGTGGTATTTTCCATCCAATATGTCAGCGATGTCAACAAGGTCCATTTACTCTGTGTGATTGGTCCATGTCTCAGAAAGAGCATCCTATCATGGCAATGCCCCATCCTAAGGCTGAACTACAAATATCAAATAAAAAATGTAGTTGGCCAAACCAAAGAAGGGAGATCCTTTTAATACTGTACTACATCTATGTCCGATGGGCAGGTAAAGACATCACTACCAATTGTTAGAATTTTGGGTAAGATTCAGTTCTGGTGCTTTGCATCTGTTGAAATGCAATGTGGAAAAACTGATTTTGACCAGAGCTCTCTTTAATGCTGAGGGGATCCATCCACAGTAAAAGAGGCAGATGTTCTCCACTGACACCCCCTGGCTGCAGTCACATCGCGAGTCTCCAGGGGGAGGTGGCTTAGAGTGACCAATACTTCTTCTCCGCCATGCATGTGCGCATCTGCCACGCTAGCAAAATATTAGGGCAAGTGCTCATATTTTACTCAACTCACCAATGCTAGTGCTGAGGCCAGCTTTTAAGTGTATAATTTAATTAAGGGAGATGCATCGCAAGCTCTCCCACACAGCGGCTGCAGTGAGGACCTATGAAATATCTTCGGTGCTGCAGAGATTGACTCATATCAAAGCAGTTCCAAGGGCTCACAGTCAAGAAATAATGCAGGTGCTGGCCAGACCAAAACCTCAGCTGTGGCCTCAAGTGACAGCTGAAGAAATGGCAGAGTGCAGGTCCATTAGGATCAGCTTGGGTGCCTTTTATTTCAGTGTGAAGACCAAAGAGATCAAGTCCCCATGCACCGAGTACTTGTTGATAACCTAGGAGTGAGGGCAGAGGGTTTCTTCCTTAACAAGATCCAGACACCACAGGCACACGCCAAAAAGGTACTAAATGCTTTAACCATTTGCCAAAAGAGAAGTGGAAGCCTTTTAAAGGCAGTGTTAAAATAGTGAATATCGTTTCCTTAATGTTCTTGAAACTTCCCAAGATGTTTCCTGGCCCGTCTTACAGCAGCAAAGTGCCAAACTACTTCTGTTGTCTTCAGATTGGCTGATGGCTTTCCAGTCTAAACAGCGCTTTAGAGTGCTAAAAATATGTATCTGTGTACTGTTATTCCCCTGTATCAGTGACTGAATGCAACATCATTTCAACACACCACATTATTTTCCTTACCCCTCTTCATGGCCAAAAAGCTCAAACAGGCCTGAGCAGCAGATTATAATCCCTTTAGTCTCAGTAACAAGATTTTGCCTGCATTAGAACCCAAGTAACTTGAGTTCTCTTGGTCTTTCATTGTCTTGAAATTACTAATCATTTGGCTTGGGAAAAGTTTCAATGTGGTTAAACTTGCACCTAAATGTTGTTGAGGTCTCAGCAGAGGACAATTAGCTCTTCAAGTCCTTCCTCCTTCTTCCACACGGGGGCGCTTGCACGCACTCCCTGATGGAATTGCAGAGTCTGCCCGGGTCTTCCAGGGATAAGACGGGATGACGTCCCTGAAGCCTTGACCCTGAAAATGACAGCAACCCATCTGATGGACAAATCATAACAAGACATTCCCAAGAATTGAAACACCATGGAAAACTGTTTTAATATAGTGTTCATAAGGCAATTCACTTGTGAAATGGAACCGAGTCCACTTGGACTGATTCTAAGGTTTTGAAGGAACATCATCATTATAAGTCTCTGTTGACAAATATAGGCAGACAGAGTAAACTAATTTCCAGATTGGGTCTTAATGTTGCAATGCCTTGTGGCCTAAAAGTTTCCATGTGCTGTTCTTGAAGCTATCCCATGTCTGCATTGAATACAAATATCAAGCACACCCTTGCCACTCCATGTCGTGTCATTTTCTTTCTCTACACCTAGCCAATGAACAACATGCTCTATAATATTTTAATGTGTATACATTTGTTTACAATTTACTTGCACACTTCTGCCTGCCACTTTTTCCATTTAATGTCTTGATATTTTGTTTATTTATTGTCTTATTATTTTGTCCATTTATTGTCTTGAGTATGTATTCATTGACTGAATGTAGCACCATGGGTCCCAGGGAAACATTATTTCAAACCTACTACTTGTATATGCATGGGCTGACAACGAAATCTCTCATGACTCTTGACTCTTGATACTAGTACACTACTAAGTACCCATACACACAGACTCCTAATCTAGCCATTTTACTTCTCAAGGTTCTTCATTCAAACAACACACCTAAAACACAACGGCTCACCTGGAAACCTTGAAACCTCACAAGGAAACCTCGGAGCAGCTACACAGCCCATTCAAGTTTCAAATCCAGACACAACTGCCAAACAAAGGCAAGCCTCAACTCAAAACCACTTTGCTGTCATGCGCTTTGCCTGCCAAATTGTCTTTATCAGAGAAAGACAGCAAACGAGGTACATCTGCGTGTGCAAGCTTGTCCCCAGCGTTCTCGCTTAAGCCTGCATTTCACTGAGGTGCCCACATCTTCAGTGCAACTTGCACCCATGGGCCACCCAGTCTGTAAACACACTTACCGTTTTTGTAAATGCTCACTGCCATACATCATGTGAGAGTGCTTTCAATAACATGCAATTGTACAGTCACGCTTTGCTTTGTTGGTTTAGCCAAGATGATCGTTCAGGAGAAAGAAAACATACTGTTGTAATCACTGAAATGGAGAACCCTGTCTCATACAGATGATATGCTTCCACTGTATGTGTAAAAAAAAAAAAAAACAGCTTGTGTAACCAACGGGCGTGGACTATTTTATATTCCCTTCCCATAATCACTACACTGCTGACGAGACTTCTTATGAAAGAGGCCGACTTAAAAAGCCCACAAGCAAATATGCAGCTGAAATAAACACACATCACCTACTAACCAAACCTGAAGTACCTTTCCTTTCTCAAAGTAGCAGCAGCTTTTTGAAAATGACACCTGAAAATCAACATTGTGCCTTAGGGCATAATGGGCTTGTGTTCCAACGGCTGCAGGTGCGATTACCCAGGTAGCATACCTCCATTGTACCTTTGAACAACAGTAGTGAACCTGACTTGCTTCAATAAACTAATAATGGACAAATTGATAAAAATGGATTATATAATCATATAATCCGGATTGATTATATGTATATAAGGGTGTTTAACAAGCAACTAAAAACAAAATAATTACAGAGCAGAGCCTGGGGCAGCATACTCACTGTGATCTGGTAAGGAACTGTCACCTCCCTGTGGGTGGGGGACTTGTAGAGAGAGGCCAGTCTAAGGGAGGAAACACAGGAGAGGTCTGCAGTGTGCAGTCACAAGCCACCAAAAGCACCATGGGAGCTTGCTCGGCCTCTGTCCGTGCCCATTAAGTGCATGTCTGGGAATGAAAGTCTGCTGCTATTCAAATCCACTGAAGATAAACTGCACGCCAACGGATAACAACTGCCAGCAGGAAGACCTTGAGCTTTATAGGAGCCCTCGTCTGCCTGAGTCCCCCCCCCCCCCCCCCCCCCCGGTGACTGATAGGCAGGCAGGAGTTATTATGAAGAAGGACAGGCTGTAAAACGCAGGCCAGCTTCGGAGCCGAGTGACTCACTCTAGCACCCGCAAAGAAGAAAGTGTTTAGGCAGCACATTCAGAAATAAACATGCTGCAGCGCTATGCACCCCTCAGGTGTCGTCTCTGTGTTGCGAACGATTCGCTCCTGGTCTGTCCATTTGTTCTGGTTTAGGGGAAAAAAAAACCTGAAGACAGGTCAAAACACTGCAGATATAAGAAGATAAAGTTGGTGTTGGCACTTGCAGTCCTCTTCTGAAATCTTTTCCAACTTTAAACAAACTGCACTTGTCTGACAGAAAGGAGCCCGGGAGATGAAATAGGTCTCTCTTTTTTAAATCTAAGAGACCTAGGGTTATATAATCAGAACTGACCACAGAGGGGCTCCCGAGTGGCTAAGCCAGTCAAGGTGCTTGTCCTGCACAGACTGGGTCCTAGAGCTCAGACCTGGGTTTGCGTCTGAGCAGCGTCATTTGCCAACAATGGGTGGGCCCCTGTGGCACACACTAGCAACTCCACTATGACATAAGTGGAGATGCACCAGTTCTCAAATTGGTGTTCGCTTTTCTATGGTGCACTGTGGGATATGTAGTGTGATGCCATTGGCTGTGTGTGAGTGCGTGAGAGGACTGCATCCATGTTGCTTCAATGTTCCTCCAGGCATAGAGGGTGTGCAAAGAGATCAGCCGACTGTATAATCGATGACTCCAAACTGGGTAAAGAAGCAGAAAAAGCACAAAACAAAAAAAGAAATAACTGTAGAAATATTATTAAACATGTCTATCTAATGAACTTGAGCAAAAAAAAGCAGAGTCACAAACATATGTCACAAATGTTTGGTGCATCTGACTAAATATTCCTCCAGGGTTTTATTTTTTCCTAGAACCATGCTTAAATATGCCATTTAAGGGATGGAGACTGCCAGGAACTCAAAAGGGAACGGAGCTGCCACCCTGGGGACAGCGCAAGTAAATAATTGGAGCACTAGTAATGAACTCCGCAAGGGAACGATACGCATTTCTCCCTGCGTGGCTGTAAGAGGCATTGTCTGCTTACCTCCGCTGTCCTTCCCAGCGCAGAATGATTCTCTGTGTAGCGGTATGTCCCCAACTTTCACCTACAGATATAGAGCAGCACTGAGAGCTGTGCATATGCTCTTCACACAAAGCATGACAAACAGATCTGATGCTACATTCTCATCCACTGAATGAGCAGTCGTCAGTACTCCATTCTGAGGCTTAATTGACCCCTCGTCTGCCAGGTGCGCGGTAAGCTGGCCATTTATTTTTCTATTGATTCCCTCTTGTTTTGGAAATGAAAATGAATGCGGTATGCAGGCGGGTAAATCACAAACTTGTTATCTCATCCTTCCCGCAACATGGAAATCAAGTAGATGGCCTTACACCAATTGTCTGTCAAACTGATTACAACACTCTAGCGGCTCTAAACCACTACTTAAAGCATCCAAAGCAAATGAATTTCACTTTTGTCTTATAATACAATAAACTTGTTTATTTGGTGCTTCATTCTGATAAAGTCAAGGTCAATTAGTTACCTCACTGCGGTCATAAAAAATTGCCACAAATTGCCACCCTTTCTAATCACTGATTCAGGTGTTAAATGGGTTATTGGCTCTGAATGCATTCTGATTGAGGCCAGAGGCCCACTAGCACAGCCAAAACACCCACCTCCCCCCCCGCCTTGTCTAACACATGAATAATGACTGAGCACTTGATTTACAATTCCCAGGAAATCCCTCCAATTTCTATAAGAGCCTTCAAACATCCACACAGCTGTGTTGAAACACTGAAGCTATTTTTTAAGGAAAGGTTAACATTTCAAAAAAAATTTACATTAAAACTCCATCTGACTTTATTCCCATCTGCTGTCTGTCATTGGAACACATGGTGAAGCTGGTTGTGCTTGACAGCATAAATCTATCCGCTTGTTAGCATGAAGCTAACATGTTGCTAAAAATGGATACAAATTCAAACTCCATCATGTAGAACACAGACCAGCTGAATACATAATGAATAGGATACGATACATGTACAGCTTAGCAGGTAGATTTAAAGTCTTATTTACTCTATTTACTATGCATTAAAGTGATAAAGAACCATTTTATAAGAATGAGTGTCAATGTGATTTATAAACACAATCTGCTTAAATCCACAGAGAGAAGGGGTGGAGAAATGCATTGTGGGATTTGTTTAAGGTTAGACATTGTTAAATAAGATAGCTTGTGCTCTTATTTATACAAGTTATACAAATTAAGCATACTGACAATACAAACAGAACAACTTACTACACCTTAAAAGTAAACTGAAAATAAAATTAAAAGATGATTTTTTTGTATTTCTGAGACAGTGTTTTCCACCTATATTTTTGGATTTTTTAAAATCTGATTTTGGTAGCACCTCAGCTTGGCGTTGATTGAGCTTCATTACTTATTATAATTTAGCAACTCACCTAAAGCTGGAACAAGCTTTGACTGGCCGTTTGCAATTTTTGTCGTCATCTGATTGGTCAGCACAACCTGGACAGAGGAACAAGATGGCAGGATTTGTTGTCATGGAGATGACCTCAAAATGTCCCAGCCACTGGGAGGTACAAGGAGGCAAGAACAGATATAGATCAGTTTGTTTCTTCACTTTTTCACCACAACCTATAGACAGAGTATCCTATACCTTGATAATGACTCTGACCCTACTAAATGTATAAGTCGTCAATCCACTTCTTTGGGGCTGCTATTAATCAGATGCTGATTGAAAGGCACCTACTGAACCTGCTGGAAATATTCATTCCTGAGGGGACTGAGTCACCCCTTCCTGCTAATGACAGCTTTCAGTTTTTGTTCCAAGAGGTCTCTAAATAACTCCAGTGAGCGCATTACATGTAAATTATGTGAATGTGTTGTAGGTCTTTCAGAACCCTGCTGCAGATGAAACACCACACTGAGAATTCCTTACACCAAAGAAATGCTGCATTTTGACTTCAGTGTACCCAGATATTTAACTTCTGATTAAAATGTGTCAGATTACCAGCTGTGAAAGTGATTATATGAAGAATAAGTGTTGAAAACCACTAATAATGTAGAGCCCTTCAAAACACTGCAGACTGTTACCCTGTAGGGCAAGGACTACTGATTTCACCGAAGAACAAATAATGAAGGACGAACCGCGACACTGTGTTGGGTGGCCATTTGAATAAACTGCTGGGCGAGGCCATTCAGGAGCCGGGTCCTGTGAGAGAGGTCCTCAAAGTCACGGCGAAATGGACAGGCAATGCTGTCAATCACAACCAATCGCACCTATCAAGACAGAGGGCAGCACATTAATCTTAAAACAAAGACAGGACGGAAACACACTGGAACAACGTTATTGTCCATCCAGACTTACATATCTTACAATTTCTGTCATCTGTTTAAACAGCCGGACATTTTGCTGAGGCAATTCAGGTAAGCATCTTGGCCAAGTCTTTTGCCAGCATCAAACCAGCACCTTTTGGGTTACAAGCTTTGCTCCTTACCATACATGTATTCAGACATCAAGCATGCACATATGATTTCTGCACTGAAGTCTGTAGAATATCTTTTAACAGGATTGTATAGCACGGCAATATGCACTGAAATGGTTTTGTGAATGTTTTACTGTAACATATTTAAATCACAACGCATTAAATGCGTTGAAGGAAAATGAAGTTTCCAGGTGTGAGAATGGCATCTAAAGCTTTGGTTTCATGTGTAAAAGTAAGTAACACATTTAATGGTTTGCTCTGTTAAGAACACGACTGAACGATAACGCATAACGAATAAGAATGGAGGAACAAGCCAAGAGAAACGGAACCAGAGACAGTTACCAGAATTTAAAAACCGAAAGGCAAAATCAGACTAAAAAAGGCTTTACTACTTGAACGAAGAACAAAGTCTCAACACCCCCCCGCCCACCTCAATTTTTCTCATTGGATGTACACGATTCACATGAGTAAATCTTTGAGCTCAGAATAGCCGCACTTCCAGCTAGAGTTGAGGAAAATCACATCCCTGATGTATGTGAAGGCTGTGGATATTCGTCAAGGTCAGATTGCTGAAATAAATTTTTAATGGTGGTAAATCCTGCATTTGTCTGCTGTTGTGGGGCCTGTGCGTTCTCTCTCTCTCTCTAGAGACTGGGATTCATACCTCAGGGTGCTGTGCCAGGAAGTTTGGCAGGAGGCAGGCCTCAGCCAACAGCTCCACGTAGTCATGACAACGGAAGAGGAAGAGGTTGGAGAGGATGGTTTCCACGGTGAACTCCTTCACGGCCTCCTGCTGCTCTGTGAGAGAGAGAAAAAAAAACACATTCAGGGACAAAACAGTAGTCAGGTCACAAGGAACATGATGTGCAGCCAATAAAAGTACAGCAAATCCGTTTTGAAACTTCTACACAAACCCTATTGCTTTTAATTCTAACACAACCATTATTTTACTGTATAAAACCAAGACGTTTAATAACTATCAGAAAGGAAAGAAACATGAACTTTAAAATCAAATCCTTTCAAATTTGATTGTAGTACACCTTTTTGGTTTGTTGTTGACCCCTCAAATTGCCATTCTTCTCCCTTTCCCCCAAACACCCCTGAATGTACTATCTATAGTAAAATCTTTACATTCTACATTAATCAGCAGTCTCTGCTTGATATTTTTCTAGATTTTCTAATCTGGATTTAGAATGTCTCATTCAACAGAAACTACTCATCCACCTGTAACCGAGCCCCTCTTTTCTCATGTTACTTTTCTTTAGTCTTTTAATTCTTATTTATCTCCCTGCTCCTTTGATGCCATTTCTCACTCCTTTTTCTACATTTGTTGATTACAGAATCTACAGTGCAGTTAATGCCAAGTTCCTCTTGTGTGTGGCAGATTGCACCCACCAAGTCTCCTGGAGATGTTCTCTCTCTGTTAATTACCCTCTTTGTACTGGAGTACCCCAAGGCTTTGTTTTAGGTCCACTCCTATTTTGATTCTATGCCCATTATTTGGGCACTCTAATTAATTCTCATTATTTCTCTTTTCCCTTGGCCCACATATTTCCTCTTGATTTTCAGTGCGCCTGTCAGACAGTTTTCTTCCTGGATAAATTCCAATCACTTTAACCTTTCCACATGATTTACAAGTCTTTTACATGGTTGCTAGGTAATCACATTAAATAAAGCATGCTACACCTAAAATTAACTTACCAGTTAGCAATCAAGCTAGCTAAGGAGCATTAACCGCATAAAGCACATAACTGAGAGGAAAAATGATACACCGCATGAAAATGAAGCAACCACAAAAACTGGCAAATATGAAAACAAACAGCCCAACGGATGAAGAGGAAAAACACTGTCTTGTCAGTGGATGGTAGCCCAATCTGTCCTTCCTCTAATATTAATCCTAAGGCTGGCTAAATTAATAATATCAGCTGGAACTAACTTACAAGATGACAACTCACCGATCTGGTTCACTACAGTTACTGTAGGTCTGCCGATAGTAGCTTTTGTTTGAATGGTTTTGAATGGTTTGTGGCTCTTACCGGCATCTTCAGCTAGAAGGCCGCAGTGTTCCACGGCTGCCCTGGCTACATCTACAGCCCGCTGGACCAGGAAGCTGCCCTCTGTGTCTATATATACCACCTGGCCTCCTAGACCACCAAAACACACTGGAATCTGGACGTCCACTGCTAGCTGGATACTAGGGTAGAGAAAAGGAGAGGTGGCAGAGAGGCTCATGCAAGCACATCTTTAAAAATCTCTCTGTGATCAATGATCAACGATTCTTCCAGAAAGGTCAAAGCATATGCAATACAATGGCACTTCATGCTGTTTGCGTTAATGATGTTAAACTTGAGACTTGTCCTATACCCATTCAACAAAAGTACAGATGTGAGCTCAGTAGGGCAGTGCAAGCAAGCAGTGCCTGGTGTGCTTGCTGTACATCATTCTCCCTTTATGCTTCTCTGAACAGAAGGGAGAAGCGTGTCTTATTGTCACATACAATCAGAAATGCGGGCAAGTGAAACCACACAAAGGCTGTCCCCCCTCCAAAGATGAAGGGGGACATACCCGAATTATCTGTGAGGACACTCAGGAGGTCTGGGAGGGGTGGCTTTATGACATGCCTTCATATCTTATGGATTGTCAGCCCTTCCATTCCCTTGCTAACGAAGTCCAACCCAATCTTACCACAGTTGTGTCTTGCCCACGCCAGGCACTCCGCAGATTTCACTGGTCTTGCCCACAGGCAGTCCTCCTCCTAAAGCACTGTCCAACGCAGAGCAGAAGGTGACTATGGAGCCCAGGGCCTGCTCCCTCTCCAGGAGCTCTAGGGCTGTCAGTCTGCTCACTCCTCCCCTCCCTTGATTGGATTCACACCGCGTGGCCTGCAACACCTCTTCTGCCTCCTCTTGGGAGATTCCAGCCTCTGCAACACACAAGTGACAGCCAGCTTATGTTCAAAAGAGATCTCAAAAATTGCATACATATCAAATATGCAGTGAGCTGTGGTGGGCTGGGTGGTAAGGATTTGGACTTGTGACCCAAAGTTGCTGGCTTTAAAAATCCCAGGTAGGACTCTGCAGCTGTATCCTTGAGCAAGGTAACTAACCTGAATCGCTTCAGAGAAATATCCAGTTAAATAAATACACACGTTCTGCATGTCACTCTATGTAAGAGTATCTGCTAAACAAATGCAACATAATGGTTTGCATGCATATACCAGTGTACCCAACCCTGGTCCTCCATTTGATGAGGTAAGCAAATGATTTTGACCCCACGCTACACAACAGAATAACACTACTGGCTTCATGTGCCGCATCATACCGTTTGACACTGGCAGAGCATATACCAAATTATTTCAAACATGCCTTTGCCACAAGTGCCTTTTTGACTTTTTGTTTAGTGCAGTGAGGTCAATGTTTTATATTCCCTCTAATCTCAATGCGAAGCGGGCCAGTACATCAGGTGACAGAGACTGACATGCGCAGGGTTTTTAAATCTGTTAAAGCAGGGAAGGCTGCGGGCCCAGATGGCATTACACCTCGGGTCTTAAGGTCCTGCTACAGCCAACTTGCTTGTTTTCACAGACTTCTGAACCTGTCGCTTTCCCTCCCTTCCTACATGTTTTAAGAAATCTATAATAGTACCTGTGCGTAAGAAATCACCTGCTACCCACTTGAATGATTTTAGACCCGTACCTTTAACTTCTGTGATAATGAAGTGTTTTGAGAAACTGGTGAAAGCACATATAAACAAAAGTATATCTGTTACTATCGATCCATAACAATTTGCATATAGATCTAACAGAGCTGTGGATGACGCTGTATCACTGGCTTTACATACTGTGTTACAACATTTGGAGGGTAAAAACACATATGTCAGGATGCTATTCGTTGATTATAGCAGTGCTTTCAACACAATTATTCCATCTATCCTTGTAACTAAGCTGATAGACCTTGGCCTCTGCAATTCCACCTGCAGGTGGTTACAAGACTTCCTGACAGGCCGACTGCAGATAGTTAGGGTTGGAAACAGATATTCATCCACTGTAGTTCTGAACACCGGTGCTCCACAAGGCTGCTGTCTCAGTCCTTTACTGTACAGTCTGTACACATATGACTGTGTGGCTAAATATCCTACTAACAGCATTGTGAAATTCGCAGACGATACAACAGTGATAGGACTTATTACTGACAACAATGAGATGGCTTACAGGGATGAAGTGAGAAACCTAATCATGTGGTGTCACAAAAACAATCTGTCCCTTAATGTGGAGAAAACTAAGGAGCTCATTATTGACTTCAGGAGAAGTAAATCAGTACACACATAAATAACACTCCTGTGGAAATTGTTAATAGCTTTAAGTTCTTAGGCATTCATATTTCTGACTCTCTCTTCTGGTCTCTTCACATCAGCTGTGTCATCAAGAAAGCACACCAGGGACTCTATTTTCTGGTGTGTCTCAAAAAATATGGCTTGTCTACAAAAACCCTCATTAACTTTTACCATTGCACAATAGAAAGTCTTTTGACAGGAAGCTTATTGGTGTGGTTTGGCAACATTACATCACATGATCATACAATCCTGATGAGGACAGTGAAAACAGCATCTAAAGTCATCGGATCACCATTACCACCAACACAGAACATTTACATCAAACGCTGCAAGAAGAAGGCACTATGCATTATGCAGGACACAAGTCACCCCACTCACAGTTTTTTCTCTTATCTCCCTTCGGGGAAGCACTTACAGAGCATCACAGCACGGACCTCCCGCTTCAGGGACAGTTTTTAACCTCAGGCAATAAGGCTCCTGAACAACAGTTCAGTTAGAAGGAGGGCTGAGGTCTGATCTATGGTTTTAGTCTTTTTTTATTATTGTACTTTTATTCGTATTTATTGTTATTTATTGATATTGGGCTGAGAGGCCAGGGCACATTGTATTTCATTGCTTATGGTACTCTGTACTTGTATGCACATGACAAATAAACTTGAACTTGAATAGGTTACTTGTTGCTATAGCAACTGCAGTACCTTTGCTGAGGTGCAGAGATCGGAGGTCACACACGTCTGCAGCGGAGTGGAACCCAGCATTGATCAACTTCACTTTCACAGCTGGGGCCAAAGCAAAGCTGGATATGGCTCTCTGCATCCTCATGTGAACGTCAATTCAACCTATTCCCGCTGTGGAGCTAGCTGTCACATAAGACAAAGACTGGATTTAAAAATATTTAGCTCTGAAAAAAAGTATAATTTAGTTGTCTAGCTGTACTGGAGAATATGCATCCCGCAATTAAACGTTTTGTATGGTTTCACTAAACACCTGCAAGCTAGCTTGCTCGCGAACAAACGTTTAATCTAGAATGACAGAGGAATTGCATCACAGACAAGAAAGAACTGAAAGCAACTGTTGCTCGCTAAGCTAACTTTCAAACACTTCACTGACTAGAGTAGTTTGCAACATAGCTGGCTGGCTAGTTAGCTACCTACACGTTGTAAAAAGGTAAGGCTTGTTCTGACGTTAGCTGTGTTAAAAATGAATGAGATGAACATTGCGTTTTTCAGTGCAGCTCACCGAGTGTTCTTCTTGCTAGGTGGCTGTACGCCTATCCTAAGCAGTCTACTCATAATCAAAGCGTACAGACTAGCTCCTGCACACGGTACTGCTCAGCCATTTTTGATCATCCCTCCAAATTTCGACAACAGGAAGTAGCTGTGTGTATGGGACCGGCTCGCAGTCGACTACCACCCCCGTGTGGCTCTTCACGCAAAGCCAAACCGAAAAGCCTTCTTTGGGGGAATGACTGATCAGTTTACTTAATACATACCGTTACACGAAACACCTGGTAATATGTTATCCCACATTTTTATTAGAACTACAGAGATTATTATGAAAGGACTTTTATCTCTCCAATAAATTTAAAAATAGCTTCACGGTACCCAATAATTCCTAATGACAGCTCTAAAATACCATCAACAGGCTCTCTAGTGTTATTGAAATATGGATCTAGCTAAGTTAGCAAACGTTATTGCGTATAAAACATTGCATATTTATGCCACGTCTTTGTAATCACTACCCACATTGTCCCACGGAGGCTAGCTAGTAGCTACCGTCCGGCCACTAAGGTAGCTCAATACTGTTGTTAAAAAGTCTGATCATTTGGCCAACGTTAGCTTACATGCGTCTCCGCGGTGTCTGCATAACGATATCGTTTGTGAATTGCTGACTTGATTAAACAGCTTACTACGTATATTAGCCTAATTAGACTAGATAATTCAGTTAACCTTACACTATTTTATAGTAATCAGTTAACGTTATTGTGGCTGTGGTAACTAAAAAAAAACTACCTGACGTTAGGTGCCCTGATATCATGGGCGCCAGTTTGTTTTTAAAAGTGCTGGGGACAGCAATGGGTTCGACGTGTTCACAGTACTAAAGGCTTTCAAAAAGTTATGGGGATGTAATGTGCCACAACAAAAAGTGGTGGGGACATGTCCCCAGCGTAAATGACGCCTATGCCTGACATACAGGCGAACTGAGTTAACGTTAACTACTTGGACAGTAAAAATACGTACTACTCAAAGGCAAGCACGTGTAACGCTGCCTCTGCTAGCTAGCCTACTTGTGGCGGTCACTGCCCAAATGATCAGATCTTAAACAGCTGACTTTAATGGTCATCTTAACGTGTGTGATGCCATGGCTACGATCAGTCATTCTATCGATATTTTGGTGTAGTCTGGCTGACTTTGGTAGCTAGGTGCCCGAAAAGCTGGTGGAAAATGTCGATCGGTAAGAGTCCTAGTTTAGGACATGGCTCGCTAGTGTAGTCGATGTAGCTATCTAGGATAGCTAGAAAATTTTAGCAACAGATTTTATATTTTAAGTAGTCTACGATGGTGTAAACTGGAAACTCTACTAGATAGTGTCAATTAGCTAATCCAGTATTGCGAGCTAAATAGTAATTTTAGCTACGAAGTTAGAGAGCTAGCATGACGAACTGCTAGCCTGGTGGTATGTCTGTCTAAAGTTTTGTTACATGATTGTACTTAAACGGGTAGCTAGTTATCCGAATTAGACTAGCTAACTGAATCACTTTTCCTCTAATCACGTATTGTTTGACTGACAGACTTGTGGATGTAGCCGTCTCTGACTGAAGGCAGAGCGCCGCTTTCTGTGAGGAGCAGCACTATGGCTGCCATGCCACTCCTCCCCTGCCCAGTGCGGTTGGGTGTGGTGAAGGATGGAGGCCCGGCTGAGAAACTGCACAGATACACCATGGAGAGGAATTTGCACAAAATGGAAAAACTGCTCAAGAAAGGTAAGATCTCTCCGGCTCATAACACATATAGGCCCATCTACCATAGGCAAAGATTGGGATAAAGTTGTATGTTCCGACATCTACAGGACAGCTAGGAGTGACATGGATTTATTTAGGATAATGGGACATGGTGTAAGTAACCCCAAGTTTCAGCGCTGTGTAGGCATAGAGTGTGCCCCAGCAACACGTAACTTGGCAGATGGCGTACCTGCCATCCAAGTATATGTTCTTGAAATGAAATTGCTGTCATTCGACATAGCTGCCCTGGGGGTAGGCTAATTAGCGAAATGCCATCGTGTTTTACAGTACGAAGAGTGTGGATTCGGTGCTGGCGTACTCTGTATTGTTTTGTGCTAGGTGTGGAGGTGGACTCTGTCAATGACCTTGGCCAGACAGCTCTGTTTTGCGCGTCGATCTTGGGCCATACGAGTGCTGTTGAGTTACTGCTTCGCTATGGAGCCGACCCTAACCAGTAAGGCTGTGCCCTTCTGCATGAGCGGTGATGTTCTGCTCCTACTCGTTCCGTTTAGCTATCAGTTCAGCTGTCAGTTGTTTACGTCTGTGAGCTTGTTCCGTGTTATTTTTCCCCCCTCTTTGACCGTGCCCACAGCCGCTGTGAGGACAGAAGCACCCCAGTCCACGCTGCTGTCTTCTCCTGCAATCCCTGGCTACTGAGCGAAGTGCTGGATGCTGGCGGTGACCTGCGGCTACATGACTGTAAGGGCCACACGCCTCAGGACTGGGCCAAGGCAGGAGGACAGGAGCACAGTCCCAGGGTACATGCGTTCCCACTAGACACACAGTGTCATGTCATTGTCCTGTAGTTTACTTTACTGTCCTCTGTCTTAACACTCCGACTTCCACCATTATTTATGTAAGATTAGAACTTCTATTATCACACAAATGATGTAACCTGCCGCAGAAATAGCAGCGTTTTTATGCATTCTTAGGAAGGTGGAATGTCTTTACTTTGCCCTAGAGGTAAGAATCTTCAGAAAATCCCCGGTGCCCTGCTTTCTCTTGACATTTTAATGTTTCATATAGGATATCAGGGAATACAGGGTTCCCAGTCCTGACCCCAAAGAATCCAAATTTCAGCAGCAATTATAGGAAGAACCCCTGGCTTTCAAAATCTTTAACAAACTAGACTGATCTTGTATACTTCTGTAAAGCCTAAAAAGCTAGCTGATTAAGTACAGCATGTTGTTTGAAGCAATGCAGCGCAGTGAATAACGTGCGTCTGCGATGCATTAATGGGTTGAAGGTTGATTGCTCTGCTGTGATGCATTGAAGAGTGTCAATCACTTAGGAGTAAAAGGCTGGATGCATGGGCTTGAATGCTGCTTGTCCTTTGCCGTCCTCTGCTTTGTTTTCCGCCTCCCCCACCACCAAGATGGTGGACTTCCTGAAGCGCTGCACGTCCCGCATGCTCAGCCTGTCCCAGCCTCGTCAGCCTCAGGATGTGCGTAGGACCCCCGGCTCCTCCAAGACCCTGCTGCGCTCCCCGTCTCTGCTGGAGCTCCTCAGGCCGGGGTGAGGGCGCGCGGCACCCCTTCCAGCTGCGCCTGCAATAATTGCTTATTGTCTTATTTTGGTCCGCTCAGCTGGTGCTCTTATTCAGGCCAACCCAGAATAGTTCAGAAGGAGTGCGGGTTCAACAAGGACGACTCGGGCATGTCAAAGAAATTAAGGTTGTGGTGACAGACTGTGTAGGTATTTGTATTAAGGAGGGGAAATCCAAGTAGCTAGACAGATGCTTTGTATTTGTTTATTCACAAAAACGGTGATTCAAACAGTCAGGCTGTGTCATGGTAGTGTGTGTGGGCATAGCAATTTTAGGAGTATCAGAGGATGAATTTCTCTCATGAGGATTAAATAGGACTGGAAGGGTGGGTGTTGATTGTATTTCTAATGTCTAGGCAAGGTGGAATTCTAATATGCTTCTATGCTGTCTGAGCCCTCTTTTGTGTAGGTGCATTCTCTCGCATGTCAGTTACTGTTAATTTGTGTTCCAGTGGCTCTGACCTCCATGTGAATAGGAAATTGAGCTCCAAATCATCTCTTTGTGACACAGTTCAGTGCTTTGGCTTTGGAAAGGTAAGTGAGGACACTGGCTGACCCGCTACGCACCAGTATCTGCACCTTTGTAAGATTATGAACAATCTTGCCTTTGGGCTAGAGAGGAGGTTGGTGAAACATGTGGCAGCTTTGCTTGTTGACACACAGAGCAATGACTTTACCAGCATTTGACAGCACAGGCATGCTCTTTAATTGTGCGTCACAGTTGTGTATAGAGAAACCAAGGCAGCCGCTGGGACTCCTGGCCAGTTTGCCTGTGATTGTGGACAGCGAGCTGGGGCAGGCAGATGACGAGGCCACAGTGTCCTATAGCTGCGGAGCTTTAATTAGGATGACCAAGTAAGAGATACAGGGAGAGCCGGGTAGAGTCACTTTCACAGAGTCACTTTAACATGTTCTTTAATGTCGTCATGATGAGGGGAAGTTCAACAGCAGCAACTAATGTGATACAAATACAGTTGGAACATTGGACTGTCTTGACATCAGCATTTTTACAGTGTTAAGGTACATTTTTTTGATATGTGTTCTTTGACAACTTTGAAGCCAAAACAAATGTAACAGATGAGCAAAGCTATCCCAAATACATGCTGCTGAATTGTGTCTGTGTTAGTGAATTTACATTACATATATAGGCAGTTGTTTAGCCCTTATCCAGAGCAACCTACATAGGTTACAGTTCATACATGTTATCCATTTATGAAGCTGTGTACTTACAGGAGCAGTTCTGGGTTAAATGCTTTGCCTAAGGGTACAACAGCAGTGCCCCAGTGGGGAACTGAACCTGTAACCTATGGTCTACAAGCCCTGCTCCTTACCACTACACCACACTGCTGCTGTTTTAACTTACTTCTTTGCTGACAGCATTTGGGTCTGGGGTTTCCGTCAGTTACAGCTGGAAGGGATGTCGCGTGACAGTGAAGGAGCTGCAGCGCCAGGGAGCACTGCAACATGGCAGTCAGGAGAGCTGCCTGGACCTGCTTCTTATTGAGCAAGAATACTGCAGGTGAGAGCATTGCTCTGGCTGAGGAATATTTCAGCCGAATTAGTTTGAAATCAAGGGGAGAGAGACTGTCGAGAAAAATGCTGAAGGCCTTAAGCTTAGCATATACATGCTATCGAGCGTGCATGCACGCATATGCACCTGTTAATTTGGTAACGGTGAGGTTGAAACTGTGGTGTTGCAGCCACCTGGTCCACCCGCACCTCCTGCAGCTGCTGGCTGTGAGCGTGTCTGCCGACCTGCAGCAGACCCGGCTGGTCTTTGAGAGGGTGCACGTTGGGTCTCTCCATAGCCTCCTGCATCACAGGGTAACCAGAAGCATCTTTGATTTGTTACTGGTAAAGATCTCAGCCTATGCTGTCATCCGGGGTATCAGCATTAGAATGCTAAAAAACCACCGCAAAGCTAATATGCAGAACACTATATAAAAAGCTTGTGTATAAACCAATGAACATTATCAGTGCAGAAGAGCATGTAGTAAACCCACCCATTGATGTGTTCTTTTAGTTTGGGTAACATTGTTGCAAAAGAGTTTGTGGGTATTGATAGCAGAGCACAATACTACACAATACTAGAGGAAAATACGAAGCAATCAGAGCAGTAAGAAAAGGGCAGAATGAGCAGCGACTAGTCGCATTAGCAAAAGAGTGTAGTGCATAACCCCCGTTATGGGAAGGCTTATGACTCCTGCTCCACTCCTGTGTGGCACGCCTCTCTCCCCCCACAGCGTGATGAGTTCCCCGTGCTGCAGACGGGGGCACTGTTGTCGGTGGTGCTGCAGGTGTGCGAGGCCCTGCTCTTCCTGCACGGCAGGGGGCTGGTGATGAGGGGCCTGTCCTCCCACGCGGTCCAGATCATCCACCCCGGGGTGGCCAAAGTCACCAACCTCGGCTTCGTCGTCCCCAGGTAGGGCGCTCTTTTCAGGGCTACAGCACGACCGGTGCAGTCGACGTTTCACCGGCTGCACTGTAAACTGTTCATTCCTGTTCATTCCTTCAGTGTCCTGTGTTAATTCTTATTGTTATTAATTGATTAATTTTTTGTGCTGCGCACAGTGATAAAAGTTGGAATTGTAGGGTACTTGAATGAATAGCTGCTGTATTGCTGTTGCTGTTGTTACATGCAAAAAGCACTGCACTGGCCAGTGAAGGCTCAAACCTTCGCATTTGCTGAGACATTTAACATAATCATGTGCACCATCCGGTGAAAACTGGTAAATGTAGAACTGAAAGCAAAGACTCACAACTTCTGTATTGTTTCATATATTTTTTTGAAAAGCTGATACAGAAATAACCCCTCGGATTTTGATTTTGATAAGTATAGTTCATGAGCACTACAGCTTGTTTCAGCACACCAGGATACCAGTGTTTTGTAGGCTTTAACTAAGTTTTGATTTCGGACTGTGATTGCCAAAGGCGCACATGATGAGACTCCTTGCTGAATGAGGGGCAGAAGCTTGACTCTCGTTGTGATGGGTCTGAAGTACTTGTACCTGTTTGATGAGACCTTGTAGAGCTCACGCTTTGTGTTGTGGCTTTTACTCTGCATCCTCCCTGAGCAGCAGGGAGGGAGGTGGCCCCAGCAACCCCGCCTGCCTGCCCCTCCCCCAGGGACTCTACAACTGGGCGGCCCCTGAGGTCATCAGACGAAGAGCCTGCACTGGGAAGGCAGATCTCTACAGCATGTGCACTCTCATTCAGGAGCTCTACACAGGTGCGGTACCAGCACGGCAGCCTGAAATGTGATGCACCAAAGCAGGTGTATGTTGATGCACGTAAGCGCCACTGGTTTGAGACGATGCAAAGGTATTTGTTCGTGTTTCTGGGGTGGCATGCCCCAAAGTGTGCAGGGGAGTCAGGATGTCTGTGCTCTAGATTTCCTTCCTGTGGTTGCTGTAGTTCAGACACTTGGCTCTGATGTCCCGTGGTCCTTTCCAGCTCCTCTTTGTTCTTGTCCACACAGAGGTTACACACAGTGTGGCACAGCAGTCATGTGCTCTCCGTCTGTAAACCTGTGCCTTGTCCTTTTATTGGTGATGTCCAGATGCGGTTCCTTGGGGTCCGGTGGACCCGCGCTGGATCAGACAGGCTGTGGAATCGGGGCAGGCCCTGACAGCCGATCTGAGCATACCCCAGCCTTACTACCAGCTGGTCAGGAATGGCCTGCAGCCCAGAGCCCAGGACCGAACCAACAGCCTGCAGGATCTCCAATATTTGCTGCGCTGCAACATCAGGGTATAATCACTCTGTGAACATGAGTTCCTGTTAGAGAACAGTATTAATGCATATTAATATCTCTGTGCTCAGATACGATTCATATTTAGATGATTTTCTGCCCCTGTAAGGTAATTACTTAACAATGATTTGAAAGCCACATGTGAGCAAGCTGATGATTACAAGAGTCCAGATCAGGCCTGCAGCACTACGAGAAGGATCCTGAAGCTCTTTGACCTTCAGGTCAGACTCGCGTAGAAGTGGGTGGACCCTGGTTCCTAACGGAGGTGTGCTCTCTAGGAGCTGTACCAGAGTGGGAGTGGGAGGAAGAGTGGCCTGTGCTCAGAGGCAGAAGGGTTCAGAGCTGCAGGCTGGAGCCCAGAGGGGGAGCAAGGGCACACAGGTAAGCTCTCTGGTCATACAGATGCACTCGGAATGTTCTTTGTCGTTTTTATATCAGTGTCTCCCTCGTTATCTGCATGCACTCCTGGCCTGGCCTCACTTCTTCCCCAGGCTGCGGGCCTACAGCAGCCAGGGAGGCAGAGCGGGAGCAGAGAGGCGGCCCGTCTGACAGCATGGTTGACAGGCAGATCCAGGACCAGCTGAACCAGCTGGACCAGCTGCTGCAGAGAGAGGCAGAGGGGGTCCAGGGTAGGCAGGGGGAGGGGGAGGAGGCCCTGACCGACTCGGACCAGTCCTCCCTGCTCAGGGAAACCTCCTCCTGCGAGATCCTCTCCCTGGACGACTGCCGCCTGTCCCTCTATCCCGAGCTGGACGGCTCCCAGGAATCCGGATCCGAGAGCGGCGCCGCCTGGGGGGAGCCGGAGTGGGCGAGGCAACGGGTGCCCCCCCCGCTGGGGCCACCCAGCAAGGAGTCGGAGCACCTGAGCTCCATCGTGCTCAACCTGAAGGTGTCGCAGGTGCTGCTGCAGCAGTCGGAGAGCAGCCTGCGCACCGTGGAGGAGGCCCTGGGGGGCGGGGGGGCAGGCAGAGGGGCGGCCCTGTGCGGGGGTGGGTGGCAGGGGTGCGACCAGGGCTGCGGCGTGGACGAGGTGGACGGGCCAGGCGGGGATGAGGTCGATGGTGGAAGAGGCAAAGGGAGCAAAGAGAGCAGCTCCTGGACCAGCTCTGCGTGCAGCCTCTCCAGAGCCACGGGGCCCCCGTTCCGCTCCTACCGGCCGAGCCACGGCCTCTGTCCCCAGGCCCAGCGGCCGCAGGGGGAAATCAGGGAATACCTCCTCCACGGAGGCGAGGAGGTCCGTGGGGGACAGAGCAAGAGCCCTTCCTTCGGGGATGAAGAGCTCACTTACTACAGTTCCGCCCAGGAGGAGAGTTTCGTGAACGTGCGCCCTACACATGCCCAGGTAGCATGCACAGTACACAGGTGCCAAAAGTAAAGTATCACAAGCAGCAGGCCTTCCATTCGGGCAGCCTATCAGTTGCAGCTGCCTGTGTTCACAGACAGGTGAAATTTGTATCTATATTTCTAGAAGGGCTATTTATGACCATGAATCTCCAGTAAAGTTGTAGATCAGTAGAACAGCATGGGTATTGGGGACTCAAAAGCAAATGGTGCATGGCTCTTTTAACAGACCCATAGACCCATGTCGCCCCTTTTCGCTGCTATCGATGCTACAAAAGCAGAGAAGTCACTTGTGAAAGGTTGTATCATTGGAGTTTTTGCTAGATGGTAACTAGTGGAAAGAGCTAAGGTTTTCCCTCTGTAGGCAGGCAGATGTGTGTCTCCGGGCGGGATAGAGAGAGGAAGGCAACAGAATGTCAGAGAGCAGCAGTCCACCAGCAGAGAGGGTGGAGAGGACAGGTACAGTGGTAATACTGCACAACCATAGTACAGGAGTCAATGTTGTTTGCAAGTCAGGTCTCAAATCAAGTCCCAAATACGAGTCCAGAAGTGAGGAATAGAAAAGGCAATCTAAATTCACAGCTCCTAACGATGAGATTACAAAAAGAGAGATGGAGGCATTAAATCCAAATAAATTGTTTTTGTTTTTTAATGATTGTGCTGGGTAGTGCAGTCAGTATAAGTGGGGGTATGTGTGTATAATCAAACATCTGCAAATGATGATGATTGTCTTAGAATGATGATGAGTTTGTCTTCAGTTTTTCCTCTTTCAAGTCGTGCATACTGCCAGCACTTTATTTCTGTCATATAATCTACAAATGCAACTTTGATTACCCTTGGTATTAATGTCTCAAATATTGCTATGCTAACTGAATAAACAGTCCCTGTCACTGATGTGTAACAGGTTGAGTGGAAAGATACCATTGAAAATGATTAATTGCAATTTAATAATTTAGAATTTATACATTTTATTTCATCACGTTCATTTTTAGCAGTTTTGGAATTGTTTCTAATTAAATCTGTCTGAAACCACAAGTCCCAGTCCAAGGCCAGTTAGAAGTCAAGACAGTCATGTCTCAAGTCAGACTTTAGTCCAAGTCCTGGACTTGAATACTATAACACTGACTGAAGTATTCATCACCCTCAGCTAAAAAGCACTGAATCACCTTGTTCACTCCTTCACTATGTAGCCTACGGTGAGGCGGGAGGACAGAGGGACGTAATATTGCACCACTGCCACACTCACGTGGAAGTAGTAGCCAGTAGTTCCAGGGATGGGTTTGGAGACTCATTTGGGCCACACAGTCGCTTGTTGATTGTTTGCTTGACTGACCCTCTTTGTTGCAGGACCTACGTGCTGTCTGGGAGGTTAAGCTCATCAGCCGACAGCCTTAGCCCCCCTCGCAGCAGACGGTCTGACGAGCCCATGGCCAAATGGACAAGTGAGACCCCCGATCATATGTTTCCAGTCATCTGATTCCAGTCATATACTGCTGGTGTGAATGATCATCTATGGCTGCACGTTGTGTAGGCTTTGCGTGCACTGAACATGTGTGGGACGGGGTGCGTTTGTCACCTCAAGGCGAGGTGTCGGAGCTGGTGGCCCGGATGGCCAGAGGGCATTTGGGAGCCGCCCCCTGCCCAGGCAGCAGTGAGAGCGAGGAGGCGGGCAGCAGTGACCGTCCCAGGGGAGGACAGGACCCGCGCGTCGCGGACAGCAGCCACAGCAGCGCTGAGCTGGAGCGCCTGCTCAAGAGCTTCGCAGGTGACGCAGCAGCAGGAGCAGCCAGTGCGTAATCCCTGAACGCGCTGTGAAACGCGTTAACGGCATGCCTGGGCGTTCTGCATCACAGCGTCCTCCCTCTTTCTTTTAAACTCCATTAGCGTGACTGCTGTGCTGGCGTTGGTGTCTCAGGTCTCCTCCTCCCCCCTTTAGGTGTTCAGAGCGAGAGTGAGGAGGACGCGGATTTCCACACGGTGAACCGGACGCTCAGTATGACCTGGGGAGCCTGGGAGGGCACAGGGAAGAGAGAGGTACGTAAAGAGCCGAGGTCTGCACTTATAACACAGCGCTACTTATCAGCCTGTAGCCTAACACAGCTTCCCTTATATTTCACATTGTATTTGCCATTGATTATATGTTACCAGAAAAAAAATTTGTCTTATTAGTTATCTCTTTTGCATATGCATCTGTGCTTTTCCATCACCTTCACACTCCCGCTAATACTGTACCATGCATATGACTGCACACAGAGTCAGGTGTTGACTGAACATGTATGGAAGGTGCCTCAGTGGATGTTTGTATCAGTCAGTAGCAGTGCAGGTCAGATGGAGCAAGTGGAGGAGTGTGTGCTGAGCAGTGCCCTCTTGTGGTTTCAGGAGGAGGAAACCTCTGATTCGGACTATGCCCAGTCTCCTGTGGAGCCCTCCAGCATGTTCTACACCCCCAACCCGGAGCTGCAGCCTCACGCCACGGGAAGGTGCTCACAGGTGGGGCTCCCGTCGTTTCGGCTGATGAGGCATGGTGTGTGGCAAGTGACAAGAGTCTTTGGCAGTTCCCACAGGTTTGCAATGTTAAATCGGCCAGCTGGTCACCTGAGGCTCTAGCATTTTCTGTAGCACTGCTGTATAATAGGGTTCATGAACTGCCCTGTATAGGGTTCAGGAGTCAAGGGCCAAGTCAGACGCATCACTTGCCATTTCAGACACCCAGCTCAGAGGGAGACCTGGAGGTCACGGCGGAGGTGTGTAGGCCTGCCCCGGGTGCTTTGGGGGCAGCGGCAGAGGCCAGGCGTGAGGGTCAGTGCACTTGGCTTCGGCGCACACCCAATCACAGAACCACCCCGGCTTACCAGGAAAGGCACAGCCATGGGTGTTCTCTAGATCCCTTTCATTCCACCACAGACAATAGGCCATTTGTTATCAGGCCGTTAATGGAAAACCCTTTACCGTAAAAAGTAATGAGCTCCATTGATTTGTTTTAAAACTAAACTAGACTGCTGCGTTCTGTTCTTTGGTCCCGCTTTACACTGTGTACTGAGTGAAGTGGTTCTCTCGGTGAGAAGCTGTGCTTCCCTTTACAGAAATCCATTCTCCAGTGGGGGAGCTGGCAGCGACCAGGCCAGCTGCCAGTCACAATGCCCCTTTTGCAGCATCCAGGTACAAACATTCGCAGGACTTGAGTGACCTTTCATTCAAATTAAGGGATAAAGTATACATTGTGTATATATCTTTTCTTATAAACAGCTTATTACTGGGTTTGAATAAAACTTACAATTAATAATTGTAGTGATATGCATAATTGTAAATGATATAGCACTGTATGTGTGTGAATATTCACACATGTAGCGCGATATCATTTACGCAAGTACATACATATGCTTGCCTAGGCATATATAGATATTTACATGCATATGCATATACAGTACATTCACATCTTGATATATCCTGTTGTTTTAGAGACGGAAATCTGGATAGCGGTAAAATTGAACCCAGTGCAAAACTTGCTATGTAGTTTTGGATAAAGCCAGGCCCAGGAGCAGTTCTGAGGTATGCGTGTGAGAGCGCCCTGCTTGACCTTGTGTCTGCTGGTCTGTGTCGAGCAGCCGTCTCCCGGACCCGGCGGAGCTGGCGGAACTGTCCAGCATCACGTGCTCGCCCGCCGGGCACCAGGAGTGGGCGGGGCAGGAGTCGCTGCGGCCCAGTCCTTTCGGCAGACAAGCGGCCCCCTGCAACAGCACCCCTCGCAGCCCAGGTACTCCCAAACCTCCCAGCTTCACATGGAGGTAAACAGGCTGGTCACAGGTTTAACCTGTGGCGTACAGTGTTGATTTTTTTTTTTAAAGCACTGGACAAGATGAGAAACATGAACTGTTCCGGGGAAAACCAGCTTGAAGGTTGCTCTGAATAAGGGATAGCAGATATTTCTGCTAACACAGTGTAAGAACAGTATCATTGTCCTATTGACTAATAAAGCCCTCAGACCATGTGGTTGCAGTGGTTAAGTCCATTCAGTGAATGTCATGTGTGTCTATGCCAGAGGGAAGCCCCCGTCCCAGACCCGCAGATGGCTGTGACAGGCCGCTCCCCCACCTGCCCAGCCTGTTTGACACCAGTCCCTGGAGCAACACTCCCTCCCAGCCCCCCACCTCCGAGACCTTCGCCACCGCCACTCTGGGAGACACCAGCACGGTCACCTCTGCCCCCCCCCCCCCACCCCCCCCCCCCACAGCATTTACTGGCACTACTGATTACACTGCTGAAGAACTAATTACCACTGCCAACAGTTCTCACCATGATGTTTACATTTATTTATATCAAAGAGAGAAGGATGATTTACTCGTATCAAGGGGAGAATAGACCATATTTGTCCAAATTTAACATTACTGTAACAGGTTGAAAGGGGGAGAATGAGTGAATAATGAAGTCATGTCCACTGAATGCTCTGTCCACTGGTGTCGCTTTGGCTAATAGTGCTGTCTTTTTCCACAGCGATCGTCTTTTTCAGTAGTCAATGAATATAAGGTGATATAAAATAGAAAGTGTTCATTTTGGGTGAAACCCCTTCTTTTGGGCTCTACATTTGGGCCAGTACAGTAAATAAGCTCTTGTAGTGAAGGAACGGGTGTACAGTGTAGACCGACATTTGTGCCATTCAGTTGAGCCAGCACTTAACATGGATACAATGTCCTCCCTCTTCACAGACTGGGGCATCGGCGTCCAGTGTGCTGCACTCTCCCATGCAGGGAGACTCCAACGCTTCCCCAAAAAAGACAGCCTCTAACATGGGCCTGCCAGAGCTCACCACGGCCAGCCTGGGCAAGAGGCAGACCGACAGCGTGCCCGGGAACAACGCGGCCATGAGGCGCAGAGAGGACACACCAGCTGGTCGTGGTGAAACCGCGGAGGCGGACAGCTCCGAGGGGGAGGTCCAGACAGCTGGCGGGGGGGCCGCAGTTGTGGCAGAGAATGGGGTGGAGAGGAACGCCCCTGAGGCGGAGGGGAATTCGGAACATTCAGAACCGGGCGGCAGTGACTCAGAGCAGGCTGACGCCAACATTCCTGCAAAGCTGCGGGACGCCACCACACCAGCGGCAGGTGTCCCAGAGGGAGGTGAGATTGTCCACAGTTCTGGACAGCGTGGGCTGGTAAAGGAGGCGTAAGGCACACCTGCTCGAACACAGCTGTCAAAATCTGCACGCTCAACAGTGGCAGGAACCTGGCAGCTGCGTTAGAGCCCTTGATGGTCCTGTCACATCACTCATCTAACAGAATAACAGAGCCCATTGCAAGTGCTGTTAGTCTCAGGGACCAGCTGTATCTGTGATTTGGCAGCCTGCTTTATTGTGAGTTTTCCTGCCCAGGAGAAGAGGCTCCATCAGATGAACAGGAGATGCGTGAAGACAAAGAAATGCCAGATGAAGACAGGATGCCTGATGGAGAGATGGTGGAGGAGGAGGAAGAGGAGGAGGAGATTCCATGTGTGGGCAGTGAGTGGGCAGAGGATGTCTGTCATCTGTCACTGACGCTGTCGTTATCACATTTATTTATGTCTGCAGTGCAGACAGAGACTGTTTGGATTCCATGTTATGATTCCTTTTGGGATGGGGTTTCCCCCGGCTCTGTGGGGTCAATAATACGACAGATCATACCACAGGCTAATGGCGGGTGCATTTATAGTGTTTATTTTACTCACGCTAGGAACCAAAGAGATGGTTCGAAGTAAGGGCCATGTCCTGCTTGTACATCAAGTTCACAAACCTTATCCATAGTGTACATTTGACAGGATTCCATTGTCATCAGTTTTCAAGGTACTTGCCTATTTAAATGCAGAATTGCTGGTGACATGGTCCTCTGTTTCTAGCATTGTTAGAAATAGCATGAGCAGCGCTTGAGCACTGAGTCAGTCAGTCAACTTCATGCAGTCAAGGCCTCAGGGACAAACCTACATTGAGCTACTTGCAGAAAACATTTGATGTTGGATTATTATGAAGGGAAGACACTGGTGAGCGTGTGGCGTATGAAATGGGATGGATTTAGAGGTGCAATGTCCTGTTTTCCAACTGAAACTTTTTCCAGCGGTGGAGGAGTTGTGCTGTCTCCCAGCACTAAGTAAAGTAAAGTTTGGTTAACTGTGGTGAAGCTGGAGATGGATAGTTTTTAGTGGTTTTAGGTGCCCTGAGAGAGTCTTGTGCCCTCTGTGTTAATGCTGGTGGCCTTGTTTGTTTAGGTAGCAGCCCGTCCCCTGGCTCCGCTGTGCTGGGTTGCGGGGCTCTTGAACAAAAGGGACAAGAGAGGGGTCTGTCCACAGAGGCATGTGAGTTACTGGAGGGAACTGAGAGGTACACGATTCCATACATTTACTTCCAAACCAACCAGTCTTTTTTATGTCCTGATGTATGCTGATAAGTGCATGCTAAAAAGATGTGCTTCGCTCTGATGTCTGTAAGAGCAGTGGACTGTATCTGGCTTGTCACCCATCTTGCTCACAGAGCTCACTCCACTTTGGATGAAGACCTGCAGGGCATGCTGTTGCAGATCGCTGCTGGCCAAAGGTTCGTGAGAAGCCCAGAGGCCATTGGGCTGCCCAAAATGCAGTGAGTTGCCAGGCTGTAGTTAACTGCTGTCTCTGGACACATCCACTGGGACCGGCCTGGTCCTGGACAAGATTTTCTCTGAAATCTCTTTTTCTACGTATAAAGCAGTAGTCAAAGGTCAAAAGGAACTTGCAAAATGTATTATGGTAGACGCAATAACATCATTTGTGCAGTGTATGTGTTCCTGTGGGGGTCGTGCGTGGCCACGGTGACGGTCTTTGAGCCCCACAGGGATGGAGAGAGGCCTGAGAAGATGAGCCACCCGGGCGGGGACAGCGTGGAGGCTATGGCTGCAGCAGGAAAGGTGGCAGAGCCCAGTGATGGGGCTCCAGCTCACCAAAGAAAGTAACATTCTTCTTTACCAGCACACAGCCTATAGGAGCAGCACTCAGAAATATGTATTGTTTTAGGAAGAACACCAAATATGATTGGTGCCAGTGTAGTGCAATGGTGTGCAAACTGTTTTGGAGCCTGTTCATGAACTTTCACTGCTCCCACAGACAACTTGGACGAACAGGGTCAGAAGCAGGAAACGGCCAGCCACGAGACCTGGGGCCGGCCTCACAGGTACTGTGCCCTATTCATCCCTGACTTTGCCACAGGACATTTCATTTCCCCAGAGCGATTCTCCGTATGGAGCGTATGAGTTCCATTTCCACTTCCAAGTCCTCATGGTCACGGGTCTTGCACCACAGATGCCACTGTAGAGCTGACATTAAAGCAAATTCGTTCTAGATTGTCTTAAAGCCTGACAGAGCCAGATTCATTTAAAATACTTGAGGTATAGTAAAGATGGATTACATTGCATTCATTTAGCAGCCGCTCTTAACCAGAGCGACGTCCAGCACAAGAGAACAGCACAGACTGTTCATTATTATTGCAGATGCGTATGTTAAATTGCACCTGTACCATCAGCCTGAGCTATAAGGCAAATGATGTACATGAGAGTGGACAACCCTGCCGAGTGTCCCTAAAGTCTTGAAAATATTCATCCTAACAGGACAACAGATAACACTGTTCTCTGATATCCTCCATTTGTAGAGTGATTGTCCTGGAGCAGACCCCCACAAAAACTGACAGTAATCCAAACCAAGTGTTGACCAAACAATCAGCTGCCAGCAAAGAGTGATGAACAAATACCACAGCCCATGGCTGGCAGTGAACTGCAATTCACACTACTTTCAAAAAGTTGGAAAAAAAACTGGATTATGATCTTTCGTGTTTTGCTGTTTTTAACTTCAGGTTTTTAACTTTTAACTTTTTGAGTGGTAGCTTTTTGATACACTTTTTATGGGAGGTCTTGATGAAAAGGTGCAACATTTGATATTTGATGTATTTGTATTAGTATCTCCAGTTGATTTCATGTATACCGTTCATATTGTTGTGCATACCTTTCTTCCTTTTGTAATGCATACTCAGGGATCCATTGTTCCTCTATTGAACAACATAACTTTTGTTGTAATTATTTATCTTTACCACTATGGAGTGCTTCTGATGAATTGTTAATGAGACCTGTACATCTCTGAAGTTGCAGTTTCTTGCAAATGTGCAATTGTCTTTTATTGCCATGTAGTTCATATTTTACTCTAATTGAAATTGAAGTGGATTGCTTTGTCATTTATATGTATTGACCCACTTAGCCGGTAATGGATTAATGATAGTTCATTTTTTGTATTTTTATTATATTCAGTTGGTTTGTTACATTTAACACAAGAATGCTTCGTTTTTGTAAAAAAAGTTAAAGCTTTACCAATAACATTTCAAGTGAATATTGTAATGTACTGATCATTTAGAGCAATTTAAACATATGTCTGCATTTAGATGTGTGTTTAAATTCTTGTACCTACTTTTACTCAGACTTCATGTCACAGTACTGGTTTATGTTGATTCCAACATAAAGTATCAGGGAAAATGTAAACTTAAAAATCTGGTTGTAAGTTTCAGCCAATTTCATGGTCTTACAGAATTGTCATTGTAGTTTTATGTCTTCAATAAATATTTAACTTGACTGCAAATGATGTGTGAAATGACATCAGTAGTATTGATTGTAATAAGAATTTTCTATGCAAATACAGAGAAACAACTCAGGAACTGATCGAGTCTGGACCAAGCCTATGGTTTACTGGTTTAAAACAAGTCCTTTGCGTTCAAAAAAAAAAAAAAAAAAAAAAACACTTTCTATACAAAAATAGTGAAGTGCATATTTCACCACCTTCCCACACATGCAATAATACAGTTTGCATTTGGAAATGGGAATTAAAGTGCAGTTGAAGAAATGTATAACCCGACTTCTCCTGGAATGCTCACTTCTCACAGACGTTTTAGACCCAAGTCTCCAGGATAATGAAGAATGGAAAAACCATTCTCTGCTTGCTTTTTTTCTTTAAAGAGGGGTAGAAATACCCACTTTCGGGCAGGGAGTGGCAGGGTATCACTGGCAGGATCAGTATTCCAGTCATTTTTACCAATGCTATCCATGTAATGTCTGTGCAACCATTTTGCATTTGTCTCAGCAGTCTTTAGACAGCCCTTTGCCTGTCCCTTACTCTCTCGCTGCCAGGCAAACATGTCCCTTATTGTCCATCTTGATGACAGATAGGTGCTTCAGTGTTTTCAGCATGGCATCATTCACCTTCGGGTTCATTTTCTTCATCTGTTGCAAGCTGAGGGGCTTGCTAAAGAGACATTGGCAGAGGTCAACAATCTCAGTAAGACAGGTCACTGTAAGCCCATTACTCTGCATCACTACCACTACGTTAACACAGGCCAATCAATGCATAGCTGTTAGGCATATATTACTGATTTACACTTACTGGTGTGGTTGCCTATGCACAATTTAAAAGGACTTTTTAAAAGGCAAAGGTCTGCCCAAGCATGGCATTTGTGGCAGTCAGTGAAACACAGTAACTTCACTTTACAAGAGGGGCTGTGTCTCTGCACGAGTGAAACTTGCCAGACCTGTTCTTCCTGGTTGCAAAGTGCTCAAACAGCTGCCTGTAGAAGTCATTGAGATCGGCCAGCTTGGTGTTGGAGCGGGTGCTTCGCGGCACGGCCTCAAGCTCCGCTTTGCTCAGCTCCACAAACTTGTCCTTGCTCTGGGCTGCAGAAAGCAACAGACACTTGAGCTTCAGCTCTGCCATTTCACTCCTACCCTTCAGAGAAATATCTAGAACAATAGCACCATCTAATGGGCAGGAGATTTTTTAAGAATGGCAATGTGCAGTTCAGCTGATGACTTGGTCACAGTAAGAAATCCCATCAGCGTTTTTTTTTTTTTTTTTTTAAGTGGCTTTTTCCAAACAAATACCTGCGGTCCTATTACAAGCTAAAAATGTATCTGAAAATGTATCCTTGTGAAATGGTGTATGGGTACTCCATCAGTATTTATTTGAAGGCAAACCCAACTGTCCTTACTTACACTGTAGCTGCTCACTGGCTGAGGGCTCTGATGTAGGTAAACTCTGAGCAGAAATAGAGAATAAATCCATGAGTATATTAGGTCATAAGATCGCATCAAATAGCACGGTGTAAGCTACGTTTAGTTAAGCAAGCGACAGTGTTACTTGATTACAGAATTAGCCAACTTCCTCCCCATTATTTGATATGCAACCAGAGGTGTGCCTCTATCAACTGGGAATTAGCTAAGCCTCATATGGCTGGAATTTTTACCACACAAATCTTCAAATAAGAAGAATCCTAACTGTGCATGTTCAGGTGTTTAGATTCCAAGGGGTGGATGCTGAGAGTTGGCAGAATGACCTTACCGCTGCAGCATGTTGTGGAAGAGGTAAGCCGAGAAACTCTGCAGCTTCCTTCTCTTTCTCAGTCAAAGGGGGAGCCTAAACAGAGCGTTTAAAGGATCAGCTTCAGGTCTTCTCAGGTTTGTTTGGTGTGCACCCTTAAGCGGTCATAGGCTGTGTGCTGAAAGGCAGGAGTACCTCGATGTCAGTGGTTTGCTGTAGCTCCTGCACAAGCTGCAACGTGTTGTTGAGGTAGGCTCGGATCGACTCCACGGACTGCTTCTGTTCCACAGAGATCGCCTCCATCTGGGCGCACAGGGCCTTGTACTGAACTTTGACAGCGGAAAGGTTTTCTAGCAACTTTATGGGATTCTCCTGCATTAAAACAGACCAACCAAATCAGACATTTGGCAGGAAGCTGAGCATTACAAGCTGGCGTGGAGATGAATCTAAGTGACAAATGTTCCAGTTGCGTGTGCTCGGATACGAGTCTGCTCATCAGCAGGGATGCTCAGATCTAAAGGGTCTAAACTGCTTGGTGTCTGATAAGGCAGCGCCTCCTGTCTCTGGGCACTCACCTCCGCATCACCACTCTCAGGAGCCTCAGTCAGGAATTCAGATTTCAACTGTTTTTCAATGTATTCCAGGTCAGCTTCCGCCTTCTGGAACTGAAAGGAGAGTCTGCTGAACACATAGCAAGCCTCACCTCTGTCACACACTCACATTTAATTCTGGACTACCATTTGATGATAAAACACTACATTAACCCATGTGTTGCTATGTTTTTGAAGAATTAACTTGAAACTGATCTATTATGAAGGATTTGATTTGCCTAGCTGCAATTTTCTCAAAGACCTTGTGAATTTTTTATTTTTTTTAATATTGCTTTGAACACATAACAGTCTGCACCATGTGGATTTAAGGTGCATGTGCACTTACAAACAGGTGATATAAGCTAAAAATGCAAAGTTATGTGAATTTACAACATTTCCTAGAATTGGAATGGGATTATACTCCTAACAAGTAGCTTGATAGCTTGAGCTGACAATCGTATTTCCTCTGGTTCCCAGGTGAGAATATGCATACACACAACCATACAATGTTCACGTTGTCATGTGGGACCGAGTGCTGCCCAAACACTGAAACCCTATAAGCAATATTGCACTACTCTGAACAAAGTGGACAGCAGAGACAATACTGATAGGGTTCCAGTACTCAGGAACAATCCACTGACCTGTCAAATGCACAAGACCCCCCCTCCCCCATTCACTTTGAGAAACTAGGGGGACTGAGGAAAAACCACCTGGGGAACAGGAATTTGTGAGGGGATCCTGTTGTATGTCCATGGTGTGAAACAAGCTGCTTGATTTCGGCAGATTAAGTGAGCCTGTCATGAAACTTTGATTTTTATATGCATCATCTACTACAGTAAAAGTTTAAAAGCCAGTATTTCAATTCCAGGTGACCATGAAACGTATGTACACTGCTGATTGTCGATGTGTTGATTGCTTGTGTCAAAATGTTTGACTTTGCAAGACTTTCAGCCAACTGCTGAAGTGGTGTACTCTTGTGGGCATTAAAGATACATTTTGGGTAAAGCAATCAAACTGTTGATCATAGGGAAACTAACCAACATAACATTTTAATTGGCAGGACCACTTGCTTTGAGCCATCTCCACCCTTTTGTTGGGACTTCACGCCTTTTGCAGCCTCTCTTGTCTCACACAGCCTTTTCTGACTGGTGCTTTGCTGCTTTCAGATGCTTTGACAATACTATTGCACTGCTAGCTGTCTAATACAGTAGTGCAATAAAGTCAGAGCGGCTGCAAACAGCACATCCGTTGTTGGCCTCTGAGGCAATGCCCAGCTTCACAGTCCATTTGAAACTAACTACCTACTTGTGAACAATCCCTGGCCAATGCCCTTTTAACATTGCACTGCTTTCATGAGAGGGTCACCAGTAGTACAACATAAAAGGGGCACTGGACAGACAGAAAACTTCAGGGGCTCATCCCCTCTGTGGCGTTGCATCGTCAGTCTTAAATAATGATAGAATCACTGTACTGGAAATTCTGTAGTGGAAAGAGACCCTGCGCTGGGACACGGTGAGATAGCTCACAACCAACTGGCAGTGGCTACTTACAAATACAAAATGTTTGCTAACGTTACCCATCTAGCAAAATACATGCAAACGTGAACGCGCACCGCCGTGGACGTTTCAACACATTACCTGAAAAGCTAGTTACCGAAGCTACCCATGCTGCAAAAGATGAGAACATATCATTGGCTTCTGTGAGTGAAAAATACAGGATGGCAAACGAGTCAGTAAAGTTAGTTTTAACTCTGCTTTCCTACTTACTGTAAACGTGTTAACGTTACAGTTATACATTTACATCTGACTTGTTTTTCTCAAACTAATTAAACTGATGGCGACTTTGTTTTTTCCATCCTTGTAAGAACAGAAAACTACCCATCCATGGAGGGGTTAGCGAACCATCGGAGCGCGAAAAGGGTTTCGAGAAACTCACTTTTTGAAACGTTAACGGTTACGTACCGGGAGCGCGCGCGGTCTTGGTGACACGGACACGGCCTCTTCCACGCGCAATTCTTTTCCCGTATTCACCCTCATTGTGAGCGGTGCAGCTAGCTAGCATAATACGTTGAATTGCTACCTTGCAATAACCGCACATTAAAATGCTTGTCATTGTTTTGTTTCAATTTTCGTTATTTCACTCAATTTCACCTACTCATCATAGCTAGTTAGCTAGCTAGCAAGTCTTGCGATGGGAAAGGCAGGAAAGGAGAAACTGTGATTCCCTTTAGCTGTTTTAACCCATTTCCTAGCCCTCATTTACACGGGTGACTTTTGACAACAGAGCAAGGGTTGCTCAAGGCACATTGCATACAATAATAACCACCATTTATTTATTTTTCGTGTTTATTTTCAAGATAAAGCGGCAGCTTACCATCGCCTCCAGCTCATTGACTGCTGTCTCCATGTTGAATAGTTTACATTCCTCAGGCAGCCCTGTATATATAAAGATAGTGCCTCATGTAACAGCTGCTACGATTGGCCAGCTGTCAGGAATAGTGGTAGGAGATAGGCTAATTGACAGACATAGCAGTCTGGGGAATGGGCGTTGGAAAAGAGGGAGCTCATAAAATGGCGTTCTGAACATTGATTGGACAAACGCGTCTTAAAACAGCAACTGGAAAGAAGTTGCAAAATTGTGTAGCTGCTATTGGACAGTATATTTCCTCCAGGTGCAGAGAGCACGCCGCGGATTGGTTATAAAATATTGTCGCTGTGCATGAAGAAAGAATGCCATCAATTGGCCGAGACTTTGTCGTTGATAATTGGCCAAAAACTATTATTACGACTCTTTGCATTGGACAATCTAAATAGTGTAATTTCTGATTTGCTCATTTTGCTTCCTTGCTGTTTAATTATTGGTCAAAGAAGCCCATATTCCCGCCCTACGGCTGAGGTTTGAATGATGGTTACAACCAGAGAGGCCTCCAGTAAACCAGGATCCGGTTTTTATTTGTTTTAATATAGGATCTCTTGGTAAAACTGTATGGAATTAGTGGGCAGCTATCAAAATGGCCACTAGAAGAATGTAACTTTAACGGAGAACAATTTTGAAACCCAGAGACTGAATATCGCGAAATGATGAATTTAACAAGGAATCAAAGATAATCTTAAACAGATAATATTTGTTTTCTATTTTCAGCAAATTAACTATCTAATCAGTGACAATGGGGATTCTAAAAATGCGCAGGAGCTTCCTATATGATGGTACCCTGCCCTATAGATAATTTAGTGGTAATTGCATCTACAGTATTTTAGCTTGGCAGCTTTCATTTATCAGATAGGCTAATCTACAGGAGTAGCTGCTACAAAAGATCAAGAGATCCCACCCTTTCCAAGCCGTCTTCCAAACCAATGAAAACGAGCACCTCTCAGGCAGGAAGTTGTAAAAAGACGTCCATACGTGATACTGTCCAAGGTGGAGGGTTTTAGAACCACTGTAGAATTCTATTTTTATTGGTCATCTTTTAGACTCGGTCGTTTACACATTGGTTAATATTGCTATGAGATGAGTTTTATGACCGTGTCCTCCCCTCAATACAATGCAGACCAATAAAAACACAGATATTTCTGAAAATGACCAATAAAAAGCCGGTTTAATAGACGGTTCTAAATTCTTCAGTTGGGCATATAAATAGGGAGAGAACAGCGGTCCGTAAATGATTGACTATTGATTCATTCAATCACAGTTTGATGTATTCCTATCTTGACCAATCATAGAGAGGAAGTGTCAGAAAATGGGATGTGCGTGACAGTTAAGATAGGTAGCGGCGTAAGCGCTCCGTCTCGACCGGGCACCGTGATAGAGGACGTTGGAGTCACTGTAACGGGAGAATTCGCAAATCACTTTTCGTGAAATATAACAATCGCCGGGTGCACTATGTTTTCCCGCGTTGCAAGACCCGCTCTTAACATTACCCGGAGCCTCTCCACCTCCTCGCAGGTAAATTTCCATTAATACAATAAAAGTGTTAACTATCAAGGCTTGCTAGCTATAATTTAGCTGTGCACTATGACAGGCTCACTAGCTGGCTAGCCAAGCTGGCTGCATAAATTGGGTAACGTTACGCGGGTGGATAACTTGGCTCACCGGTATAACCTATTTATCACACGAGATTGGCTAGCTAGCTAACTGACGTTATGATTTGTTGTACTTCAGCTAACACTGAGTAAGTTAAATGTGTGGTTTCTCAGCTAACGAATTTGGTGAAGTTTATTTTGGTAACGTTTTTATGACGGTAACGTTACTTGCGGTAGGTAGCTAGAGATAAAACGGTAGTGTCATCGGTCTTATATCTGAGGCCTACAGGTTACAGATAAAGTGTTGTCATCCCAGTTAACGCAGATTGACAGCGTTAGTTATAACGCAGTCAGGACTGATTGGAATACTGGTAGTCAGATATCCAGCAAGGTTGGTAGCTCGCTAGCCAGATCAAAGTTGCGGTCAGCCAACAGCCGAAAACGTTGACGTGAATTTATGTAATTCGGCTTGCTAACGTTAACGCTGTAGCCAGAAATACTGCTGTTGTACCCTTTTGACCCACACGGCCTGTCCTGAGCACTTTGCGATGTAATGATTAAATCTTTTAGTTAACGTCAGTTGCTAGGTACTAATGGGCATGTTAAGTACTAATACATAATGGATAGACTAGCTACTGTTTTAGTTAGCTGTAGCTAGCAAATCCAGCTGTTGGGATTTTCGGTGCAGTGGGGTTTAGCTGGTTTTAAATTGAAACGTTAAAGCAATTTAAATGCGCCTTTTTAATCCACATATTTAATGTCACCAGGCAAGACTAAAGAGATGGACTAAATAACATTAGCTAAATGTTTTTTGGGCTAACGTTAGCATGCTATTCCACGTGTATGAAGTTACTGGTAAGATGGCTGGCTAAGGTAGACTAGCCATTTAGCTAACGTACCCTGCTGGTTATCGTTACCTAGTCATGTTCACCCAGTATCCGACATAGTTAACTCCGTTCCAGCTAACTACCAAGCTAGACTCTAACGCTACTGTAAATTGCCCATCTGCTAGCTAGCTAACGTTATCCGATAAAGCTGCCGCGATGACCAAACCTTTCAGACAGCGTAAGCTACCCCAGGTTGGCTAGCTCAGCCCGTGGTTAACTTTAGCTAGTTAGCGAGCTGTTGCATTGCTTGAATAGATGCTTGTGTATTGCTTGTGGTAAACCCCCAGAGGGGCCTGCTTCTGGGTACTGTATACGTATGAGGTATGCCCCGCCAAACAGTGATTTGGCGGATGGCAGGTCGTGGCAGAATGCAGTACAAAGAGGGCGAAAAGTGAAACCGCTCTAGGTATCTGACCCAAGTCTCGAGTTGAACTGCTTGTACCTCTTGGACTGGAATTGCGGTGTATTATGTAATGATTGAAAAATGGCCGATGTGCGTCGACGGCCTGACAAAATGTTTTCTGGTCCGTTTTATTATATCTCCTAGCCTATAATAGTAGTGCTTTAACCTCTGTCCGCTACGCTATCTAGCTAGCTAATGCATTGCAAGGTGTTCCACTGACCTTGACAAACTATGCATTACTTGTATTGCTCACAGTTCACTGAGACGGGGCTCAGAGAGGACAGGATTTTCAGGAAGTAGTCTAATTAGTTTTTAAAGCTTAGACTGCTGAACGGACTGTCTTGGAAGACTTTTTGTATAGTTAATGACTTAATGAATTTCCAGCATACTATAGAGGCCCACGGTGAATGGTCCAATTGAAGGCCTTTTAAATCCCTTCTTAGCTCAAGATGTGGGGGCATTTAAATCTCCGCTTGCTGGCATATCCTCAGCCACCATTTGTTACAAGGCCTGATCCAAAAATATTATACTTGTGGGTTGTGACCTTTTCTCCATCTTTATATGGTGTTTATGCTGGTAGTAGTTTGGGTTCTCACAAATTGTTGGATTGTAGCCAAATTTATTGTCACCTTATGCACTTTGAAATGACTGGTAAAATAAGATTGGGCAAGATGGAGCAAGAACATTTTTACATATGGAAAACAATTGTGATTCTCTGATCAGTAAGATATTCCATGCCTTTACATAAATTGGCTGCTGTGTTTTTCCCATATTGGTGTTAATACATCTCACATGACACCTGTGACCTTTGTGTAAGTATGTGTAAAGTAATCTGTATATTGAAGGTCTAACTCGTGCCTCTAACATCTAAGACAGGCATATCCAGTATCCAGACATATCCATTGTTATACCCTTTTGATGGTGAAAGGATTTAGAAGTTGTCTGGAGTGACATAAGGCACATTGGGATTACATTCAAATGGGATGACAGGTTTCCATCTGCCAAGTGAAAAGATTTAGATATATTTTTTGAGGCCTTTAAGATTATTTTGTTCTGGGTTCCAAATTTTGTTGCCTGTTGACCTGTACTGACGGTTCCTTTTGGGTGTATGTAGACAGAAGTTGACCTGAGCGTCTTATCGTCCCTCAGAACAATGCCAAGGTGGCAGTGCTGGGTGCTGCCGGGGGCATCGGCCAGCCCCTGTCCCTCCTGCTGAAGAACAGCCCCCTGGTGAGCCAGCTCTCCCTCTACGATATTGCACACACCCCTGGAGTGGCCGCTGACCTCAGCCACATTGAGACCAGGGCCCAAGTCACCGGTAAGATGCCTCTTGGACTTATCCGTATCCCTTATCCCATGATTGTTGCTGTTTCTGTTGTCGTCACTGGCTGTAGTAGTAGCTTAGCCAATGCCCTTACATAATTTGTGCAAGTCACCCAGGATGTTGTTTTACACAATTATGACTATTAGCTGTTGCGCCACACTGCTAGCGTTATCTCTTTGTAATGTTAGTCCATTGCCCTATGTAATTGTCTTCCTCCCATCAGGCCACATTGGCCCAGACCAGCTGGATGCTGCACTGAAAGGTTGTGAAATTGTAGTCATCCCTGCTGGTGTCCCCAGGAAACCCGGTGGGTAGACTTTATTATACACTTGTAAAACACTATTTGCTGGCAAGGTCTAATACTTCTACAGCTAACTTTTTAGTCAGAGACAGACTCTGCTTTCTCTGTGGGAATGTAGTTTCTTTGGATGAAAAATGGGAGAATAATGTGCACTTGCCATAAATGGAATTTAGCTCACAGGGGTTTGCTTCCATTGCATGTCAAGGGAACCAATTATGTAAGTTCCAGGAGTAACTGGTCAGAAAAAAGTGTAATTTAATTACCATCCACCCCAAACATTCTTTCCCTGTCGCCATGATGTTTCATTGCCTTTCCTTGTACAAGTGGAACAATCATTTACTTCACTACACAGTTTAATGGTAACCATTTCTGAACAGTTTTTTGCCCAGTGGATGTTCTGCTGTGTGCAGGCAGGGTTTGTATTGCTTTTCAAATATAGCCACAGTAATTGGTTACTTTGAACATAACTGTGTAACACTATAGTAGACTCAGTGTGGCTTGAATTGGCAGTACACCCAAATGGCAGTACACCCAAATGAATAAATGTAAATGTAAATGTAAAATGTTGCCTGTCAGAGGTTGAAGATGTCCTGAAATGCTAACCTGTATATTTTAGGCATGACTCGCGATGACCTCTTCAACACCAATGCCACCATCGTGGCCACCCTGGCCGACGCCTGTGCCCGTAACTGCCCGGAGGCCATGATCTGCGTCATCGCCAACCCTGTGAGTGTTAGCTGCTGCATGCTGTGTCCACACTCTGTCCTTCAAGTGTCCCGTTGCCTTTGTCAGAGGCAGTGTCCTGTAATGGTTGCCTGGATTTGGGAGGACTGGCATCGAGTTTCAGGTGTCAGTGCTCACAGACGCGCATGCCTGCGACATTCTCCTGCAAAAGTGCGTCTCGCTTTCATGTTGCGTCTCTGGCACATTGGTATTCCAAGGAGACTGTGTGAAATTGTGTGCATTTTTTCTGAGATAACTGTGCTGTATGTTTGTATGTTACTGTGCACCTCCCAAAATTGCTACTAAGGTCCAATAATTGTTTGGTATTGAAGGCTAGATTACTATCTGTAACAGCACAGATGAAGGACTGTCACAACCCGATACCCATGTTAGGTGTGTTATATTTGTTAAAGGACCATTCAGGTTTAAAATAAGTTGTCTTTTTACTCTCCTAGGTGAACTCCACTATTCCCATCACATCAGAGGTCTTGAAGAAGCATGGTGTGTACAACCCCAACAGAGTGTTTGGAGTCACAACATTGGACATTGTCAGAGCGAATGCCTTTGTTGCTGAACTGAAAGTAAGCACAGCTAATGTATACATAGCAATGCTGACACGATACACATCACTTAAAATTGCCTTTGCCATTACTGGGAAGTCCTGCAAGTCAAGCGTTAACTACATTTTCCTGAGAGAGTGTCTTTTAATGAATAATAATGTTGGGATAATGGAGGAAAAATTGGTAGTCTAACAAGTTAGACTAGGACATTTTTTATGTTTTCAAGAATAAGTTTGGTTATTTTTTTCCCCCGTCACTATTTCGAGAGTCCAGCAGTGTTTAGAGTGATTGCAAAACTAGATGGCTTACTGTGAGTGGTTGTTTTCCAGGGTCTGGACCCTGCAAGGGTCAATGTGCCAGTGGTTGGAGGTCACGCAGGAAAGACCATTATTCCCCTCATTTCACAGGTGAGACCAAGAACTTCTCATCTGTATAGTTCACCACATAATCATTTGAGTATCGTGACTGAGTCTACACTGGATCATGCGTGGATTTGACTGCAAAGGTATCCTAGTATGTAGTCCCATCCCGTCCCCCGTCCCCCGTCCCCCTTGGCTTGTTTGGTCTACTGAATGCTTCAGTCAGAGCAAATCTAATGCATGGTAGTTATGCGCTTTCTAAAAGCTTGACCAGACCATGCTCTGCCGAGCCACAGTTCATGGCAATGCTTTCCTGTGAATGTAGTTTTAATGTAGTTAGGCCAAAAAAAGCAAACGCAGGATACTAGAGATGATGTTCTGGAAGACTGCCCTTTGTCAGACAACATGAGGAGTTGTTTTAAACATGTGCAGACGTCCATCCACCAGAGAAAGTTCCAAATCGCCCCCCTTTGCTGTTTGTTCTTCCATTCACCAGCAGATGGCACAATCCGGTGAGAGGTGCCTTGTGGAAAATTAAACTAATATTCAGAACTGCCTGCTTATCAGAGAAGAGGAACTCCTGCCACAAAATTTTGCCTGCATCGAAAATTGTGTTGACATTAGCCTGCTAGTCGTGGAAGGACGCGGTTAGGCTCTTGATGAGCACCATACTGATGCTTTTCTGTGTTATCTTCCATATTTATACCATATTTGACGTTGGACAGGTGAAATGGCCACATCTTCCATATCAAATTGCCTCTCTCACTGACGTGGTTCAGTGCTTGTGGAACCGTTGATCAATGGCATGATTATGAGTAAACTGACACCAGAACATATATAATATTCACAACCTGAACACTTTTCAGAAAATGCATGCATAAACTGTTCTGGTGCTCCGTGTAGGTGTTCCAGCTGAATGTAATCATTTCTAGAATTTTTACAATTATATTAAATGGTACCATTCAGTGCGCATGCTGGATAAGCAGATGCTTCAGCATACACACACAGACACACACTGGATATGTAAGACCTCCCCACATGTGCAAAACTAATGTCCTCAGAGTATGCTGGGAGACCACATTTGTAAATTGTGGCCAGTCGAATGGCTTTATTAGAAATTGTCTCCATTTACAATGAAATGCTTATTCTGAGGAGATAAAATGGAATGTAATCCATCCTTGACTTTGCATCAGTTATCCTCTCTGTATGATGGCCCAGAACCACTCCTGAATACTTGATAAACTCAGAATAAATGACATTGAATTGGGTGTCTGTAAGGGGGATTCTGAGTGTGATTGAATGTGGTCTGAAGTGACTCTGAAGGCTGTTTGAGTTCTCCCACTACTCTCCCCTTTTTTATGCCTTAGAATGTGTCCTAGCAGCCTTGAAACGAGTCTCTTGAGGAGGCATGAGTTTAGTCTAACAGTCCCGCGCTCACAGTCGCCTTCAGATTTGCTCAGATAGCGATAGGTGACTAGATGATAGAAGGTTATATACGACTTGGGTTGCGTTCTGTAACCAACTGCTTATTTCCCTGCAGTGCACACCCAAAGTGGAGTTCCCAGAGGACACGCTCACTGCTTTGACTGGCCGCATCCAGGAGGCTGGTACGGAGGTCGTGAAGGCCAAGGCTGGAGCAGGTGGGTCTGGCGGGGCCAGCGGAGGACTGAAAATGAGCCAGTTAACAATGACCAGTTGGTCAGGAAAATCTTTCTTTGGTGGACTGCATTTGTTGCTGTTTGTACCAGCTGCATAGAGGCTGTTCTTAATCTGCTTGTCTGCGTTTCAGGTTCTGCCACCCTCTCCATGGCCTACGCAGGGGCCAGGTTCACATTCTCCCTGCTGGATGCCATGAACGGCAAGGAGGGCGTTGTTGAATGTTCGTACGTTCGCTCAGAAGAAACGGAATGCAAATACTTCTCCACTCCACTCCTCCTTGGGGTAGGTACTGCACCAGATGTGGAGGTCAGGCCACAAACCACAGGGTGCTAGGGAGCGTATCAGTAATCGGTGTGCGTTGATCTGCTACGTTGTGTTTGAATTCTGAAGTACTGATAAGATGGATGTTGATAGGATTAAAGTACTGCCTGTTCTGTGTAGGTTTTTGCTTTAGATTGAAAGAGATGCGTACATTTTGCCAGATCAGTTCACAGCTATCTTGGCCCTTAGCTGTAATTCAATATTAATGCTTTGTTTTTTTCCCCACCCCAGAAAAATGGAATTGAGAAGAATCTGGGCCTTGGAAAGCTCTCTGCCTTTGAGGAGAAGCTTGTGGCTGATGCTCTGGGAGAACTGAAGGGCTCCATCAAGAAGGGGGAGGACTTTGTTCAGAACATGAAATGAACGGGTGGAGGGGGCTGCTGAACCTTTCGTTATTTATGTCGTAAAGTTAATTTGGCACCAAGCTCTCCCAGAACTCAAGTCTAAATCATGACATCTGACAGCACTGCAGCTATTTGTTACAGTCCGGAAATGTAAATTATATCTCAAATAAACAACCTATGTTTTACCACCTTGTTCAGAACCAATTTAAATTGCAGCAGTAATCTTTTCAGTGTGTGAGAGAACTGACTGGTACGCACTTTGCAGGTCCTCCTATTATTACTGTACTGTTAGAGTTCACAGGCTTGTTCACTTATGGCTCTGGTTAGATTAGGAATCGCTTGGCAGGGCACAGGCTTGATAGTTAGGAACGTGAAGAGGACCTGCCGCCAGGATAAATGTTTTGGGACAATGAAGGTCAGTTTTGGGGTGAAGGTCGTTACTGCTCCAAGGTGGGTTTGGGATGGGGGAAGAGCTAACAATTGGCATTTTCGTTCCTGTGCTCAGAACTGTATTACATTTCATACTGCATTGTGATTCTGTGGTATCAACATCAGTAAACTGACTTGGGCTCAGTGGGTGTCTGTTAATCTGTTCTGTAATGTGCATGTTGTGGAGCAGGAATGCAGTGTCCTTCCTATTATGGTCTGTTCACTGACATTCACACTGCAGCCATGAACGAATTCCTTAGTCTGCTCAAAGTGTGTATGCACGCGAGTGAATGCGGTGATTGCATGTTTATGCCGACTATGAGTGGTCGCCTACCATACAAAAGAGTAGAAATGACCATCTTGGGGGAAAAAAGGGGGGGGGGGTTACAGATCACAGCAGGTAGCACGTCTGTGTTTCAATTAATGTATTTCAAGTCTTTCACTTTGGGCTTTCAGACAACGAATATTCCAGTGATTTGGTCTCAAAATACAGCACTGTGAAATGTATTATCTTAACCTAAATCATCGCGGTGATGGTTCAATGGACCAGATTACATTTGTTTGATTACATATTACCATTGTGCGGAGGTCATGAATGAAAAGGCACGGGTATGAAATGGTTAAACGGAATGTTTGGACCAAGCCAGCTATCTTGTAACCAAGGAGAGCACTGCTGAACAGCACTACAAAACAAAATCTCGCTATAAACTTGAAAGAGGATTTTCGTGTGCTCCACAAAGCAACTTGTTGGTGCTTTGGAATACTGGCTTTTTAATAATGTAGCATTTTGTTTGATAACTTTGCTCTAAAGTATTATATTTTGGTATTCTTGTAGATTTGCACTGATTATAAGATATTTTAGAAGTGTTTCTAAACGGATGTGTGCGGTAAGTTACACTTTATGAGTCGTCGCATTTGTGCAAGGCGTAAAGGTACGATATGGAGCCAGATAAATGCTGTACTGTAGCTAACCATAATTTTGATTTCTTAAGGTTAAAATCTGGATACATTACGGAAAATTACCACATCCACTTCGTCTTTTGAACAATACAACATGCGTGTGTTAAGCGAGATGTATATTTAAATATTTTGCGTTTACTCTTTATTTGCGGAGCTGTTGTAGCAATAAAGTTAAAATACAGCCAGCAAGTTAATTTGCTGATTATAATTTGAACGGTGCACTGTGCTTTAAGCCACAATGTCCAGTATCGAACAAGCAACCACCCGCAGCATCAAGCCTTTCAAGTCCAGCGAGGAGTATTTGTATGCGATGAAAGAAGATTTAGCCGAGTGGCTGAAGGACCTGTACAGCATTGATATCGCGGTGAACAACTTTCTGGAGATCCTCGAAACAGGGTCCATCCTGTGCTACCACGCCAATAATGTAACACGTGTAGCAGGGGAGTTCCTCCAGGAGTACGGCGAACAGGCGCGGAGGATACACATGCCCACATCTGGAGTGACGTTCGTCAATTCTGCACAGCCCGCCACCTTCCTGGCTCGGGACAACATCTCAAATTTTATAAACTGGTGTCGGAAACAGATGAATATTAAAGGTGAGTGGTAAGGAATTTAATCAATTGTAAAATGTCCTCATATTCACACCAGGGCTCATAAAAGATGTTAGTTTAAGCGACTAATTAACAAGCTAGCTGTATCAGAAACCGGCCAGGGAGTAAGTTAGTTTGTTTGAACGTAATTATCCAATTTACAAATAGCTTTATTCTTGTGGTAATAAAATCTATCAATCAGTGTTATCGTTTTTGTCATCGCTTATTCCACCTTTCTGCTTGACGGTTGAAGCCAGGCGAGGCGTTACTGTGTTGGGCCAGAAGGGGGCAGTTTTCACTCTTGATCGTTGATATAATGCCCCAGTGTCCTGACTGGGCCACTGTCTTGAAGGAGATGCTGCTGCCTTTCATATCACAGGTCACTCAGCTCCCAATTCATTGTGGTCATCAAAGAGCTCTGTGCACCTATTTGCCAAATTCCCAGCATTAATTTGATTAACCCACACCCCCTGCTGTAAATCACCTTGCAGAGACACATTGCACACAATTAGTCATCCACCCCTAAGAGGGTCAGTTATATCCTGATTGCTTTCACACAGGGAAGGCATCCACTTGCCTGTATCATGATTCTTACCCCCTTTGACCAAGGAGGATGATAATGGGTATTTGTAAAATGCAGTACAGTTAATACATTTTCCATAGTAATTCTGTGAAATGAAAATGGATAAACCATGCATTTATGCAACCATGTTTTTTTTCCAAGGGAAGTATTTGTCTTCCCTTTTCATTTTGGACAGATAAAATCAAATTTTGAGAAAATCTCAAAAGTGGGAGGTGGAAAACTCTTACAGTATGATGTCATCCTGCATTTCCCACACAACTGAGTCAGACTGCATTCATATGCTGACAAAAAAGGTCTTTGTAACCAGTTGCTCTTGAGTCACAGCATTATTGTGAAAAACAAGAGGACCTCAGCTATTTTCAGCAACAGTTTATTGGTTTTCTTGACTGCAGATAAAGTCAAGTGTTTTCAGATTGGTGTAATCTTTATACACACATGCATACATAATTATATGTATGTATTTTATTTTATTAAAGTACACCTTTTAATACCAAAGTAAAACAGTCACTTCACAGTAGTTACATTGTTTACTCAAATAATAATATAAATACATTCTCTGCATTTGTGGTAGGTTGCATATAATGCATTATGTTTTAAAATATTCCATATGTGGATGTGGCACTTATGATTTAAAAATCATTTTACATATTCTTTGAAGCCAAAACTGGTTATTTGCGTGTTCATTTGTTTCAAGGTGGGAACTTGCATTTAGTTGTTTTACCACTAGGTGATGTTGTTGGCCCAATATATCTGTGGTTTTACAGGCAGCAGCATTGAAAAATATTTGTATTCCTCAGTATGTACCCTAAGAAAAACTGACCGAGCAGAAGTGGTTCACAGGAAAGATACAGATTTTTTGTTGTATTGATTACCACTGACTGCCCAAAGTTTAACTTTTCATCAGTTTCATGTTTGAGCCTGGGTGCAGTTCAACATTAGAAACCACTTTGAAAACTATGTCTATCCCCAAAGAAATGTAAGTATTAGGTGAAGACTTCATGTTTAGACCTCAGACCCATCTGTTACCCTTCCGCCTGCCCGGGAAATCTCCCCCTGCAGATGTTCTGATGTTCGAGACAGATGACCTCGTTCTGCGCAAAAACGAGAAGCACTTTGTGCTGTGCCTGCTGGAGGTGGCACGGAGGGCCTCCCGCTTCGGCATGGCGGCGCCCGTCCTGATCCAGCTGGAGCACGAGATCGAGGAGGAGATCCGGGAGGAGCTGGATCTGCCTCAGGAGGAGACGCCGCTGCCCAGGCCCCAGCGCAGGATGTCCGATTTCAAGAACCTGGATGAGATGGTGAGCACCGTATCCCACAGTGCTACTGTGCGTATGGGTCCACTGCTGAAGGACGGAAAGGTTCCGGTTTATCACTGAAATAGGTGTCTCTTGTGCTGTGGCAAAGTTGGAAAAACACTGCATTAGCAGTGAAAACTTAACAGCAATGTCAACAGAAGTTATCACTGTGGATTCCAAAACGTCTTCAGCATGAAATTACTTTTGTAAGTGGTTTTCTTGTTTAAGTGCTGGCTAAAGTAGATCTAAACTAAACGAGGCATGCCACAGAGATACCTTCTTCAGTTTCATCATTGCCGTGCATTGAATCATAGTCTATCTCCAGGGCCTCTGTTGTCAGGGGGATGGATGGTGTGTGTTTGTTGGTTCAGAGGTGTACCGTGGTTGTATAACAAGTGGGGGTAAGTGTGCAGACTCTTTGGCTTGCCAAGATGATTTGTGAGATACCTAGTCATTGATTTATTAAGAGTTTGCTCGGTCAATCCACTGATAGAGGGCAAAGCTGTGCCTCAGTGTCAGTTATGGGAGCGGCAGCGAATGAGCTCTAACTGTGTGCGTACGTGTGTGTGTGTGTGCATGTGTGCGTACGTGTGTGTGTGTGTCTGTGTCAATGGGCGGCAGTGTGACGTAGGGGTGAGGTGCAGCGCTCTCAACAAAAACAGTTAAATACCCAACTGTATAAATGGATAAAACTGTAACCTACGTTAAATTCCTCTGGATAAGAGTGTCTGCTAAATGACAGTAATGTACTCTCTAACGTCTGCATGTATATTCGTTTTCTCGTGTGTGTCCAGGTCCAGCATTTGGTGAGCCGCTGCACCTGCCCGTCTCAGTTTCCCATGGTCAAGGTGTCTGAGGGGAAGTATAGAGTGGGGGACTCCAGCACCCTCATCTTTGTGCGGGTACCGTGCGCCAGCAAGCCCCACTCCCTAAATGTGCTCCCTTCATCATCAATCGCTCTCTTTAACAGCTCTTTTTATTCTCTGCCTGTCACTTTCCAGTGTCTCTGCAATCCATCATGGGCATAGTCATATATTTCCAATACTTTCAAGCACTCAGTCAACAAAAAAACCTGATTTTGTTTAAAGCAGAAATAGGGATCAGCTTTGTGCCCACTGTAATGTGCAGGTTTTGCAGCCAGTCATTTTTCATGCTTTGACACACTTCCTTTGTCATCTCTGTTCAAGTGGGTGGCTTGTTTATGAATCATTTAAAAATGTGTGTGTGTGTGTGTGTGTGTGTGTCTCTTAATGTGTGTGTGTGTGTGTGTGTGTGTGTTTGTCCCTCTTAATGTGTGTGTGTGTGAGTGTTTGTCTCTCTTTATATGTGTGTGTGTGTGTGTGTGTTTGTCTCTCTTTATGTGTGCAGATCCTGCGGAATCATGTGATGGTGCGGGTGGGAGGCGGCTGGGACACACTGGAGCATTACCTGGACAAACATGACCCCTGCCGCTGCACCTCCCTCGGTGAGCGCCACACCGCTCATGCTCACCTGCGCACAATGTCATTACTGCACCAATCACCTTCAATCGGTCAATCAGCCAATCAGCCACTTTATTGTACTTTCTGTTCAGAATATGCAGTGTTCTTTCAACAAACGCCCACAGCAGAATGGGAAACACATCTCCTATCAGTCTAGGCCACAGTGTTCCTAGGAAACATCATCAATCAAAAAGTATTTGATTAAAATGAGTATGGCATCCACAGGGTTTGCTTGTAAATAAGAAAAATAACCTCTGATGTGATTCTCATTTACTGTGGAAATTGATGTTTTTCATTTGGATCTATGCTCTGTGGGCTCAGATCATCTTTTTTAATTTTCCGTGTGAGTCATTAGATGGCAGTCTTTGCCCATGCCTGCTGCACAGGATTTATCCCTAAAATAAACCAGTGTAAACATCTCATTAATAGGTCGGTTACCCACATCCACATCATAAAATAGGTTATCATGACTCCCCCTCTCATACAAAAACAAAAAAGGATGTGGAAATAGTGGGGTCAGTACGTACCCTAGTCATTCACTGTATTTAATTTCTATATATATAGAATATGCATTGTGAACCACAGTTTCATTTGTGTCAAACTATGACCACATTTACCCAAAACGTCTGATGGGAAACTGAGAATGTTGTGTGAATTCAGTACTTTTAGTATATAAAATAACACTATTCAATGTTTACAGTTTATATCAATTCAGATTATTTGAGTTATAATTTGAGTTCCCAGTTGTAAGCAGTTACAAATTAGAGTTATAAATAGATAGATTTAGAAATAGAAATAGATTTTTTTCCTGTTGGGAGAGAAAGCAGGATAGAGCCCCCTGTTTCCCACAGCTTGAGATGGAACTGCCAGGACAGAATCCTGGACTTCCTGTTCTGAGTCAGACAGCTTGTGACATCAGAGCCCTGAAAGCGCGCCACAGTCTGTGATGTCACAAAGCGCTGGCTGCCTGCTTAATGAAGGAATGTGAGTAATCCAGTGACAAAGTGGCAGTGGCGGGGGGCAGTGACACTGACGTTCAAGAGCAGGAAGTTTCCTCAAAGCCGTTTCCTCAACCCATGCTTTGTGCTTTTAAAAATGGCTTGTGTTTACACGCAGTCATTTGGCTGATGCCATTAATCCGGAGTGACTTATAAAGGAAGGAGCATGAGTGTATATAATACAACAACAGTACGCCAACAACAGTACATACAGAAAACGTCAGACCAATTTTGAACAAACGTGTCAATGCGTCACTCTGTGCTACAATAGCTAGTTCTGTACTGAAAATACTGGCTAAATTAAGCGTCACAGTCATCAGCAGTTTCAGTAACATAACTCAAGTGCCAATGTATAAATCAGTACTGTAATACCTCTAAAGTGTTATACAGACAGCAAGGCTGAAGTGCTACAACAATTAGTTAGGTGCTTTTGAATCATTCAGCAGTGTGCAAATTTCATTTGGTTTAATGACAGGCTCAGGACCGTTAAAGGATTACAGCAGCTGTGTTGCACATAGACTTTTTAAAGGTACTGTGAATGTCTGCATTTTAAAGTGGTAATTTGGAAATGGTGCATTAAAGAGGCCACAGAGTTTAGACAGCTTTCCTTCTAAAAAAAACCACAGGAGTGATCATATCATCCAATTTACATGGTGTATGCTGTATTGCATGGTGTTGCAATATTATTGTGTGCTCTGCTTGCACAATCTCCTCTGAATTAGATGTTGGGGAATGCCTTGGGTAGTGCTTTGGTACACATTGTGCTTCACTGTTGCCAACGGGGAAAGAGGATCGTTAAAATGCAACAACAAGAACAGCAGGAACAACAAACGCATGAATAATTGGTTTAGCAAATCACATTCCAGTGACTGTGCTCCGAATCCTAAAAGGCAGTAACGAACCAAAGAGCCGCCATTGCACCATCACCGCAACACTGTCATTTACCGAAACACATTGTTTCAGCCCACAAGCCATCTAAGCTGGCCGGCCCCCAGCGTCCAGCCACCCCCGTGCACGAAATCAAGACCCGCCTGACGGTGCGCCAAGACGGCCAGGGCGGAGCACCTTCCACGCTGGTGCTGGGACGCACCCAGGCCCCCCTGGCCCCCGTCCACTGGACCCCCTCCGCCCCGTCAAAAGGGCTGAAACCTGTCAGCAATCCGCCACCCCGCGCCTCTTCCTCTCCAGACCCAGGCCCCCGAACTGCCCGAGAGCTCCGGCCGCCCACTCCCATCCGGTAAGTATCCGACAATGTTGTCACGGGGAGCGAACAAGCTCCATTCTTCGAAAGTGAGGAGTCATCTTGCGGCCAAGCATCACATGAATTACCAGGCACAGGTCAGGACTAGGGCGCTCTGTCTAAGTGGCTTGGCTGCCAGGACCCAGGCCATGCTTGTGGCTGCCATTGGTGGACCACACCACTAGCTAATTCACCAACATGACCAAAGGGCTGGGGTGTTTGTCACAGAAAAAACAGCATTATTCACGGCCTCAGCAGCATGCGGCCTCGCTCAAGTCAAGAGAAGCTTACATAATGCTGCACTCTTTATTCCGTGGATCCATTAGATTTGCATAAAACGTTAGGTTTAAGTGGCAAGCAGATGCTGCAGACAGCTGAACTTGGCCTCCACACAGATACACTCGGGGAGCACTCTGCCGCACTCCATATCCGACTGAGAGCTGCCCGGCAAACCATTAGCGGCTTGGAACTGTGATGGACAAGCCCGTTTGCGCTGAAGGGTTTAATAAGGCAAACAGTGCCATACTGAACACAGAGAATGTCAACACAAACGTATTGTAGCGTTGAGTGGAATAATTCGGCCGAAAACATATTCCCAGCCGTTGATTTTGGCAGCTTGGTTGTTTTCATTTGCTTGCAATCCATTTGTTGCTGTCTGAACGCATGTATTTTACTGATATACAGTGCCCTTTGTATTTATCCTTACCCCCAACTAAATAGGAACCAAAAACATGCTGTAAATTGTACATACTGGAAGATATTCTCTTCTAAAAAATGTTATAAAAATGTTATACTTTAATTGTGATGCTATTGCACAAAGCAAATTCAGATTGTACACAATTCCAGAAAACAGAAGGGTCACATTTATTCACATCCCTGTAATTAGCATTTTGTAAATCCTTTTCTGGCATGGATTACAATGACAAGATGCCTCCTGCTGTGTTTTATGAGGTTTTGGCACTTCTTTTTTACATTCTTCATCCTTCATCCATTCTTCATTTTTTACATTCCTCTTTTATTTGATTTTTTTTTTTTTGCTTAATTCTTTCATAATAGCCAATTGTATTACTTATTAATTAGTGAACAGTTATGCACAACATGCTGTTTTGTTAAAATGCAGTTTGTACTAGCACTTTGGAAGTCACTCCGGATAAGAGTGTCTGCTAAATGATTAAATTTAAATGTACTTAATCTTATCTCACCACAGAAGCCTCTGCAGTTATGCAGGAGCACAGGTCAAGGCAAATCCTGGCAGCAAGGACGTGTGTCCTTTTCCTGGCGGGGTTACCGCTGGACCAGCCTTAAATTTTCTTAATTATGGGCATGACAGTGGAAAATCATAGATTCAAATTTTTTGTGAATTCTTTGTGAATGACCATCCCTAGTGGCTAGTGACCAATTACATTCAGTCTTCTGAGATCTCTCTGACCGAAACTATGATAATGCATGTTGCTGATGAATCTCCTCTGTGAGCTACTGCCTTTTTTACCACAGGAAAACAGGAAGCCTTGGGTTGCCTCTATTTACAGCTCAGAAGCTTCTGTTACACTTCCAATAAGCAGAATGATGGTGCAGATGTGTCTGAGGTTTAGTTTTAAAGATTACTCTAAACTGAATGATTGTATCCATCATCTTTTCTGGAGTAAAACTCATTTGTAAGCAATTCAAATTTGCTCTGTGCAGTACTGTTAAAATTGAGGTATAACATTTTCTTACATTTTTAAGCAGAAACAAAATGCCCAGTACATACATATATTTTTCCTTTATAGCATGTTTTTGCTTGCTATTAAGTCAGAGGTATGAATAAACATGGAGAGAACTGTATTTTAATCAGTTGTCTAGTGTATTCTTGCTTCATGCTCCTGTGTTTGAAGCTTTCTTCTTTCATCTTCTGTCATTCTTCTGATCATATTCAGTCCTTTCACAGAAAAACTCCAAAATAATATGTAAAAACAGCTTGTGTTTATTTGTCACCAGGCATCATTTACAGCTCATTAGTCCCCTGTTTGAAAGCAGAGTCATCCATTGTCAGGTGTGCAAAGAACGCAGATCCTATCCTGTCATCCCTATGCAAAAATGTTTTCATTTTCTCATTATAAAGTATACTTGTTATGAGCGGATTTATCTGTGTATAAATCATTATCAATATCTCATGTAAATATTCTTTTGTGGTGGCAAAAAACTTATTTTATTGTATTCCTCCCCTCATCTCTCATGACTTTGTTAGATAAATAAAAATACAGAGGAATAATTTGAAGCCACATAAGAACTGTTATCTGTCATCTTTTCCCTTGCGGGTTCAAAGTAGACAACGCATTGCCAAGCTTTGAAGTTTCCAGTCCTCCGGAGCAAGACGTATTATCTGGTTTGACTCGATTATACTTTTCCTCATACTCTTTCGTTGTCCTTGGGAGGAATGGTGTTGATTGACAGCACCTTCCAGCCCTAGGTGTTCTTTTCCGGCACAGTAATTAAACCCATGCACTGTTATTATCTGGGGTTAGATCATCCTACTGAAATAAGGAAAGTAAACACCAAGACCCGTGAAAATATACATTTTTATTTCACCGCAGGTGCAAAATTTCCCCAAGCGGAAAGAGTGAAGTACGGATTTATCAACCGTCAGTCACATGTCACTCATCAGTGCTTTTTCAGGCTTATAAAAATTAGGCACCTGTTGAAGGAACAAGGCTGCCGATTCTTAACTGAGGATAGTTGTGTCAGTTTACAAGATAAAAGAAGGCAATTGTCAGAAGCCAATTACTGACAGATATGGAATGCATTGCCCAATCAGTAAAATACTATCTTCATTGCATCAACTTTAAAGATTATTACTAGGTGACCAGATGAACATACATCTTCATGTACCTACAATGACAATACTGGAAAAGAGAGCATGAAGAGGAAAAAAACACTGCTTAGATGATAGCCGTGGCTTGCACACGTTCTTCTCTGGAGCCATTGTTTTGACTCCTATAGATGGAGCTTTATTTGTAGTGGGGTTTTTGGATACTTTACATCAGGAGTGTCTAATCTTGGACCTGAACAGACAGGTTCATCTTCCAGCTCAGCACTGAAGCACTTCAGTTCCACCAACGACTCCGTTAATTGAGCTGATTTAAACAGTCCTCACCAGTTCTGAAATTTCAGTCCCCAGAAGATAGCTGGAAAATGTGCTGGACCTTGGCATCCAGGTCCATGGGGGTTTTGTAATGCTGAGGCACCTCCAGAATACAGCCTTGGTTTCTGCGCCGTCACCAAGTGGGGAAAGAGCGGCACAGAAGAGCCGGGGCAGTCTCCGCAGCTGAGATCCAGGGCTCTGTGGTGAAGATGTGTTCGCAGCTGACAGCTCGCCCTTCCGTGAATAGTTTCTGAGAGACCCCCATGATTCAGGCGCACGGATCACAGCGCTCTCTGGAAGTCTCCGTCTGAAGGGCTTCAGTTTGATGAGTCTCAGCTTTGATTTGGGGATTCTATTCAGTCATGGCGGCCTGATGCTTGAAATCTTTAAGAGACGGCAGACTGGGGAGCCAGGCAGCCAAATTCAGAGAGGGTTTTTCAGCTCATGCTAGTGCGCGAATACGAGATGATGGCTGGAAGTTAAGCTTCACTGTGGGGTTCTGGTACAGACCCACAGAGCCCCAGTCTGGTGCTTCGCATTGTAAAAATAGCTATGCCTTCCTGCAGTGAAAGCCTGGTGCTATCTGAGAAATCAACTTAATCATTCCCAGTGTTTATTTCATTCCCAGTGTGTAGTGCTCACAAACACTCATGACTGTGTCAGCATTGTTGAGGTTTTCTTACTGTAGTCACAATACATGAGAAAGAAGCTCTGTCTTATTTAAGGGATCACTGCTGTCCCGTCAAGCAATGTGCTGTCATTACTTATCTTGAAAGAAATTCCATTTCATAAGTACAAAAGCAAAACTACTGAAAGACAATTTGGAAAATTCATTATAGCTTTTTTTATTAAGTGAATATTGCAGTGTTATATAATATCTACCGTGTATTGACAATGCAATGTGTTCTGTGTGTTATTTGCGACTTGAAGGTTTTTCAAATATGTAATGGTCCTTGAGCCAAGGACTGGAATGTGAGTGATGGAACATTATTATTTTCTTCATTACTGAAATATAAGCTCCACTGAGTTAGCAATCTCAGTTCTAATTGTTTAGATGGAGATTGCTCACCAGTGTCATTTGCTGATAGGGCTGGAGGGAAAGAATGCATTGTAACCTTTCCTCTCTTGTCTCCATAGCACCAAAGTATTATGTATGAAAGAGGTAAAGGTTACAAAGCCAGACTGTGATTGGCTGCAGCGTTTGTGCACATCTTTTGCCACTGTCCTGTTGTATAACTTCAATAAACTGTAAATGTGCATAAATGATTTTGAAGGCTTGTGCAGGAATTTTCATGCCTGTTTCGTCAGAGAAAAACTTTTTGAATAAACTTCTTTTATTTTGTTCAAAGGAGGTCTTTTTTTTAAAAAAAATCTTTTGTTAGCAGACACAAAGTCTCATTTTGACAGCCAAAAGAAATGTGAGAGATTTACCAGATTGCGTGTTGCACAGTGTCATTGGGAAAGAAAAAGACTTCAGTGTGAAAGACACTGAGAGATTTGCTTGTCTGTGGTGAGCAAATACCAATCACACAGGAGCAAAAATGTGGAGAATTGATTGCTTCAAATACCCAGGTGGGATATTGTAAATCTTGCAGCAAATATTAAATTATTGCTAAAAAGGCTGTCACCATCCATTTGTGTAAAAGTATGCAAGACACAACCCCTGTTACAGTGTTATTTTCTTGTTATCCTTTTTGATCATACTTACTATGTTTTGCATTTCCCATGTTAATTCCACGGGCCTAGCTTCTCTGTAGAGCCATAGTTGTTCTGCTTGTGCAGCTCCTCTGACAGATTCTGTAATGAAATATTTGTGTTTGTATGATTCCAGACAGAGGGAGAGGTCAGCCACACCCACTCGCAGACCACTGGCCTCAGAGAGCAGGGTTGACTCAACCCACACGGCCTCCACCAGGACAGGCAGAGAGGTCACGCGCGCATCACCCTCCCCTCGCCTTGCCAGCAGTCTCCCCCGGCCCATCCAGCCCTCCCCAGCCTCGCAGCCAGAGACCCAGAGACCCAAAACACCACTGGTCTTCCAGAGGAGCCCGGGCCAGCTCTCCCTCCACCCGCAGCCTTCCCCAGACTCCAGGCTAGCCCAGACCTGGACCAAATCCCAGTTTTCCTCCAAGCTGAGGCAGAGTGCTACATCCAGCACAAAGAGCACAGAGTCCCAAAACAGAGCCCCCAGCCCAGTTAACACACAGAGGCAAGGAGGGCCAGTTTCCGCCCGGCCCTTCACGCCATTACGGTGCCGCAGCCCCATCAAGAACGTCCATCCTGGCCCTAGACAAACTGCCGTGCCTGCCCAGCACACTGAAGACAACAGCCCGCCAGAGGCCCTACAATTCATTCGCTCCTTTAGTCCAACAAAGCAGATGAGAGGCAACATATTGGGAGAACCGGAAGTGAGACCCTTTACACCTGTCCGGAGAGGCCAGAGGGCAAGCGGTGCGGTGGACCAGTCAGTCCAAAGGAAACCCTCCCCTGACAGCTCCCAGGAAGCCCCTCTGAGCAGCATTTTAAATGGAGACACCACACAGAAGAGAAAGCAGGGCTGGAGAAGCTCAGCACACAATGCATCAATGTTCCCTGCTAAACAGGGGGACTCCCTCAACACTAGCACAATTTGCGTCAGCGTTATAGCATCTGACAGTCTGGCTACCGATCTGCGGGACTTTCAGGAGCTCAGCAGTGCAGACAGAGAGGAGGATGACAGGGAAGGTGAAAGGGAGTGTCTCTTCCCTCCACCACCCATCAGCCCTGCTCAAGAGGCCAGTCTGTACCAGAGCCTGGAGCACGAGATCCTGTGCAACATGCAGCTCCTCGGCATGGACTCAGGTGATGACAACAGCTCTGAAGACACCCAGGAAATCTACAAGCCGGAGCCTCAGCATCAGCACGAGCACCCTGCTGAAGATTTCTCTCTCTTCTCCACCTCCAAGCCATCTCTTTCTGTCTCGCGGTACACTGCTCAGGGCATGCCCAGATCCGATTCCAGTGATCCCAGTGAAGTCAGCCGTGAGGTAACCACCAAGCCCTCTGAAGGGAAGATGCCACTCGACAAGGTAGATGTGCAAAGCTGGGTGGCTACACTCCCCGGCAGCTCCAGAACCATTCCCCAAGCAAGTCGTGAGGAGGCGGGCTCAGGTCACCTCACAGTGGTGAAACCCAACATGACAAGCTCCTGGTCCTCCCTAGGCTCCAGCGTGGATTCAAAGGAGCCTATAGATGCTGGGAGGCCAGGCTACGCAGAGTATGATACCAGTGCAGGAGCAGCCAAGGCCATTGCGGCTCTTGAGGCCTCCAGCACTGCATCTTCTGCTGCCACCACAGACAGTCCTACCAAACCCAGGACCCCGTCCTTCAAGCAGAAGAGGGCCCTGAAGAAGCCAGAGAGGGTGCCGTCCATCTACAAGCTGAAACTACGGCCCAGGGTCCGACCCCGACGGGACCACAGGCCTGAGAAGAAGCCCTCTAAGATCCCCACCCCGCTGTCCTACAGGAGAGGCCAGCCTGGCCGCGACTCGCGAAGGGCCAAAAGGCCTGGGGGCCGAGTCACTAGCCCTGACCTACGCGATTCACACTGCTCTTCCCCTACCCTCCAACCCGGCCCCACGGCTGCCATACGCCCCTCACAGGGCAGCTGCCTCATGAGGGCTAGGGCCACCACAACAAAATCACTAGAGGAGGGGCTGGGGAACCAAGAGCAGGAATCCTGGGTGTGACTGCCTGCTTACATCACTCTTATGCTTCGCACTTAATAGCGGGGTAATTTGCATCAAAAGTGTCTCAGGGAAATAAGCTCATACCACCAGTACACTCATATTTAGCAGTGGCAGGAAATACTTAACAAGATATTAATGTACTAACATACATGTTAAGCCCCACTCAGAGCTATGTTGCAGAGTTGTCTTGGTTTTTTCAAAAGGAGGTTTATCAAAGGAGAGTGCATGACCCCTAAACCCTTTCATTTATGTTATTCTCAACCCTACATAGCAACTATATGTGAGTTGTCCCTCAGAGTGGGTGTGAGTGGGTGGGGATTGGGGTGCAGCAGTATGAGAGGATGCCCTATCAGGGGGTCTGAGGGGGTACTAATTAAGAGGTACACAAGAGCCTGTGTCATTTTTGAGGGTAATACCGAGTCCAACATGCTGATCATACCCGGGCTATTGCACACTGGGAAACGCGTCACTGCGGGTGATGACAAAAAGAGCATGGCGAGGGGTTAACTGTGCTCTCACTCTATAAACCTCCTCGGTGTGCATGTTCTCCATAATAAAGAGAATTGAATATGACATCTTACAGAGGCGTGAAAAACATTTGAACATGAAGGTATCCATCTGTAATTTTATTTTTTTCTTGGTGTTAAAGAGCAGTGTAAGGTACCCGTCATGTCAGTTTTTGTTTGAGACTGCAGAAAAAAAAAAGCTTGATCCATTTATCACATTTCCAGCCCATTCAACATTACAGCAGTGGGCCCTCTCGAATGCAGCCTTTTAATGGTAAACCTACATCAGGCCCAGCTGGAGAGCGCAGCAGAATAGGAGACTTCAGACCTTATTATCCATCGCAGTTGGGTGTCTCTCAGCTGTCACTGAAGTAAAGGAAGTAAAGGTTCTGTTTCATCAAAGCACAAAAGATAAGTGGGCTGTCTGTGTGTCCTGTGTGGCTGGTTTAAGGGAAGGTGCATGGCTGTATTTCAAACTCCTGTTGGAACAATACAAAGCCATCTAATCCTGTCAAAAACCCAATCAGACTGGTCCTGCCCGAGAGGCAGGTGTTTAACTGTCTAGGGACAAAAGAAAATATCCAGCAATCTAAAAGAGAAATACGGATAGCATTGGTATCAACAGAGTATCGTATTCAAATCACGGAAGCTTCCTGTTAATTCAATTCAAACAGACTTTTGGAATGAATCACAGAGCCTTGTAATAGATTCTTTTAAAATAACTGTGTGTCTCAGATTGTAACCAGGCTTTGATGAGTCAGTTGAAATCTGAAGTTCATTCTGGTTGACATATGTCTGAAAGTAGAGTAGGTGCATCACTCATCTACTCTTAGTAGCAAACCCAGACCACACCCACAAGCCCCAGTATCCCAACTCTCCTCCGAAGCGCATTCCAGTCACCTTGTGCGTTTTATTCACGGCCACTGCAGCCTGTAGACTTATAAATATCTCCTGGCATAAAGCTGGGGAGATGGAGACTGGGCTAAAAATAGCACCGGCAGAACTGCTGTCGGTCTCACTACACCAGCTGTGCTTGTTCGGATCCCCCTGCATGTCATGTTCTCCGCTGCCTTCAAATTGAAGTGGGGAGGAAGCGTTTGAAAACTGCTACCATTTACCGGTCTGCGCAATGACACTGCAAGAGCGAAGATGCAAATGAGAAACAATCGATTTTATCTTCAAAAACGCGATTCTATTTGTTTTAATGAGCGAATTTAATTTTTCTCGATTTATTTTGTATGGTTGTCAATGTGGACAAAAATGTTTGAATAGATGATTAAAAATATTGAATACTTAATGAGGAATTTTGTGTTACACATTGTGTATTTCCAAAGTCAAACAACGACTAGTGATGAAAAAATTGGGTCTGAAGTTTCAGAATGTGAGGGCAAATTTCTTGTTTGAGGTAAAACAACAACCATGAAGATGTTAAACAACAGAAAGCTAGAAAACAGAACCAATTACTTCATTCTAACTCGTTTGATTCAAAAGCAATTAATTATGGATATCGATCCATACATATATGTGTTACAGTACATGGCCACATGGTGCGCGTTACATAGCCACCCCGACTGACCCATTTAAATCAACCAACAGTAATGGGTTTGCAGCAAACAGCAGTTTGACAGGAGAAGATCAAGTGTCAGTCGCACAAATATTTCACAAGTACAGCTGGGTTTAATTCTCTCGCTCTTATGCGAAAATGCCACTGATTTATGTAAATAATTATTATCAAGAAAAATAATTAACTGCGTTAACAAACTGCATGTGTATCAAACACACAAGGAGTTGTGTTCTGTATTTGCCATGGAGATGGTCAGACGGTGCTTATCAGTTATGATAGTCATCAAAGTAGTTCGCAATTTCTAGTTGTCCATTTCATCTTGTAGTATTTGAATCCTATTTCACAAATATCTGAATTAGCGTCATAAATTCTTCCCTAATGCTGTATTACTACTGCATGCCAGGAATGTCCGTTTGTAAAGAAGTTGGTCAAATATTACCAAAAACATGTACAGAACAAATACTTAGACAAATACTAGTCTAAGTACACGTAAACCCAGTGGAACAAGCTATGGTTGTTACTAATCTTTATGACTGGATACAGATGCTTGGCAATAAAGATGATAACCACCTGCAGAAGACCTAGAAATGAGATAAGAGAGACTGATGAGATAAGATGAGACTGATTCAACACCGGTTTGATTTATTTGCATTTTACTACAGGGGACCACTGTGAATCCCCTGACAAAGCATAGCAAAGCATAAATGGGGTGTGCAAGATTACCTCTGCACAATCACAGCCCGTCAGCAACGCTACCTGTTCTGTCTACTCTGATTTACCACTTCATTTATCCTTTGATTGCGCTATCAATATTTGCATTCTCCTGCAGGCGAGAAAGGAAATGAACCCAAATTTCTTCAGGAATTATAATGTAGCACAACCCCTTTGGTATTTACCTTGGCCTGCTTGTATAGAGAAGGAAGCCTCTTACCGTTTGAATGCAAATAGAGACTAGTCTGTAGTATCATCATAAAGGATGTCCAAGGCGACCAAAACTGAATAACTGACTAATCTGCGCAATCAAATGTCATTGAAATGCAAATATCAGTAGGAAAGAGATGACACTGATGGACACAATTAGCCAGCTTCAAAAGAAATGTAATGTTCCACATACTAATGACTGCCTTAGGCCAACGTAACAGTTATATTTGTATGAATTCAAATGCAAATTATCCATCTACAAATAACAGAGGTGAGCTCTCATTTGCTGATCACCAACAGCCAATCAACCAACTACAAGCGTTCTTGTGTATGAGGACATTTATGTCTGGCAAAAGAGCGGATATAACATATTCAAGAACCATCTTTTCATCAAAGAATACTTTGCGTTAGGACAGTGGGAGATGAAGGAGTCATATTTAATGCCTCTCACCTTGCATCTTTTATTCATTACCTCCCCTCAAACATGACCTACATAATCAAGATGCACCTGATGGAACTCCATTTGAACGCTCACTTTTTTAAGAGAACTACTGCACAGATCACACAGCATGATTTCAATATCAGCCTTCTGCATTCAACCACAAGCTGAGTGGGCAGAAGTGTATTTGTGCTTGTTACAAATATGCATATTTTTATGAAAATACCTGGCAAAATTCAAAATATCTCTAAAGTTCTTTGACCTTAACATCAAGCTTTGGACAAAATTCAACACAGGCCAAACATACTTGTACTTTTTTTATTGATAAGCCATCTCAATGTTACATCCTGGGAAGCACAGGACACCTTAACAGTATTTCATATTCACCAGTTCTTAACCATATGAGTATAATTTGCCTTCACTTACATTTGTTTGACACAGAGAAAGTTCTGGAAGGAAGAGGTAACCTTCCATTGTCAGACGAGGAGATTCCTTGTAAAATATGGGGCACCAGGCAATCACTGGGCTGCTCCACCACCAAAGTGTTGATTTGTTCACAGTTTATTACACACAAACACCCCCCCCCCCCCATCTCCCCAATTGCAGGGTGAACCTGTGTACACAGAGGACATCGTCATCTCCTTTACTTCAATGAGGAGATTCTGACAAAGGTCAAAGGATTAATCGGGACTTAAGGGCTGACAGCAGATAGGTCTGCATGGAAACTTTCATTAAGTTAAAAGAAGCCAGTACAGGTAAAAAAATAACTATGAAGGAGAAAAAACCTTAATAAACAAACACACAAAGGAAGAAAATTGAGCTAAAATGTCTAAATGCAGCTTGAACAGTGCTCTTGCCAAGAGAAAATATTGTATTACTTTTCAAGATTAACTGAGAGGGCCGTGTCAGCATAGTGATATCACATTGGTCTGGGCTGAAGTTATTGCACTAGCACCTTGTGCTTTCTTCTGTCTTTCTTTCTATTCTGGGCTGTCAGGGTGGGTGACACAAATTCACTATCAGTCTCAATTTAACTCCAGGTGCCATTCCATTTGTTGAATATCAGGAGGGGCTTGAGACTCACAGTTTTATAGAAATATAAACACTGTCCCCCCGCTTTCCATTTTAATGGGTGAAGTTATGGTATACCTTAACAGATTAATGCCACGGACGGACATTTAAACAACAAACTTACTGGCACAAACCACAATAGGCCCTTATTCTCAGGAAGTGGAAGAAAGTAGGGCAGATATTGTATTTGGGATAACTTTGGCACTCTTTTTTTGTTTTTCGTCTGTTGTGCAGAACAAACCGTGGCTCTGCATCCATCTCTAACTGCAGCCTCCGTCAGAGCGGGAGGGAATCTGTGTTCATCAGATCTGGAAGAGCCGGCATCAGCTGGTCCGAGCATTATTATAAGTCAGCTGTGATCCCAGCCAAGGACGGGCTTTCAAACGTGCACCATAAAGCAAATCCTAATTGTGTTAACAGTAGCTTCACGGCTTTAGCCGGCTGTGCCGAAGCCCTCCTCAGACGCTGTCGAGTCATGCGCCGTGCATTTGCATCTTGAATAACAAGAGTCCGGGGTTTGGTTTGGTTGGGAATCGAGGGCGCCAGGACACACTCAGAGCCTAACTTCCCTGAACGAGGCTTGATTTGGCAGCAGAGGGAGAGAGCGGGATGCAGCAGTTGCACGGATAAGCCAAACCGTTCGCTGATCGGGAGGACTTTGTGTGCTGCAATGGTGGATCAGATCAGGGTAGACTGGGGTGGGGGGGGGGGGTTTACTGGCGGGATAGAGCTGTAACTGCACAGTCACGCAAGGGTTGAGGTCAGTGTCCCAGAAGTTCCACGTTGCGGCGGAGCAGTCCCCCCCCCCCCCCAAAACAAACAGCAGGCACAGAGTCACATGAGGGCGCAGCGCTCCCTGCGCAGTGCCCTCTGGAAGCGGATGGTGGCGTGGATGTGCTTGCAGCGGACGCAGCCCACGCTCCGCAGCGCCTCACTGAACAGCAGCAGGATGTGCCAGTTGAACTGCGCCGAGCACTCCACGTAGCCGCACTTCCAGCTCTTGCGCACCAGGTCCGACACGTTGTGCCGGGGGATGACCCGCCCGCGCTGCAGGTCCCGCTTGTTGCCCACGATCAGGATGGGCGTGTCCGCTGTGCCCAGAACCCTGCCGACACACCCACAGGAAGAGGACAGGGTTAGGGTTCTACCCACCTGACTCAGCAATTGTCCCCTGCAGTACATTAAAATCTATTATTACTGTTTCAGATATAGATATAGATAAATAGATATTACCATTAACTGGTGACCATGTAGATACTGCAGAACCATGCAGTACCATATAGACATTCAGAATATTATGTAAGTCAGCTAGACATTACCTGAACAGCACTAAACACCTTTCGATGGTGCTTAAAATGAATGGGTTTATGACTAAAAACACTGCAGACAGATAACCAGGCTATCATCACCTTAAGAGCGCGTCTAACAGCACAAAATGAGCAAACATTTAAATAACCCATGTACTTAGCTTAAGGAGGCACGCTACACTGATTTCAGTCAGCGGAATTTCAACTAAAAATTAAGCATTACCTCTTTCTTTACCCTCTTTACTGAAATTAAGATTCTAATTATGTTACTAGAGGAATTCTACTCCAGCAAAAAGGATGCTTTGGTGCCCCACAAATCAGCCAGCAGTGGCTCATTATGAAGACGTTCTCTCACAAACCGCAACCAGGCTGGCGGGCGGTTTCTCTGCACATCTCCCACTTCAGCCGCTGAAGTGGCTGCGCCCCTGCGCCGTCCCCAGCTCATTTCATGCATTTATGCAGGCCCCAGATTGCTGTTGTCAGAAGCGGCTGTGACAAGCCGTCATGTCACTGGCCACACTGTGACTCCGCAGCTCTCCCTCGGATATACATCGCCAATAAGAGCAGGCCCTTGTTGATAACCACTGGGTTCTGTCCGACTCGGGGCTTGGGTTCTACACCCCCCCCTTTCTATTTTTGGGGGAGAGATGGCCTGCCCTTCCATGTGGAAACAGGCTTTCCTCAGCTCTAATCCTTGTGGACAAGAGTCCAGAAATAGCAATGTTATATCCTTGAGCTCTTAGCGAATTTGATTGAGGGTTTTTTGTATAATGAAATTCATGACTCACTGAAACAGTAAGAACTTCTATGGGTGACAGGATATATACGATTATACACACAGATCTGTAATGAATCTACATTACACAGTGTAGCTGTGTGTAGTCAACTGTACCAATGCAAGTTTATTATTACAAAAGCATAATATTTATACATAGGTATTTACCAATATGGAATTGAAAAATATTGTAATATACTGAGAAATATGTTGTTCAGCCCAAGAATATATTGGAAATATAATTTAAATATATGAATGCAAATCAGTAGTATATTACAATATACCAAAATGGCAATCATACATATATTTTAAATTGAGCTAAAAATGTATATATCCTCTAAAATATACTCTCAATACATAATTTTTAGTATGGCTATATACTATATTGGTCCAAATGGAATGCAGGTCCAGTTATGCTTTTTATCGTAACAAACAAGATATACAACCTCAGCAATCAACAGGCAAAATGTTTTTGTTTTTTTTTCCTGTGCTTTGGCAGGTGATGTAAGTGCAAGGTTCCAATATACTACAAGTCCCACAATGCACTACAGAAGAGCCAATACAAATCAAGAGGACTTGGGATTCTCTCATTGACGATAACTTAGCAACTCAGGCCCTTGAAAACACACTGCATTTCACATGCTCCACTAGACTGCTGACACCTAGGTAGTAGATATGAAAAGGTTTATTCTTCCCTAGAGAGATGGGTAGTGAGTGAAATAGCCATTAGCTGCAGGTGAGTGTATCAGAGAGCTCCTATTGGCACAATCCATGCTTCAGGGCTTCCCTGTGCAAGCTCAGGAAGGTGTTGCATTGCAACCTTAATGCTCTGTTAGCAATTCTGCTAATTCTGATAATTCTAATAAAGCTAAGCAATTCTGAAATTGGGGTGATAAAAAGGGGAAATATAGGCATGAATGCTCTCTATCTACTGGTGTTGCCTTGGCCAATGGTACAATTTTACTGAGCACTAGCAATTTTGACAATTCCAAGAATGAAGGGAAAGTTGCATTTTTAAAATGTATATTTTTTGGGGAAAAAAAACATGCTTTATATTTGGGCCAATAGAGTAAATCCACTTTTAATGGATTTACTGGTAAATCCACTTTTTTCCAAGATCATGCTAAATGCTTCCAATTGCCTGTGGAGCCAGCAGAAAATAAGCCTAATTTCCTCGAATGAATCTTAGTTCCAGTTTCAACAGGGGACGACGGCGACGACTCCAAGCGCCTTTGACAGGAGCAGTCAGGGCCGATGAGACGACTGCACCCCTCCCCATCCATCACTTCCCGTGACAGGGCCACCTGGTGATCTCGCGGCCACATTGCCTGTGACGCCATCTGAGCCGAGGCGACGTCCCGCAGCCAGAGGCCAGGAATTACCGCATGACTGAACACACAGTTCCGCCTCGGAACGCGGCGTCAGGAACGGACATAAATAAACAGGGCTGATGGAGACATCCGGACTGTCACAGCCAATGTGAAGGAAGCGGCACTTTGTTTCAGCTCTTTCAGTGGAACAGGGAGACTCTATCAGCACTCTATCCTCTCCCGCCTATACCAAAGTCACACTGTCCTGACATGGCTGTCAGTGGTGTCTGTTGGCTACAACTACAGCCGCCGCTGCCAAGGCAGTTGAATACCCTCCACAATCTTTATGAGCATGTCTCAGAGGACAACTGGAGTGGACAGTTTAAAGGGCTTTTAGAGTTGTTCTATGAACTAAAAAAAAAACCTATTTGGTTCAGCGTATGGAGCATTTGTAATCGGCTTCGTGAGAGCCAGTGACTGCTTTTTACAACCGCCAGAGACATTCCCTGGGGTTAATGTTCAATTACTCATGGACTTCTTTTTCCCCAGAAACCATTGAACCGATCTCATGTTTTTTATTAGATATTCATGTTATCAGTGACAATTATGGAGAAAATCACCGATCGTTTAACAGAATGGCCCCTCCTCGGCGTCCTGCGATAGTGCAGAATCAGTAAAACATACACTGTGTCGCAGCGTGTTCCGCCTGCCTTGCGAGTCCTGTGTGCTGACGCAGTAGCACCCTTCCAGCTGACGCACTTCCAGTCAGAATCAATCTCGGCATGGCTGACAGACACATCTCCCGTCCCTCTCTTGGCAGCCATCGACTCGCGCCGAGATAACGCATTGACAGGAGCCCAGTCTACATATTAACTCACACGCTTGCGAGATTGAGCTGTCATGCCTTTGCCACAATACTTCGTTTTTGGTTTCTTTTTTTCACCGCCGGGCCCCAGTGGATTTGGTCACCGTCTGTCAGTTCAGGATTATTCATTTTTGAAGAGGGACATTTTTTTTGCATTACTAAACCTAATTATGACAAGAAACTGGTCCTTATCAAACACATATTTAAGAACTTTGATGGTTCCTGTTTGAAATACATAAATATATGTAAATATACTCTGGCAGCCATTTTATAGGAGTTAGATTTGTACAAAGTAATCCCTTAAGCAATCAATTATTTTATTTTGAGAAAATCAAAGGGAGATCATTGTACTAATAACCTTGATGTGTCAAAATCTTTTTAACTAAAATGAATCTAACAAAGATTCAATTTTTCAAGAAAATTAAGAGGTAAAATCCTAGCTGAAAAACCAAGAAGATGGAACTGCAGAAGGACAGAAACCACGTGTTTGATGCACATAATCAAGTATGACTGAAATAACCTAACACAAATAGAATACCACTGACAGGGTGGCAATTTTCTTTTGGCTGTTTTGTAATTAGGGAGATAAAGGATTGCACCCCCCCTCCAAAATTGTGCTGATAACAAATAATCACATAAATCACTATCACATGGGTGCATGGAGGGTTCCGCTGACACCCCTCCAGCAGCCTAAATCCTTGTGTATTTCGGGAGCTGCTAATTAGGACCACGGTTCCATTCATCGATGCCACTGCAGCGGAGTTCAAAGAGGCGGCTTGCGGAGAGGGACCGCATTAGGATGCCAGACATGTACCTGGTCTCTAAGATTTGCTGGCGCATGGTCTTGACGTATTCGAAGCTGTCAAAGCAACAGATGTCGTAGACCAGGATGTAGACATGGGCACTGCGGATGCCACGACAGCAAGAGTCCGTCCACTCCTGCACGGGGGGGGACCGGGGAAGGACAGAGAGAGTGACAGAGGGGAAATGCTGAATATAAAAAGCAATAGATTGACACAAGGCTGGCACGTACTTTCAGACTCAGACTGGCTTTGCACGGCAGGCTCAGTGGGTCAAAAAAGCATGCAGTTCCAAAGCATCTACATTTTTATTCGGCTTCAGTTATTTTTGGTATAATAAGAAGTACACAGTGCAACAGAATATGATATAAACAAGGAGAAAATGAAACATAAAAAAAAAAAACTTTTCACTTTTATATGAGGAGCTCATTTTGAAAATGTATTCAGCTCAATGGCACGCAGCACATTTGCATGTTAGAGCCTAGAAACGTCTTCACAGATAATCACCCTGCACCGCCTTAAAACAGTGCACACCGTGTGCAGCACGCGGCACGTGGGTAAATTGACCAGAGGAGCAGTGTTATTAATTTTGCTGGTAATTAATTTGAGCAATCGAGCAGAAAGGAAAGGAAAACAAACCGACACAAACATTGGCCACTCCTAATTACACCATGAATAATTGAGAGTCTGCGTTTCAGTCCAGCTGGTTGTAAATAAGAGGCATTACGCCCCCCCCCCCCCCCCCCCCCCCCCCCCGGCTTGCCGTAGCGATCCCTTGCCGGAGAGGCCATTCCCCATTGTGCGGTGAGAGAGGTGAACTACAGCTACACCATCTGCTCTGTGTGAGGTGATGAGAGGCTTTTGTTGGGAGGCTGGGGGGGCAAGGCGAGAAGCCACAAAGTGATAAAAATCTCTTGGGGGCGCGAGGGGAATGATCAGGAGAGGTTTACCTTGTGCGCAAACACGGTACCACTGCGTGCGTAACACACGCAGATGGAGAGCACAGATGGAGACACACACAACAGCACAGGTAACTCAAAATGCACAGTGAAACACACAACCACACCACACACTCAACACATGGAGTACATTGCGAGAAAAACTACAGTACTACTCACTTGACACGTACAGTATACAAGGTGATACAGAATAACATTATGGATAACTAATGGCACAGGAGACACAATAACAGTTGAACAATAACAGACAACACATGTAGTGCCTGGAGAAACCACAACACACGCAGCGTACATACAGCACAAGGGTGAAAACTCCACAATCCAAAATAACAACAACATTGATCTATATTTCTCAATGAAAATTTATAACAACAACAACAACAACGATAATTCAGTAGATACGAGTTTGCATACAATCACAGCATGAAGGTAGCAGTTGATAAGGTTGATAAGAGGTGCTTTTATTTGGCTTGTAGTCTGATGAATGGATTGCACCTGGCCATGTATTGAGGTTGTTGATTAATGGGGAAAAGAAAGGGGAGAGATGGGGTGGAGGGATGCCATGAACAGTTGACTTGGAAGGGAAGTGGTAAGTGGGATTTTTGTGGTTAATTGCATAGGGTTTGTCACAAGATTCTCCCCAAATTTTCTTTTGGAACTTCAATAATAATACCCAAAAACCACACATATGCACCTCATGTCAGTGCTTAACAGCAAATGAGCCAAGGTGATAAGAAAATATTAAGAGAGGACAGATGTATGAGGGATGGTGAAAAAAGGTGAGTAAGAAAACTATGAATGAAAAGCACTATTCTGACAGTGTTACCACTACCAATGTGGTCTATCTAGGAACATCTCTGGAGCATGTTGCTGCATCAAATTTAGACAGGCAACGCCGCAACGCACCATTAATGTGCATGAAGCAAAGCTGACCTGAGCGTGCTGAACATCCATCCATATTGCCTGTCATTCCTCCTCTGTTTTGATTTGTACCCCGCTGTGCAAATGATTGTTTGCAAGTTGGCGCTTGCGTTGCCATTCGGCATGGAAATAAATGGCTCCTGCAAGTATATCTATTCCTGTCGCAAAACTGTGCAATGGAATTGGAATTATTCAGAGAGAATAAAATTACGATAAGAATTAAATATATATATATATATATATATATATATATATATATATAACAAGAAGAAACAAGATGAGGTGGTTCAACTGTAATTTGTCTGGAGGCAATTCCACAAAATGTTACCTTTGGGCTATTTTTATTGCAAACAGCCAGGCTGAATTGTTTGTGTCAAATTATCTTGTAAATATGAATAATTGAGCATTGTGTTGTGTTGAAGTCAAGAAATTAAAGCCACCAGAACAGTGGCAGTGGAAGGGGTCTATTAGATCATAATGTTTGCATATAAATCAGTTTCTTCCAAAGACTGAGGAACTTACTCTAAAAGCTAACCAAACAGAGATATGATTTTGATGCAGGATATACCTATTTGAGACTAGGTATATCAGCCTTGTAAAGCTCCCTGATAAAATTATCCGTTATGGTCCATCATCAACAACGCAAACACATTGTCATTCAAGCAATGGGATATTCACTGAAGTCCCACAGTGCTTCTTAACAGCCCACAATGCTGAAGGACCAGTCGATGCGTTTCTTTGTTGACCATGAAGAGCTCCAGTCATTCCACTTGTTATATGTTTGCATTCTGTACGTACAGCGTAAACCTTTGCTGAGTGAAAAGCATGTTTCAAAAGAATTTCATAAAGGAGAATCTTCAAATAATACCCAGGAGGCAGCAACTCACTCTGCAGTGTGGGAAACCCCAGCCACAGAAGGAAAGGAATGTTCCCTCCTAAAATATTGATGACAATATTTACTCACAATCCGGCACAAAGATCCTTCAGGAAAAAGTATCTACAAAACTGGAGGGGATACACTGTAGCAGGGTAACCCTCTAATTCCTGATACAAAATGTGCTCAAACAAAGAATATGGCAGACCTGCCAAGACATCTTCTCTGAACCACGAAGAATCCAACACACCCAATGTTTATTTTTCCATCAAAAAAAAATCAAAGATTAGACTAGATCAAACCAGTTATCATTTTTTTCCCCATAAATGCTTATAACGACATGACTGATTCAGTCTCGTTAACTTATAATGAAAACCCCCGATTGCCATTTTAAAAGGCAGCTTAATCCTCTGCTCTTTAGTCCTCTGCTGATCACCACTTGTTACTCTGTTACTTCAGTGTTCAGCTTTGGGTGGAGAGATTTAGATGTTTTCTTGTCAGACACTTCAGTGCCCCGTGAAGCGACTCGGGCCATCAGAGTTAAACTCAGGAAAACGCTGCTCCAACGACAGCTGGAGCCGAATTGTTTTTGCTCCTCTGCTGCAACGGCGTCTTTATCATCAATGACTGAGAAAGCGGGGCAGCCTCCTGGTGTACCACGTTCATTATTCTCTCTGAACCTACAACAGCTCCATTTGTACAACTGCGCTATCAGCCCCAAGGCTGAAATATGACTTTTTTTTTAAGTTATAACTCCCACCAGAATAATTTAGGAAGGCAAGAGATTATAAGTTCTCGGGCAAAACAACTCTTTAAAAAAACTGCACAGTGGTGAAAAAAAAAACCTCCCAAAAGGTCCAAATGTCAGAGAGTATCAGAAACTCACCTGATACTCCCAGAACCTCAGACAGAACACTGCCCTCATTTTCCTCCAGATCACGCTAGTGCTGACTAAGGTGCCTATTTTTACTTCCCGCCGAATAGTTCTGTTGATTGAGTCCCAGGGAGAGCAGGTAGAGGGCACCACAAAATAACACACACAGCACAAAGCAGGCAGCTAAGTCCAAGGAGTCCCTGTCCCCCTGTTTTACCAAGCACTGATTCTGGATCCCCTAAACAAACTCCAATCCTAACCCCGACTCTTTTGTGCAAAAAAGCTAGAACTGATCCAGGATCAGTGTGTTTGGGAGCACTAGAATCACCTTTCTCTCCCATACTAATTCACTAAAAAGGTGTTCACTGACGTTTTATCACACCACTGCTGGCCTCAAAGCAGATATATGACTCTTTTCAATGCAACAATTCCCACAACAATCTAGCTGGTACAGTCATACATCAAACATTTGTCTACATTTGTATGGTAACAAGTGAGCAATATCTTCAACGAAAGGTTTGAACAGCAAATTCAGATTACAGTACTGATTACAGTTACTTCCAACCAATTATAAAGCCAGCAGATCCAGTGTCTCCTAGGTTTCCTGACCACATGGTCTTTTAAGGCTTAAAAAAACCCCACAGCAGCAGCATCAAAGCATGTTGCTCCGAGCCACGTGCCAGTTTACAGTATTTCAGCACTCACTCCGTATCTAATTACAGATTTTCTCACTGAGCATGTTTCATGGATTTGTTTTGCTCCAGTTATGATCCATAACGGGACCCCCCCCCCCCCCTCCTCACCCTTCCACCTGGTATGAAAGGTGAAATCAATACTGCGAGTGACAGCTCTGGCTGCCCTGCTGTGGAGATCGCCACAGCGGCCACGGGTCTGCGCGGGCAGATGCATCTGCTGTCTATTTAAAGAGGTGTGATACAGTACGCTCTGAGGGCACAGTTTTAAAACAATGATTCCTGGAATGCACATTAATCTTCTGTACAGCTTAACTTGAGAGAAGGCAAAGGACATCTTGTGAATCTATTCTGAAATTGAAAGCTTGCCTGTTTTACGTATTTTTTTTAGAAATATCTTCATTATGTTTTTCCTGCAGCTGCACTTGCAGAAAACGAAAACAGAAGCAGCTGCATTTGCCTCATAAAATGTTACTGTCAGTGTTTGTCTTATTATATTACATATTTCACAACAGAATCAGACAGCTTAAAAACCATCATTTTGGAACAAGTTTCTCATTTTAAAAAGATGCTTGAATCAACACACTGGAGTCAATACACAGAATCTTATAAGTTACAACTCAAACGAAAACATCCAGTTCTGAGAATCCTCTTCAAGGAAACATCAGAGCTGAAGTGTGTATGTGTGTGCACTCAAAAGGCCTTTACCTGCAGGCTGCTGCCGGGGAAGGTGGCGATGGCCGGGTAGTCGGTGATCTGGAGGTCGTGCACGTGCCCGTTGAGGACGGCGGCCGACAGGTGAACCCGCCGGGCGCGGCTGGGCGAGGGGGTCTCGCTGTACTCATCGTAGAGGAAGCGGCGCACAATGGCCGTCTTGCCCACCCCCTGCGCCCCGAGCACCGCGATCTTGAATGGCGGGGGCATGCCCCCGCTGCCGCCACCTCGCCCTCTGCCGCCCGCCCCGCCCTCCCTGTTCTCGCAAACCACAGGCCAGTGCATTCAAGCCGGCACCCAGGAGCTTCATAGTCACGGCAGGGACAGAGGGAGGTGCAGTGGGCACGGCGCGGTCCCATTCATAGGCCAAGACCCCTGCGGGATAGGATGAGGGACACAAAGCATGAGCTACTAAAAGCCAAGATTCTTTGAGGAGTGTTCTGGAACATTGGTCAATGAAGTGTATAAACATATGCAGCTCTGTCCCATACAGGTGAGAAATGGAATAAAAACTATCTTGAGCTGACTGTCATCAAACTCTGGATGTCAAAATGGTGGTCAAAACTGGACAGAAGTAAGTGTGGGTTATCACGTTTTTCCAGACCAGTTGTCATTCACTTACATGTGGACCGCACTATAAGCAGGTGCCGTTTTACACAGGAGACACTCTAGGCCTGCCTGCCGTTTCTCTTGGCTTGTTTTCAGAGGGACTGGTGTGGCTAGATCCACTAAATACACCTCAAAAGCTTGCACCACAAACACTGCCTTCTCTGTGAGCCTTGCTCAGTATCAAGGACATCCACAAAGATCTTCCGCTTCAGGCAGAATAATGGTGACAATTTCACATAACTGTAAGGAGGAAAACCGCCAGAAGATTTAATGAATCGCCAGCGTTTCTAATGTACTTATTAGGAAGCCCTTCATGGCAAGTGACCTCTAGCCCTTAGGGACTTGCTAATTCTCCCATCGGCCTCTTTCGTCACTAGCCAAGCAGTCTTTATAAAGGCATTACAGTAGGATTAGTAGAGCCCTAAATTGAAAAAGAGGATTTTTTTTATAAGCAGAGGCAGGGCAGTTCATAACATTTTGATGTGGATTCTTGTATCGTTCACCGCTCCCTATGGGGTGTTTCACCCCTCCACAGTTTATCTGTTTACAGGAGGCTGGGTGATGTAAGCAGAGGTAATTCATTGAGTGGTGGGAATCTTCACGTCGAGATCCTTTAACAGCGAATAAGAATCCATGAAATGTAACCACGTCTGGAAATAGTGGAAGAAAAAGTGCTGGGGGAAGCTTATTTAGCAGTCACATCCTCTGCATGTGGTAGCTTTAGAACTGCAGCATTATACTTTAATGGGGTCAGCCACACTTAACTGGAACACCTAGCTGTATTTATAGCCTATAAAATGGAGCTACTATGCTTTCTTTATTCATTTGCTTTACGGTGTACTGCTCATACAATTAACAACTGTAACATACAAAATACACCCTTAATATCCGTCCAGGACTAACAAACACTCAAAAGCAACGGGAATCTCCAATTGGACCAGAACAATTTAGCGTTTATGTTATTTTCCTTCTTGACAGCCACCGTCAGATTAATATTTAATCGCCAAGATTACGAGAGTTGTAGCCTACAATGTTTTCCTACACTAACCATTTAAACCGAGTTTTCTAACTTTACGGTCTTTCGGTTTACGGTCTTTACATAAGCACCGTCATATTTCGCCTTTATTAGCCAGCGTCCTTATAATCTTTCGTATTATCTTGCTGCCAGTAACTTTCGCAGATAGACGTATTGTATGCACTCGTTAATAATACACACACAACACACACATGTATATGCATATATATATTACAAATTATATATTATCCATTGTAATGCCTCAATTCTCAGGAACACGAAGTGCGGCTGTGGTGACTCGACAGTGCAGTTGTGTTTTAGTTATACAAAAAATTATTTAGTATGGCTGAATATTTAAAAAGGCTTGTCGTCTTACCTTGTAAAGCGCAGGTTAGACGCGCAGATCCGGGGGTTCTGTGGAATCCTGAGCGCCGCTGGTACACCTGCGTTATTGACCAGAGGAAGCTCCGCTTGAGTTTAATTCGTTTGCCTCCCGCTCGCAGCTAAGTGGCTCAGGTGGCTGCAGTGAGGTGCACTGTGGAAGCATCCTCCTCTTTTCTGCGAGAGAGCACCGGGACATCACAGGGTCAAAACGCCCGTCAGCTCGCACAGGACAAAAATCAATGCGTCCACGTAACAACAATATGCGTAAATAGCCTCTTCCGTCAAATGACGATTCTGCAACCTTGACTGGGTCCTAAACAGGTCCAGTGTGGTGTAGCTGAAATGTCTCAACGCACCAGCAGAGCTCAGACCGGCAAATGCAGTCGAGTACAATTCAACTTCACATCGGGGTAGACTCGCCTGAGAATGACAGCCGCCCAAACCCACACCCTCGGTTTAAAAGAAAGACATCAGTCGGAATGTTGGTAGCACAAACCATTTAGTATAACCAAAAACGCAAAAAGCAATAATAATAATAATAATCTTTGCACTCGCTTGAAATGCACTGCAATACGAATAAAAAGAACCTCAGTCCTCGCAGCACAGTTGAAAGACAAGGCTCAAGGCTTCAGCATTATGTTTTAACAGTCCTTTTGAGAATGGTTACTTACTGTAGTAGATACGAGAAGGGTACAATTTAGACATAACTTTTTGTCCAAGAAGCCCGGGGAGAAATCGGCAGATTTGGACGTTCTATTAAAGCTGTTGTGGGATTATCTTAATTTCTTTTAACTGGCCTCTGCAACGGCTAATGAGATGATACTGTTGCATTGCAAGAATGCACGTTAAATACTGGGTCACATTAATTCCTCCTCGGGCATAAAAAGGTATTGGAGGGTATTGCTTTTTAACGTCCAACGGCGGTTTATAACGCCGAGTACAGTCAACCATTGTCGGCGCAGTGAATACTGATTAAGTCTTAAGTGACGATTTACATTCTAGTTTAATCCTGAATCTCGTGTTATGGTATTGATGGGATTTGATTTATGAATTAAACTATTCTATTGATATGCTTTAGGTGAAATTCTTGTCATTGACGTCAACAAAATAATGCACATTCTTCATAGTCCCTTTATAAACCGTTGTTGTATTTTAAAGATTGCAATCTTGTCTCAAGTGTCCGTTGGAGTATCGTTGACGGTCTTCAACAGTGCTGAACATCATGTGTAGACTCCGCAGCCAACGGCCAGTTCCGCGTTTGTATCTTAGCAACGGCATCCTTGCTTCTCAGTTGCCTAGTAACCACGTGTAACATACCTGTCCAGTATACATCACACAAGCATTACTTTACTCTAGATGTGAATGTTTAATGGACTGAAATATATTACTTGTCTCCCATGGCAACCTATGGAGGTAGGAAATGGGTCTGCCAAATAATCATAGACACCACCATAACTACGCATGAACAATAGAGATTTCACACAGACGTAATTTGATATGTGATGGCATGGGATCAAAAATACTTGCAAAGGAAAACCATTTCTCCAGAGACAGTCAAAGTATGTCAAAATATGGAGGGGGGATTAATACTGTGTAGCATCTAAAAAAAGATTCAATCATTGTCTCACCTAAAAAGCGATATAGTCTGCTCTAAAAAATACCTGTCATTAATACTAAAACATTATCTTTGTAATTGGCTTAGTCATTCTGAAACACCACCAATGCATTTACAGTTTTCTCATTTGTAAACAGGTGTTTTTCATCTTGGCTGAGGCATAACATTAAATGGCTTAGTTCACAGGTAAAATACAAGCCTCAAATTCAGTCAGTGTCCCCTTGTATGCTGCAAGAGAGCCCTGAAAGCTGTTGAGGTCAACTGGTGGACACTGTCAGGGAAATCTTCCACAACAGTCATGTCCCAAGTATTTGTATTCCTCAGCAGAAACACCTCAAACTGTTGGTAATCCGGAACCTTGTGGTTGCCGCATTTAAACGAAGTCTCATTTGCATTTACCTGTACCAGAAACAGTACAGGAGCAGTCTTTCAGTATGATCGAGTGAGGCTGTCCTGTTGATTTTTAAAGAGATGGGTTTTTTTTTTTTTTTTATTGTGTGCTTTTGCAGGTCAAAAGCAGCGATGGATACAATTTGTAAAGCGTGCATTTGTTTTCCCACTCACTCTGAAAGGCCAGACATAGCCCTGCATTAATGTGACGGGATCTGTCCGCTTTCCCCTGGCTGGAGTCAAACAAATACATGGTTGCTGAAACAAACTGTAGTTGCTGCTCCTCTGTAGTGTTAGCTACAGGATATATGGGCAGGCCATGGCTTGACAATTCTCAGCATGTATATTTCACAGAATCTCACCATTGCAAAATGTTTCTGAATCAAAATCACCATTAACCAAATTGCTTCCAGTACTCTTCTTTTAGATTGATATGCAATTCTCTTGCTTCTTACTTCCTCTCATGGAGGTTTCTGACAAAACCTCAGCCATTAACCTCCCCAAACAAGCGTCCAACCATCACACTCATTTGCTCATCTCAGTGATTTGTTCAACAAATCCACCTCTGTGCAGATTTCAAAGCTATGAGAAAATCAATGTAAAGCTGGTGTACAGAAATCTGTGTTATAGGTCTGAACTGCTGGGAAAACACAGGCCTGTCCTCATATTGCAGCTTAATTTCAAGTATGCAATACAGCCAGTTGAAAGAGTTCTAGCCATTTCTCTCCACTGTATATAAGAATAAAGTATTACAACATTTTTGTTGGAAGGCAGCGTGCCTTAAAAATCTGAACACAGAAGCTGTTAACTTGAGAGAAAAAGGCTGGGGTTTAGAGGTGTCATAGTGTTAATTACACTCCTGAGCTCAAGGTTACTATAGGCAATGCAGCCCAGTTGCACTTTTGACAGATGAGAGCAGGGCCTTTGCTGTGCAAAACTGCCTTGTCAACACGTTCCCCCTTCCCCCTGCGACCAATCCCCGCTGACCCACCGGCCCGCTGGATCGCCCTCTGTCAGCACCCGAGAGCCATGTCACTGTTTATTAAGAGTAATGATTGCGGCCCCCCTCGCTTAGGGGAAAATGTCGCTCTAGATTTCCTGGCTCCGGATGCAGCGACGACCTCTTACCCAAACAAAACTCACAGCAGACATAATTAAATGGACCCTTTTGCTCTTACAAAGACGGAAACTGATAAATGTTTCTTTGCTTTGGAAAGGAAGTCCTCTTCCCTCTTATTCAGACGTTGGCTTTTTCTTGTTTTTAACAGACCAGAGAGAGAGCTTGGATGTTCCCATTGTGAAAAGGAACTTGGGGCTCACAAAGCATGATTGAGCTCATGACAGCAGGTGACATCCACCTTACCAAGTCTGCCATTTTTCAAATAGTCACGTCATTTGTTAAGCAACTAAAACATTGAAAAGGTGGCAGTGGCAGTTGTGCCTTTGTGTCTGCATCATTTCACAACTGTCATGTGGATCTCTGTGTGAAGGCTGCGTGTTCCTGAGTTCATAAAAGAGGGAGTCACAGGCAGTTCCAACAGACAGTACAGTTTATTGAAAATGAGGGAAAATAAATCAAGGTAACGCCTTGGCTGTGGCTATATAACAATGGCAACAAGAGGTGTTGGCAACAGGAGTAAAATGCAAAGGTTCAAAGAAGCTCAAGTGACAGGTTAGCTGGTGGGAAAAGCTAGCGTCCAAGTGTTGCGGCTATTTGAAATTTAAGAGGCTCAAGTGACTGACTGTGTCCTTTTTTTTTTTTGACGAGTCATTTAAGTCTTAACTCACTGAATCGAGAATTGCTGGGGTTCACTACTGTCTGCGATCTGAAACAGATGCTGTAAACACAACCAGCCAAACACACTACAAATACGTAGTGTTCCACATTTCCGTTGATTACTGAACTAAGTGCTCTTACAGAATCTTTCAGAGTTGACATCTCAACCAGCACAGGGCTAAACACACATCTTTGCTTCAGTAACGCATCTTCATCTAGCTTTAGCATGGGGGGGTTCTCAGATCACCGTTTCATGTGATCTGAAGGAGAACACCCAATTTAGTTCTCATTCAAAATCGAAATGAATGACACTTTCAGTCAGCAGCTACATGGTAAATCCACTAAGTTGTGGTGCGGGAAGCTCAGGGTAAACGATGGATTTTAATTACAGACGATTGATTGTTTCATGGTTTTAAATGAACAACCACATCACTCTGTAATGTATTTTAAAGGACACCATGTATGTAGTTTTTCATCACATTCAGCACTGGCGATATGCTGAGACAATATTTCATACAATTAAATTGAGGCCACAGAAATTTTTGTGAAACCCTTCCCATCCAGCTAAGTGTTATTTGACCACATCTTGCAGCACAGAGGTAAATAAAAAAAGACACAAGGGTTTCTCAATAACAAAGGACATGGCTTGCATGCAGGTTCATCACAGGTGCATCAGCATATATGGTGGAAAAAAGAAATAAATTCATATTTAAATCACAAAAAACAATTTGTACCCTTATTTGTGTGTTCTGAACACGTTTCAATATGCTTTAAATTTGATTACAACTATAAGCTTAACCACCAGACATCCAGAAAGCGTACTCACTTTTAATATGCCTAACAATGCTTTAAAATTACATCTGTATATATAAATAAGTCTTAAAAATCATGGTCATGTTTGAGGCCTTGGTATGTATATATCGCTACTGCAATACCACGCTACTTTTAAGTTGAGTCCCAATCTAAAAATGTAAGACTATGTGTGGATAAATGTTTTAAACTTCCATACAGCTCTTTCAAAAGTACTGTGATGCAGAGATCCAAATCTACCAACTACACACCATTACTGCACAGAATCAGAGAAGCAACCCTGGAATACGGCATGCTCTATGCCACAAGCACAAGGACCCAATGCACAAACTGCTGCATTTTCGGAGAAACACAACTACACATGAGATATGGCGGTAAAGGCAAAAAAATGCAAAAAAACAAAGAGAACAAAGCAACACTTGACGCTTGGCATGAAGTCGAAGCAGGAAGAGCTGGACTTACACCATCCGCTGTATATCAAAGCTACTACCCAAAACGGAAACAACACACCAGGTTGGCGATGGGAGCATGCAAGGGAGAGGGTCCGTCTCTTTGGGCCACTTGCAGGGATGTCTTTTTGACCTCAACCACGGGTTGAGTTAGGCTAAATAAAGGACTTCTGTAACATTGCTTGTCACGTAGGAATCAATATACATTACCTAAAGCAAACAAGGAACGGAGGCCGTACTGGCCGCCCTCAATGTCTCTCATCAGAGGAGGTTTTGTAGGCAGGTGTCCACACACATGCACACACGCACACGCACAGTTATGTTCCCTGCACAGCCTTTGCCCAAAGAGAGACACATGAACAAATCAACATGGGGAGATAACAAGGTAGGAGAGGCAGGAAAGGGGCGGACAGCAAAAGCATCTGCATACTGCAAAGTGTTTGGGGGCAGTACCCTCACGTATAAGCCATTTCAGTTCACCCTTTTTAAAAAGGAGCAAAACTACAGCACAAAATATAAAACATGACATTGGCACACAGCTTAAGTAAACATATAACAGCTACCATAATCAGTGGTATGCAGAGTGGTTACAGAAAAAAATCATAACATCTGATTCTCTCAAGGTTTCATTACTCAGCTTATGTCTATGGTATGTGTATTGGCCACCATCTTGGCTCAGTATGGTTTTTCTGCAGTTTAGAAGCATTAAACCTGTGAAAGAGGGTGAAAGAGAGGCAAAAGCTTTGGCCTGCGATGCCTCACCAATGGCACGCCGACTGATAATCACTTGAAAAAGGTGCTCTACATTTTTTATCTGGAATGGTTAAGCAGGCATGGCGAGTAAGTATCTGAAGCAGAGAGACCATTAAAAAAACAGACAAAATAAAGCAATTCATAAAAAAACACTGAAGATTTGCAGTGCAGTACAAAGTGGTGGTTTGGGGAGAGGTGAGAGTTTTTGAAGGAGAAACAGCTCTGTTTCGGAAAGGCTCATGGTCAACCACACTTCCCTCATGTTGGCAGCATTGACGTGTTCGGTTTCGGATGGAGTATTAGTGCCTTTTCAGATGGAGATGGAGATGGGGATGCGTATAATGGAAAAACAATGGGAGGGAAAAAAGAACGACAGTGAGTGAAAGTCGCAGTTTGTTCTTGCACCGCGGGAGGAGTGAGGGACGGCAGGGCTCAGTTCTTCAGGACGGAATCGTACACCTGGTAGACGTACTGGGAGACCTCTGGAGCCCGGCACTTCAAGGAGAGCTGGGAGAGAGAGACAGACAGATGTGTGATCAGACTCATGGGGTACCACCTCACACCCCCACCACAACCCTTTCCATTCCATTCGGAGGGTTTCCCCTTTCACTGCGCTTGAGCACCACCCGTGACCTCCTCGGTTAATTGGGATTGCTCCAACACCATGTGGAAAATCATGGCCTGCTTCCTAAGTCCTCAATATGAAAACACAGTATGGTGAAGAGGTGGGCCCATAACATGGAAGCTGCTTCTAAGGTCATGACCAGTTTTAATGACTATGCCCTAACCATAGTTCAGTACGTTACATTACAATGCAGGACAAACGCAGCTCAACAGTTCACCACATAAAACAGTCATCATATCGCCTTCTCTTTCTAGCTGAGAGATGTTTTTTGCTGTTGAGTACCACAATTTCATTTCTGCTTTTATTCACTGTGCTCATCAATTTTTGAGTAACGTTCACCTACATACACCCAGGCATCTCACACAACAGTTGCTCACACAAACATGCACATTTATGAGCAGATCTCTTAAAAGGCCACAAGGCATCCCTGACAGCGATTCAATTGCCCAGACCGAGCCACCCTCCGGACAGAGGGATTGTCGCCTTTGTCCAGATGTTCCTGAAATGCATTCTCTGCACAAAGCAGCATCCCTGAGCAGCGCCTTCAGATAACTATTCTAATGTGCTCACACAACAGGAATACTTTCCAACAGCCAGGAAACATTATAAATCAGAACCAATTTATCCGAGTGACGTGCTCAGACTTAATGCACCGCGCCAGCACCCCGCGGAGCCGCGCCCGCTGATCCGCAGAGAGCAGGGCTGGGAAGACTATTAGTGAGACGCTGTTTGGAAATAACTCTACGGGGAGACGCGCCACATAATGCCGCTTTCCCTGGTGCTTTCGTCTTCCCGTTCATTCACCCACCCAACTGCAGCTCTCAGCCTACATTACTGATGCCATTCAAGAGGAGAAGCAGGCACCACGGCACAATGGCTTAAAGGTGAACAAGGCAGGACCTCAACCCTTAGCACCAACTGCCTCATCACTCTGCTACGCTGCCCCAAAGATCCCTGAGCAGAACCCGAGACATATTAATAAATGCAGGCACTCTCTGTTGGCCTGGGACATGGAGTCCAGTTAGCCTCTCAAAGCAAGAGACAAGGCAGCATGCATACAGACCTGTATCATCTCATTCACCATTAAAAATATCACCGATTTACACACTATCACCCTGATTGATCTTACTCCCCCAGTGCTGGTAATCCACACAGACATGGGTGTTTGGGGGTCTGAGAGGAGCACCTGGGCAGTGGTGGGTCTGTCTTCAGCCGTGTTGACAGACACATGGATGCCTACCTGATACAATAGCCTCTTCCCCCTCAGGTGCACCTCCCCCAGGGTCTCTGCGCTAATCACCAAAATAACAGCCAGGTCTGGATCCCCATTAAAAATCAATTAGACGGAATAGACCGATAGCAGCGGCGGCGAGGCCGAGCAGGCTTACCTTGGGGGACACCAAGTAATCAAGCCTACGGGCCATTACTGAGCAGATGCCTTTAAAACAATTAGGACCAGGACACATTAATCCGCAGATTAACATATTTAGCCGGCGCTCTCTGGAGTCCGGAGCCAGAACGAGCTGAGCCACTAATAAACATTTCATCAGGACTGGCAGCTCCGAGTCTGCGCTCGACGCTGGCGGAGAGCTGGCTGTCAGGGACCCGCTCTTCCCTGTCTAAGTACTGTAAACAATGAACAGCCAGGATGAGCTGTTCCTACATCACTCGGCTTCGCGCTGGCACTTCTTACAGCGAGCCTGCCTTCACCGGAGCTATTTTTATCTGACAGAGCGGCGGCGATTTCGGATGGGTGTCACTTCTTGACGTTTTCTTGCCTTAAGTCCAAGCGCTGCCGGGTGCTTATCCTTCTCAACAAAGGATTTATCATGCCAGCAGAAGGACAAATTCATCAGGAAAGAAGTACGTTAATGGTAATTTGCCGTACAAATTAGAGTTGGGTTTCAGCCGCTAGATATAAGACCCCTGTCACAATAGGTTTACCATATATAAAAGAATATTTTTCTTCTTTAAATACAGAGCTTAACACCACTATTAGACTATTATAATAATACTAAAACGTGCAAATGTATTCAGAAACCCAGCTTAAAAATGTGCATATGCAAATTCAAGAAAAATAAGGGACAAATATAGAGTACAGGTTTTGGGATCCTGGATTTTGAGGAGACCTGAACCCAACAAATTTTGGTCATTTTATTAATGTTCTAACAGAGCTAAAGTCCTAACCAATGTAAATATAAAAAAAAAAAAGACCCAACAAAAACACACCTTATCAGATATAGACCTGTCAGCACTTGAGGACACAGAGGAGCAGCCCGGCAGCTTCATTTTTAGCTTCCCCTTACGGAGCGCTGCCTCAGGTGCTCCCGCTCGCACCACTTTTTAGTGAGCTGCGTGTTCCTCTTGACCTTCACTCCCCCTGCTGTGGGGACTGGAGCCCAGCCTAGCGGAACGCAGCATCGCAGGACCACCTATTCATCAAGGCGAAAGGAGGAGAGCTCCAGCGGCCATGCAGAATATTAAAGGGGCCGGCTGGAACGTGCCGAGGCATGATGGGATATAGGATAGGGTTCAGTACGTCTGAGCAAAAGAGGACTCCATTTCACGCTTTTCAAGTTGCACTCCCCGTGCCCCAAAAAAAGGCCTTTATGAAAGGCGCTAAAGGCTAAGCACACAGCTCCATAAAACTGTTGGCGCAGCGAGGATAGCTGCCATAAATCACCCTGGTCTGTCACTCGCATAGTACAACGTCCCATTTAGGCCTACCACCAGAGTCAGTATAGGCTGGCTGCGGAGGTGTGTGCTCTTCCCAGAAGCACACACCTCAGCGCTGTGGAGGAAGGGAAAGGAGGAGGAGAGAGAGAGAGAGAACGAGAGAGAGAGAGGGAGAGGGAGAGGGAGAGGGAGAGGGAGAGGGAGGGAGAGAGAGAAGGAGAAAGGTGATGTTACCGTGTAGTTGGGGTTGCCGGGCTGGATGCGTAGCTCTGCCAGGATCCAGATGCCGTTGGTGAGTTTCAGGGACTGGTACAGCATGTCCTGACCCTCCACGTTCCTCTTGGCGATGGTGTAGATGTTGTTATTTTGTAGCTTCCCCGAGACGGTGTCTGCAGACCCAGATACAGACACTGTTAAGGATGTGCCTTGAGGACTCCAGTGTTTTGACAGTGTGCTGGTCTATTGCTGCTGATGAGTTACAGTTACAGTGAGCAACAAAGGCCAAACTGACAATTGGGGAGACATCTCTCGAGAATGAGCCTTCTGTGCAGACCTTTTAAAACCACACAAAGTACGAAAATTGGCCCATTTCAGCTGAAGACAGATGAATAAAGACTACACTAAGGTTCTATAAAAAAGGAACTGACAAAATATTCACCTGGTGAAAGTAAAAATGACAAAATACAAAGTAAATCCACTAAATACAAGCAATAAGCACAACACTACAGGTTTATATGCTATAAACTGACTCACTCTAAATCACGCATAAACACAAATACAATGGTAAGTGCAAACTTCTTCACTAAGGAGGGATTCTGCTCTAAAAATGTCACCTTACAGAGAACTAGTGGGAAAATACACAATGCTGATTCTATCTATATAAATGGCTGTTGATCTGACTGGTCCCTCAGCTACTCACCGTCTGTAACACTTAAACATGTTTCTAGCTGCTTCCTTTCGATTGCTTACAGCCAGCAATTCACAGAGGGGACTAATGCCTTAATCTGACACTGTCACTGTCACTATCAAGGCTGTTAGCCTCAAAGTTTGACAGGATGGCTAACCAGCGAATATGATGGCGCTGCAAAGATAATCAGTCATCTCTCATCACGCCAGCCATTGCCAACTCTGCAATTAAAAGCTACATGAAGCTGTTTACATTGAGAACAAGCCACAAACTTCATAATGACACCAGACACATTCACCGCCTACAAATCACTGACGGGGGGTGGATCTGCGGGCCAAGCGTCCACAGGGGCTAATAAGCTACCACAGGCTCTGAACCTGACGCTGCAGGGTGCCATCTGGAGCAGAAGTCCCTGGATTCTCAGCCCTGGAGAGAGATCACAGGCCGGAGAGAATCCCACTTCAGGAGAGGGGAGATGAAATGACAGGTGAGGGGAGGCGAGGCTTTGTTCAAAAACCGGTCTTCGCCGAATTTCTATGAGCAGGGGCGCAGCGGGAGCTGGCAGGAGCTCTGCAACACCCCCACACACTCGACTGCTTCAAGCACCTACACAGGCTGTCAAAACGTCTACAGTGTGAGCGTGCAGGTAAGACCCCGGCCCTTATAAGTAACAGCACCCAGAGTCAAAGGACCAAAATATCCCCCCTATGAATTTCAATGTAATGTTGAAACAATATGAGCACCCTTACATCCACTCCCAAGATTACTCAGGATACCTGTGACGGTATTTGAATTGTGTGGAAGTCAGTGAAGTGGAGCCCATTATCCTCCTTCACTGGTGTGAGAGGCTTGTCTGTACGCCTGTAATTTTTATCCAGCAGTGTGTAAGTCCGTCATGTACAGCAGACTCCTGCGACAGGGAGTCTTAATTAGACAAAGGCTGATCCACAATAGTTTCGTCTCAAGTCAGGGAAGCAGATCAACTCATCCAAAGCCAGTCAGGGAAACAGATCAAAATTCTACACGGAGCTGGCATAAATAACCCTGAAATGAGATTCCTGTACTGCATTTTCGCTTTTAGGCATTTCGCCCAACAGGTTGCCTTGGTTTCCCCACTCTCAAGGCTTAGCTTTTCTGTTTGGATTTGGTTCACCGGTCATCACGCTGACTTGGTGTCTCTTCAGAAAGCAGGCGCCATAGCCAGCCACACAGTGAGGTGACTGAAACCTCCATCATTACTGGAAAATGAAGCTCAGGATAAAACGCCGTCTCTCTGAGTGCCCCGGAAAAGCAAAAAATAATACATTTCTCTGAATTATGAACTGGTGGGAAAAAAAATATCAGAGCAAATGCTTATCTGTTCAATTATTTTCCATAAATTGAACTAAAAATGTTTCATTTGAGAAAAATATATTTTTGGTTTCATTTTAGTACTAGCCATTGCTGCCTTCATTAGCACAAAAATGTAAAAACACAATGATGAAGGTGTGAAATCACTCTTCAACTGCTCAGTCAATGGCTAAAATAATAAAATTAGATTCTACTGCTACATGCAAAATTTCACTCCATTTGGGCTGGAGCAATTTCCCATGACTCATACTTATTTCTCATTTTCTCTTCAATTTTGGAGATGACTCTAACTATGTGATCAGTGTCTTGCAGACCGCTTTTCTGAGAATAAGGGCTTCGAGATGCAGTTCCCTTCTCAGTGTCCAAGACGCGCCATTCTGGAATTGCCCGGCGGTGAATGCACACACACGGCATACAGCTACATTCTGAATGGAAGTTAAAGAGCAAACGTTCTGAGTGTCACCTTCAGCCGTCCTTTTCTGAGAAAAGAAATGACCACAAGAGATTTATCTCAGACCCAAGCCAAAAACTGCTGTCAGGTACTGTACCTGACAGCTCATCAAACAAAAAAAGAACGGAAGAAGCGTCCTAAACCTTTCATTTGTTCCCAAGCTGCTTATTCTTGAGGCGCCCATAAATCTAGAGGCTAGAGACGCAAAGGCAAGCCAAGAGCACACAAAGGTTACCCTCATTTCAGGGGTTAAAAAGGTACGACACGCAGGATTTCAAAACTTGAGTCTGATGACTTAAAAGGAGTCAAGGTGTCCATCACGCATGTCATTGGGGGTAGCCATTGGCATGGTGTGTGTGCGTGTCTGAATGTAAGTGAGAATGTATATGTATCAGTGACAGTGTAGGTGTGAGTGTTTGTGTCAGAGTGTGAGTGTATCTGAATGTGAGTGTGAGAGTGCAGGTAAAGCTGGGAGTGTGTGTGTGTGTGTGTGTGTGTGTGTGTGTGTGCATGCATGCGTGCATGTGTGTGAGTGAGTGAGTGAGTGTGAGTGATACAAACACACCTGCTTAGGTCTGAAACCCTGGAGCCATGGAGCAGTGCTACCCTCTCCTGAATCCTATCACTCTAAAACAAACATCGTTTTCATCCAATTCCTACTCTCATCCCGGACAGGTTCCGCGTGCAGTGTGAAATTGATTGGCTACAGTCTGATGAATACAAATGAAGCGCTGATGAATTGAGGGCCAAGGAAAGCTTTGTTGGGGCTTGCACTGATACAGGGTACTTCATCATTACATGGCATTTTCACACCAAATAATCAACACGAGATTGATGTGACAGACAAAGGGAAAAATCGGACTCCAGCATGGTTTGTTTGAGATGCGTTTCAGTGATGTGCAGGGATCGGTCGGAATAAAAAGCTACTTAATCATTGTGAGCTTCATTAAAGTTTTACATAAAACCGGTACTGAAGAATTTGTGAATGGAGCTCTTGGGACCAAGGGGACTATACTACTCTATCCCATTTCACATTGTGAAAGTACAGATTACACTATACACCTACATAAAAATTCAGGATCTCTCCCCTAACACACCCGTATGTATGCAATGACAATGCATAAAATGGTCAGTTTAAAACAGCAAGCAAGCAGAGCTTGAAGTAACTGCCTGCAAATGTGACTCTATGTTGAGTAAAATCAGAGCAATTTCTAAAGCATCATATTTTAAGCATGCGTCCATGTCTGTGTGTGTGTGTTTGTGCGTGTGCGTCTGTATTTGGCTTCTCATCCCAGGAAAATACATCAGGTCCATTGTGCTCAAAAAGCCTTTTCAACCTGAATCCAACCTGGTGACGACAGACTCTCAGCAGACAAATGTGAGAACAGCTGGCCTCAGCCAAGGTTACAGCTCCAGATAGGTGCACGGGCAGCACAATGGTGCAGTGGCGTTTCACGTTTTGTTCCTCAGACTATTAGCGATCCATAGAGGACATCAGAGCTGCAACCAAATACGCAAATTGGACGCAATATCCTATTGTTAGGCCAGTAAGTTCATGGTAAATGAGCTCATGGTAAATCATTTTATCAATTCTCTCCTGGGAAGGGGAGGAGAAATTTATGGATCTGGCTAGCTAGGAATATTTTCTTCAATTTTTATAACAACGTAGGCAGCCCTGCAACAGGCGAGGGATCCTGAAGTGAGATTGAGAGCCAGCAAAAGCGTTAAGATTAAATAAAAAAGGAGAAATCTACAAAGGCAACAATGATTTTTTTTTTATTTTTCCCCCCACACTGAAACTCTTTGTTTCACTTTGCTGTGTTGTCTCTTATTTCAGCTTGCTGCTTCATTGCGGAACTGGGCGGGGGAGCTGGAGATGATTTATTCATTTCATCCTTTGAGTTTGTGTGCTGCCCTGCTCACCGCGTAAATAAATCACCGGCCTGAAGGCTGTGATTAGCGTCAGATCTGTCCGCCACGTCCCGTCATTCTTAAACCACTCGCGCTACTGTGTATTTACACCATCTGTTACATGTGTGAGTATATTCAAACATGAATACTTATAAATATGAATAAATATCCTTATATAATATTAACATTAATGCAGATTTGTATGGAGGGGCGAACTGCACACATGCATTAAGTCGGGGAGGATGCGGTACGGTATGTTTTGAACCACTAAATAATTTTTAAAAAGATGTCTACCACGCCTATACCAACAGGAGCAAAAAAAAACACAAACACACACACACAGCAGCATGGCCAGTATACACGCCATTGCAGAGCTGTAATACACATAGCTGTGGAACAGTGGGCCTTCATTAACTGCAGTTTGTTTCACGTGGATCTGACAGCACTGTTGGAATTATCACTCTCATACAGTGTCCATATGCCGCAAACACAAAATCGTACAGCTCAACCCAACTAAACTGCGATAGCCGTAACTACATGCCTAGAACAAAAGGATTATCCTCCCCACCAAAAAAAAAAAAAAAAAAAAAAATCAGGTGGTCGATTCACACTGCAAAATCCTCAGGAGATTATAAAAGGTGGTGCAAAAAAACAAGGACTACCACGCCTTTAGAAGAAAGAGTTTTTCACAGCTGAAAGCGCGCGCTGAGTTATCAGGAGCGCAGGCGACTTCACGTGACTGCTCAGCGCAGCCGAACTGCAGCAGGAGGGCCCTCCGGTGCACCTCTGGAGTTGTTTATTTTCAGAGGTGTGCCTCTCTCAGCGCTCATGTGACAGGGCTTCATTAACACCAGAGTTAAAAATAAGGCTGGCAGATGTAGGCACGGCTGCTGGCTGCGCTCCACCGGGCGCCGTCGAGCGCCGCGTCTCTCACTTCCTGTTCGCGAGCGGTCGGATGCTGACCCCTCCCCCTTTTGCTCGCCATCTGTGACTCTCCCGCTGCAGGAAGAGCCTTTCAAAGCCATGCAGATGGAGGAAAGAGGCCCACACGTTTTGGCGGGACCGCAACCTAAACCAGGCTGTACACAAAGTGTGAACAGCTCCCCTTTTCAACACGAATGAGACATGGCAGTCAGCTGAAACGTACTTATGATGTGTCTGGCTCTAACGCAGAGACTTCAGTTTAGCACAAGTGTCTTCTTACAATTGTGTATGGATTAGACCATGTTGTAAGACAGTAACCCAAGCATGTAGCCTGTAACTGTATGAAGACCACAGTGGAGAAACATTATCACCCAGGGTTACCTTTACCTGCATTTAGGTGGCACTCTTTGATCTGGTACTGAAGCTCATTCTCATTGGGAATGTCCTTCCAGGTGGCCAGGAAGACCTGGCGCTCTGTGGTAGGAGAGAAACAAGATTCAGGCTGAATCCCTGATCAAACACTTCAGAGATTTACCCTCTAGGAGAATTCCAAACAAGGGACCAGGGCCGACTCAAGGAGAAATCTAATCAATCAGGACTATCTTCACCTCTGGCTATAGGATGAAAAATCTGGCTGAACCAGTCACTAACACTGCCTGTTAGCATACTGTCAGCATTTTTATTCATTCCTGAGTCCTCAAAAACTGCACTCTTTAAACGCGTTACTGTATAACTGACAAATCAGATGAAAGGGGCTGTTTAAGTTCATTTTTAAAAGCACGCTGTGGAAGCATTAGGTCTGAACCAATCAAGCACTCAAAGGCAACTGTGTTTCATACGGCAAATAACAGATACGTACCCATTTTTCCATCCTCCACGAAGAAGATGTTGAGTGGAATGAGGCAGCTGAAGTAGAAGACATCAATGTTGTTCTTTACAGCCACCTGTTGATGAAAGCAGGTACAGGGTCAGTGAAAAGATTCCCGCGCGCTGGAACACCTGCCTCTTCACCAGACCAGCGGCCCAATAGTTATGCCAGGTAAGGGTTGCGCTGAATTTGCCCGCACTTCTACTTCCTGTAATATAATTTAACAGGGACCAGCTCCGGTCCGGCCCGCGCGGTTTTTGAGACAATGCACGTAGGCAGAACGAGCAGACGTCCAAGGACAGGGCTGCTGGCTCTCCCGATATTAAATCCGCCCATGAAATATTCATACGGCCAGTGGCGGCAGGAGGATGTTGTGCACTCGCGGGCGTCTCTATGCGCACCGGGACGGAAAACACCTCAGCGGGCGAGGGGGGCTGCGGTTCGAGAGGGGGACGTGGGGCCAGCATCCACGCCACGCCGCGCCTCGGCTACCTCAGGGGGGCTGGGGTTTTTTCCCTGGCGGGACTCCCTGAGAGCCGGCTCTGGGGTTAACGGCTGACTGTGCGGAGAGGCGGACGCTGAATGTCTGAGAGTAACAAGTGCATAGCGGCAGATACAGGGTGAGCGAGGACAGGCTGAGGCCTACGCTGCCTCGCTCTATAATGCATGACTGATGGGAGCCCTGGGAACTGCGGTGACCCAATTGTCCTTTCTCTCGCAATGACATCACTCACAAAACTGAAGAGAGAAAAAAAGCCCCGAACACCTACACACTGCCTGAACGCCACATTTAAGAGAGCAGCACTGCGATTGATCATGACGGCCCCAAAAAAAAAAAAAAAGCTAGCAGGATCTGGGGCAGACGATCAAAAGTCAATCTGTAAGCAGGGCACCTAAATGGCCATATCGCCTACATTCAGCTGCACTCCAGGAGTGAGTACACAAGGTACTGCATTATCTGACCGAGGATCAATCAGGTATCTGTCCTGAGGATATTAAACTCCAAAAAAGGCTCCCTCGGTCGGGCTGCTCAATGCGTTTAACAGAGGAGTCTAAGCACAATGCCATCCAGGATGAGGCAGCTCATTACAGGACGCCTGAAAGAAAGCTCCTGCCTCAGCTAAAGGACCACCAGGAAGAATTTAGACACATAATGCCTTGAAACAGATTGAATAACAATCCATTCAGACTAGACTGGGGCTCCTACAATGAAAATTATATTTCTTGGTCCGCATCATTCTTGGCGGGCACTCATTATCATGACCTACCAGAATTAATAAACTCTCAATATTCCCTTTGTAATGTTCATTGCCGGTATCAATGAATCGTATCCCATCTATAATTATGATTCAATGACACTGAAGGGATGGGGACACGGCAAGTGCTGAGTGAATCAGGGTAAAACAGCTATTAAAAAAGCTGGACCCATCTCATCACTATAGAGTGTCTGACTCAATTGATACGAGGAGGCCATTAATTCCACCCCTCTTCCTAAACCCTTGTGTTCTCAGACAGCTCAGACAATGTCAAAACACTGACGTTAGCTCAAGCCCCGGATTACTCCTGTTTCACAGTAACTAGCCAAACCCAGTGAGGAGGGCGAACATGCTTTATTACTTTCCATATACAAAAGCCAAAAAAAAAAAAAAGATTTTCTAGGTGTGTCAATTCACCATTAAAATCACTTCACTTAAGCCTCAGCTTTGGACAACAACCCAGAGCTTTCTAATGGCTCATGTGACTAAGTCTCAGACTGATGGCGCTGACATGAACTTCCTCTTTAAAGTGGCCCCATGCAGCAAAGCCTCCTGAAACTGCGCTAGCTTTCCAGCACAGGCTTGATCAGTACAGGGTAAATCAGCAGTCTGCCTGGCACACACTCCAGCTCCAGAAGTCCTGCTTAGCACAGGTCGGCCAGACACCTGCCGTTCTTGCCCACCCTTGCACAGTGAAGGTCGAGAGAGGGGGGCCGGGCTGGATGAGACAGGGGCGTGACGGATCTTTATGAGACAGCAGCTCTTCTCAGAATGAGCCTCGCAGGCTGGACTGCCCAGCTGGAGCTGTGACCAGCTGGGCTCGTGTGACAGCTCGCGCCTTTATTTCCAAACCCATGGGGAAGAGTTACTAAACACTGTTCAGAGCTGAACCAAGCCTGCGCTCAGTTTCTGTACAAACAGCAAAGGGTAGAATAGGTTTAAAGCTGCGAGGCCGTTCATGGAGCTCTTGAGGCTGTGATTCTGAGGGACGCCCTCGCTAATGAATGTGGCGCACTGGACACGCACAGTAACCACATGCAGTGCGGTGCAGTGGGTCAGGAATCGGGCTCACAGCTAGGTCACGGGTTCCAGTCTCAGGTCATTCATGGCAGCCTTAAGCCCGGTGCTTCAGTAAAACACCCAGGCGTAAACGGGTAATATGCAAAGCGCCTGCCCCCCGGACGAGGCTGCCTGCTGAGCAAATTGAAAATCATAATAAGGGGGCCTGTTTCGATGTCAGTGCTGCGGATTGAGGAATGTGTGGCGGCACTGCGGCGCTCCAGTCAGGAGTGCAGTTCATTTAACAGCTGGCTGCCGTCTCGCCACAAAACCTCTATTAAACCCACCACCGTGGCAGTCACCATCAAGCCCCCCCCCCCCCCCCCAGCGTCCCCCTCCCCCCCCAAACAGCCTTTATCAAGGCCTCTCAGGCTGGCTGTGCACCCTGTCTCTTTTAGCCATGCGAGCCTCTGTGTTCATCCTCCCGTTAACCCTTTAGGGGAATCTGTAGGGTGAGAGGCACTGGAGCGGTGTGCGTCTAGCGTGGGTGGCTGGGGGGGGGGGGGGGGTTACCTGCAGGTTGTTGAGTGGGTCCATCTTCATGACGGGCCCGATGGTGTTGAGCGGCAGGGAGATGTCGATGCTCTGGCTGGGCATCAGAGGGGTGTGAATGGGTAGGGGTGTGGTGGGGATCACCCCAAAACTGTACAAAAACACAAGCATACAAAAGACACATCCATAAACACATAGGAGTTTGTTAAAGATGCAGGAGTGGCAAATCCTAATTAAAATTCAATCAAAATACAACTTGTGAGGGAAATTAAGAGTTTTAATTTTCCTTTCTGTGTACTGGTTTGCAGGCTTAGCTTGTGGTCTACACAACAAATATATTACCATATCCCCCAAAACCACTGACTAAATGAAATGTGTTTAGGGTTTTAAATGGAAGTAAATAACAAATAAACAGCAGCAGGACTTGGATGACTGCAAGAACTAAGAGTGTGCAGGCAGCTCAAAGACTACAGGCCTGACATGGAGAAGCTCGCACGGTGCCCCTCCCTCACCTGTTCTTGTTGAACTGGATGGCAAAGTCGGTCATGTGCTGCAGGGCCTTGTTGGTGAAGGTCATGTCCATGTACATATGACCCTGTCTGCGGGAGAAGGTTCCGGCGATCTCCAGGCCTTTGGCCTTGACTGCTGGCAGCCACACCTGCCACAGAGCGGGGCGGCTTTAATGACACTGGCCTGATCCTGACGCACACACTATAAATCCTACGCACACAAGGATACACACGCGCACACACACACACAAGGATGCATGCATGCGCACACACACACAAGGATACATGCATGCACACGCGCACACACACTAAGACAAGCACACACGCACACACACACACACACACACACACACCCACAGCTTACTTTCTGTGTACTTGTATATGATATTAACAGCTGTGGGGAGCCGGAGAGACACTCAGTAGCCTAGCAGAAGAACTCTAACAGCATCAGAAGCCACATGAAGGTGGGCTGAGGAGATGGGAGCCAGCACACTCTGACAGACACCACACAGGCCTTCAGCGTGCGGAGCACACGGCCTCGGCCGGCCGAGATGGAGCAGCTGCTGTTCTAGGCATAACCGTTATTAATGACTGGGTATTGTTCTTGCTCTGCCTCTCCCCCAGAGTATTTCGCTATATTTACGCGCTGCCCTGGATCAGCGGGCACCGACTCTTCCTCAGACGCACCAGGTGAAGGGGGCACTCACCGCTTTAGGAGCCACGTAGCCGCCGGTGGTGATGGCCATGCCGGTGGAGAGGTCGAACAGGTCGTTGAGGCCGCTGCTGAGCGCCGCCGGGGTGGGCGAGGGGGCGAATGTGCTGGGCACCGAGGACGGGATGAAGTTCTGTCCCACCTAAGGGGGGGGGGGGGGCACGCAGAGGGGGTGAGAATGCGGAACGCGGGCCCACGCCACCACAGGGCCACAAGTCCACAGCAACCCATTTAAAGGTTAAAAGGACAGGTTCTGGTTCATATGCTTCACCACTAATCTCTCTCTAGGTGTCCAGTTCCAGATTTTAGAAGACCCTCCGAAAAAACAAAGCTCTGTTCCACCTCGTCAGCGGCTGCATGAATTTGGAACAGCCGGGATTAACAAAGCGTGCATTTTAAACCTGGCAATGAACTGCAGCAAGGGAATGTGTGAGCAGAAAGGTTTATGAATAATTAACAGAACCCAATCAGATCAGTTCTCCTCGCATTGCGCGGGGACAGGATATTCGATACACATCTACAAGGCTGTCGCCTCTGTCCTGCTAGGAACCTGCGTATTTAACCTTTAAAACATGCAGAATGCAGACAAAATGAGCAAACAAACGAACGTAAGGTGCCACTTACTGCTGGACTTCCCCCAACACCTCCTCCCAGGTCTCCCCCGAGCTACAAAAGAGAAAAGAAGACCCATATCCAGACCCACACAGACAAAGCCAAACAGACAGAGGAGAGAGAGAGAGAGAGAGAGAGAGAGAGAGAGGGAGAGAGTGAGAGAAAGGAAGAGAAGCGCTTAGCATCCCAACCAAAGAACCGCAACCTCCCACCCTTCAGTCCACAGTGACACCCCCCCCCCCACCCCACACCACCCCACCCTCAGGTCCTTAATGCACTGAGAGGATCATTTGCTCATGTCAAGTCCCATCTGTATGTTAAAGGAAGAGATTCACATTAAGTTAAGTAGGATGTTAAAAGAACCCAGTCATCACTGATGGCCGCTCACGCTGATGACCGGACCGGACCATGAACCTCGACAGGCATTAAGAAAAGGATGAGGGTATGCATGGCTGAGACAGAGCAAACAGAGCCGTCCTCATAACCCGAGCTCGTCTCTGACAGCACCAGCCTTGCACTCGAACACTCAGAGGGGGGTGGAGTCGTGTGAGCGGGCTTTCTGATCCAGGAACAGTCAGTGAGGTCAGCTTGTTTTTTGGAGCCCGCTCCTGGTTTTTAGTGAATTCCCACACATCTCAGAAAGCTCGCGAGGTGAAATCTGATAAAACTGAGCTACGGTTTACCTTTACAGTAAAAACTGAGGGGTTTATTTATGACCTCTGATTCACTGCTGTCAGCATGCTATCAAATCATTATTTTAAGAAGAGCAACCTCTAAAAGAGCACTGACTGCATTAATGTCATCAACTATATTACACATAAGTATTAAAATAAAAATAAAGTAGTGGGTAGAGTCGTAAAGTCTTAAGAGCTCTTCGTATTGAATGAGATTCACAGTGCAATGTCACCTTGATGGCGTACGGGGTAAAATGAACGCAATAAAACAACTTTACAGCTCAGCAGCAAGCAAGACACAAATCACAGCCTGAACAGAGTGAATGGGGCGCTGCTGCAAGCTGTGCTCCGATGGGGTGGTTTTAGGAAATGACACCTTCTGCAGGGCTTCCACCCGTTACACTATCCTCACAGGTTAGGGTGTGTTTACCGGGATTCGAGTTAGAACAGAGCCGCACAGTGGGTGTACAGACGGGCCAAAGATCAACTGTGGTACATGAGGGAAATGCTAGAGAGCAGCACTCAACCGCCACCCGGCGCTGCGGGGTTCCGGATGCTGAAAGATCAGTTGTGGTAAATGAGGCAAACGCCGGAGTTCTTTATGCTAAATGAATCCCACTGGTGCTGTTTGGAGAAAAAGTGCAACACCACATTCCTCAGTCTAACAGCCCCAATCCACAGGGAATCGAAACACTGCTTAAAAAAGGGGAAAAAAAAAAAATAAACATAATAAGTACACACTTGCCAGGGATCATTAAACAACTAATCTGTTCTTTGAGAGCAAGCGAGAGCGATGTTTCTCATCAGCCCTAAATAAAGAGATTTAAGATCCACAGCAGCAGCTGAATTCCAAATGTAAAAACAACAAGAGATATACAACTGTGCAAAGCAAGTGTCTCAGGAAATAGGAAAAGTACGCCTAGAAACACCCTTTTATGCCACCACCATCTTTTATGCCGTTTTTGTTCCCCAGACTCCACCGACAATAGACGTTAAAACAAACCTGCTCTACCTGTTCTATTTTTTTCTGTGCTTCGGGCAAGATTTTTTTTTTCTCCATCGACCAAAACTTTTTGCACTGCACTCCAGAAAGGCAGATTTTGCCCTGCAGTGAAAAGCCATGCAGGTCGTGCTATCACGGCCATCTCTCACACTGTGAATCGCTAACGCTGAACTGGGCAGGCAGCGAGGAGGATTACGTGTGCATAACTTCAGTCTGATGGAAGTGAACAGTGCTCTCTACCTGGACTGACCCCAAGCCGAGAATTCCATCCCCAGTACTGGGTCTGCACGCGCAGTTCTTTGGAAGGTACAGAATCGTATTTTATTCTGTGTTCTCTAAAACAGCAAGTTTTTTAAAAAAAATCTGTTTCATCTTTTCACGCTCGCGCAAGGTGTAATGCTGAAACTCATCTCGTCTCGGCCCGACTCATGCCCGTGCTTTACCCAGAGGGGAGAGACCATGTGACTGCACTCCGGCTCTGCAGCCCAATACAGCGCGTCGCTGCGGGCGACTCTTTGATTCGGAGACACAGAGACCTCTGCTGCTGACTCCTCTCAGCTTGGCTGCGTGGAATCCACGGCGCGTTGGCTCGTCCGCGACCGCCCCTTTTTGATGTTTACAGGCGAGTACACGGAAACAGACAGATTAAGGCCATCGTGCCAGGCAAGGTGCATTAACTGCAAAGCGAACTGACATCCAACAAGAGGGAGGTGGGGAGTCACTCACCTCATTTATCCTCTTGGCCTGGAACAAGAGTGCATTACCTGGCCAGTGCACATTTTTACTCCCAAAAAATATCTAGGGTGTTCATCAACACGCTCTAAAACCAGATTAGACCAGACTAATACAGTGTTTTACAACATTGAGAGGCTAGGTCTCAGTACCAGGAGTTAAGATTTTCAACCCCCAGGCAAGTTCTGGATGCAATTTTTTTTGCAATAAGAGTACTACGTCAGAGAACAACCAATGCACCCCACGTATTAGTTCAGCTGTCCAAAGAGGTCAGCTTATAAAATTCAGCCTCAAGGCCTTGATAGTGTATGTCATGCCGCATATATCAATCTGCTGTGCCTTGACCTTCCTGACCTGACTTCCACTGTGTAGGCAGAAATCTGCAGCACCCCACCTAAGCAGCCACCCTGGCTCGCGAGGGTATGGAATAAGAACAACCAACATGACCGCTTGTAAGAACGGAAAATGTCCATGACCGAAACTCACTACGACCTTTAAGCAAATGGTCTTTGTTTAGTTTCCGATTTCTAGTTGCAAAATTACATGTACGTGTAGGCCCTGGTTCTTACAGATACAAGGCACTGAGCTGGCAAAAAGCCCCTCCAAATATTGTGCTTTCTACAAACCCCAAGCAGCCACCTGCCTTCCAGACAGAAACTGATTGCTTTGGGAGTGGGGGACAGAATTATCCAAACAGGCAAGATTGCCTATACCCTGGTTTAAAGACCTCTCAGTTGTAAAGCATTGGATTTTGTGTTTTCTTTTTTTTTGAGATTTTCATTAGAATGTCTGGATCGGTCTTCTCTGTCATACAGTTGATCATTCAGATTGATCGATTGATCGATGTTAATGCTTTGACATGCTTCATTATATTGTATTATTTACTAACCCTGTCTTACCCTATCAGAAGATCAATATCTTAACTGCATGAGTTATTGTACTGAGAGCACTTGGTGCAGCAAGGCACAGTGGTTTAAGCACATACTTTACACATTTAAGCACACACTCTAAATCTTAAAAAGCCTGCCAGACTGGACCACCTTGATTCCTATGCCATTGTCTCCACATTGTGAAGTAGCATGGCACCTGTATGAGACTCAGCTGCATCTGTTGCCCCAAATCTATACTCTCCGACCTGCACTATTCCAGCTTATAGCATGTCTACGAAGGACAGCTGCATTCCAGACATGGGGAGCGCAGCGTAATTTGAGGATATGGCAGTAGTGATTGGATCGGATTGGTCAGCATTAGCTTTTGTCAGGACCGTTTAGAGGTGACGGCACGTGAATTTGCGCTTAAAGAAATCCGGGGGCTAAATATAGCCACGGGCCATTTTGCGGCGGCGCTCCGGTTCAGCAGCAGCTGTCCCACTGTAGATAGAATCTGCCCGTCTTCATCGAATTCGCTCGGCGCCACCGAGATAACTTGCTGAACTCAATGTATTCTCACAGAGCGGAGGCCCTAAGAGGTCTGTAACGATAATGCCACTTCACCCGCGCCCAAAAGAGGCCCCTCCGGTCCGGACCCCGTTACCGCGGCAGCGGCTCAACCAATTGGGTTGTTTAGAGCATGGAGATTGAAGCGCACGGGAGAGCACCTGCAGGACACTGATAGACAGCCGCGGCATTTAAAGGAACAGGCATCCCCTCAGGGGCTCCACCAACAGCTACACAAATCCAATTACCTTAGAGAGGATGGGAGCCCAAATCTTACCTGCTTCTTTCCCCCCCGATTCCTGTCGCAAACAAATCACATTTGTATTTATTTATTTATTTACTTTTTTTTTTTTTACAGAATTTAAGGGCTGAAATAAAAAAAATACTCTGTGAAAGCTGCCCTTATTGGGTGTGGCATAACGACAAGGGTCCGAAACGTTCTCCCTGTTCTCACTTTACACTGCAGGTCGGCAATAGGGAGCTGGTTGTACATTATCTCTTATTACCTCAACTGTAGGTGATCAGAATAGCCGATTTTCAGCAGGGCTCATCGGTACAAATTGGAAGAGAGATCCGAAACAGAATATTCAGGACATTCTGCCCAGGTTCTCAAAGTTACACAGAAAACACCCAGATCAAACAAGGAGACTATTTTTCCCCTTTGACATTTTTGAACCCTTCAGAAATTTACCAAATGCGCTGATCTCAGAATCTTCAATCCAAAGGCTGTGATTAAATTCAGACCAATCCTATTAATTGGTTGGCTAGCCAGAGCAAAGCCAGGGAACAACTTACTAGAGGGGGAAAGGCATTAGTTTCACATGAGCAATAATTGCTTGTAAAAGCTGTTTAAAATTCTGTGAAATGGCACTGCTGAAAAAAGGACTGACTGCTGTCCCGGTCTGGATTTGGGACAGAAGGATTGTAATTAATCTAAAATTAGGAGTGAACTGTGACCTTTCCATCATTCAAAAAGACCTGGAAAGAGGACCCTAAGCAGGAGGTGTATGATACTAAGAGGAGTGATTTCTCATCAAAAAGTTTTTTCTGACTGAAAGACCCTCCTCTGTAGAAAATGGAACACTGTTAGCTAATATTTTCCTGTTTTTTTTTTTTTCAAAAGAGAAAACATCTGGCCCCAAATGTGCTTCTGCAGTGACGTTAATGGAACAGCACTGACCTCCAGCTGCCTTAAGTTCACCTGTAGCTTCCATGTTTTGCAAATGTTTTCTGAAACATTTTTAAGCTACTTTAGAACAAGTGATGCTCATCCTCACGCTACAAGCTGGGGTCAAGTGGCAAAGACTGGCTCATACATCCTGTTTACTGAGTCCTGGATATTTTGGTATTGCAAACCCTTTTCTGGCCTATCGGTCTCTGCGTCTGGGCTAAGTTACTGAGAATGGAGCCAGAACAGTGGGGGATAGGGGACTCAGAAAACACAGGAAGAGGAGAATCGATAAGAACGATGGCCAGGCACGGGGAAAAGGTCTAAGGCACGCTGCATGAGTCCTCTCCAATCTGACAGGGAAGAGCAGGCAAGTACACACAAAGGACTGAATCATCACATCCCCCACCCCACTGTCTCCATCAGGATCACATCTATGATAGCCCAGGCAACTTGTTCATTGTTAATATTAGTAAAAGAGAGAACAGTCAGTGAGGGTAGAAGAACAGAGAAAAACAAAGCATGTCCCAAAGGGTTAGCTATAAACATGTTCTCGGAGCCTAGTAAGCAGAGGCTTGTTCATCCAGGTTGCTGAGTAACGCAGAATATTATTTAAACAATGGTAAACCATTCTGGGTCTGCTACAGAGAAAAATTATTCTGGGAAATTTTTCAGAACAGAACATGTGGTGGGTACAGGCCCTGCCGGCCACAATGGAGAAAAAAATACTTTGGTGAACAAAATCCTGTTTGTTTGGTGGAGGAAACCTTGGAGACATTTTATCAGCCCAACATGAGTGGCCTGGCCTTTTCCTGTGAAAATGGCACTGATAACCAGGTGCTGTCATGAATGCATTTTGATTTGACATTTGCTGATGCGTTTATCAAAGGCAGCTTCTGGAGAGGCGTGGCCTAAATAGCAATAGCCACCCATTCTTAACACATGTAATCTGTGAGCAAATCGCATTGCCAAAATGGATTTTGTTCGGATCCGTGTGCGTTGAGCATTCACCAACAATTTCAAAATATGTCACAGCCTTAGAAATGTTCTGATGTAACTTGAATTTACACTATGCGGCAAATAAACGCTGACAGCTCCAAAATGTAGCAATCGACAGGTCTTTGTAGAGCGCTGCAATATTCCGCCAAGGTGTTCTTGGTAAACAATCGATCGAGATCAAGGGGCAGTGAACATCTAAAAAGAGCTCTGCCACGGCTGAGCATTGATCACTGCAGCTCTGTGAGCTCAAAGTCACTGTCCAGTGCAGGTTTAAGAGGACATGTGGAAAATTCTGGCCAATCAAATACGCTCCAGGAGCCTCGACAGGCACAGACACACCGGGACAACGGTGTTTGTGTTGTGAGGAATGACTGACTGATGCTCAGGTTTTCCACTGACTGCACCACAAACGGTAACAGCTCGATAAACGAGGTGTTGTGATATGCGCATCTAAACAAGGCCAGATTGATATTCTGAGAACGCTGAGCGTTTAGACGGTTTCAGTATCGTTCCTCGTGGCTGGTGGGCGTGGGGTAATCAGAATTCCGGACATTTAGGCTGGTGTCACTGGAATAATTGCTTCAAAGGATGTGTTCATCGATAGGTTAATTCCATCCGGGTCTATAATTAATTTCCCCTCATGGCGCAGGGAAGCCTGAATGTGGAGCACAGGAACGGGGCTGCCGGTGTGATGAAACCGTGGCAACCGAAAGGCAATCTCCTACATGTCAAGCCCGCGCACACGCACGCCGGGCTCCAGCGAGTGCCAGTCGCTGTTTGTATTATGAGCTGCCATGGGAGAGCCTGCAACCGGGAGCGAAACCTAATAATGGAATCGGAGAGCGTAGCTTTCCGCCGAAACGCCTGAATAAGGACTGGCTGTCACCGCTTTCTCCTACCGGGGGGTAGAAATACTGGGTGTTTCAGAGGACACGGCTGCGCTCCACCACAGGACTCACCAGGCTGTCTAGCCCACCGCCCAGCAGGTCCACCGCCCCCATCTGAATGGTGGACACCTGGGGCACGTTGACCGGGGGGCCCAGGTCCAGGTTGAGCAGGTCTCCCAAGAGGTCGCCCTGGGAGGGGATGACCTGCGGCTGGTCCATGGGGGCTGCCGGCCCGGCGCTGACAGGGCTCTCCCCTGTGTCGATGCTGAGGGGGGGAGGTGGGGGCATCACAATGACACATCACACACTCCGTGTGCAACACCAGTCTACGCATGCTGACCTCCAAACAGTCTTAAGGCATTATTGTAATGATGCACCCACAGGGGGAAGTGACACTCTGAGTGTGATCTCAATGGCCTCAGAAGCAACGCCTGATGTTAAGTGATAGCTTCACTTTCAAATATCGCCTTGCAGTCTGCATTTTAAGTCTATGCTGAACCTCAGACCGTGACTGGCACAACCTAAAATTCACAACAGTGCATACAAAAGGGTCTAGGCTACAATATGTGAGAAAGCAAACGTAAAACTCAGAGATTGTGTGGTTTAGGTTAATTGAACTAAAAAGGTCATAAATGAAGTTGATTTATGAGCAGTAACTACAGAATGGCTCTAAGGCTTATTGGCGATTAAACAGAATTCCTTTTCAGTTCCACTCAATACACAGGAATGTACTGTAGTGGGCATCTACATGATCACTATACATTATATAACATATTAAATAACCTACTGATTTTAATGCCAATAATATGTTTGACATGAGACAGCAGTAACAATAGTCATTTCAATCAAATGCCTCATGTGTTACTTGTAGTTTGACCTAGATCGATGTCTACAGCTACAAGATTCAATGTCTGACGTAAATCAATTTAAAAATGGACCCTCTCTGTTACAATGGCAGACTGAATTCTGAAGTAGTGGAAACTCAAAGAGCATTCACAGCGTACTGCCAAATTAATGCACTGCAATCCCTTATTTGCCATGTGTGGCACGCGTGATCGTTGCTGCGAGTGGTGGGGCAGGGCTCCGGGCGCAGGCGAGAGGGGACGCACCTGCCGTGCTGGATGGGCAGGTGCTTGCGGTGGATGCCGTGGCTGCCCTCCACGAAGGCGTTGGGGGGCTTGTGGTAGACGGAGGCCAGGGACCCGATGTGGCAGATGAGCTCGTCCAGCAGGGTGGGCTCGATCAGGTCCGTCTCCTCCGAGATCAGCGGCTTCTCCGACAGCACCACCTCCTTGGCCGTCACCGGGTCGGTGGACAGCAGGCGCCAGTAGATGTAGCCCCTGTCACGCAGGTCGGGGTTGTCAGAGTCCTGCGAGGAACGGGTTCGGTGCAGTGATGAGTTTTGGAGAAGATGGAAACACCGAAGCCTTGCTGTGTGAAAGCTCAGAGGGGAACAGGTAAGCGAGTGTCTGGGTAATTGCATGTGACTAGGTTCTGTACTGGAGTGACACCTCGGATGCTGAGAATGACATCTGTCTCACCTGTGTATAACATGGGTAACACACGGAGTCAACCCCAGTATATTTAAGAAAACATATTATATCTCTTCTTCAAACAGGCAAACACAAATGCACTTTAGCCACACAGACTTCCTTCCTTGCGACAAAATGCCAATCGCATTGTTTGCCCTGTTTGAAAAATAAAAATGGAATGCTTAGATGGAACATCTAAGGATTTCTTCCAATGCTGTGGGAGTGTTTCCTTTTGATCCAACTTAATCTCTTTTGATACTTGATCCAATTAGAAAATATACACCCCAATAACCATAAGACCTGCACATTTTAGTTTCTATGGACACTGTCTGAGTCTCACCTGGGTGGCCAGGCTGAGGACCTGCTGGACCAGCTCCTGGGTCTCTGAGGGCTTTTTCAAGAACAGCTTAACGATGGCTGTCAGCAGGGTGAGCTGGACCTACAATACACACAAACATCCATGTATACACATGGCACAAAAAGCCCATTAATGAAACAGAAAAGGGGTCCGAAGCGATAACTCAAATAACAACTCGCTCCCTGACAGACGGACACACTGACCTGTGTACCTCCTGTCTGTCTGACTGACTAGCACACTGACCTGCGTACTTCCTGACAGACTGACACACTGACCTGTGTACATCCTGACTGACAGGCACTCTGACCTGTGAACTTCCTGACTGACAGGCACACTGACCTGTGTACATCCTGACAGACTGACACACTGACCTGTGTACATCCTGACTGACAGGCACACTGACCTGTGAACTTCCTGACTGACAGGCACTCTGACCTGTGTACATCCTGACTGACAGGCACACTGACCTGTGTGCTCTCATCGTGGAATCCTTCCAGGAAGCTCTCCAGCAGCTCGTCGGCATTGTCGATTCTCTCGGCGTACTCCCCCACGATCCAGATCATGGCAGCGCGTGCGTCCGGCTCGTCCAGGGAGTCCAGGTTTTCACACAGTGTGGCGATAATGCTCTCATACCTGCGGTGAATCATCACGCGTGCATCAATACCATTTCATCACTATCCAGCCGTAAAAAGGGCGATACAAATAAGCTCCCAGCATGCTAATGTCTATCCACTACATATATCAATCTAAGTTATTCCAATATACACTCATTCACTTAGTCATCTTGTGTCACTTACTTGTTTGGGTACTTGCGGAAGATATCTCTGATGACCACAATGGCCTCCTGAACCACGTAGTTGACCTTGGTCTGGATGAGGTCGAGCAGAGTGCTCACACAGCGCTCGGCTGATTGCTAAACACACACACACACACAGAAGGGATACTTAGCCTCCACTGCTCAGTTATAGCAATCGCACAAAGTTATTAGGGAGAGGTCACACTCTGTACAATACAGTGAGAAAGGCATTATCAACGTTCCTTCTGGAGGAGAGAACTTCCTCAGCCCACAAGGCAGAGGAAAGGCTTGCGCTTCATGGTGTTGTGATGTAGAGCTTAAGGGCTGCATTGACTGGCACCTCAGGATTAGAAACTGCATGGGACAGCTGGAATGACTGTGTGTGCGCTGGGTGCTGGTCCACAGGCTGACTCTGAGCTGTAAAGGACTGTGCTGCAGCCAGTCGAAGCCACAGGCACATCAGCCGTGCCATCCCGGGCCGACGGGACTCCAACTCACCTCCACCTTGATGGCGCAGCGCCCGATGGCCCGCACGGCCTTGCGCACGAAGTCCACGTCCACCTCCGTGGCGTACTCCTTCAGCTCAGCCAACACCTGCAGACACAGAGGAGCACCTCGCACATGAGCCTCCCATGTAGCCCACACCACACACTTCCCCACAGGAAACTAACACAGCGGATGGTCCTCTACTCTAGCTCAAACAGCCGCCATATCTCTTCCCTGAGCGCTCTGCCAAGGGCCAGGCATCAGACGAAAAGCAGAGGAGACCGAGGCTGTGTGAACACCTGGAGGAACCTAACCACTAACGGCCATTGTCACCTGGGGAGCCCGTTTACCCAGCTAGTCTGCATTTGCTCTATTTGCCTTGGATCCTGCCTGGCCACGGTCTCACCCAGTGTGAGGCGATTTGCACCCAGCACGGCAGGCCTGTCTCAGTCTGCCTGGCCTTCTGCTAACACTGACACCCCACCTGCCACCCCCCCCCGCAGCAGTGCAGTATTCCACACCACTCGACAGACTGTCTCTAAAGCAGGCCACAGGCTGGGCAATAAACATCAACCAAGCTGGCACACACACACTCTGTCACCAATATGTGCTCAGGGCTGGAGTTCAGAGTAGAGTAGAACTGCTTCAGACTTATCATTTGATATTCTCAGAGAATGTTATACAGTGCCTTTACATACCTTTAAAGAGAAAATATTGATGTGCTTCTGAAATGCAAGTAATGTTGACTGTTTTGTTCTCCATTCAAACTTACCATTACCTTTGATTGTATTGTTAGTGTGTGGGAACTTCAGCACCTCAGCAGAGGCAGCCCAAACCAGTGGTGACACCTAGGTTAAGGGACTACTCAGCTCACTCTGACATTACACAGGTTCACTCTACATGAGACGTCACTATTGTTATAAGTTTGTGTGACTGAGCAGACATGACGTCTTTTGTTGTTGTTTAAACATACATGCGTGACATTTCATGAGAGTTCGTTCACTGTAGGATATGGGCCACTTTCAAAAGTGAATATGAGTAGTCAGAAAAACAAATCTTAACGTGAATAACAATTCAAAATTTAACACAAAATTAAACGCACGAAGCCTGCAGTGTGAACACAGAACTAGTGTCTGAGCAGGCGCTGTACCTGGGCAATGTTGGCCTGGGAGGCCAAGCGGATCATGATGTCCAGTTTCTCCAGTTTAACGTAGATGGGGTCGTTGTACTTGACGAAGAACACCTTGATCTCCTGCTTCAGGATCTCGGGCCTAAGAGACGGAGAGACAGCTGAGCAGTGCTGCGATTTCCTTCACATCGATTTCGACTGGTCAGGCCGCTCCCGCGGGACCCAGTAAATCTCTAGCACTTAAGAGAATGAGGCGTTTGACAGAAGACGGCAGGAACCAGAGTGGACAGAGAGAGATGTAAGAGGAATGCTGTCACCTAGTGGCAGAACCTGGATGTGGACATACATTCGTTTGAACAGTGTTGCCATGGCAGCATCCGCCGTACGGGTGCAGGGAATGTTCCAAAGCAAAACAGGTTTCACAGAACTGAGCGGGTCAGGGGACGCAAAGGCTGTGGGAACTGTGATTGGATGAGCTGCCAAAGGTGGCGCGGCATTTCCCTGCAGGGCTATGAGCTGGGAAGAATCTCACCTCTTCTGCACGATCAGGTTGATGTTCCTGAGCGCCACGTACTGCACCTCGGGCTCCCCAGAGAGCAGAGTGACCAGGGGCGGGGACAGCTTCTTCAGCAGGGTGTTGTAGTAGTCAGAGTCCTTGGGAAGCAGCTCCAGGAACTTCATGAGCACTTTGACAGCAGACAGCACCACGGCCGAGTTGGCGTGGGACAGCCTAGGGGTCACGCGCTCACAAATACTGGAGGAAGGGGAGAGGAGAGCTCACAGGAAAAGTTCATTTTTCACCCTTTGGCACCAGACTCACATTATGAAGATAAAAGCGCAAAGGAAAAACGCTGGTTTATAATGGTTTCTTTGCGCTCCTTTCAAATTAGAGGTCGACATTTACAGAGATTTTTGCTTCAAATGAGATACAGCACATAGATTTATACTAGCTACTATGCCCTCCTATGCTAAGAGCATTGTTAGAGGAAATTAGAGATTTAGAATTAAGGAACAGTCATTTGGACTCAGATCTAGTCAGGAAGAAGGGATTAAGGATGAGCAGGAGGATGAGCACAGGAGACAGCGCTGTCACGCGGGTATGAATGCCGACCTCTGGGCCTCGCGCTCGTCTTTGGGGTTGTAGTTGGAGAGGCAGTCCAGGATGAAGATCTGGCCCCACTCCGTGCACTCGTTCAGGGCCGTCAGTAGCTTGTTGATGTTCTGGGGGTTCAGGTCCAGAAGGTTGCTGTTGGGGTGCGACTCGCTGATCTCGGACAGAGCTGCCACGGCGTTGGCCACGACCTGCAGGGGCACGGAAAGGGCTCAGCTCACGAGGGGCAAAAATACCAGAGAAGCTGCTTTCTCATTGACTCTTCATCCCTCCACAGGGTGGACACTAAAGCGTGCGCACAAAGGCATGGAATTCCACGGCATGCAAACCCTTGCCTTCACCTTTGCTTAAGCATGACCTGGGGAGAGAACATTTCCGCAGAATAGAAAGCAGAAACACCACCTGACCCTACGCCACCGCGACAGGAGCGAGGACGTGGCGTACCATGGGGTTGGAGTCGGCGATGAGGTCCCTCAGGGAGTCCAGGAAGCCCTGGTCCTCCACCATCTGGGCGTTGATGTCGTGCAGCTTGGCCACGCACACGGCCGCCGTCTTCCGCACGTACGGGTCCTCGTCCTTCAGGCACTTGCGCAGCGGCTCGCACAGGTACTCGGTGATCTTGTCCACGCGGATGCAGCCCATGGTGCGCACGGCCAGCGCCCGGATCAGGGGGTTCGGATCTTCACAGTCCTGAGGAGAGGGAGGTTTTACTCCATGTCAAGGCAGAGGTTTAGAGCCAAAGTAAAGCAGTACCTGCTGCGGCTTGAAGATAAGGCTATAAATTACACAGGCTACTGTAAAACAAGCTCAAAATGAAATTTCAGATTGAACTGTCCGACTGCCTTGTATTTGTCACCATGGTTTAAATTGAGTTCGACTATTTGTTCATTAAAATATTTATAAACTTACTTCATCTACCCATTAAATGAAAATAATTATATATATATATATATATATATATATAATATCTGAGGTTTGCATTATTTACTGGATGTATAATTTAATTTTTGTCTACTTGTACATGTATTTAAAATGTTTTTTTAATTAAAAAGACAATACAGTGATGAGTGACCTCTGAAATATAGTAGTTCAATTAAAAGATTTTAGAGGAGCCAACAAAAAGCATTCTTCAAAAAAACAAAATAAAAAGTGTGATTGCTCTGATTTGACTTGAAAAGCAGCAACTACAGCAATTATTTAAGTCTTCATGAGCAAAGAGTGCCTTGCCTTGACAAAGCTGTTGACGGCCATGATGGCCATATCGGGCTGACTCTTGGCATAGTTCATTAGGTACAAGTACACCAGCTTCTTCAGCTCCAGGTTGTCTGTCTGCATGCAGTTCACCACATCTGGGAAAAGCGAACTGAGGGAAACAGCAAAGGGACACACACATTAGAAAAGGCACAATGCCTAATGAAGCAATACAAACTAACCAACTGCAGCAGCTGCAGTGTTGCTATCACTTTAAGGGCCATCACACATGGATCTTTAAAAGCAACAAGGAGACTGCATCACATCTTTCACAAGGATCCAACAACAGATACACATCAACTAATGCCAATGCCAAATAATTCCTCAGTTAACAGCTCAAACAAATGTGGCTAATGAATAGTTTGGCTGGAATAAAAAGCAGCATAACCAGAGTGCCCCCATGACCAGGCTGGCAAAACACCACCTTCAGGACGGAAGAACTGTCGCACCTGACATCTTTGCCCACGGTCATGGCAGCGATGACCTTCTTCACAGCCTCCTTCCTCTTCTCTTTCTTCTCATTGTTCAGCTCTGCCTTCAGCTCAAAGATCTCTCCTAAAACAGAGCCCAGACACTGCATCAGCAGACGTTCAGCCACTGCTCAAACAGAACTGGCACTGATTACGGCTTTCACAAGACACTCTCACACACGGCTCCACCACAATCAAACTGGTCTTTGCTACTGTCAGGCCATTTTGTTCTACAAACTCCTATAGAGTATGTAATCAGGCTGACAGGCACCCAAATTATGTAGTATCACCTAGAAAAAGTCTAAGAGTCCCAGTTTTTACATGTGCACAGCAATACATCAGTAGCACAGTACAGTACAACTGACAACTCCAATGACACCAATGAAATGCATTAATGAAAGATATGCCTGACGCTTGATGACGTATGCAGAAACAGGCACACGTGTACATGCACAAAAACACACACAATAGTATGATGTACTCACCTTTTTTGTTTGTGGTAAAGTACTTTGAATCGGTCATTGTCACAGTCGTTCCAGATCAGCTGTTAAATAAGAATTAAATGAACAGGAGATATCCCAGTGAGTTAATACAGCTCTACATACAGAACAATTTGTCAGCACAGCTGACGTCGTGTTAAAACCGTGGGCCTTGATAGACTTCTAACAATATTAATGGATACCAATCTAAAGTTTCCAGCTTCGTGTCACAAAAGCACTCGGAACACTGTGAATAGTTCACTCAAAATGTAAAATCAAGCAGGAATCGTCTCAGAAACTGCGCTATACATATGCATAACATCTGTATGACATCCTACAAAAGAAACAGAACCCTTCGTAGCGCACTGTACTTTATCGCAGAGTCAATTATGTAAAATTGCCATTGTTGCATAAAATGTATGTATGAACAATAGTGCAGATGTTTTCTGCAACAGCAAACATATAGCACAGATAATTTATTCTATATGTCCGGAGACAGTACACTTCAAAAAGACTGCCACCTATGTTGTAAAATATGCCGGTCAGGAATTTTTCGGAAGCAATGTGGTTGCGATTAGCAAAATGAAAACAGACGATGATTATACATGGGCATCATTCAAGACTGGATTGGTTAAAGACCAAAGATAACGTCTTGCACGCTTGGCCTCAGCTAACTGTCGGCTTTTCGTCAAAACACTTTGCCAGTGAATCGTTTAAGTATTTAGAAAAACGACACAACTGCCTAAAAAATTAGATCGTTGGCTACATTTTAACACTGAAGCTGGCGACATTGCAGGATACGTCATGAACACCCCCACACTATGTAAAGCTATAGGGACTAGCTAGCCGACTAGCTAATGCAGACTCCGGTATAGCTTTTTTTCCCATCATAAAGAAAATCTATGAAAGCACACAGTCACACTCCACTCGACTAGCCCTCCTCATCCTCATAAATAAAAATACAAGTGAATTATTTCTAAACTGGGGGTAACGCAAGTCAATCATTGGGTGTGACCCTTTCAAACAGCGAGCTAGCGAGCTAAACAGCTAACGTTAGCTGGCCAGCTAATGTGGGAAAAAATATCAGAACCGGGAAACACGGCCTCTCTTCCTAAAATGATATCCCATTATAGCTACACTTTTAAAATGTGTTTTTTTGCCAACGCGTGTTGTGCTAACGGTTATACGGACTTACGCCAAGACAAGTGAAGTCGTTCAGTGTGACGCAAACGAAAGATGCTATTTTGCCTCCCTTCACCGCAGCGACGGAGCAACCGAGGACGATGGAGCTCTCCCGGAAAAACAAGATGAGGAAAAAGGGTAGCGGAGGGGGAGCGGCGCTACACCGGAAGGGAACGAAAATAAACCGGAAAACGCACCTTCCGGACCATTTACACATGGGGACTGAAGCAGTGACGTTTTACCGAAACCAAGAGACTTTTTTGTGTAGAAATGTCGACATTTTTAATGCGCTATCAAAATGTGTTTCTTAAAAGCAAGGTCGAATTGGATCGTTTTAGCTACAGAACTCTTGACGCTTTTTACAGTTAGTTCGAGATTAAGAGCATAACGCTGTAGCCAGAGAGCTGCATTTTAACTCATACTGCTAAGACAGCTAGCATAGCTAGCTGCTTTTCTTTTGGAAAACCTGTTGGAAGTCACCTCTGCGGTATGGCGGAAAGGGGCGCTCACCTCACCACAGCCCCTGCAGACGATCGACCCTCGATTTTCGAAGTCCTCGCGCAGGACTCTTTGATGGGCGCTGTCAGGCCAGCCTTGCAACACGCAGTGAAGGTTATTTGAAAATTGTCGCCTTTATGTTCGTTTAAAGTGTGATCAGTTAGCCAGGTGACCTACGTTCTCTGCTTTAACATGCATACAGATGACATAAAGGATAAGTTGTAGGTGCTAAATAAATCATAGGGACAAGTTGGTAAGGTTGTTTTCTAGCTGGCTGGAAAGATGGATGTAAATACTAGGAATAGAAACTGCATTTAAAATGTATTGCGTAATTTGGTATTTCCTGTGTTGCGTAAGAGGACGGGGTCCAAGCGCTGTTTAGCGGGTTATGATGTGTGTATGATATTACTGTCAACTTCTCTATCTACTTATTTCAGGTTTTGGCAGAGTCCAACCCCGCCCGGTATGGATTGCTTTGGCAGTGGTTTGATGAGATCTACACCACTCTCGATTTGCTGCTGCAACACCATTTCTTGTCGCGGACAAGTGCTTCATTTTCTGAGAACTTCTATAGCTTGAAGCGTGTGGTAACGTCAGGACGTGGTCGGCCGGCGCATCTCGGGCTCCTCCGAAAGCAGCACTGGCGTTCACTGCTGTTGTTAGCTCTTGTGCCTTACCTGCGTGCCAAGCTGGAAAAAATTTTGGCCAGACTGAGGGATGAAGATGACTTTTCTATTCAGTTGCCTCAGTCACCCTGGCACCGGATGTATAGGGCCTTCCTGGCTGCATATCCCTTCGTCAGCATGGCTTGGGAAGGCTGGGTCTTCTGCCAACAGCTGCTCTATGTCTTTGGCCGGACGTCACGTCACTCACCTCTTCTGTGGCTGGCAGGGGTCAGGCTGGTGCACCTCACTGCACAGGACATCCGCAACATGGACCTGAAGCCCAGCGCCCCTTCCTCAGCCCCCAGCCAAAGGTGATTAATGAGATGTTTCACTAGTGCAGGGTTTTAGCTGGCCTTTCTTTTCCTGTCCAGTCTCACCAGGTCTGTTGGGAAGGTCAGTTAAGGAAAATTCCAGTGGTTTTACACCTACACAATGTAAACCCAATATAGTATCTGATGCTGCAGCATTGCCAGATGTGTGTAGGGTCCCCTGTCTCATTGTTTGTCTTTAATTTTGTTTACCTGTTCTAACACAGCGTCTTCCTCTCTCTTGCAGTGTTGGCCAGAGGCTCCAGCGGCTGTTGTCCACAGCAGTGGGTGGAGTGGCCTTGTCCCTGTCCAGCAGTCTGTCTCTCGGAGTGTTCTTCTTGCAGTTCCTGGAGTGGTGGTACTCCTCAGAGAACCAGAGCACCATCAAGTCCCTGACCTCCCTCCCCACACCACCCCCTCCACTCCACCTCGATCAGCTCCAGGACCAAACTGGACTGGCCGTAAACAATATCTGTCCCCTCTGCCATAAGGTCCGTGCCAATGACACTGCTCTGGCCACTTCCGGTTATGTTTTCTGTTACCGCTGCGTCTACATGTACGTCAAAGCCCACCAGCAATGTCCGCTGACGGGCTACCCCACTGAACTACAGCATCTCATCAAGATCTACTCACCTGAAGGGTAGACATACAGGAGCCCAAACACTGACTTGGCCCTCTCTGATATCCCTCTGTGCACATTATCAGAGGCACACAGACCTTTCAGAACACACCTAGCGTTCTCTTGATTCTTCTCAGAAAAAGAATAAAGTTGAAGATGCTCTCCAGAAGCTGAATCCACTGAGAATGTAACCAGCTCCATGCAGTCTGCACAGGCAAAGGGAGATTTTCTGTAGCATACTCAAATCATCCTGTCCCGCTCCATTTTTGTAAAGGGCTAACACTATTTTTTCTAAGTAAATGTTTGAAATTTATATCCCATCGCATGCCCTGGCCTAGTGTACTTCTGTCAGACTATGCTGTGGATCGTCTAGTGCCATTTCATGCAAGTATGACAGTGGAAACATTCCATTTTAACTCTGACTTACTGTAAATATTTACTGAAATCAAAATAAATAGAGAATATTGAAATGTGTTGTATGTGGGGAAAAATAACCTCCACAGTAGTGATTACTTTGATTGGATGTGCTCCATCTGAAATGGTAATGGTTATCTTTTTTGAGGATGCAAATGCTTAGCGTTTTTAAGGTCTCGAGTAATAGCTGGATCTGCTAACCAGCAGCTTCATATGCTGTGAATAAAAGTGTCAGTGGCATTTTTAACATAGATGTTCTAAGTAATTGGCTTCTGTTAAAGCTCAGATTGCAGTAACTATGGCATTTTTGCAAAGGGCCAGTAATGAGCATTTCCCTTTAAAGAACATATGTGCCCCGATGGGTCTGAAAGCAGGCACAGTACTAATAGACCTGAGTTCTCTCTTTGGATTAAAAAACATACTCAGGTAAATTTAGTGCAGAGCTGTGTGTGGATATTTGATAGACTACCCTTCATTTTGTTTCCCCCACAGCAAACTAAATGTGCACTGGGGCTGGTTCAGTGAATGGGCCTGCTATGTTGTTTAAGTGTTACCTGTTAAATTATAGATTTTGAAACATTTCAAAACTAGTTTTTAATAATGTATACCACATTTATCAAAACACAGGGAAAATATTGTATTACAGTAAATTAAGTACAGGTCCTGTATATGCATGCAGGAAAAAAGCCTTTAGACCAGCTAACCATTTAAATTTCAGTTCTTTAAACAGGACTTGTGTAATTTATTGCATTAAATCCATAAAATTGTCTTTTGAATCAGGTTTGAAGTACAAGTGAATGGTCATCTTAAAATACATTTGCACAAGCATTTGGAAATTTTAGATTGAAGCACAGTATGCAAAGCAAATGTAAATGTGTAAGCAAACTGGAAGCTTCCACATCCAGATCATTAGATACTAGCCAGCTGGATGGTGTCCCAGCAGGCAAATATTGAGCATCAGCACCAGCAGCAAGTGGAGTCAGTGGTGAGAAAATTGAGCTTCAAGTGGAGTCCATCATCAGTCCTCTGAAACAATTCCCTATCAACTCTGACTATCCAAAGACAAAAGCAAACAATTTTTGATTTATATCAAGTATTTAGTTATGGTATTTTGTTGAAATACTTTTTAAAATTGGTTTCAGTAGACAGCATCAATGCTACTTCATTATACAGGTAACCACTTTCTTTAAATCTTGGCTGTGTAGAAGGGAATTTTTAAAAACAAATAAACCATGTCCATAGCCGGCAGCAAGAGTTAAATTTGATCTCAGTCAAAAGGCCGGAAAGCTTTTTTTAGCCTGCAGGATTTAGTATTCTCACAGGATTTATTCAGTGAACAGCAAAGGCATTTTGCAGTCAGATGTACAAGTAATTACTGTTAGAGAGGGACCCATGTTGTTACTTAAATTCAGAATCTCCATTTGAGAAACTTGAAAAAATTTCCATATTGACCCCAGTTAGCCTAGAGGGGGGATCATTGTATCAGCGCAAACAAAGGCAATTTACATTTGTTGATCGGTGCCCTCACAGATGTGTTGGAAGGCATTTAAATTGTTCTAACAGAATAGACTTAACAGGATTCGCTTCAGCTATATTTACCATTGCAATTATCTCACTATCCAAAAAGGCAGTTCTCATTAAACACCGTCTCAGCAAATTAAATTTAGCAGCTAGTCCCAACCAACATGCCATATTGGTTGCTCATGACACGTCTATAGCGCAGCCATACCACCCACATGGATTTATTGCAGAATAGTTGACATTAAAAGAGGAAAATTCCCCCAATCCATAACACAAACACGTCAACTGGGAGGGTCATTCCACCAACGGCATGTGTGATCTGTCCCATTTCCTAACACGGATCTAAAGCAGAGGCCATTTCCTTCCACTCGATTGTAGATTGAGACTTGCAGCCCCTCACCCCCCACCCTTCTGGGAGGCCCTTTTGGTCCACGTCCAAACTCTCATGCGCCACATCAAGACTCCGTCTGGCCCAGCCTTACAGAGAGAACAGTGACAGTTAAACCAGCATTTCATGAGTGAGACAGAGTGCAACCAAAGGTCAAATGTCAAACAAGAACTACCATTTTGGGACTGAAATGGCAATTGTAAAATATGTGGGCAGAACTGCAGCTGAGGAGTTCCATTTTTGTTAGTTTTGTACACAGGATCCCCCCCCCAAAAAAAAATCCCTTGGGAGAGTGGGTTAGCCATTTCAATTTTAAAGGAACATTTTGGCAGAGCCACTGTTGCATAGCTCATGCAGGAAACTCAGATTAAATCCACTGTCTTTGGTTTGTGTGACCGTAGAAGGGCAATATCAAGCCAGGCAATTCTTCCCCACATAGCTGCAGCCTTGCCAGTGCTGTGATCCTCGTTACAGCCATCCGTCTCAAATGTCAGCCCTAACACTAGCATGAATACCACTGCAGGCCCCGAAAGGAATTTTATACAAGATCAAGTGGGATACTGCATATGCAAACTGGTTAAACCAGCCACAGATGTTTCTAATGGAAGTGAGGGGGGTGGATGCTTGCAGATTACCTTGAATCAGGTTCCCTTACAGTCCACTGCCAAAATCTAATTTGGTTAAAGATTTCCATTCAGACACTAGACAATTACAACAGGCTAAGACTCTGTGTGCATCTTTGGACAATTATACAAGACGTCACAAAGGCATCCTTTTTCTCCAAATATGCCTACTCGGATCCAAATCCAGCAACTTGTAAGGATCCATATTAGAATGCATAGGTGTAATGGTAGTCTATATTATTATGTACATGTTAAGAAAATCTAAGCACATAAATATATTAAACAGTTGAAGGTGAGTTGGAGGCCCAAGGTCACTTACAAGTACAATTTCAAGTCTAAAATAGGTGAGCAAATCCATAAACGTGACTGGTTCATTGAGAATCTCACACACGGAGTGCTCCTGGTTCTTTCAGTTCAGTTGAGCTGGTCAATCACACGTAGTCAAAGTTCTAGTAGCAACTCAGAGAGAAGATTAAATCCAATCACACCTTGGTCATTGCCATCACAGGATGGTAATACCAAGTCAGGGAATTATATTCCTCTCATCATCGTCACTATCAAAATAGCAATTTATGCACCTAGTTCTCATGAGCACGGTCGCTTTTTAAGGCACCCTTACAAAATACGACACAGACGATGCTTCCGAGCTTACAATGGCCTCTGACATTTTGTGATCATGCCTCAGACACCCAGCATCTTTGATTAATCAGACAATGGTTTCTCTATCAAAGCCTCACGTCGGCGAAGACAGAAATAACACGCCGCAGTTACGTAGCCAACTGAATAGCTTCCTCAGGTTTTAATAAACCTACCGAAGACACGTCTCTTTCGTCAGCCCCTCACAATTCTCCTTTGGCTAACCTCAAAATTACCGCCACTTTCTGCTGTTTTAGAGGTTTGTAAGCCAAACACGTGATTAGGGTCATTAATGATAATCACGTTCGCCACAGTGGAAGTACGAGTTGAAGTCATTTGGAGTTGGGTTGTTAAAGATGTTGACTTTTTAAGTGTGTGATGTCACATCAGTGGTGGGAGGCTGAAACATTACCTTTAAATCTATCATCACTCAACCTGTTACCCTTTATCCTCCTTGATTAACAATAAAACAAATAATTCACAGAATAATTGACACCAATGCGTAAATAGAGTAAATGATTATGCTCGCGAAACAGCGCAGATTGTCTGTAGTTTGTGTGCTATTGCAAAAGCTACAGCGTGAGATTGTTTAATTAACAATTAACACCCCGTGACGTAAGAATTACCCCCAAAACGCTTCCTTCGTGCCAACTTTCAAATTAGTATTAGGCTACTACTATTTACCGTCTCTCTTCCTCGGACTGAAGAAACTTTTTTTTTTTTCATTTCTGTTATATGATCGTTTGCAGTGGTCATCAGAAACACTATAACCCATCATAAACACACAACATCAACAATCATTACACCATCTTGCATTTAATTAATAGTTATACACGGTCATGCACACAGCATTTTCTGAACTACCCCAACATATATTAATAAATACGGCGGCATTGTAGGCAAATAATTTGCATTGGCGATATTTCGTATAAACGGCAAACACAAACAGCTGTTTGCATAATCCTTGAGAAAAGTACCGAGTGCTCTAGCTGGACAAGGAATAAAAACCACAAATTACCCCATCTGAAACAAATGGGGGAATTAATAAATTCTTAATGTCATTAAGCCTTTTGAAACAAACTGATCCATGGGAAGGAAAAAATCTAAAGCCACGTTATTACACAGAACTTGTTTTAATAACTGTTACATGTACACAGATTCAGTTCAGTGAGCAGACGTAGGCCTACATTACATTTATATATTAATATCTAAAATAAGTGGCACAATGTTATACATCATTATCAAAATTTGACAAAAAATGACATTAATTTTTATTCTTAAAAAGCCAAGTGCTCAAAAAGATCTCCATGGACACACGAAGACAATAAATAAGCGATTCTTTAGGTCTAAGAAACAGCCATTTCGCACTGTTCCTGAATTCTGTAGGAGAGCGTTTGCGCTAAGCGGTTTGACTTTAACTTAAAAAATCAACGTAGCGATGCTTCATCCGAAGCTCATAGGTCATATCTGCAGACATCATCTTGGTAACATGTATCAATCTAAAAAGTAAAACTTCTGAAAGCATAAATATGTCCCCAGTTTGTACTCGGATCTAAAAGCGAACTACATTTCGCAGCTGGCCTCCAAGGATAAAACTAGACTACAAGAGCACTTCAGCTTCTCCCTCTCACTTCATGCATATCTTGGTCACATTGGTATTGGAATGTCGGCCTCATAACTACGTTTTCTATACAGAAGGAAAAGGAAAAATGGCAACATTTTCGCGATTTGGAGAATTATCCATGCCATAACATGTTACATAAATGAATAAAATCAGTATTTTTCATGTTTAACTCTTATGCGCAAAGTAAGAAATACGATGCACGCTTCACAATACCAGTTGCGCAAATTTGTTTTTCTTTGGTGGTCATTTCTTTTCCAGTCTAAGTGATTAATGTTTTCACTGAAACATGTTCTATTTCTCTGAGTGCACTGCTTTCGGATGAGACTGCTTCTGTCAATCACACATTTGGAATAGGTCTGGGGGACTCCCATATATACCACCACCGTATAATATTAGACAGATGTCTTAATGTTACAACTGTAACATTCAAACGGAAAGCAGTGATCATTCTGGATCAAATGGTCTAATTCAGTTAGCAAGCCTGCCCCACAAGCGGTTAAACGTTGGCACAGTTCGAACGAAAAAAGAACTCGCCGTTACTAAAAACATCATGAAAGCCAGAATTTATATTATAGCCATTCAACGTGTAGGATATTACCATTACATATTAACCGCAAATAAACTCACACTAGCCAGCTTTACACTTATTTCATAAACAGAGCATAATAGCCAAAGGGGGCTAACCAAGGTAGAATACGTGTGACCAGTTCCAGTCCAGTTCAATTTTCACCTTGCTGACCTGACTCTCCTTGGTAAAATGGTATAACCACACTACTCAGCCCTCAGCCAGTGACCACACCCCGAGCCCCTCCCAAAGACTTTGTCTGACTGAGGCAACCTCAGCAGAAAGCAAAGCACTCAGAAAAAAAAACAACACACTGATAAATGCTAATAAATGGGACTCACTAATGGCCAACGAAACGCAAATCATCTTTGAATTTGAATCTCTCAATACATGTGTATTGTATTTAATACTTGTGTAACTGATTTAGACATGTTTTTTTGTATTTAATTATGACAAGGATATATCCTCCATATATCGCTTTCCACTCTCTTTAATCACCCATTACCGGCTCATAAAACTGCATGAAATGTTCACTTCCACTGACGAAGAGCACAGCTATGATTTAAACAAACCCTGGGTTGTTATTTTTTGCTGCCTCCTCAGAATTTGCAACACCAGGAAATATGACATGGGTGAAGTTCAGTAATATTCAAAATTCACAACCATCTGAACAAATCTTGGTTAGCTGAATGCAAGTCAATGTGCACAGAGCAATAAACTTTTGTGAAAAAATTTTGTTGTGGAAAAAAATCTGCATGGGAAACATATTCACATGGGAAATGCGCTGCTGTTTGCAGCGTAGAAAAATATGCAGGGGCGGGCAAAAAAATACCATTACACCATCTGGTGTAATATGAGTGCGGACTGACCTGTGTTGACATATCCTTAGTTACACATCCTTAACATACTATAACTTATTAATCTTGGTCAATTTGTAGTACCGAGACACCAACAGCACACACATGCCTATGAAATGTAACTGTAAAGATCTTACCCAGTTTAATTTAAGCCCATCTCAACAACATCAGTGGAAATTACCCATAAGCAAACCTACTGAAACACTTAAAAATGTTAAAATAGAAAACATTTTTAAAAATATGCACTTGAAAAGCATTCAACCAGCCAACATAAAACATGAGGACAACCCCAAGAACCATTTTTCCTCTTTGTGTCAGAGAAAACGTTAAATAAATTTATGCAAGTTTTTTTTTTTTTTGCTGTTTCTTCCCCAGTTTGGTAAATTTAAAGCCTGAACTGAGTGTTGTGCAAAAAAAAAAAAACAACAACTAAATGACTTGCATAGACAAAACGTTAGAATTAGGAGGCCTTTGCCTGTAACAGACTTGACTTAAAGTTCAAGTACAGAACTGTTTCAACCCCATGCAGAGTATAGTTTATTATGGAATTCATCTCTGGTTCATGTCTAAATAGGTTTGTCAAGTTGTCACATGGAAGTAAACATGGAATTGCTACACTTTTTGTGTACAATAAAAATGATGTTGCATTGCTTGATTTATTTGTTTAGCTTCCACCCTTCTGGAACTCACACACCTGACACATGTACACAGTCACTAAGGGTGTGGTCACAAATAAATGCATGAATGCAAAATAGGGTCATTTTGACTAAGGTAATGCTTTTGCACCCCAAGTCAACAAGACCAGGATGATTTGGTCTCATTTTTTGGCTCATCTTATCTCACAGTCCACCTTTTCTTCCATACTGGGTACAAACCATTGAACACTGGACATACAGTATAATGCGTATGCATCTCAAACAAGAGCAACACATATAGCTTTCATTTCATGTTGAATAAGCAACATGAACTCACACTCAAAAAGAAGTAAAAATTTCAAATATGCCAAAAATGCTGTATTTCATTAAACAAAGTTCAATTAACATAAATCAGCATTAAATTTAATCAAACATGAAAAAAAACTGTCAAATATAGCATTTTTCTCTGTCAGCATTGTTGAAGTTTTACATCTTTTTGAGGGTGAGATCCTTTGTGTTACTTATTGAACTTTGTCATGTCTGCACCTTTACACTACAACTGGGCCGTGGTGCAGATTCATTTCAAGTTGCTGTGATTTTTTTTTTTTTTAACATGTTGCCTGGTTATATATCTGGATTTTAGTGAAATCTCACTCGAAGAAGCAGCGTTGTGTTGTGTCCTAACCATCACACCATAGAAATACCCAAAAGTGAAAGGCGCCCTTTCTGATTTGGATTTCAGATTTCAAAACCTGGAGACCCACCTTCTTAGTTTACATATGTTTTAACAAAGGAGTGGAGGGCAGAGGATGCCATTACAGAAGTGGAAAAAGTTTAAAACAAAATATTCAAAAGCAAATTTAACTGATATCAAAATAGCCCTTGAAATTTGCCTGTAAACGTTCTTTTGCTTTAAAAAATGTTTCTGTTTCCAAAGACAGCACATACACCAGACATTAGGACTTGCACATCTCACAAAGAGGGACCATATTCTAGCTGAAGCACACGCAACACTTGGGAGCTGAACTTGCGAGCCAAGGGCTGAGATTAACTCAGACCTCCAACATGAAAAGAGGGAGTCACTAAGCAACATTTATTAGAGCGGAAATGGATTTGGAAGGTGTCCCGGTTAACGCAGAGCTTTGGGAGACAGGTCTGCACAGGCTGAGATTCTGTGTAACTGGAGGGAGTGCAGAACGGGAGTGGGGGGTGGGGGGTTCACACAGCCTGTATGCCGCGGTCATGGCCGTCCAACTGCACCTTCAACTTGTGCAGTTCCTCAATCTCCTGATGGTGGCGCTCCGTCTTGTGGCGGACCAGCGAGCGGTAGAAGTGGATGGTGAAGACCACAAAGATTAACCCCACGGGCACCATGATGATGGTGGAGGCCAGGGCCGCCTGCCACCCGCTATGCCCCGGCGGCGGCGGAGTCGGCGTGCTGCAGTTGGATCGGATCAGAGCGATGGGGGACTTCCCTGAGTCGACAGGCAGGAATTTGATCCAGCAGAGCAACACCACCTCGGCCAGGAAGAGCAAGATGCCCAGGGCGGTGGAGAAGCCCCAGGCCAGCTCGATGTAATGGTGCATTCGCTCGTGGGGCGACTCGCTTACAGAGTTGAGGTTGTGTATGTTGCTGACCGCCTCCACATTGGGCAGGATGCAGGTGCTGATGAGCAGGGCGAAGAGGTGTACCGCCACCAGGACCGTGGTGCAGACGCTGAAGGCAATCAGCAGGACACGGGGGTAGTTGTACTGCATCTCCAGCTGCACTTCCACCATGGCCACCTGACGAGTCATGGACACATGACACGACAGCCAACGGCAGCGTGACAATTCGATACTGTCTGTCTGTGTCACAGCACAAATATTTATGATGTCACAAATTTGTGCATCATGTACAAATTTAAGTGTAATGAATTTACTTGTTTACATTCCAGAAGTGACAGTAGTGTATTCATTGCAAGTAAAGTGATGCTCACAATATCTGTTCATTATAACTTCACTTTTGCAATTTTACTGCATATTGATACAGAGCTGTGTCAAAGTGTCCTGAATCACAATTCATCAAACTGTAAACTAGTGAATTGGTCTAAAGTGGCTGGTATCGTCTCCCATAATCGAAGAATATACTCATTACTGAATCAGTATTAATCTGATGTCACAGCTCAGAAAACCTGTGAATGTCTGTTTTGACCATTAGCTTTCAAACAGCAGTGCGAGATCATAAATTTAGACAACTGCAGCTTACTCAAAAAAAAAAAAAAAGAAAAAAAAAAGCCAAAAAGCCAGAGTACCACAAAGTTTCAGTTATCAAGGTCACTTCCCCCTCCTCTTAAGGGTTGGGCAGGTACTGCAGAACTCACCATGGCGAAGCCGGAGAGCAGCGCAGAAGTGCGGCTGGAAGCTTTGAGCTTGGCGCGGCTCAGGTAGAGCTTCCTCCAGGACAGGGCCTGCACCGAGTGGTGGTTGGAGGTGACCAGCTCCAGGTAGCTCCGGCGCACCCAGTCCCTGTAATCCATTCCCCCACCATCCTGCACCCTCTCTGTGCACCCCGGGGCCGGCGAGCCCATTGGCACGTTCAGCTCACTGCTCATGGCAACTGTGAGGACGGAAAGAGGATTGGAGGGCCGGGAAAAGCCCTCTCACTTTTAATCCCTCAAGCCGAAATAACTCCCGTTTTGTTGAGTGAAAGCAGCACAGTGCTGCGATCAGGAAGCTAAAGCTAAATATTTGATTGCCATATTTAGCTATCAGTGACATGCCTGAGGCGAACTCAGAACAAACAAGTTTTTACTGAGACGTAAACACACTTCCTATGAAGCTCCACCAGCTCAGCGCAAATTGATTTAACAAGAGCAGAAGAATGTGGACAGGAAACCTATACCACAGGGTCTACAGACACCCAAACACATGGCTAAATGGAGGTTAATTACAATATAGGCTTCACAAAGTGTTCTACAAAGTGACCCTCAATGAGATCATCATCATCTGGAGACTTACTTGGTTGGGCTTCCCCTTTTTTGTTAGATGGTTTCATCACACATCTATGAGAAAAAAACAAATAATGGTATGCACACTATAAAAAGGCAAGATCTCCAAAACCATAAGAAAAAAAACAGTGTACAGTTGCAGTGTTCCTTCCCCTTTCTGCAGATGTTGTGTCTCTGTACCACTCTTTATTTCTCCTTAGCTGCACAGTAGAACCCTGTTTGCACAATTTCCAGGTGTTCATTCTTGCAAGCAACAACAATAAGCATATTAACAAAAGCATGGATCAAGCAGGTAAAAGTATGTACGTCTATTATCCACACTATAAATTTAAATATACCCTATAATCTCTCTAGCTGGCCAAGCGGTAGCACTGTCTACATCATGGCCAGTTGTGTAGCTGATCAACATTTATGAATATAACATTCTTCATAAAGAGAAGATAGCGTGTCGAAAACAAATTAGACATGATTAATTTATTAACAAGAAATCATACATTTCTTACTGTAAGTTATGTTTTGGCAAAGCTTGATCCAGGGCCACGTGAAAATGCGCTCGTATAATCACAACTGAACCGTGTGACTTCACTAATAACAGCAAAAACAAAAAGGAAAAAAATAATTAAAAGTAGAAAAAAAACTGCTAGCAAACTAGTGAAGGCGCTGACTGTCATCCAACTAGCGACCTAGTGCTAATATAACTAGCTACCTTAGTACTTTCCGACAAGTCAAAGAAGTTAATTCAATTAAATGCTCAGTTCGAGGTGCATGCAATTGGCTCCTGACCGCTCGCTAGTCAGCTAATTTTAGATTAATAGCCAGCCAGCTAGCTAGCTACCCAGCGTTATCTAGATAGACTAACCACATAGTCTAGCTAGTTAATGTTAGCTACATCGCAACAGCAATTCATTTTTAAACGTTCAAAATCTTTCAAATCCGCATCAGTTACCTAACGTTAGCTACTTTGACGGACTTTTAAAACGGGTAACCTGTCTAGCTAGCGAGCTAAATTCTTAATGTTTTCTGCGCCACGTCAGTAACATATCAGCTAGCTAGCTATCTGGCTTTGACAACAATTGAAATAAAGCAACCTTATTCGAGAGCTTGCAGCTGGCTGGCTAGCTAGCTAAATTCTCTCAAAAGTGAATAGATCATATATGTTGTAGACTGTAATTCAAGGCGAAATCCATCCCCAACAAAGTGGCTCCCTAACACTGAAGAAATCGGAGCCAACTTCCTTTGTGCGCTCATCAACCACATCTTCACTGAATTTCACTGGGGGTACCCATTCCCAGCTAGCTACGAAGAAAGATGTAACATGGTGGATTTTCGCTGCATATAGCCTTCTCCATTTCCTTTACCTTACGGCCAGAAATTCCTTGGGAGAGTTTCATCTACAACACCCGGTGAACCACACCTGCTCGAAATATCCAGATGCAGAGATGCTGTTGCCACCTACGTCGACTGCAATATTTGTGTTCCTTTATCCCTCCCCTTTTTGCGTGCATTCTGGTCACGTGGGGAGGGTGTAGCCAACGCCGCAGCGGAAAAAAGTGGCATTCATGTCACGTGCTGACAAAGGCAGACATCCTTGATGCGACCAGCTGTGTGGTAACCAGCTCCTTCGCCTGCTTTGTGAGAATTTTAGAACAAATCTGGTCGTTCTCTGGTCGACTTTTTTTTTATATAAACTACAGTACGTGTAGCAAATTCCCACCTGAAGTCATGCTGTAATTAAACTGACTACTTTGAAATACTAGATTATCTGACGTGTTGTTAAAGTGGTTGGGTATAACGCTCTCAAAGGGATGCATCTTATAAATGGTGCCTCTATATTCAAACATATTTAAATCCTCATATTTGTGGTGATGGTCGTGGTGGGTGGGGTCCACACATACACACACACACACACACACTGTGGCTGCATCACAAGAGGACAGAACATACGGGGTGAGCTTAAAGATGAGCAACAAAAATAGCAAGCATACCTCCTAGCTACAAATGTATGTACAAACTGCTCTTTTAACGGTTGCTATGACATGGGCACATTTCTGTCAAGGGCTCTTGCAAACATCAGTCGTAATTCCAAGCGTCATGTGTCTGTGCTGGAGACTGATAGAAACAAGGAGAAAATCACCCTGCTCACATAATTCCTAACAGCAGTGGATTCAGATCAATGAGCTCATTACAGTGTACTCCTTCAATAATGCACAGCTTTTGCCTAATTGAAAATAAAAGGGAGTTTGTGAATCTCAGCTTTAAACATTTACAAAATATAGACAGAAACATTAACTTGTTAATGTTTTCTTACAACAAATGACTGGTTGTACTGGTTATAAATATTCTGATTTTTCTGATTTTCAATTTGTAAAAATTACAAAGTGAAACACTTTTGCTTTCATCCAGAATTTAATTAATGCCCAAGAAACTATAAACATTTGACATCTATGGAAAACAAAAGTCAACAAATCAGACAAATGATGTCAACCTTTTCATAGAAATCTCACTCCATAATTTGGCCATACGCTAAAGAGGAAAAAGGGTTAATTTAACTGTGGTATGTTAGTTTTTCATTATGACAATAAAAAGCATATTTGCACAAACTTAAATTACCTGACCATTCAGTTAACAGGTGCCATTCTCATACTTTCAAATAAAAAAAAGCACCTTTTAAGGCGATTCCATATCCCCTTTATTAATTTATTTCACTTTTTTTCCAGCTAGACTGTAGGTATAAATACTTGCCAGCAGGGGGCAAGCTTAGTTAACAAGTCTGTTTTTGAAATGGTGACAGACCTGTGGCCCACTGAATAGAAAATCAAACTAACTCTGATACTCCTGGCTTGTTATAAAATCTTTACTAGTACTAACTTATAAATCTGTGAGAAAATCTGCTCAAGGACATTCACATGATCTCACCGCCAGTGTTCATAAAGCACAGCCTTACTGCTGCCCCTTACAACAAGCTAGTTGAGCACCCACAATATCCACAATTGCATGCCCAATACCACAACACTTATCCCAGCATAAAACTTGCATTTATCTCATGAACTGATCATGCACTTCAAATACCTATCACAACAGGTGAAGTTCATGGTGAATTTCCATCTATTACAGAGTGACTATATGGGGATCTTCAGTTTGACTGAACTTGGTGACCCATCATCGGAATGTGTTCTGTACAATACCTACTTTCACAAAGTTTGCTTATCACTGAGGAAATCAACAATCTATCTGAACACGTGGGTTTACTTAAACAGTCTGTCAGGCGAAATTCTTTAACACAACATATATGTATATACAACACTTTGAATTGTGGATTGAACTGCATTATGACATCCCAAAAGGGTAACGTTCAGCTTTTGTCATTGTTTCGCAGCATATGGAATTATAACTGGTGTAAATATTGTATATCAGCTTATTAAAACATATGCATGTTGCCATTAAAATATTTCAGTAATATCATGACTTGCCTTAGTTCCCTTACTGAACATTGGATAATAGAAGTGGAACACTGACAGCTGACAGGTTGACAAGGAACGACTGAAGCACCCCTTGCTGAAAAGCAGTAGACAAATACTTGTTTGAAAAATGGAAAAACTGCTGTGGCAACAATTCCAATCAGATGTCGTGTACCCTCTTCTGTGGTCTGTCAGTTTATGGATGTTACCAATACACATCAGAGGGCAGGGAGGATGAGACCAAAGCCAAGCTCGTTGACAGAACCTCCCTCAGGCACCCTCACGACACAGGTAATACAACAGCAAGACGTTTACTGCCAGTTCCTCCACAACATCTCGAGGGAACGTATGAGGAGTCTTTCGGGCAGACGCTGGAGCGTGACGGCTGGTGAGTCAGATGGAGGCTCGCGTGTGCTCCTTTCAGCTTTGCGGTCTCTGAGAATCACCTGAATATTCAAAAGGCATGGTAGTGTAAGAGGTACAAGCGGACAGATCAAACCCAACTCCTTTAAGGCCGAAGAGTTTTTTTTTTTTTTTTTTGTTTTCCCTGCAACAGCAATGCTAAGCAGTACACCATCACTCTCCTGGTGATCTGAACGTTCGCTGCTGAACACTGCCCCTTTCGCACAGCAGCACAGAGACAGAATAGACACAGAAACGGAAAAGCAAAAGCCACGCCCGCAGCTGTCCCTCAGTCGAGCAGGAGTGGGGAGCTGCAGCTGGCTCTTATGTAATGTCCTTGTGCACGGCAGGAGACAATGACTTATGAGGCTGGGGCCGCCAGGATTCCACAGTTGCCGCTGGAGACAGAAAAAAAAAGTGCCCTTCCCTTGCTAAGGTGTCCCCAGGCGCTACAGCAGGGGGGAGTCTTCCCCGAGTAAAGGTCCACTGGGCCAGGCCACTCCAGCAGCGTCTCCCAGGCAGGGTGGAGTGTGGGGCGGGCCTCAGACACGGAAGCTCTCTCCCTTGCCGTCGATGTGTCGCAGACGCAGGTAGACGTCCGTGCCGATGCCCTGCATGGACTGGATGGACAGGGAGCCCCCGAGGTACTCCGCGTACGCCCTGGAGGTGGGCAGGCCGAACCCGAATCTGGGAGGGGACAGAGGGGAAAACAAGGGAGGTGAGTGGCAATCCCAATGCCCAATCAGACCTTCATTTGGGACTGAATCAGCTTTGCGTTCACTGTCTGTGCAGCGCCACAGTGGGGCAGCCATGTGGACTGCTTATGCAGAGTGCAGACAGCAGGGGGCGCTGGCGCTCTTACCCGTGCATGGGGCCGGACTGCGGGCCACTGTTGGTGATAGTGTTGAAGAGGTTGCTCATGCGGGGGTCCTGGGCGCTCTCTTCTGCTGTGCTGAAGTGGTAGTCCATCACCTTCTCCAGGATGTGGTGCGGAATTCCACCGCCCCGGTCAGAGATCCTGGAATGTTCCATTGATAAATGGTTATAAACAGAAAATCCCCCGATTCTCTAAGCCAGAGAGAAAGATAACCCAATAACCCACTGATAACCCAACTCTAAGATCAGTTACATACAAGCAGCCCAGTTATGTACAATCAAAGCCATTGACAACAGTTTTGGTGGGATAACATTCAATTCTCAGAGCCATTGAAAAATGATGAGCACATGGCAAAACTCTCAACTACTGGTACAACTGTGGGAGAAATGCAACAAACAGCTCCTTCAATAAGCAAGCTCCTGAAAGACATGCATGCAAGTTCCTTAAACACATCTACTCCACACTTTAAATGCAGGGCTGTCACAAATGACCTCTCAACCACAGTAATTAAATGTTATTAAAAATGATTATTGGAATAAACTACGTAACAGTGAATTTTGTAATATTAGACTGAAAATGCAATAGTGAATGTGACTGAATATAGGCACAGGATCTCGTGGAAATGAAAGGGAAAGGACAGCACCTGTAAAATGGGCCTGCAGATTTACCATTGGCTGAAAACAGTTTTCCTGTGGTATATGAGAGTGAATTAGCCACAATATATATCAAGCCATCATCGGAATTTTATTAGGCTCCCAGACCTCTCTTGACTGAGGAATTTTATTATCTGGTAGTTTATCAGTTATCCACACCACATTAAAAGAAAAATTCATACTAAAATTCATAAGAACTTGAAATCGAGACATTATGGTCAGAAACAGGCATGAATTATGCATGATTTAACTAAAACAACAACTTAAATATTTATCATTGTATCAACCTGAAGTAAGGAGAGTCAAATATTTAGAACTGATTTTGACCGCTTTCCTTTCCTTTGGCCTAGCATTCTCCTCAAGCATACACATAGGCCCATATTTAACTGTGTTCTAAACCATGCATGGATTTAGGTGGACCAGCTGTGCTGAACTCAGATGACTGGGGCAATAGGGTACATAAGGTATGATTCTATAGGACTGGTGTGTCCCCATAGACAAAGAAGATTAAGAAGTCTAATGAGATTGCACATGAAACACGGGAGGGGGGGGGGGGTCCCAACTGAACAATGCAGCTGCTGTTCATTCACTACAAGGCAAATTAAAAAAAAAAAAAAAACGGTTTCCACACGACCTCTATTAAGGTCACTTACGAAACATCCAAGCAATGTCAACACATATGGCAAATAAATAGGCACAAAAGCCCTTAATATGCTGACCTGTTCAGCGCAAGCCAAACACTTTGGTGTCGGTAAATTTACTCAGTGTAAACACCCTCTGCCCGTCCCCGGCGCGGGCGCATTAGTGCAGCCTGCTGACTGCGCTTTCTGTGGGGGTCCTGCTCTGCCGTTCCCATAGCAACCACACGTTGCCCGATCTGGCCCAATCCCCTGCTCTTCCCACGGGTTACCATTTCCAAGAGTCCTTTGACTGAACAGTATTTCCAGGATACCGAAGTGTCGTATTCCCACTTCTGGATTGTTATTTGTATAAACACCGTTATACACCTGTATGCAAGTGTACACAATGTGTTCATCATGTGTCCATGAATGTAACTAACTACAAACAGAAATATCTTTGATTACAATATTTGAGTGGTGCTGATAAAATCCAAAGGAGGATGCCAGAATGTACTCAGCTCCCCAAACCTGCAGTGAGGTGAGAGCTGGAACTTGGCTTGTGTGTTTGTCTACTAACAAGTGACTTGCGTAAACACACACTCACCTAATGACAAAGTCTGTCTCGTTGTTGGCGATGGTGACCACCACATCAGGAACGTTGTAGGGTGTGTCCAGGTGGCTCTCCATGGTGGCCCTAGGGACAGAGGCAGTGGGTGAGGAGGAGGAGTAGGATGAAGAGGCCTTTCTCCTTTCTCTCAAGTCTCGAAGCAGGGCTGAGTATGTTTTAAAGGAGATTGTCTGCTTCATAACAGCACATGCCCCCTCAAAACACACACACACACACACACACACACACACACACACACAGACACACACAGACACACACAGACACACACAGACACACACAGACACACACAGACACAGGCTCCCAAGGCATTAAAAGGTGTAAGTGTATGGTGCCCTAGCCTGTTCCCTCTCTCGGGTTTGGCAACACATGTTGTGTTGGCGTCCAGTAGTTACGGTATGCAGACCCTCTGGTGCCCCACAGGCCGACAGAAAACCCAAAGAGAAAAGCTCCAGCATCATTAACAGCACTCCCATTCAACTCCAAGACCATTGATATGGTGCCATGGACAGTAATCAGTGGACAGGCAGGGGGGGGAATGAGAAAAGCAGAGGAGGGCAGGAGAGAGGGGCACTGTGGCAGGCAGAGGGGGGTAGGAGAGAGGGGCACTGAGGCAGGCAGAGAGGGGCACTGAGGCAGGCAGAGGGGGGCAGGAGAGAGGGGCACTAAGGCAGGCAGAGGGGGGCAGGAGAGAGGGGCACTGAGGCAGGCAGAGGGGGGCAGGAGAGAGGGGCACTGAGGCAGGCAGAGGGGGGCAGGAGAGAGGGGCACTGAGGCAGGCAGAGGGGGGCAGGGGGGGCACTGAGGCAGGCAGAGGAGGGTAGGAGAGAGGGGCACTGAGGCAGGCAGAGAGGGGCACTGAGGCAGGCAGAGGGGGGCAGGAGAGAGGGGCACTAAGGCAGGCAGAGGGGGGCAGGAGAGAGGGGCACTGAGGCAGGCAGAGGGGGGCAGGAGAGAGGGGCACTGAGGCAGGCAGAGGAGGGTAGGAGAGAGGGGCACTGAGGCAAATGAGACTGGCCTCAGAGGACCTTGTGACTGCACTGTCTCAGATGCCCTCTGAATTTCCAGAAGGAACACGCTTGAGTGCGGGCCAGCACCTCCTGCCAAGAACACAGAGTTCCCTGACACACTGAACAAAGATGCGGCCCAAGTACTCCATGCCAGGCCAGCCCAGGAAGGGAGCGGCCTGTCTGCCAGGGGGTTTCTCTCCAAAGGTGTGCTCTCTCTCTCTCTATCTCTCTATCTCTATCTGAAAGGTACTGAACCCCCCTGGGACAGGAAGCCACAGGAGGAGACAGTGAGGTGCACTGGCTTCAGATCTTCTGATCGCAGGGCCATGCCATTGCTATAAACGATAAAATGCCGTTTCATGCTAAATTTAAAAAAGCAACTGGAATGCATGAGTCAGTCACAGGATCATACAGAATAATGAGACTGCACAGTTGTCCCAGTCCTGGATTTCTCATGGAAAAGTACAACATTTGGCCTATGCTGCATTGTTGCTACATGGATTTCTTTCTAAAGTACTGTAGCTGTATCCGCTCTTCCTTGGGGTGTGCTTATTTTAGTCTTTGAGAGCTTCTGTGCTCAAGTATATTTTACTTAATCAATACACCCTGGTACTATATCTTTACCCTAGTGTGTTAAGTAAGTTTGGCAGCAAAAGAAAACATATGCCTTCAATTTTCAATCTATGCAATATCTGCAAAAGTAGAAATGATGTGCTGGACAGCAGTGCAGCTTTACTTTACCAACAGTTACACTTTTGCAAGTGTGTTCTTTATGTGCTGAAGAAATTGAGAGAGTATTATTTTGCTTGAAGGTGAGAGTGATGTCCGGTCATGGTGAGCTGGCACAATGCAAAATGCACTGTCAGCAAACTGAATTTTCAGAATTACCTTGGAATCAAAACTGTACAGTTGTGTGTGTAGAGTGTGGCTCCCAGTTCCTTCAGATCTTTATGAAGAAAACGCCAGTATTTCAACTACTGTATTCCAAATTAGAAACATGAATTTAAAGTGGTAAACAATTACATTACTGTTGTTTTTACTAAATAATGTTAATAATTGGAAGCCAGTTAGTGAAATCATACAGTCATACTTGATAATGACAAGGAACTGAGACCCATAGTGCCAAAACTACCAGTGTTTTAAACACATTTGACAGAATACATATTTTAAAGAAAAACAATCAGATGTAAAACAATGCATCACTATACTGTTTTCAACAAACAATTAAGCATAATGCATCACAACTACCTAGGGACAGTGCACGACGAACACCATATCAGCAATTGTGTCAATAGGTATAGCGCCAGATTTAGCAACAATATACATTAACATATAGCATTATCATATATGTTTGTACTTTTATTACACAGCAACCACGTGCTTTGAACAATTAGTGCATGCATCGGTGTTCACCTGAACGCCTTATGCGTGGTGTTGCAATTCATAAAACAGATTTCACTAACTAGGTCTCAGGAGCACAGTTCATGCCAGCATTTTAGATCTCAAAGAAAATCAAAGGTCACATAAACCAAGTGGGGGATTTCAGTGGTTACAACTGATCATTCATGCAAAATCCTTGACCTGCACCACTCCAAAACACAGGAATTTCTATGCAGACTGAGAAAGCAGATACAGTGAATGTGGATGGACTCACTTCTGCTGATAGCAAGGCGAATTCTACAGTTCACAAACAACTGATGGACAACTATGGTTCTGTGCATTGTAAATTGTAAGAACAAATAACCAAAAAGTGGGATGTTATTTCACAAAATAAATGGACAGAATTGGTTAGACTTGATTTAAAAACTGCTGCTGCAAAAAAGCCTCCATCTTAAAACCATGGCAGTAGTTTTAGTAAGCAGTGATTACCACTTCTGTTTGCTTCCTGCCTTTCAGAGCGGCATGAGGGTGTTAAACACACACGATCTAAGAAAAGTCACAAATGGGCAACTCTGTATCTTCCACAGTGGCCGAGTAAAAGTAAATGCTGTTCGACAGCCTTGGACTGCTAGCGCTCAATTATAATTTTGTGAGCAGCCATATTATACCCGCTGTCTGGCAGTGCCGTCTTGCCAGAAAAAAGATAATCCTCCCTGTTTTGGGAGGCACTAAAAAAATAGTGCACTCTAAATTGTACCAGTACATGCATGGCACCCTTATTTTCCAAAACATAAAATTGTCTGTTGATGCATTTTTGTGCAATTAAGAGTTTTCACTGTGCACATCACTATGCAAATATACCCAACATTTGGTCACATACCAGGCCCCATCTTATTCTCTCCTGTGATGGCTTACATAAAAATCATGTTCTTGAAATTTCTATTTGTGGTGGAGCTCATGTATTTGTGTATATTCAGTACCAGTCAAAAGTTTGGACACACCTGGTTAAGATAATGGGAAACATGCATTCAAAGACATTTTTAATCTTAAAGACTTATGCTTTTTTCTTAGACAAATATAAATCATGAAGTTGATGCCTATGCATATATTTCTTTCCAAAAAATTTAATTAAAAAATATCTTTTGGCTATTTTGAAGAATCTGAAATATAAGATAGTTTTGACTTCTTTATAACACTTTTTTGGTCACTGCATAATTTCCATTTGTGTTGTTTCATAGTTTTGATGTCTGTGCTATTATTCCAATATGTGGAAAAGTAAGAAAAAAAAGAAAGTGTGTCCAAACTTTTGACTGGTACTGTATAGGGTCTTAAAATTATTGATCCACCAGAGGTACACTATGTGAATCCCTAACAGTGAGTTTCATAGATTAAATTACATATATCTGGATGAATAAAATGTCAAACCATACATGCGCACACACCAAAAACAAATAATAGATATAGAGCCAGCATATACCTTGTGTGCAGATTTCTAACAGTGAAAAAGACTCACTGCTTCTGAAATGATACTGGCCACACAACAGCGTGGATGGGCCTTGCCAGGTAAAGTCGTGGCAAGGTGACCAAAATGGTCAAAAGTGTTCAATCCATTGCATTCACCCACTGGCGTTAAAGAATGAAAAACTGTAGACTAGGTTTATAGTTCCTAGACACAGCAGCAAACAGCCACACCAAGGTTCACACTTGGCTGGGCACCTCAGAAATCTAAATAGGAAACCAGCCTCTGACCTAATTTTAGCCCTGCCAAGAATGTGCCAATGACAAAGACGGGAGGAGGAGAGACAAATACAATGAGAAGAGAAGAACAAATTGCTGAATAGCAACCGAATTTAACAGAAACCCTGACCTCCCTGACCTACAATGTTTCTTTCAGGAGCAGGTGTATCGGTCTTGAACAGTTTTTTCTCACCTTTAATCTCACTTTTTGAAGGAACTGAGGGGAACAGAATCCTTCTGCCTCGTCCCCACATCACCTTTGAATTTCACACTTTGCGTGCATTACGGCTGTACATAGTTTAAGTGCTTAGCGGATCACCTTATCGAGGGTGGCCTACATATGGCCATACACATTCAACGCATTACCCATTTATGCAACTGGATATTTTACTGAAGCAATTCAGGCTTGGCACCCTGCCCAATGACAGCACTCCACCTGGAAGGCAATCCTCCCAGTCACACGCCCTGCTCATGAACCACGACACCAATGTGACTGATTCCCTCCCCCTTTACTGGTATAAATGCTACACCCTTTTTGTCCCCTGCAGTAAGACCTGCCTCCGTGTGAATCCCCACGTCAGCCTGCCAACAGGGGTAGAGGGCTCTCTGACAGCGTGCCCTGAATGCTGCCCTGGCCCCAGCGCACCATGAGTCCATTAAGATATAATAATAAAGGACACGCTGCTGACTGCGTTCTGGTGGTCTGGTGACACGGTCAGCAGCGCCAACGGATGTCAGAGTGCCCTCCGGAGGTTTGGACAGCAGGCTGAATGCCCCTAATGCCAGGGCCATGCTCCAGCAAGGCTGAGAACACATGGGTTTTTTTCTGTTCCGGATCTGTGTGAAAGGTGCTTGTGCTGGGCTGTGCCTGGCCCTCTCCGGGGGAAGGGGGGGTGCGAGGCATGCAGGTACCTCATGGCGTTCTTCAGCAGCTCTGGCAGGATGTAGTCCAGCGGCAGGGGGATGAAGGGGAAGCGGGCCGCCACGTGGCCGTTGATCCGCACGCGGGGGGAGTTGCCGTACTGGTGCTCGCACAGGCGCCTGCGGCGGGGGGGGAAGAGAGGGTCGTGAGGGGCGCACTGGCGAGCACGCTCAACCCCAACACATAACACAGCGCGCACTCACTGAGGATGTTTAAGGTGAGAGCATTAGCATATACATCGGACCCCTCGCAGCGAGAGGAGGGGTGGTTCTTGGCAGCCTTGGCTCGTCTGCAGTTGAGCCAGCGGCATTCTCAGCGTTGGCGAGGACAAACATCAGCAGTTGGCTCTGGGTTCTGGGCCTACGTGCAGAGAGGGGCAAGGCCTGCTGACTCAGGAGCCGACTCTGTGACTCTGAAGATTAGACTCATTGTTCGGGCGCAGACGGGAACGTGATGGGGCAGGCCACCGAGAGCGGGAGAGGGAGGGAGGGAGAGAGGGGGGCGGGGCAGAGGCAGCCCGGCAGCTGCACATACCGCGAGAGTCTTAGCTAGGACAGCAAGCTGATGAACTCCGGGCCTCAGACATCACTGTTAGAGTGCTATATTTGTGTGGAACACCTCGCCAGCGGGGACAATAATGACACCAGGGCACCTCTGCTTCTCATTCCACATGCACGCATTCTTTCCACAGCGGTCTTTTCCAAATCAATCGGACCAATATAAGACACATCTAGGGTCTTTGTGTTTCCCTCCATAGAAGCCATTCACTATAAGAAGCTATCAACAGGAATTCAACTGGATGTACATGTTAGTAAGAACAGCTAGTAAGAATTTGTAAAACCACCCCTCCTTCCTGTCCTAATGCTTGTGGATGCAAGTTCCTGCCCGCAAATGACAAATTCCAACCCTGATGGACATGCTGATTTTCATCAAAAAAAGAAAAAAACATTCTTAATCACAACAGGTCATTTAAATCAAAAGAGAACAACAATAAATGGAAACCACATCTTAAGAGCAGGAAAGCTTGTACAATCGAGTTAAACTGAATATAACTATACATCAGAATAAAATAAACTGCTTGATACGCTGCATGTCAATGCCTGCTGCTCTCCCATATAGAACAATCCTTGATGTGCTTGTCCAGAGAGATAAAGAGGACACTCGAGTTTCCTCTAGCAACTACCAACTGCCTATTGAGGGGGGCGAAGCAGAACTATGCAACGCAGCGATGTGACTGGATGGTTATGTTGCTATGAAAACTGGCTGGCCAACCAGCTCTCGCAGACAAAAAAAAAAAAAAGTGTTTTTCCATTTTCGCTCAAGAACACTTCCTGTTCTTGTGCATGAACTGTTCCTTCTGAGGGCTGTGGTGTGCTAACCATAGTTTCCATGTATCTGTGCTGAGGGGAAGAGGAAGAGAGCCGACAGGCATTTTAGCCCAACCTCACATCTCTTAAGTCAGCACAAAATGGATCCCCCAAAGCACTGACATTTTGCCCAGAAACAAACGTCACAGACTGGGTGACTGTTAGCAAACAAATAAAGCAACTGATTCCCACTCTTTTTATCAGCGACTTCCTAAGGGTTTGCAAATCATCTGAGGCCTGAGAAAAGAGGTAAGAGCAGATATGCAAAGGCCAGAAGTTCCCTGGTGTCTGTCAGACATGCCCAGATCAGATGGAGTCAGTATTTTAGCCATGGGGTAAATGTAAAGTAAAATCAAATGACTCACAAGCATTTACTGAAAGTACTGACTGACCTTCTCTTCAAATCTTTGTTTTTTTTAAGGGAATATTTGATGTATCTTACTAGGTGAGAAGTAGGTGATATGAAAAGGCAGGCATTTAAAGCAAAGCCTGCGTTGCGGCTCTAACGTGTCCCGGGTGCGCGGGTCTCACGGGAGGGGGCCCACGCAGGTGGGGGGGCGAGAGCGAGCTGGACAGAGGTCATTTAGAGCACCCCTCAGGAAGGACTCACCGTGCGAAATCCACCCACTTCTCGATGATCTTTTTCGGAGAAAGACGCCTGCAGATGATTCCCACGAAGTCGGGCTGAAACGGGAGAGAAACATCTGAGCAGAGGGCCCGGGGGGGGTGGGGGGTTGGGCACCGGGGAAGCCGCTGCCACAACCACTCACCTCTGCGTTAACCTCGCATAACTCCCCGCCAGTGTGTTCCTTACACAGCTTTCATCCCCGCAAAGCAGCTGTCAGAAATGACCAACGATCGCGGGGTTACATAACCACAGGAGAGCACAGCAGCAGTTCTGGATTTGTACTGGAGTGTCTGTTACAAGGACATTCAAACTGCGTGACCTCAGACACTGGAAAATCAATAAATTATTAGAGGTGAGGAATTGTCCCTGCCTGGATGTTGGGCGCTGGGTGCGGGAACAGGTTGTGGAAATCCCACCAATTGTCTTTAGCATTCAAACCGTTAAAACACATTTTGCTGTCCCTCTAACAATGAGAAAACAGAATTACGTAAGAGAATTGCTTCATGCCTTATGCGCAATGTGAATACGGTTCTGATTGTAAATGTGCCGTCACATGACAAACACGTCTGCCCCAGAGCATACTGGGGGAAAAAAAACAGGGTATCAAATGACAGGGAGTAGGCAAGGCTTCAAAAAGAGACTGTCAGACAGTAAACGCTATATGTGAAACTCATTACACTTGATTTATTAAAATAATATGACTATAGACCCAACGACTGAAGTCTCAGCTCAGCCAAAGTGAAGCCAAAGTAACACACTGATTTGGGGGATTCCTACACTGTCAAAAGTAAAGGGTGTCTGCTCAGTAAATTTTCCTTTATACAGTCATCCACAGGAAAAGCAAAACCAGTACTGGGATTATAATTAGACCTTCCTGTGAACGAGTCAGGAGAATATTCCACTGCTCACCAAGGCTTGTCTGGCACCAGCCCATTCTGTGGAGAAAAGGCTATTTTAACGGACGCTTAATGCTTACATCATTATCGTCAAGTGCTGCTGAATGCAGCTGTGCGCCCGAGGTGCACATGCGCCATGGGAGCTGAGTGAAGACAGAGGCCGGGCCGGGGAGCTGACTGCGGGCCAGACTGTACGCATATGGGCCCGATTCAGACAGGGTGCCTTTGTTCCACTCAGCGGCGATTGTGCTCACATCAGTACAGGATCCCAAACGAATGGCCCGTGCAGTGCTGACTCTGCAATTTTACCTGCATCGAGTGAGCCAGAATTTTCATATATCGCTGCACCGCAGAATCCACGAACCTCTGAGAGAAACGCCCAACTCGCTAAATATAACTTATTGCAAGGGAATACTACAAATTCTATTAAGGTAACTTTTAATAAAGGCAATGTGAGCATAACTTCAGCTGGTCACATTTAACATGTTCAGAACATGACAAAAAAGTTTCAGAAAAGGTAAAAAAAAAAAAAAAAAATGCAATCCATCATACCGGAAAGGGAAGGAAAATCTATAACTACACTTAACATCTATGCCAGGTGCTAAAGGAAACAAGCACAGCGATGGGAGACTTACGTTCTCCTCGTGCAGGGATAGGTGGTGCGTGGCCAGCATGCGGATGCCTAGACGAGATGTCAGGGTGGTGTCCAGGAAGTTGCGCACCAGGGTCTCATCCTGAAATAGCACAAGCACACCAGCCGTGACCTCCCACAGCTCAGAGCACTCCGCACCACAGAGAGGAGACGAGACACTAACTGCAATCACGGACTGCTCAGACACACTCGTAACACCCACAAACTGTAGCCCACTTCAAGGTCTTCCAGAAACAGCTCTGATATCAAAATGTAGCATTATAGTAGCAGCACTATAGTATTACTTACTGTTCCATTTCTGTGAGATTTACGCCAGCACGTACTTCCTTGGTGGCAATATTTCACACAATTGTGTTAGATTTCAAGCATGGTACTAGTAATTCAGTATCTATATGGCTACTTGCCTCACCCTTTTGACAGCTCTTTGTTAAGTGGCTCTGGATAACAGCATCTACCAAATCAATAAATGTATAATGCAGTCAATACAGTAAGACTTCTCTAAGAGTCTCTGTGCACCACTATAACAGAGCGTAAGGATTCCAGATGGGTTCAAGCGTAAGGTTCAACCACTGACTCAGGGGGATCCTTCCAACCCAGGAGTGTTACCTGGATGTGTTTGCGGCACTCCCGGAAGCCCTCCGCCAGCATGGTGACCACGTCCTTGTGATCATCCAGAAGCTGCTGCACCAGCTTGCTGTACTGCGCCTCTGTCTCCTGATCCTTGATCTGCCACAGAGTGAGACCACCCCCACCGCAATAGTGAGAACTCAGATGACAGCGACACTCATCCTCTGAAGAAGTGGCAAGGAGAGGGTTAAAAATGGCTCTCTGTATCAAAAACATACTCTGAGTTTTGTAAGCAGCTAAATACTGTGGAAAGAGGATATTTATTAGTGCAATCATGTCTCACTACCTAGCTGTCCACTTCCAGGAATGAGTGAGTTGCAAATTATTATGCTGCATTACGAAATGGGATACCAGTATCCAAGATGAATCAACATGTTGTTAAACATGGTGTCAAAAAGATCCAGAGGGTGTCTAATGTTTAACAGGATAAGCGTGTGGGTGATGTGCTCCCACCACTCGCGAGCAGGAAGCTATACTGTCACCCGCTGTCAGAATGACACCTTTCCTGGTTGGAAATTGACTACCAATACACAGAAAAGAGTCATCCTTCCCCACACCAGCTGTTACCCATAATCACATTAGGCACAAAAACATAGTGGTTGGCCCTGTCTGCACAGCTTTTCCTTGGAGTGAGTAAGATTTAGGACATGACTAGTCAGCCCGAGAGTGCAGAGGGGGTGATTGACTAATTCCGCCCCTTCTCCTCTTACACAAACACTAGACCTGCGCTAAATATGGAAGCCGTTGAACCTGGCCAGTGAACTTGGCTGTTCTGTTTTCCTGGGTGTGTGTCCCCTCGCTTCCTGTCCCCCCCACTCACCGGTGGGAAGTCGCTCAGCATGTGGTAGGCCCGGATGTAGAGCTCATGCTGCAGGACAGAGAGAAGAAGGAGTACCAATTACAATGCCGCCCACACTGTTTCTTCCCAGAATTCTTCCCAGACAAACAGTAATCCCAGCACCCACAGTCCCCCTGCCTGGCCTCCCACAAACTGCCCTGCCCCTTGTCAGCTGCCCCCCACAACCCCCCCACCCCATCACCCCAAGACATACTCCCACAGACACAAATACTAGCACAAGCACAATCACTCATGCACGTACAAACCCATAGACACAAAAACATAAACCATCACATACACACATGCACACATCATCTGTCCATAATGTGCCTCACAAGCTTTTTGGGTTCAAGGAGCCAAAAAAAAAAACAAGAAGGTAGAAACATAACTGTATTACAAATCTGTCCAAATTCCTGTTCAGGATATTGGGTTTCAAAGCATTTAAAACACAATACCCCAGCAAACAATTTTAATGCGTCTGACTTGTAACTAACTGTAAGAGGTTTTATATGAGCTTGCTTCAAGATTTTTTAACAAATATGCCCTTGAGTTTCTACATCTAATTTCTACAGGTGATACTAAAATCATTCAAATACACACAATATATTGTGTCAGGGTACAGGCCTTCAATTGCATGTTTACTCATTTTCAGGGAACAACTAATCATTGGTAAGAACAGGCAGTCTCTGTTCTTTTGGCATGGTTTGCCTCTTGAGTGAGAATGTGTTAGAGTGAAACTCCTAATTAGACAACAAAAGTTTTCTGAGCAGGACAAACACGATCTTCCTCTCCAGCAACCAGCCAGCTGCATCTCTTGTCGGAGAGGACAAAACAACCAGAGCCTGAGCAGCAGCTGCTGTTTTCGTCATCACAAAAGGCTCTGCGGTTTTGGGGGCAGATCTGGGTAAAAGTTCACCGAGTTTCAGGCTCTCCGAGGAGGTAAACAAGCTTGAGGGAGGGGAGGGCGCTGGGAGACAGAGAGAGCCGCTGAGAAAAGAGAAACGCGCCGTACATGGCGATGACGGAACAGAGCAACCCGTCTCCTATTCGCTGACTGTGTTCGCACAGGGGAAAAAAAAGCGTGCGCTGCCATGGGCCGGCTTGCATGTGGTAGCTTACCGAGCGTGGCTGAACTGAACTGATTGGAGGAGGAGGAGGAGAGGGGCAAGAGTGAGGGCTTTGCTTTGGGGCTCTGCTCTCTGTGCTGTGGGCCCCGTATCCTGTGGCGTTGAGGAGCACAGGACAGAGGCCTAGACACTGTAAAGCACCGCAAATCAATCCCACCATCGAAGATACACTACGGTGAGTTTCCACTTAGTTTCAGAGCCCTGTGACCATTACGTGTGGCTTTTCAGGAACGGAAAATAAAATGCCTACTCCTCAGCACCATATCATTAAATCTCACAAACTGGTTTCGTGAACAAAAGAAAGTCAGTTGAGTGCAAACAGATTATGACAGCATAATATTAGAAGTATGGTGTTTTGTGCCTGAGAAAAAAACAGCACATGGCCTTGGGATATAAGCATGAATGTGCAGCTGGATGAACGGGCCTGGCAGAGCATCAGAACACGTGACACGCCGACCTCTGTGTGTATATCTGATGTCACAGCCACGCTCTAACCATGTGAGCCTGCCCAACCCTCACGTATGCCACACTGTCCTGGATTAGTGAGACCCTGTGACTCCGGCCCGAGGGGCGATCTGATAATGGTTTTAAGCACACTGACCGTCCAGGACATGGTTACTCTATCTTAACCAGAGCGCTGTCCTGACTGGCTTCTCTCGGTCCACCTAATCCGACACAGCTTTCCCTGCGAGCAGAGCGCAAAAGGAAGAATGCAGTGCTGGCCGAGGGGGGAGGGGTTGAGGATTGCATCACCGCAGACCCAAGGAACTGTAAACACCGATGTGGTGCAACTCAGTACATCCCCGACCAGTGTACTTATATCCCCACGGGATCTGGGGTGCCTCCTGGGGGCACGGCCCATATGATTTCACCGTGGCACACCGTCACTGTACCCTCAAACAAGGCAGTAAAAACGAACTGCTTACATTACAGTAATATTACTAAATAATGTGTATAAACATATCAGGTCATTCCATGCGAAATGGGACCACCTTTCCCCCGACCCTCTCAGGGGATTCTTGAAAGTTGGCACAAGGTTGAATATATTCAACATTTCTAATTCAAATCATCAATTGATTTTCGCAGCACTGACAAGTGGTATTCAGGCTGCAGTAGATAATTAAACCACATTATGGTCTTTATTACACCAGAGGTGAGCATGCGATGTTGTGATGTTGGAGAGTTATCGGACAGCGGCATGAGACGTGGGGCTCACCACTTGCAGGATGGTGGGGTTGCAACCGATGATGAAGGGCAGGCTGCGGAAGCCCTTGATGCGGTGGGCGATGCGCACGGGCAGCTCCTTCTGCAGGTACTTGGCACTGCTCTGCAGGTGGACAGACAGAGAGATCTGAACACCAGCGGACAGAACAGCAACATTGGGGAGAAGGACTCCATCAACTAGTGGCTTATTATTCAACATTCCCACTGCTGAACCGTCCCCACCACGGGACAGGAATGGCCTTATCTCATTCTAGATCAAGCCACATTCATTCTCGACACAAAACGCAATACATGATGCATTTAAGACAACCTCTGAAAACTGTTTAGCAGACTTATGATAATAAACAAGTACACTCTTATGTAGACTACACTGCTACACTGTTTCCACACCAGTGGATGAGTCCATTTACCATAGAATGCTTTAGTAATTTGACAGAATCCAACTGAGCTCTTTTTGCACACAAGTGTACTGTGCACACTGGTTTTGATGAGAGACTCTCAGAGTCCTCAGTGCACCCCTGACTGATAATGTCCCTATCTGTACAGCTGGCTGTTGCGAGATTTCAAGTAACTGATCAAGACTGAAGAACCGATTTGAAAAAGCCAACATCAGCAAAAAGGTTGTTCAATAAAAGCAAAGACTGCAACTCAATTGCATGGACTTTGATCGTTACGATTTCTGTAACAAAGCAGAAATATGGCATATAAACCAGCACAAACCTCTTTGTTATAGTCCGTAGGGCAGGGAAGGTCATGTTCTTGGAGAGCTGCAGCCAAGATCTGCCTTTCCCATGCCAGAGCATGACCGTCAAATTCAACCAATTACTACCTTTATTAAACAAATACAACCACTTCTTCCAGCTCTGAGACCGGTTAAAGCCGGGCAGAAAAGCTACTGAACAGCTGCCCTGCTGGGCCATCTGAAAGCCTTCAGGAATGCTCACCTGACACCAAGATACAATACGTGAACTTTAAAACAAAGACACAACATCTTTGAGATGCAACCTCTGTCAGCCTTCGGGGGAAAAGAACTACAAAACAAACATGTCATGTGGGTATGGTAAACGACAGGTTTCTAAGTCATTGCTAGGGACACAGCAGCCAAACTGAAGAGGTGGTCCAAAAACCATGGAATATAATGGCTCTAAGTGAATAACAAATAAGCATTTTCTCAGATGGCTGCAAACTTAACACAAGAAGAGAGAGCTGAGAGCTCCTTCTCACTGACCTGTTACTGCAGCATCCAAAGAATAAAACACACAGAGCAACTGACCACAGAACCATGGGAAGAATAATTACTTCAAACACACAGGAGGTGTTCATCTATTTGTCCGATATATTTGACAATCCATTGAAAAAGTATTACAAACAAAATGGCCAGAAATTCAAGCATCTGTTATGATATTTGCTTGTATTTATTGTCATCCTTACACAGCACAATTTTTGGCACACTCCACAGGCTGTTGAAGGACTTGATTTGGAGGTGAACATGTTAACAATTCTGTCTGAGGCTACTGATATCACAGCTATAAGGATAGCTACAGCTGATAATGTAATGCCACCTTTGCACATGATCAAATTAAACTAAAAATTAATAACTTCATAATACTGACAAACTTTTCTACGCCAATACAAAACCGTGAGAATTAGGAGCAGTTTCAGATATGACTGACTCCCATCCTTCACATGTATGAACAAAAGAATACAAGCCAAAATGCTTTCATTTTCTGACATTCTCAAAATCTGACAAAGAGTAACGCTGATGGATAACAGAATAAAATAATGATTACCAGGATATGATGCCCATCCGGAGACTTCCCAGCGTACAGCAGGGTGGTCGGAGTCAGTCGGACCGAGGCCTGGGGAAGGAAAATGTGACAAGTTAAAGCTCCCTCTGTTCCACTGCTGAGCAGTGACCATCAGTGCATACGAAAAGAAAATACCCTGCAGGGCAGACCTAAAGCAGCTTAATGCTCCACAATGACAGGGCGAGGCCCACCACAGTGGCCTTGGGCATGGAGGGCAGCCCTGGAAGGGACATCTAAGCTCTCTCATTAGGTTAATGAACTGAGGGTTAACAAGTGAAGGTTAATGAAAACAAGCTAAATGCATGTGTAATACCCAAACCTCAACAGTTGCAGCTTGTGATAAATGGAAATAAAGACTGTGCAATATTCAAAGACTATGCATGTTGACCTGGCCACACAAGATAAGGGAAAAGGGGCTACCCTTATAGAGGCTGGACTGCAGTGTATGCTACAGGTGGGTAAAGTACATTTAGCAACGGTACAGGGCAGCTGAGTTGACGTTTCATTGCAAGGTCCCACTTAACCCATACTTTAACGATAACCCTTGAGATTGTTTATCACATGAGACACACGTTATGGAATTAATTACATCATCATTTAAACGTAGTTGGAACGTTTAGCTGTCTTGTAATTCTCAGGGGAGGTAGCCATTGGAAATTCACTTTAAAATAAACAGACACGGCTATGTGGATGCAGGCGATGTGTCAATTTCCACACCACGGAATCCCAGTTTCAGACAAGAAGAAATAGTCCACGTGGTTGCCGATGGGGCCGTGGTGTATAAACAATTGATGTCAAAACGTTATTTCTATGATGATATACAGTAGGTTCAGATGCACTTTCTATTGGCTAATTAGGCTGCAAAACTCCCGTTATCAAAAATCTCGCCTTTTAGATGACCCAGCTTTAGGTTTTAACCGATAAACGTCCAGGCGTTGGTTATGTAAGAGTTATGAGCATTTGGGTGATTGGATTTAACGCGTTAACACATTCCAGGCGTTTGCTCAAGCGCAGGGTTGCTCGCATTGCCGCAAATGGATCTAGATCTTGGTGAAATATAAATGTAAGGAAATGGCACAGTCCGGTCAATCGCACCGTATCAACAACAAAGAGACGACTTCATCCCCGGCGGCCTGACTGCCGTTACTGCTAATAGGGTCTGTTTTCCAGGGACATGTTTTTGACTTTTGAACTCGGATATACAACCGATAATATGTTTAAGCTGTCTCACAGGAATGTGACATCTAGTTGGTAACGTCAGATAAGTGATTAGTCAGCTTAGTGCTCTCTCTTAAATATTTCAACACAAAGCTGATTTGAAATAACAGCAGGCCACAGGTGCAAAGCTCTAGCTAACGTTACTTAATGTTACAGAAAACGGCAACTTTTTTTTTTTTGCTTTTGGATGAGGATGGTTTCAATACGTAGTGGTCAATCTTGTATCTGAAAACACACCTGTATAACAAAATGCCGCGGTGTGTGACCCTCCTAGCAGATCAGTAACGTCAGCTTTCTGTTTCTTTATCTAGAAGTGTCTGCTTTCTGACCTTGATCTGACCCGTTTATATCTAGTTTGCCGGTGCCCCTGCGAATGTCTCCTAAGCCCACTCAGAGCACGCTTCAGCGGATACGATCCTTTGTTTACAATTAATCCAACTTTTCTTTCTCTGGAGAAGAAGACATGCCAACCAGCTACCTGTGTTTCTCGCTCGTCCGCTACCGGGTGTTTGTAGTGGTAGTTAAAGTTTATTAGCTGGTATCACTCACTCACTAGCTCACTATCTGGCTATAAAATCATTAACGCAGCCTTGCTGGTTCAGCAAAACCGTTCATTCGCCGTTTGTTCAGTTACCTAATAGCTATTTGGGAGTTCAGAGACAGCTTGCTGGAAGTTAGCTAGCTACCTTAGTTTACTCAACAAGAGCTGAAAAATAACTTTAGTGAATATTTCGCTGATAAATGTCGTCATACCGTGATTAAACCATTAGCTAGTTCGCTAATAAAAAACAATCGATATTTAGCTAGCTAGATAACTTAGCTCTTCAAAATGGTTTGTAGTGAGAGCCCCTGGTTTCACATGAGCTGGCTAGCTTGCATCACATTGAAATGCAGTGCTAGTTAGCTAACTATAGGCACTTATTCAACAATCCAAGTACGCTATCATATACGGGAACAATGACTTTATATAATTAGCTAGCCGATAATTATAAATAATTATAAATGTATTATAAAAAACGGTTTACCTTTTCTGCAGATGCATCGATGGCAGACTGGTTGTAAAATGATGTAACAGTTTTTGACCTCTCCCGAGCCAATTCAAAATATCCCTGCATTGACGAAGTGGACCGGAACCTTTCGTTAACACCGCTTTCCATCGCCGGTAAAGGGCTGATCATTTTCGACATGGGGGACCTCAACAGCCTGGTCACCCCGGGACTGGTGATAGTACTGCAGCCCAGCATCTCCAGCGCTCTACCTGTCACCCTCGTTCCCATTTTCGGTACTGTCTGTCCGTACACTCAAGACGTGTACCCTCTTTCTTGAAGGGTTTTTGGAATGGCCAATTTATTAAGCCATTTAGCGGTTGTAGCTAGCTACGCTTCTGCCATACCGAGAGGCACATTTCATGTACTCATCCCTTACAAACTACAGGATGAGCTCTATATAAAGTCAGTCCGCTCTGAAACGATGTTTGTCAAAAGACGCAGCGGTTTGTCCAATCGCAGTCTGAAGGGGCGGAGAAGAGTGGGTCTCGTCCCGCCCCGCAGCACTGTACTCATCTACTGTACACAAAGAACAATGACAAAGGCAAGCGACTGAGGCGGTTAGACAGAACACAATGTTCCCTTGGAGTTTGTTCATTTATCCTGGCGTGGAAACTCATTTATATAGTAATGTATATATCCTCATAAATTGCTTTAGTGAGAGACAAAGCTGACCGAAAGGTAGACGCAAGGGAGACTTGAATACAGCCTCTTTTGCATTTTACGTTTCAAAAGTCAACGCTAATCTATAATCTTTATATAAGATGTAAAAATTTCTTATTGTTTTTAAATCATGCCTTGAGGTTGCAAGAGCAAGCAATTGTGAGTGCCAAAGCCAAAGAAAGGAATTTATCCTTCCTTGGACAGGGACCGTTCCCAAGAGGTGGCTGCTAGATATAGGTTATCGTTTGTTACGTAACATTATGACACATGTGCAACTTCTTTGAACTGTTCCATTTTAACAAAATACCAACCACGAAGACAGCGTCCAGACAGGACGCGTTAAGACCCTTCTGTCCACTAAGCAGATAAGTCAAAACAAGAAAACTGTTCCACTTTCAAATAAGCTATTACATAACTGTTACATTCACATTAAAACTAGAATTAAATGTTTAATTATTGAATGTATTTTTATTTGAATTCTTTTCTTTAAAAAAAACAGGTGTTGCTCATACAATGGATTACAAAACACAATATTGGGTCTAATGAATGCCCAATTCATGTATTCAGCTAGCCAGCCACTTTGGTATACTTAAAAGTCGAGGTCCAATCCAAGTAAAATCAATTATAGTTCAACTATTCAACCAGTGAATCGGAAACAGATGAGTGTCATGCTGATGTATTGCCCTGATTTTTATATATGATTTACTTGGGCTTGGGTAAAGTATAATCAGTTTTAAAAGCACCTGATATTTCTATTTAAACGCTCTAATGAAACTTTTGCATGACTGCTTTTGTCAGCCAAACACATACCAGCGCATTGGACATTTGCATGCAGTTGTGTCATGAATGTTTCATGGGTACAAGTATTTAGCTCTGTCTGCCATAATACATAAATGGCACCTAAGCCTTTTATGGAAAGTACATTTTATTACACTGCGGGATCAAAGAGCTCTTATTTGAGATGGCTACATCCGTATCATGTAGAGCCACAACATTTTAAAGCAAGCCAGGGTAAGTACATAAATTCAAGAGCCAACTATGTCCTTTATAAACCTCAAAACACATTCAGCATTTGAAAATGTACTTAAACAGTGCCCTCCAGAGGACTTTTTGTCCTTTGTGTGGCATACCGAGAAGAATCCAACTGATGACAGCCGAGTTACATCAATTATTTTACAATGAAAATGATTTTTTCAAAGAATACATCTTGTGGAGGTATAGTAATCCCTAATCCTGTGGTATTTATGCAAACTGATGTGTTTAAGTCATTCACCTCAATAGCACCCACAGCTGTACATATGGTAGTCTGTTGAAACAGGTTCACTCAGTTTCTTTTCCCTGCAGGCCCAAGCACTTATTGCACCCATCACTGTCAGCATTATCATAGGATTATTCATACAAACTGACTTCACTGTTACAGTTGGAAATGACTACACGTACCCCCAATTTAGGGCAAATCAACATTTAATGCCCTGGGAGCCAGCAATGTTCATACTGTGCCCTGCCACTTCAGCTTGTCTTTGAACAGACTGATTAGCTACTGGATTCTTTTAATGGCTTTAAATATGTGGTTCCAACTGAGAACACCAATTACCACCTGAATATGTATAAATCTGAGCTCAAAGGAATGTTTGTTCTTGCTGCCTATCTAATCCAGAACAAATCTGCCCACCCCTTCCCCCCCACGCTACCGACTTCAGGCTGCGAGGCAGACCATAAATTTGAAATGAAGAATCATGTGCTCCTAAAAGGTTTCCAGAATGATCCACTGCACATAAAGGGTCGACCATTCACCTACTTTGTGATAAAAACATTTGAAAGATACGCATGATGAAATGGCATGTTGAACTTTGGCACTGGTAACAGAAAAACTGGCACCTGAAATAAGCAATGTAATTGGTTGACACAGAATCCAAAAGTCACGTCCTTTATGCACCAGTGAAAGTGATATTTTGATAACACACAAAAAAAAATGACTATTTACACACAGACATTTCCGTTGCTTCATGACCAGTGAAGCAAGATTTCGCAATTCAAGTTTTCTTCATGGGTTCAACCATGATAACAGACCTCAATCTTTGTGTGAAAGAAACCAAATGTTGTGGTCCAAGATTAACACACAGCATTTAAAACATTTAACTGTAAAAAAAGATTAACAGCTCCAAAGAATCAAAACATCACAATCTGAATCTGAAACTGTGATCCATAATGATATGATTTGCTGCTTCTTTTATCCGACAGTTAAGACGGACAGGCAAGTGCGTCCTTTTGCAGATTTCTTTCAAGAAAAATTCTCTTGCTGTACACATACAGTATGACCTCCACTATGCTGGTTTTAGCTGAAATCCGACTCACACATAAAAAACGTTTTAAGATAAGAGTCAAATCGTTCAGTAGTCCAAGTCACTGGTTCAAGCACGGGCCGAGACAGACGTCTGAGTCAGACTAGGGAGGGTTTCATCGGAAAGCGTTCCCCCGTTGCACCATGACTCGCCAGACACACGGGAGTTGTTCAGATGACGTCAGTGATATCTGCCTATCCTCTTTTCCTGGTTTGTTCTCCCGGTTCACTGTAGTGACTAACAGTGTGGAAAAACAGCCACGGATGGCATGTGTGTGCATTGCAGGATTGTTTTCACTATGCCCCAGCACTTCAGCACAAGTGCAGAGGGTGTCATAGTAAGATGAGTCTAATTTACAATTGGCAATTACAAAGTCTGAATAAGGGAGTAAAAAGCAAAAATAAAAACGTTAGACAAGACAATATGCAAATCATTGACAAAATGACCAAGCCCCTCCAGAGGTTCTCATATTCACGTTCCCCATAGGAAACATTTCCCATCATCACTGACTTGTAATTGGAGCCAGAAGTTCAGCTAGGGAGTGGAGTCCTTGTGTCCGGGGCAGGGATTCGGGGCAGGGGGGTCCAGGCATGCAGTTAACCACAGGCTGTGGGGTGAGAAAGTCTGGACACACAGTCACAGCTCCATAGGGTTACATTCTCCTCCACACCATAGCCATGTTTTTGTCACTCAAGGCCACCAGGTAACGCAGCTCAGGGTCCATGGCCACGCTGTTGATGGAAGGCCCTTCCACAGGGCCCTGTCCTTTCCTCACAGGGGACGGCCACTCCAAGACCTGCCACAACCAAGACAAGGCACAGCCTCAGCATGTCTGTGCTTCATGAGCCGGGAAAGTTGGCTTCAGGCGCATCTCTCAGCGACCTTTTCACTGCTAAGCTTTTAAAACTCAAAGTAAAGCGATATAGGGTGCCGTACCCCATTACAAGGCCTGTCTCCCACAGATTTAACCTTTCTGAAAAGTAACCATAGGCATAGTACCCTAAACTGGTAGACTGGAGAGTTGGTGAAAATAGCAGATAGCTAGTCCCAGAGAGGCTGTGGACTTGCAACAAACAATGTTGATCATTGCTACATATTACATGCTTTACATGCTAGTTAAGGTTTGCAAGCTAACTTTAGCAAAGTATCTACAACAACGATTACCAGACTAAACTTATTGTATTAATGCTATTATTGTGACACACCCACTCTTTGACATTTAAGCAAGCCAGAGAGAAAACAGTTTAGAAAAAAAAATCTATTATGAACACTGGCACTGTTGGGTATGACAAAAAAGTAGTAGTAGCTGCACTCTCAAGCAATGCCAATATTCCTGACATGCCATAGCCTTAGCTGCATTACTGCTTCCATAGAACTGTATTGGGCACATAAGCAAGACAGCCTGGGATGGCAAGAGTTTATCTTTATAGCCACCTCATTTTGCCTTGCAGATCTTGTTTCAATCAGGGAGGAAAAAGATTTTCTCCCCATCTTTTTGTGGTTTGTGGAACAAAAGGCAGAGCTTTTTAGCAAGACCAACTCTGCTAAATGATTGGCAATGAAAGGCAATCAAGGGGAAGCTTTTACCTCCCACAAGGGCACTAGAATTCTCAGAGGTGAATGTTCAATTAATCAAACTTCACTCTACGGACCCATACCTCTGTTGGAGAGATAGCGTCTCCTTTCTTGGCTCCAGATTCTAGAATGTCTGTGAGGTGATATGTCCACAGTCCCCCTTTCTCATCTCCACACACCACATAACCTTCACCTGTAGGGAGAACACGAGCATGCACGCACGCACGCGCACACACACACACCAGGGTTGGCCTGAGGAAACACTCTGGGGGGGAAATCCTGATCATGGCCCCAGTCACACCTGATGAATGTGAATGACGAACTAAAAAAATATGACAACTATTGTTTTATTATGGTCACACCAAAGAACAATGTGTCATTCAGTCAGTCAATCTACTGCTCTATTTCCACTGTCTTTTAGCACCACTTGATAGTAAGCCATTCCTGTTAAATGACAACTACCTAGCTACTATTACGTTTCCACAGAATTCCCCATTACCTCCAACAGGTCCCCATTTTTCAAGGTTTCATTGAAGAGAGGACCAGTTTTTGGTCATATAGCATATTTCCCTCCACTCTGAGGGATCTCATGTCTTCTGCTTTGAGAATTTGGCATCAGTTTTATTTTTTTGCAAATACAGCTATGACTGCTTGGCAACATTTTATCACCTCTGCCAAGGACATATTCCACTCACCAGGACAGGTGCTAAGAGACAGGTATGGCAAGTCAGTGCTGGACCATTGCAGCTCCGCTAGGATCACGGCAGACACCTCCTGCTTCTTGTTGGGGCGGGAGGCCCGGGTGCGGCTCCAGCTCCACAGGTAGATGGAACCCTGCATGTGGCTTTTGGACACTAAGGGAGAAAGAAAGGAGGAGGGGGGGGGGTCACAATCAGTGCTTTCCAGTGGCAACAGGTAGACTCACCTCAACTTAATAGAACGTGCATATGTTTACAGTCTAAAATATTTCTGTTCCAAAATACATAAAAATATTAGCTGACATTGTGGGATAAGCAGTTCAACTACAGGGCTTGTATCCAGAAGGCTGTGGGCTGGAATCCATGGATATACCATACCTTCAACCAAGGCTCTTAACCTGGGTTGGTTCAGCAATAGCCTAACTGTATAACTATGGATAGTATGTAATATGTAAGCTGTATAGGAAGGCCAGAATGAAAGCATCTGCTAGGAGAAAAACAATATAATAATGCTAATAATGACTTTTAAAAAGAGAAAGCACAGTATAGTTTTCTAAAGTAGGCATCAAAAAGTGCAGTGCACAACAACCAAAAACCAAAACAGACTCAGATACATGGCAGCTACACGTTTTGACTATCTGGGTTTTTTTTTGGTTCTTGTTCCATTCTTCTCTTTGGGTTACTGTGAAACTGATTCACTTGTCATATCATATTTAAGCCGTATCAAGCATGTCATTTTATATGCTTGCACAGTAATACTATTATTACTTGCTTGTTATTAAATCACTGTGCATGAGTCATACTGGGGGAGGGTGCTAACAGACAGATTGTGAGAGGGTCACTCACCCACAATATCATCAGTGAGGAACCCCAAGCCATCTATGGTGCGGTAATGGTTGTCCTCATCCTCTTTTTCATACACGGGAAACGTGATCTCCATCTCCGGTGTCCTGAGGAACACAGACGATTCACAAATCAGTGAGATGGTTGAAACACAACCAATACTTACACCTACTGCCAAACCAACTCTCCTTGCTGGTTGCCCTAGGATTTACCCCAACCTCCATATAAAACTGCCATTGTGGAGGAGATGCTGGAAAGAACACGTAATGAGGCAACAACAATCTCCTCTCTTTCACCTCTTGAGAGTGGTCTTGCTGAGCTGGGTGTTGAAACATAGCAGGCCCTTGTCACAAGCAACCAGCAGGTGCTGTGTCTCCCGGCTGGAGGGGGGCAGGCACAGGTGAAGGGGTGTGGACCTCGTCTCCAGGACCAGGAGCTGGCTGTTGGTGGGGCAGGTGAAAGGTTTAGGCAGAGTCAGACATAGGCTTTATGAGTTATTAGTTTACACCCAACAGAAAAGCATATCTAGAAGTGGAATTTTCCCTGACTCTCTCATGATGTTCATTATGAAAAAAACTAAAAAATCTCTTTCAAACCCCTACAAGCCAGGCTGTTCAGAACTAATGTACTAATGACTAATGTACAGGGTAGTACATGCTGTGGACAGACTTTAAATCTTTCTTTTGTAACTGATGGTGAAACTGTCAAAAAATATGGGAATAGTAAAAGACTTGAGAGTACCTTTTATTCTTTTATAATCAGTGGAATTTACCTTAAAACAATGGCCAAAAGCTGCTTCAGGGTCACTGAAAGGGAAACTAACCTGACTTTAAAATTGTAGTCACTGTCCACTCCGCCGATGTCCCACATCACAACTTTGTTGTCATACGCCCCAGCTAGGAAGAAGAGGTCAAAGTTAGTTGAGTGAGTTCAGTGTGTGATAGGGGAAAGGATGATGGCTTTGGGAAGGGACACTCACTGAAGAGAAAGCTCTGCTGGGAGGGGCTAAATTTCAAGGTGGAAATGGCCCGCCGGCTGGCCCGGAACTGTCCATACGCAATGTTGGCTCGTGGGTGGATGAGTTTCACCACCCCCTTCTTCCCTCCAGCAGCCAGAATACTGCACCATCGCATCCCACCCCCCTCTCGAGACATGGGGATAGAGGACCAGGCCAGAGAGAAGAACTCCTGAGAGAGGAGGGAGAGAAAGAGGTGAGGTTTACTGGGAAACACTGCCCCCTTACGAACATGAACATGAAAAAGGAACAGCAATGGAGACTGAGTATAGAGTAATGTCAAGAAAACAACATGTTTAACTGGAACTGTTAAATTATCATAAGAGAACATTTGTTTCACTTGCAGTTTATCCATTTCCCCTATATCAATTTTCCTTTTTTGCTTTTTAAATTCTCATTTCAGCATTACTCTTCCTCATTTTACAGTCACCTTCCTCATTTTCCCATTCATCATTTAGAAATTAATAGTCTTGGCATAAATTTCCCCCACAACAAAATGATCTGCGCCATTGCAAAATAATGTTTCCACTGCCATGTATGGGTTAGGACTGGCGATATATTTCACTGGAAGAAGCAGAAATCATACCAACCTCTCCGGAAACCTTGTATTTTTTGAGCACGTGTCCTGTCTCACAGTCAATTATGCAGACCGATTCCCCCCCACAGGTGGCGACGGTGCGAGACGTCTGGCCAGCTGGGTCTGTGGCAGGACGGAGAGGGACACGTGTGACACCCAAGAACAGCATGTCGACTCACAGCAGACAAACAAAAACCACAATCAGATCAGGAACAGCAAAACACAGGACTTCAAAAAAAGAACACCAATGACACCAACTAACAAAACAATGCTTTTTACTTTTTACAATATGTCTGTCATGACTAGTCCTTGCAATATGAGGCTGTGATGAATAGATATGCATGTAATCTGAAATTCGAAGGAGTAAAACCATCACGCATCACAAGAGGAAGGTACTCTGCAGCTAGCTAACCCGTGGTCATCCTTGGCACATGGGGAGTGCGGCTGCAGGCTGTAGGTCTGAAATGACTGTAATGCCACAGAGACCTGCTCTGGCTGTGTCACACGTGGGAGGACGGTGGCACTCACCATGGGCGTCCAGAGGGGGCTCGAAAGCGCAGGCCCACAGCTGCGTGCTGAAGTCATCGGGGCTGTCCTGCTTGCTGTGGCACTGCAACACATGGAGAGGGCGCAAACACACGGGGTCCTGGAAAAGCAGGAGAACACGCAAAGGGTGAACAGCCCTGTAGTGTTACATGTAATGGAGGAGACTGAAGCTGAAGGAACCATTACATTACTTCACATTGCATCATTTAGCAGACACTCTTACAAATAAGAACCAGAGGTGAAATTAATAGATATTAGTCAGTTTAGAGCTAAACACACTTGTGTTCAACAGGTTTATTAACCTGAAAATGTATCATCACTGGATATGAGACTCAAAACTGATATGAAGGGAAATTTCTGCACAGATAAGGGAAAAAATGTATATACTTTGGACTTTGAGCTGGTTATTTTCTGGGGTGTGCCATTCACTGCCTTCCTCTCATGGGGAGCGGCCTTGGTGGGTGTCCGTGTTTGTTTCCCAGAGGACGGGGCCTTGCTGGGTGTCCTGGTCTGTTTCTCCAGGGGAGGGACTTCTTTGAGAGTGTCCCTGAGACTCTTCCTCACACTCTCCGCTTTGGACTGTTTCCCATTGGGGCTGCCCACAGCCTGTCCTCCCTTCCTGGGGCTGCTGGGGTGCTGCTCCACCTTCACAGGGGTGCTGAGCTGTCGCGTTGATTTTCGGGGACTAGCTTCAGCAGGGGCTGTGCCAACCATTCTGGCCCTCTTCTGGGGGCTGCCGTTTGCTCGTCCGGCATCCGTGTCCGGGACTGCTCTCTTGGCAGAGGATCGTATGGCCTGCAGCAACAGCAGAGTGGGTTCATTTTCAAGGTTTCAGGCATAACATGCAAATCACACACAACAGGTTGGGACATGCCCATTAATGACACTGAAAAAAGATTGCCAATTTACAATTATCATTTAACATGTACACTAACAGAAGCTTGAAATTAACCGTTGGTTTCCTGCAAGAAGGGATCTGAAAATGCCCCTTGGGGAAATTTTTTTGTTGGCTGTTGTGAAGGAGAACCTTCACCACCTCTCCCTAGAGACCAAATGTTGACTGTGTGGTCATTTGTTGATTGTTCACATGTGTGTAATTTCTATGAGGAAGCAGCCTATTGGCTAACGAGTCACACCTGAGTAATTGGTGGATTAAATACTCGTGTGGCTGGAGAGCAGGAGGGAAGGCCCATTTTGTCCCTGCTTTTGGTTGGTGTAGGCTGGTTCCTTTCATTGTATCAATTATTCTCTTTTAACCTTCGCTCTTTTTGGCTCATTTATGGGAGTGTCAGCCAGCTTCTCAACAGCTGTACAAAGCAGACATCATGTCAATGGGTCTTACAAGACTGATTAGTAACTGTGTGGTATGTTCAATGGAACAAGTGTACTTTTCTCATTCCTCTGAAAAAAGCCCCTTCAAAGCATTGTGGTTGATAATATAGCAAAATGCTACGGAGTAAAGAGAGTGTGTGACACAGCCATGGCTGTTGTATGAGCTTACATTGTTCTTGGTATCTTCAGAATTTTCTAACATGTGCTCCTCTTCTCCTCTCCCAATCAGGGACTGCAGGTGCTTTTTTGCAATCGACTCCAACTGGGAAGCACAAGAAAACCAGGAAGCAATGGATGCAAAGAGGGGAAGCAAAAGGATGAGCCATTTTATAAAACTGACAGGAAGTGGCATGTAATAGTTTATGGTAAACCTTCAGTTTGATCTGCAAGTAAGGTATAAGCATTACAGGCAAATGACAATTAGCAGAAGAAGCATTTTGCTGAGCTTTTCATTCCAAACTTTGCAGTGAGTGGACTTGGCAGAATGAAAATGTAGTAGTAAGTTTATACGCATTATGACGGTACTCGCTGTGACAGCGTTTCCTACGACAACAAATATTGTGCAAGCATGACACTAATGACACAGGATCTACATTGCTACATGCCTAACCTGATGGACATGCTTTTTGTGAGTTGCTCTGGCTAAATGGATAAATTTGCACAAACAGAGCATTGTATTATTATTCTGGCACTAACAACAGCAGTATAATTCTACTACACTCTCCTCTTCAGCCCTGTAAATGATTGAATATGAAGTTAGGAGTCACTTACCCTCCATTTGGTGTAGTCACTAAGGGAATTGGGGCCATACTTGATCTGACTGCACGCTGCAGCAACAAACTCCTTCTCCACTTTCTTCAGTTTCTCTGGTGTTAGGGGATCCGGAAGGGTGAAGCTGCCCTCCCACAAAGCTACCACCTGAAGCACAACCACAGTGACACTCCATATGTAATCCCTTTACACACCAAACAGCTGCTCCCAACACACCAGGACACATTGTCAGAAACACACAAAAAAATCCAAGTCACAAATAATAAAGAGAATGGGGAAATTTTCTTAGATAGTCACAACTCAAGCCAAGCCTTGAATGACTTAATTTAACAGCCTTGAACCCATGTAACTGCTCTCAGTTCCATCCCTTTGTACTAACATGCCATGGAAGTGCAACAGCAATACAGGGGGTACATAAATACTAAATACTATGTAGACATTGGTATATAAGGAGACAACTGGGGGTGCACCTTAAGCACCCCCAAAGCACCGGGCCTGCCACAGTGCAGACCATCTGTGGTGCACAAGCAGCTCCATCTTTTCTCTGAAGGTGTGATTGCGGGACCCGTTTCCCTTTGTGTATTTAAATAACATTCGATATATATGTCAATAAGATGGTACTGTAAAATGTTAAAGAAGCAAAAATGTAACATTTTAATGTGTGAAAAAAGCCTCAATTTAACCCTTGAATGAGCCAAAGAGGAGAAAGAAAGGACGCATACCCGTTTCTGGAGATTCTCAGTGGCCACATAACGTATGTGGTTGGCTGAGGAGGTGATGACTTTGCCATTGAAAACCTTCAGGTTTGACAAGAGGAACATCACCTTGTATTCGTCACTGACCTGAAAGAAGCATGTATTAGAAAAATGCACCAGATGTTGATTACATTTTGTATAGTAAGGGGGGAATGTGAGCTGCAGGACAGTTGTTTACCAGGGTATTATACATCTAGTGAGCATTGCAGAAAGTGCTCTGGAGAGAAAGAATTCATTTAAATTTAATATGAGATCTTGAGAAAATGCGCAACAGAATGAATGGCCACAATGGGTGGAGACAGAGCTGGGCAGGGAGCACTGCCATGAACGAGTCCTCACCGGTGAGAGAGCGAGGGGAAGGGACACTTATGAGCAAGAGAGTCGTCACAGGTGAGAGCGAGTGATCGTTGTGAGTGAATGGGGCCTCACCGTGAGATAGACATTGTCGTCCAGACGCAAGTCCTCCAGGGCAGACAGAGGTTCCAGAGAGGTAACGTCCTCCATTTCATTGTCAGAGCAGTTGAGTATGCGCAGAGACGGTAGACACAAGCCTGGTGGCAGTTGCTGCAGCCGGTTCCCAGAGAGGTCAAGCTCTTCCAGGCTACGCAGCCGAGACAGCAGAGACACAGGCAGGTCTTTGCTGCTTAAACCCATGCGGGAGAGACTGCAGGGTGGAGCACACAAGAACACTCAAACAAAGAAGTATGGCACTACACACCCTACCCTGTCCATCTATGAGCAGGTAACGTACACTTCCATACACTGGTAAAGCAGGTACAGATAACAAGAAAGCCCAAAAAATAACACATTTAGCTTTGTAATGTAATGTATTACAGCACAAAGACACACGAATACAATTTCTTACAAACAAATAACATGTTCTGTCTCAAATCTATGGAGTTTACAGTCCTGGATATATTGCTTGCACACAAAAGTTTTATTTCAAATAATCTGATTTAAGAGAATTAACTCCCCGCTGTAATACTTACGTCAGCGTTCTTATGTCTTCCAGCCTTCTGGCTTTAGGGATGCCTTTTTCTAGCAGGAGTTTTTCTGTAATCTTTGCCATTGTTGATCTGGTGAAGAGTGAAGAGACAACTGAAAATCGCACAATTCGCTCTAGACAATATATAAAATGGGGGTTCCTTTAGTTCTGACGACAGAGGGCGTGACTTATTGGGTGTGTAACGATCAAGCTTTGGGGCAATGAGATGTGGCCCCATTCACACCCCTGCCAAGGGCATTGTTGATCGGAAAGTGGGACAATGCCACTACTTCAGACGAGCACATCTGAGGTGATAGACGTGCAATTTCACCTGATACCTGATGTGTTTTGTATGGGTGTGGGCGTTTTCTACCTAAAACTGTATCCGCGTTACTATCTTCTATGACTTGCTAGTTAGCCACTTAAACACTCGAACTAAAGATATTTATTTCTACTTTATGAAGCACATAGCAATAAAACTTCATCGACACGTAACACTTGATAAAGCGTGAAACATTGTTTCACAATACAGGACACCTTAAATCCATTTATTTATATCACGGTTAAAGTTGGCTAGCAGGATACCTAAGACAATGCACAGCCATGCCCTCTTCGTCAAAAAGGACAATCAAGCGACTTTGCTTCTGTCTACCTATCTAACTGAAGTTAACAACTTAGCCACCTAGTAAACACGATAACCTGATTTTTTGATCATAAGAGCACTTTAATAAAATTGGGATAAAGGCTAGACTGCCAGCCTTCTAGCTAACAATTCTGAAACTGAGAATCACATGCAAGATAAAAACTTTGCAGTAAATGTTGACGTGAAGTACTGCTCGCTTTACACGAACATCGGGGTCAAACGGCTTTACTCAAGAACTGAATGTTCAATAAATTTGCAGCCACTAGTTAGTTTCCATACCCAACAATCGATTCACAGCGCACTTACTTGTTCCTGGACGTGCCTGTCTTTCCCGGCAAAACCTCCAAACCTCAACTTTGACCCCGCCCAACCAGCGCAACAGCGACGCCATATTATGCGTGGAAAACAGGACGCACTGATTTGTGAAACAATCATTTTTATTTCGGTTATCAAATACAATATGAGAGATTAAGTTAATAACACACACAGGTCCCATACTGGATTTAGTACAACGTGTGGTAGTGTAGCTGGATTTGTATTTAACTCAGTTGTATTGCCCTTAACTGAAATTTCAAATCATATTTTATTAAACTGAAAATCGTCAGTGTCAAAATTTGAGTGCTGATAAAATATTACTGCTAACAAACAACAAATTGTGATCCAGGAATATGAGGTATGTATTATATATTCAGTGTACAATCAATGGCACCCATCTCATGAGAAAACCAGGCTGGAGACGCTCTTGCTACTGTAACACAGGGTGACAGTGCAGAGAACAGGGCTAATTTGATGTCTAACTCTAAGCAATTACATAAAACTTTTTTTGTTACTGTAGTATTTGTAAGGTGCCACTTGAAGCTTGTCATGGAAAACTCTTCTAATAATTTCCTTCCTGCATAAGCACTTGTGGGTCAGCGTTCCTGTGTAGCCAATACACAAACACTGCAACACTGAAGCATTGTGACAACATTGCTCCAACACTGAGAATTTAATTTAATTTTCCTGGGGGGCCATCGTTTCTGCTGTCTCTGGCTGATTCAAGCACATCTAGTCATTTTACTAATAATAAGCAACATCATAATCAGGCATCAAATATTTTCATACCATATTTCATTGCCGTATTTTCATTTTAGCAGTGCACTTGCCTTCCAAATCACATACAACATGCAAACTGTTCAAAAAATATAAATTCAAAAATATACAACATTTTTAAAATATAGAATATTTTAATGGACAATTCAATCACATCATTGCAAATTACTGTGCAAGAAATTTAAGTCAATAACCCAATGTTAATGCTACAGTGGGACACCCTGGAAGCTCAGGGCTATTCTCAGCAGCTGTGTGCCCAGGGCCTCCTGCTCTCCCCCTGGCAGGAACTCAGAGGAGAGCTCCCTGTAGGTGCTGCAGACCCTGCGCTGGTGGATGTCCTGTCGGTGGATTGCGTGCATCCACCTGTGCCTTGCCTCGCCGTAAAGCACCAGCAGCGACCGGCGGGGAAAGTCCACACGCACCCGCTCCTCCCTCTGCCCCAGTTCCCCCTGTCCCTCCTCCATGCTCATTGTTATGACAGTATCAGAGAGGAGGTTGATGGTGATCAAACGTTCTCCCCACAACCAGCTGTCATCCAGGTGGGGATCTATGGCGGACCCTCGCTGGGGGTTGTAGTCCAAGTTGCACTGTTCTACGGGCTGGAACCCCTGTAGCAACGGGTGCTGCTGCATCCTAAGAACCAACTTACTGCTTGCTGCAGGCAATCCACTAAAGGTCCCAAGACGCACACGCTGCTTTTTGAAGTTCACTTTGGGCCCAAAATCCTGATGAGAATAAAGCATATTAAGTTAATGTCCATAGTGGGTATGACTCTTGTAGGCCACACACCCAAATAACGCAACCGCAAGGCAGCCGTACCTCAATATTAGTCTACCACCACCGCAGCCATAACTTTTTACTCCTTTTACTACAAAACGGGTTTTTGATTACGCAATCACAAATGTTTTACATTTGAATTGATTTTAAACCTGTTTCCTGCGCCCAGACTGGGAATCCTTCCACGCGTCCTGGTCCATTGTGGTTACCAAGTCCCTCTCCTCTTCCTCTGACACGAAGTCCTCCCACAGCAAGACTCCGGGGAAAGGGAAGGATTGTTGCACACCCTCATCACTCCACCGTACTGCTAGACCAGACGACGCTTCGTAATTAAAATCATTTGGCGCCTGGAGGCAAGCAGAACAATTTTGTAAGCATTGTTTTCACAGATCAAATGGGTACCCGATACACGTTTATCTATATATCGTTCGGTAGTTAAGGTGTCAGAACTAGATGACGTTAGCAACCTAGCTAATCAGCCAGAGTGATCATGCCCATTGATGATACTTAACGGCGACCAAATTTGCCAACTGTCAGATTGCTCTCTTAACTCACCGGAACACCGTTATTTTCCGCGCTTCGTATGCCCTTGGTTTTCTCGCAGATAAGACAGGAACGGATTCCTTTACAGCCACAACTGGCATATCCATTTTCTTCTGTAGCCATGAAGTGTCAGTGTACCATTTAAATCTCTCCCCCCAGAAACATCGTTTTCAATAAGCGGTTCCTCATACTAAGCCTTGCAACACTATCCTCCCAAGTACATCCAATTTCTCATTAGTTAAGTCCTCCTTTCACTTTTTACACAGAAGAGTGTAAACTGCTTTAGCGCACCAGCCCCCCCCCCCCCACACACACACACACACACACACTCTCCAAAGCAAGTAACCTCACACATGTGAAGAACTGCATGTGACAGAACATCCAAAATACTTCAAATGATTTATTCAAAATAACATCATTCATGGTATTTACAGCAAAACAAAGCCATCCTATTTCACAAAAAGTTATTGTAAGTTTTTAAGTTGACTCAATAAAAGCAGGGCTTCACTAAACAATATACCTGAAATGCTTATTATCGCAAAGCCATTCAATGATTTGAAATGGTCAAGAAAAATAAGAGTCAACTCAAATTAGGACAAAGGTGTAGCGCTCTGTGTGTGGCCCTCTTTATCAATCCCAGATAAAGGAAATAAATTATAATTGTTATGGTGATATTGTGTGGTGATGTCTGCCAATTACCATAAGGCATATTTCTGACTATCAGTGGGAAGAAAAGCTGAAGTTCTCTGAATTCCTCAGGAGGAGGCCTGATGCTCTTTGAATACACAGGCTGAAGAGCAGTCAGTAAACCTGGGTGTCATTTAGGTTTGGTCATATTTAGACTCCTACGTCAGTGAAGGTGTTTGAAGAAAACTCCATAATGAAGAAGACTATGACAACCCCCCCACACACACACTCAATTTAAAGAAAAAGCACAAGTCTTCATTCAATCCCTTCCTGCTTGTCCTTGATCGCCACCTGCAACACATAAGACATCATCACCCACCACTGCCACCAACTGTTGAGGTGTCCCCAGTCTCAACTCCACCAACTACCATAGCTGCCATGATTTTCCCCTGCCCTTTTATTACTGCTACAATGATGAGCGGTTAGGCATTTATTTTTCTAACTTGCATCCAGCACCTCATGTTTTAGAGGCTAGAAATGTGATGGAACATTATAGTCACTGCTTTACAAGTAGTAATTCATCGACAAGTTTATTGTAATGACTTTGACCAGAACTCACCCTGAACCTTTCCTCCAGCAAGGATAGCTCACTGATGAGGTCGGTGATGGCGTTGGTGAAGGCCTCCTGCGGGCTGTAGTCTGGGGTAGTCTGGACACGGATCACGATCTTGTGTTCCAAGGGATGGGGAACTTTATAGCCAGCAAACAGCACCTGGGGGTCCTTCAGTAGCTGGCTGTGAGGGGGCACAGGATGCAAATAAACTGAGACGGCATTTTCTAGATGTGTTGCTAGCCAGCTAACTGCCGCTTTGTTCTAGTGGACCGTCAATACAATTACTTAGGTACCTGACGAAAGGTGTTTGTACTCACGATCTTATAATGTTCCCAAGTGTGTGATCTTCCTTGTTGAGGGTGAAAAGACACGCGTTTGGTACCTTGGTGTCCTTGATAATAGTAATTCTAGAAAGAGCAGTGACATAATTATGAACCAATGCAATGACGGAAAGCTAGCTGACGTCTTCAGGCTAACTAGCTAGCTAGCTTGAAGGTATTCCGTCTCCATTTTACTAAACACTGTAAGGGCAAAAATACACGAAACTAAGCGTGGTTGGCTTGCTAACAAGACAGACAGCTAACAAAATGAATCAAGTCTCCTAAAATGCATTAGCTAGCCAAATAGCTAGCTAGCCACATCTCTCAAGCTTGAGGAAGCTAGCTATGTCAGATCTCGATTATATGCGTTTCACGTTGTCATACTACACTCACTTCTTTTCTCCTTCAAACAACAAAAATGACTCGAAAGCTGGAGGCGCGTTCATTTTTCACCCGTAAAATCCAACAACGCTGGCTCCAGGAAGACACAACGCTCACGATGAAATGGCCGCCAAAACACAGCGTGCAGTATTACAATATTGTTCTCTTGCCTCCGCCGGTTACCCGTCTCCACTAGGGGGCAGTTTGCGTCGATGCGTGCTATTCCTATTCTTCTACTGTGGTGTTTAATGACAGTATACACCAAGAGATGTGTATTACCGCCATCTACCGTATTGGTGAAGACAAAACCCAAATAACCAAGTACGGAATAATATACTGTATGTAGCGACAATCACCAAATAAATAATGAGGAAAAAACAACACCAGCCCCACATGGAATCCAAAGTAGGCCTGTAGAAGGTAGCTGTAGAAGGACAGGCTATCTGCAACACAGCCTCTTAAAAGTGAACCTCATTCCCAAAAATGACCCGACACCACAGCTCTGTTCCAGTGTTTGGTTCTCTGAGCAGTATAGATTGCAACATTTATATTTACCCGTTTGGTGGACATTCTTATCCAGCGTGATTTACAAGAAATGCATGCAGTAGGGTACATAAAAAAGGCATAGCATAAAAAATGAAACAGTTCGATCAATACTTTCTGCAGGAGGGGTTGTCGGTCTGAGTTTACCAACAATGTTTCACTTTCAACAGACCTGTCCATATGTAACATTAACAAACCATTGCCAACTGCCACTTCAAAGTGGCGTGTGTCAGTGGGGGTAGTGGTCTGTCTGACCCGAATTTCTCTGAGGTTCATATAAAGCGCCACTGATCCGATACGCTCATGGTTATGACTTATTTGTCAAATGGGCAAATGAAAAAATATTATGCCACTAAGAACACCATTACCTTCTGGAATAGGTATTTTTCATTTGTACCACACATTTGTTAATGATCCACATTAGCCCAACAACAATTCTCTCTTGAAATCAGTCCATATTTATAGATTTCACTCAGAACTCAAAACAGTTTGTACCATTTGTTGTTGACTTGTAGTTTGAGTCATCAAATCTTTGCCAGTGACCTCTAGGAACATTCCCAAGTGAAATAAGGATGTATTTTTTGGGCTTGCGGTCAGGCATCTTCTTCTTTCACTTGCCATGCAAGAGAGACAACTTTTTGTTTTTATTCTGCTTTTTTTCTTGTTTATCTAAGATTGGCAACAAGCAAAATTTGTGAACCTGACGCTGCGATGGGAAAATGTAGTGGAAATACCCTTCCTATGAATTTCAGTGAATAAGAGTAGCCAGGAACTCCAATTGTTTCACATGAAACCCTTATATTTTATTACACATATGCATGTATAAAACTGAAGCAGAGTAGCTCTCCCTTTTAGTGAAGTTCAGGCAAGGTCTAAACTGTTTTACCCTGAGTCATTTCGATATAACGGTTCAGCCCTCCCACTGTCTCATTATCTCCAAGCACCACATAGAGCTGGACCCCCATTCAGATTCACAACACCCATATCAATGTTGCCTTAAGCCTAATACACCTCCCACAGTACAGAGCTATGTGTGCATGACCTCTGATAAGAGGAAGTGTGACTTGTACTAGTGTAATTATGTACTGTCTGGGCAATGAGGCAATCTTGTCCTCAATCAACACTCTGAACACAGAATCTGAGAACCAAGTGTAGAACAGAGCACAGGTTTAAGCCTCTCCAGATGCAGTCCGTCTGAATATCTAAATATCAAATCAGTAGCCATTCTGCCACCAAACTATGCTTTCCCCACAATGATCTGAAGTTATACAATATTCAACAGCTTTGATGAAATCCAAAGTAGCATGGGCCACACTGATACAGTGAGCCACCACCCTTGCTGAGAGTGTTGACAACTGTAGGGTTGTTGTTGTTGTTGCTGTTGCTGTTGTTGTGTATTATATGAGGAAATTCCATTGGAGGTCAGAAAGACTATCCTGGCTTCTCTGCATTGCACCACGCACGGAGGTGGCAGGTCATGCATTTGTCATCATCTCCCTGACCACATTACTTCTCAATTCCGCCCATAACGTCGTCTGCCTCTCTGCTGCAATGTGGAAATGATGTTGCTGAGGAGAAATATCCATTTGGTGACACAATATCACACATCATTTTCCCGTTGAAAGAAAAAGTCTTTGTATTCCATCACATTACCCGAAATGACTGCTGCCTGTCTGATAAACCAGTTCATAACCACTATACACACCGAAAACATCACTGGGTCTAATAATCTTCAGTTATCAATCATAATATTAATGATAATAATGATAACAACAGCAATAATAATAATAATGATAACAGCAGCAATAATAATAACTAGTTGTAACAGTACATAATCATAGATGATGACAGTAATAATAACAGTAGGAGTAATAATAATAATCGTCATCATCATTGTCATCAACAATAGTAATAATAATAGTAGTGATTATGAGTAAACCGTAACCAAATACTAAGAGGAGAAATATCAATAATAATAATAATAATAATAATAATAGCCAATGAATAGTGGTGATGGAGAAAAAAGTTAAGTTAATAGTTAGTTAGTAACTATTTTACTAGTTAGTTAATAAGGAGGGAAGGAGGGAAAGAAAGGAATGCTGGGGGGTCAATTTGTCTGAATGTTGAGGCTTACAAGGATGGGTTCCCAGGTATCACTGAATTGTTTGGATTGTTTATTGTTTTTAGCTGAGATTCGTTCCATTGAGATATAGTCTATTAACAGATTAAGCCATTGTGACATTGAGGGTTTGTGCCTGTATTTCCAGTTAAGGAGTATTGTTTTTTTTTTAGCTATGGTCAATGTAATAAGTATGGTTTTGTGATAATTGTGAAGGTGACTGATGGGTGTGAGATCTCCTAGAAGGCAAAGAGATAGGGATAGTGTTACAGTACTGTTACAGTTTGCCAGAAATTTTGGGTTGGTGTGCATTGCCACAAAGAGTGATAATAACAGTCTATTGTGTTGAGGGTGCATTGTGGGCAGATATCTGTATCAGTGAAGCCCATGAGGTGCATTCTGTGATTGGTGATGTGTGTTCTGTGCATAATCTTATACTGGATTAGCTGTAGTCAGGAGTTGTTGGACATGGAGTAGATGTTGCTACATATTTGTTTCCAGAGATTGAGATCAGTCTTCATTGTTAAATCTTTTTCCCAGTGTGTAATTGGGATGGATAGTGTCTTTTCTTTTGGTGATGATATGAGTTTATATAGTTTAGATAAAGGTTTCTTAGATGTTGAGATGGATGCTATGTTTTCTATTAATGGTGGTGGTTGCAAATTATTGTTGGATAGTTGTATTTTATTTTTAAGTGCATTTTTAAGTTGGAGATACTGTAAAAAGTTTCCTTTACTTTTCCATGAGTTAAATATGAAGGTGGTCTTATTGATTAAGAAATCTGGGTTGTTCCAAATTGGTGTGAGTTTGCAGGGATTAAGTGGGTGGTTGGTGATCTTACTGATTTTCCACCAAGCTTCCAGCGTTGTTGAAATGGTGATGGTATTATAGCAGTTATGTTTTTTGATTGATTGGGACAAGAATGGTAGGTCTTTAATGGTGAGTTCCTCACATATTGACTGTTCTGTTTCAAGCCAGGGGTCTTGTTGCATGTCTGAATATATCCATTTCATTATAGTACTGTAACTGATGAGCTAAGAAGTAATGAACAAAGTTTGGGGCATTTAATCCACCAAACAGCTTGCTTTCTTGAAGTACTGAGAGTTTAATTCTTGGTTGATCCAAAAGTGGACATCCTTCATTGAACTAAATGACTCCCCAACAACCTCATCTACATTGTTATGGGAAACGGCTAAGGCAGTATTGAGAGGAAAAATCATCTCATATTCCACCCACAGGAAAAAGAAAGAACAAGACTTGGAAAAAAAGCTTGAGCAGAGAGTTGGTAAGCTTACTCTGCTAGTATCTGATAATCCATCAGATGACCTCTGTAAAGAATTCATTGAAGCCAAATATGAACTTGATACCGTCATAAATAAGAAAACCCAATTCCTTATACAAAGACTCAGACATTACCATTTTGAACAAAATGACAAATCCGGACAGTATCTGGCAAATCAACTAAAAAGACAACAAGAAAAAACAATCATACCAGTCATTAAAAACTCTGAAGGGAATACCATGTCAGCTCCAAATGATATCTCAGCAACTTTCCAGTCCTTCTATAATAACCTTTACAAATCCAACTGTAAATGTGATCCATCTGCAATTCAAACCTTTTTTGACAATATCAAACTCCCCAGGCTAAATAAAAACCACGTAATAAATCTAGATCGACCACTTTCACCAGACGACTTTAAAAAAGCATTGTTTTCAATGCCAAATAATAAAGCACCTGGAGCCGGTGGTTTCCCAGCAGAATTTTATAAACACTTCTGGCCAACAATATCACCATTATTTATTAAAATGACCACTGAAATGAGAAATTCCTCTGTCATTCCACCCCATATGAATACAGCACTTATATCACTCCTCCTTAAACCTAATAAAGACCCAACTCTCTGCTCAAGCTATCACCCATTAACTCTCATTAACACAGATATTAAAATCATCAGTAAGGCACTAGCCATGAGAAACAGTCATACCTTTTATAATACACCCCGATCAAACAGGCTTCATTAAAGGCAGGCATTCATCAAGTAACATGCGTTGCCTATTCAATCTAATCAGTATAGCCAAAAACAAAAAAAAATGATACAATTATTTTGTCATTAGATGCCGAAAAAGCATTTGACCGGGTTAATTGGATATTTTTATTCTCCACGTTAGAAAGATTTGGTTTTGGGGAGTCTTTTATTCAATGGATCAAAATTTTGTACAACTCACCCACAGCATCAGTAATCACAAATGGTATAATTTCACAACGTTTTACACTTCACAGGGGCACAAGACAAGGATGGCGACTCTCACCCCTACTATTTGCCCTGTTTATTGAACCTCTAGCAGCTGCCATCCACCAAGACACCAAAATCACTGGTATCACCACCATGAACACAACCCATAAGGTCAGTCTATATGCAGATAGCCTATTACTATATACACAAAATCTTCTAACATCACTTCCAGCTATTTTCAATCTGATTGGGACATTTTCCACCATCTCAGAATATTCAATCAACTGGTCAAAATCCATTATTTTCCCAGTCAACCAGGACCAGTGGAATGCTGTCCCCCCAATCTCTCATTTAATATCCCTACAGGTAACATTTGATATCTCGGAATCGATATTTCCTCCAACCTTTCAGAGTTGTTTGAACTGAACCTCATGCCAATTCTTAAAACCACTGGGAATCAGTTAAACCGATGGAATAACTTACTACTCTCACTCTCTGGCCGCATAGCTGCAGTAAAAATGTCAATCCTACCAAGAATCAACTATCTTTTTTCAATGACTCCCGTCTTTCCAACATTTAATTGGTTTTCTACTCTAAACTCAATAATCACAAAATTTTACTGGAAAAATAAACAACCAATCAAAATCACATCTCTGTGTTACACTTTAGGAACACTGTGGCAAGATGCCTATTATGCCTAAAATGCACTTGATGGACTGAAAAAATCAAGAAACACAGAGATATACACATTGCTGAGGAGAATCAGTAACGTGATCAATTAACGTTACATGAATTACACATACAGTCTTGGGATACATCCATCAAGCACCATGTCAGTCCAGCCTTTTTAGTAATCATGGCGACGAGAATGAACTTCCTAGGAAGATATAGTAACAGACTGACATATGATGTAGGGTGTGGTGATGTTTTTATCCAGCATGCAAGAACCCATGTGCAGATGGAAATCAGATTGAGACTTGGCCATTTAATAGGGGTTGCCACATTTTCAGTTGGTTGTTTTTTTAATTTTTGGTTCCTCTTTGTACTTTACAGAACTCCTGTAAGTCACAAGCCTTTCTGGGGTTATCATTGCAAAACCCCCAGTGAACTCCCCAAGCATGTTGCAGATTGAGAATGTACAAGCTGACCACAAACACTGGTGGTTTTTGGAAGTGGTAAATTACATTACATTACATTAAATTATATTTCTGCTGTTGTAAAAAAATACTACTACTGGGAGAAATTCTACAAGAAAGGAATGGTCAACAAAATTACAATCACAACACTTGAACATCATCATGGCCAAATACATGGACATACATCATGCATAGACCATTTCTGATTTAAAAATTACTTCACAGAAGAAGTTCACAGAAGATGAACTTGATTATGGAAATACTGTGAGTAGTGTGGGCTCACAAAATCACGGTGTGTGAGTGTGTCTAAATGTATTGTTCTTCATTTTAAGATATATTTACATTAATTTTTTAAATGTTTTATGAATCATGGAGAAAGTATTTTGAGTATTTTGAAAATACAAAATTACTCCACTCTAAAGTATCTTGTTACAAATTACATTTGAACTTTTTCAGCCCTGTCAAATACAAATTACAAAATACTTGAAAGTAATTGAAATACGTATTTCAAATACAAGTAACAGAAGTGCTGCCCATCTCCGAGTGTTATAGACTTGTGTTTATAAAAGCAACATTTTAAATGGTTACAAGCATGGTTAAAAACATGAATGTTTATGCCCTATGTTATACATTTTAGTTTTACATTAGAATCATGTTGACTCACTAACTATTATTTAAATATTGGTACAGCTCAAAAATATGCAAATAAGTGTGGATGTATGTATGGATGAATGCCTTTTCTCCTTTAACACTGTGGAAGCCTGCTTAACATACACACTCAATGCCTGACTCACAACGTTCAGTGGTCAAAATGACTTTTCACTTTGCACCCGCACCACAGCAACCTAAAACCGAAGCATTTGAGAGGTTTTGCTGTTTTGAGTGAGATATTTGACATCTGTCATAATGCATCTCAACAGGTGCTCTTTAAAACAGATGGCGCGGGAATATTAGAAGAATCACAGCGTGTCAATGCCTGCCTGTGACCAGGAGCAACAGCTGAAGTGTGTTCATACCAAAGAGGGCCGCCTGGCAAAGGAAGGACATGAGAACTTGTCTGTGTGCAGGTCACTGCTCCCCAGATACACAATGGGCTCTGAAAGCCTGAAAACCTTGGAACAGGTTCACTATTCATGCGTGTGCACATTTTTGTGCACATAGTGTGCATACGGTCAAGGTGATGAACATTTCGGGATTCATCAGTTTCGTGCCTGGAATTTGTTCCTATGTACAAACAAATGTTACATCTGCACCAGACTACTCGTACCACACCGCGTAAACACACAAATTTCAGCAAGACGACATTTTTTTGGCATTGTGATAAAAGTGTACAGGTTTCTATAAGAGTATATCACTTGCAGTTGAAATACTTGAAAATGTGATTAAAATTGAAATAAAACTTACTAATGTAGTCCGTAAATTTTTACAGCAAATCACTAACTTGCCAAATCATAACTGCAAATGTGTTTATAATGTAGGTAACAGAACTGAAAGGTAACAGAACTGAAAGTTTGGCTCTCTGCCTATAAGCAAACACTGAACTCAGTGCTTACTACAGGAGCAACAGTTTAAGTAAACAATCTAAGGCACAAAAGAAAACCAGCACACCATTAATATCTGGGACTAAAAACCCCACAGAAGGAAGTGACATAAACACAGGTGAAATCCCCATGTGCAAATTAGTAAATATTTTGGTCAGGCAACCTTCATCAGAGCTCTTCTCTATTATACACAGTTACACTCTAAAGCTTTAATTGATGACACTGCTGGCAGACACCACAGGAGGTTGCATAAAACCACAGACACGCACTCACTAGGTGCGCACCATCGGTGTGCTAAAAGGCTGGTGGATGTATTTGGACACACCAGACGGCATGCTTTTGTACACAACAGAGATGTTGCGCAAGATGACCCTGGCCTGCTGTGTCTTCCACAACATGGCCATGGAAGATGGCATTCGTTCAGATGAACAGTAATGAGAGAACCCTGTGACCGAATCACTCCAGGGAACAGGGCAACGATTCAGACTTGCATTGAATTAACTAAGCTTCTTTGAATAAAAGTATTAAATCACACATAGCCATGCACCATTTTATCCCCGGCATCTGTAAAGTCTGCTCACACATACTTTGTATGTTTCAGATACAAATTTCTTTCTTTGACAAGATAAGAACAAACTTTTTGATCTAAAATAGATTTAGATGTTGAAGTCCTTTCAAAGTCATGCTTCTTTTACCTTACATTACATTCGTGGTATTCAGCAGGTGCTCTTATTCAGAGCAACTCACATAGGTTAGAATTTTCCCATGTTATCAATCTATATAGCCGGGTGTTTACCGACGCAATTCTGGGTTCCTTGCCCAAGAGCAGGGAATTGAACCAGCAACATTTCAGTTATGAACCCTGCTCCTTGCCACTATTTTAAACTACCAACCAGTGACTTACCAATATTATGGACACTCCATTGCTCACAAATATGTATGTGTATAAATAAATTATATATATATATATATATATATATATATATATATATATATATATATACACACACTGATGAGCCAAAACATTATGACCACTCACAGGTGAACCGAATAACGTTGATCATCTCCAAACAAGGGCACACATCAACATCTGGGTAGATTAGATGGTAAGCGAGCAATCAGTTCTCGTAGTCAAGCAATGGAAGAAGATCACCTGGTCCAATGAGTCCTGTTTTCTGTTAGATTATGTGGATGGCCGTGTACGCGTGGGCCATTTACCTGTGGAACTGATGGCACCAGGATGCACTGTGGGAAGACGACAAGCTGGTGGAGGGAGTGTGATGCTCTGGGCAATGTTCTGCTGGGAAATCCTGGTTCTGGCCATTCATGTGGATGTCAATTTGACATATGCCACCTACCTAAACATTGTTGCAGACCAGGTATACCCCTTCATGGCAATGGTATTCCCTGACGGCAGTAGCCTCTTTCAGCAAAATAATGCACCCTTCCACACCGCACACATTGTTCGGGATTGGAGGAACATGCTGAAGTGTTCAAGGTGTTGCCCTGGCCTCCAAATTCTCCAGATCGCAATCCCATTGAGCATCTGTGGGATGTGCTGGACTGACAAGTCAGATCCACGGCAGCTCCACCTCACAACTTACAGGACCAAATGTTTTGGTGCCAGATACCACATGACACCTTCAGGGGTCTTGTAGAGTCCATGCCTTGGCGGGTCGACACTGTTTTGGCGGCACACGGAGGACCAACAGCATATTAGGCAGGTTCTGTTAGAACTGTGTACATATCTGAGTCAGAGAAAATATCTTCCTTTTGTCCCATTTAGGCTGCATTGGCTATACCCACAACTCAGAAGTCAAAATATCCTCACCTTGTAGTTACACAAATGGAGGGACAAACAAAAATGGGTACGCGTGTTTCATTTCTCCAACAAGATTTTTTCATTCGCACTTTTCCCAAAAACAAAATACGATCATTTCTGCAAACATTTTGATAAAAGAGGCCCATAGACTCTTGAGTAAAAACGGCGATCTCATTAAACAGCACATTAAATCTGACCCATTAAACCATAACTGCTTAAACGATACCTGACCAAAGTTAATCTGTGGTTGAATCTGTTTGCATCATGACACCAGGGAGGGTAGGCCTCTGGGAAAGGTTTGGAGTACGTGATAACATACGCTCAACCACAGCAAATATGATTCCCACTCCAAGATTGGCAGACATTTAATAGGCAGAGAAAATATACTTATACAGGACACTGTTTCAGCCAAAAGAAGTCCCCTGAGAGCTACTGAACTTCATGGCGAGCTATGATTGACAGAGGGGAACGTGAATTATCATAGTTCCCCATTTGTGTAAGAACTATTGATTTCCCGGTGCATGGGTAAAGGAGTGGGTGGGGTGAGTGGCAGCTCAAACTGAGGCTCCTCCTTTAGATGGGATTGTCTGCTTCTAATCTCAGTCACATTCTATAAAACAACACTCTCTTTCTGCTGTACTTTCAGTCCTTTCAATCTCTGCAGTCCGCCATGGAGCCTACTTATGTGCGCCATATCGAGCTTCTGGGCTTCGAAAAGAGGTTCTACCCCAGCCAACACTATGTGAGTTTGGAACTGAATTACGCAAAAGAAATTAATTAGGTGTAGCTTTGTTTTTCAATATATGCAAGTAATTAGAAAATTAATCTGCATTTACTATTGTCTGTTTATTAATAGCAAGTGTTTGTTCACATGTGATTTTTACTGGACAAAAAGGAGGTACTATTTCTATTCAACAATCAGAAGACATGTTGCTAAATTGAAAGTACTGTTAAAAAGAAATGTATCTGTATAGAGAAATACCATGTTCAAGTATGTTTTATTTGTAGGTGTACATGCTCCTGATTAAATGGAGTGATCTTTCAGAGAAGCTGATATACAGAAGGTATCCAGAGATCCATACCTTTCATGTAAGTAATTGTGAGATAGATGCTTTCTCTTTCAATGGCATCATAACTATATAAAGCACTCAGTAGAATGTTCATAAAAATATTCAGCCTCAAAGTTTAGAACTTTCAGATTTAGTAACAGCCTTTATACCAAAATATAAAAACAACATCAGTTATAGATGAATCCACATTTTGCCAAAAAAAATTAACATGGAACTACTGGAAAGAATAAAAAATACTTTCAGTGCTTCTTAATCCATAACAATACACATAAAAATGTTAAAAGCAAAACATGCCAATCATTCAAGAAATCATGGTAACTTTTACATAAAAGTGCAAATGAAAAAAAGGTAATGGAGCAGTCACCTCCCCTCAGTCTGGCTTAAGGTGGAACAACAAGCTGTACAGTGGCAGGGGGCTGACCTCCTGTGTCCCTTGGTTCTGTGTTTCAGAAATCCCTGAAAGAAATGTTCCCCATTGAGTCCGGAGACATTGATGCCAAAGACAGGATCATTCCCTCCCTACCAGGTAAAGCCTTAATTTTTAGTTTAGTAATTAACGGTTTGGAAGTATAAACGCAAGACTATATTTAATGTGGACACACAGATGTCATTGCACCCAGTCTGAAATACAACCTTCGAACTAGGAAACACCTGCATTAAGCCAAGCATGACAAATAGGAGGCCAGTGTCTTCTTTAGCTGTCAGTTTCTCAAAACAGAGAAGCATATATGAAAAGCACTACTGCAGCTGAAACCACATTGCAACTGGTGGTTTTGGCATTTGAATCTCATTTAGCAGCAGCTTTGACACCAGCACAGCCACATTCACAGGGATGCAGTCAAAAGTTTCTGTGTTCATTCTGAGGCAAGCCTTTAGGGAAAGGATCCTAACACATTCACTGTCACAGTTCATTATTCCATGTTTTTATTTAGCAAAGCCATACATTCGGAAGTGAGTGTTTCTTGCAGTTAGGGATATATAGTGCACACATACTTCTAATGTCCATGGATGTCTCAGCTGTATCAGTTAAGATTACACCCATTGATTAATGATTGATTTTCCTGTATCGCAGTAAGTTAAATATTAACAACACATTCATGTTTGAGAAATGCTTTATTTTAAAGAACTGCTTTAAGCAAAACAGGTCCCTGTGACTTTAACTATAATGAAAACAGTTTTTCCACATGCACTTTTGTAGCGCTTTCATTCTGCTCACGGCCTGTTTATGATTAAAAAAATGTGTGACAGCTGGTGTCGGCAACTGTAATTTGGGCCAAAAATGAAAGCTGAACCAGGACTTTCCCCTTTAGCAGAAGTCGGGTAGCAAAGCATATGGCAGGTGGAAAAAGAGGATGTAACTAGTTGACACACTTCAGAAATTCCGCTCAATACTCGAGGGATGACAGGCTGTGCTCAACACCTGCAGACTACTTTATTCGCATTCGTTAAGTATGTTGTACCAAGATGTGCTGTATGTGTCTGACATAGCTCACTGGGTTCCCAAGACTGTATGTGATACCAAAAAAAGGGACAATTCTTATCACAAGCAAAACAACAAAAAAGATAGCAAGACATACTTCCTCTTTCTATTTATGACTTCCCTAACCTTTTTTTTTTGCTTACATACCTCAGGTGCTATATTGTGTGAATATATGGTGTGAATTTCATTTAGTTCCAGGCAAGGTTTTATCCATCCACTTTGTCTTCTTCACTGTTTTTATTCTTTACGTAAGGTACATATTGTACCTTACTGGCTACAATATGAATATTGTCCCGATTCAGTTATTCTTTATATGTCTCTGGTTTGTGTATATGTATATGTACGCAGTATGTATATGAATATTTATAAATCATTTAACTGTGTGTATCAATAATCAATAAATACAACACTATGGGGGACAAAAATTAATGGTATAAAATTTGCCTGTGGTTTGTTTGTGTCCTTCCCTATCCCCAGCCCCAAAGTGGTTTGACAATCAGAAGACAACAGAGACAAGGCAGGGCACTCTGGCAGGCTACTGCCATGCTCTGATTGACCTGCCACCTAAGATCTCCCGCTGCCAGCTGCTGCGAGACTTCTTCCAAGTCAGACCAGAGGACGAGAACCCACCTGCACCACATCCGTGAGTACACAGCAATCAGAACCGCAGTGGGTCACAGTGCTCATTGTATGAATTTTAATGAATTATAATAATATGGATTATATCCTACAGACAACATTTGAATGGGGGACTGTATGCAATTCTCAATTAATTTTTTCCATGTAGGTATAAAAGAAATGAGACCTTTATGATGCAGAAGGACAGAGCAACAAGAGGCAACACATCTGGTAACATCCTGCTCTTCTCATTTTTATGATTTACATATTTGCCCAGTAGATGCCCTTATTCTGCATGTCTTAACACAGCTCCACATATGTCATATTGTGTGTTCGTAGTACTGGACATTTATTTTAACAATTCATTGTAGATGCCATGCTGAAAGGTGCAAGTTACAACAACAGGGTCAGTAGGGTCACTTGTCCTTTTTAGGGCAAAGGCTGACTAGAGGCAATTTCAGTCACAGCTTGTGTTGCCCATTTTAGGAATAACCTTTTTTCACTCCTTGTAGACATCAGTGGCCCCATCATCCTGGAGACTTACAGAGCTATTGCAGATTACGGAAAGAGCTCCAAGTATGAACTCAACCTGAAGACTGGAGACTTGCTGGAGATTGTGGAGAAGAGTCCCAATGGTAAGATCAGGCAGCTGAATCCCACGCTTAAGCACTTGACATCCAGGAACACTGACCCTATATTGAATATCTTAAAATATTCCCCTTCGGAGGTAGCAAGTCTTTATTACACTATGTGGTGATTAGGTTCTCAAGTGGAACAGGTAATGTCTTTAAGAACCCCAGGTCTCATCCACCTCCAGTTGCTTAACTTCAGGGTTTTTCAGCTCCTGGGGTCATCTGCATGTTGACGGCTTTGATAGCAAAGTCCACAGGGTAGAAACCTCATAACGGACACTTTTAGGAGATATCCACAGAATTGGTCCCAGACAACGAGTTTTAGAGTCACTTTTCAATTAGAAATGGTTTCTAAGTGGCACACCAGTGCAGCTGACCAACCATCTGAACAATGACTTCAATTAAATGACCTAAAGCAGAGGCCAGCACACCCAGCCATCCACTATGACTGGAGCTTCCCATCCCAGCCACAGACTGCTATGCAATATGTGCAGATAAACTGCCTATCTTTCAGTGAGGGTCTATGCCACTGTACAGCACTGTGTACAGCACTGTGTTTGGTTAATATTCAAGTGTATTGCATGATTGCATTTGTCTTGGTTCAGCAGTCTCGCACAAGTGCAGAGGTTGTTGGGGTGAGATGACTAGTAATTCCAAACAGGGCTGAAATACAAAGCTGAAATAACCATGAAAAATCATTAAAAATGAGTCAAGGAGAATTTTTCACTGTGCACACAGACCTAAGTCCTGCTGTTTGTCCCCACTCCAGGCTGGTGGTTCTGCCAGCGTGAGTCACAACGTGGCTGGGCGCCTGCCTCCTACCTGGAACCTCTGGAGGGACCTGATGAGATGGAGGAGCCAGAGCCCAACTATGAAGGTTAGCCACCGCCTGATCCGTTACCAAATAGCAAAGCAGTCTTGTAGACTGGGCCTTTACTCAAGAACCACAGTGTTTGCTCAAGAGCACATGTGTGTGTTTCTGCAGGGGAACTGTATATAACCACTAAAGGCTACACAGCAGCCGAGGATGACGAGCTGACTCTTGGCCCTGGAGAGACCATAGAGGTCATCCACAAGCTTCTAGATGGCTGGTGGGTTGTCAGGTACGCCAGTCTCAGCCCCCTGAGATTCCCTGTTTGGTTGGGTTCCATGGACCTCATTATGGAGGAGGTGGTGGAGATGCCAGCCAGCCCAATGGCAGTCGCCTCGATCTGACGATTGTGGTTAAGCTGATGGTGGTTTATTGCATTTCCCGGCAGTCAATGGGTTTCTTATTATTGCCAAATGCAGTTATGAAAGACGTCTAAGTCCTGACCATGATGTGCAAATTCCGTAACAACACAGCCTCACAGAAAGAGGAAGTGGTCTACATGTGGATTCTGTGTGTCTCAATGGCTGCTCCATGTGCCTGACAGAAAGGGCGAAGAGACAGGACATTACCCGTCCATGTACCTGCGCAAAACAGGGGAGAAGAGGGACGTGGGTGCCGAAAGGAATGCACTAAGGAGAGAGACACCGCCACCCAGGAGGTAGGGCTCTCTCCTGGTGTCCTGAAAAAAAGCACTTTTTAATCTTCATCCATGTGTACAGTAACACTAAATAAAATCCAACAGCACTGGGACATGCTGGCTATCCACATCCTTTTAACAAAACATGGCATCTAATCTAATTGCAGCCAATCTGTTGACTCTCTTATGCTCTTAGGTTCCATGCACACAAATCCTCTCTCTGTCTATAGGTCCACCATCCGCAACCCCCAGAGTATCCATGCAAAAGGACGCCAGAAAATCAGCCAAGACATCTATCGCAGGAACAGCCGCCACTACCTGCAGCAACGCGGCAAACGCTCCAACCAGTCACGACAAATGAACAGAGTCTCCAAACAGTCCCCCCTGGTGGAGAGGAGGAACAACAGCGGTAAGTCTCAGGGTAGAATTTTGGAGCAAGGGAAAAACCAATTTACAGGAGAGCTGCCATCTGCAGAGGTACCTGCTAATGAGAAAATCCACCAATACTGTACTGTGTTCCATACTTGTACTCAATATATTGCAAATATTCACAACCATGATTCCCACACCGGCCAACGGCGAGGGTGCCCTCTGTTGGGGATGTTTTTGGAATGTGGCGGTCACAGCTGATGAATTACCAACCGCACTGATTCAGTCTGGGGTGGGCTTTCTTTCAGAGAACATCCGCCAGAAGCCACGAGCCCAGAGCACTCCTGAGGAGCCGAAGAAGAAGATGCCGGTTGTTCCCCCTCGGCCCAGCGCGGAGCTCATCCTGGAGCGCTGCACGGAGGACACGCGCAAGAAACTCAGCATCCGCAACAGCACCTGAGACGCGGCCGCTCTGCCGCCAGGGACGCCGCGCGACGCTCCGCAGAACGCTGCTGCTCCTCTCTGCAGTTCTGTGCAAAACCACTGCCTGTACACTGAGTGGTTAAAATTATACTGTGAATCCCATATGTCAGTAAACGTATGAAAATATTTACTACCACTCATCATTATGCCAGTTGTTGTCATCTCAAGTGTTTTTCTTATGAATTCTTTTTTTTATTATTATTATTTCAACCAGTGTGTAAATTTTGTATATTTATTTCTTCATTGTGTTTGTGGTAAGCAATTATAATTCGTTTAGAAACATTTAAATGTAGGAAGTACTATCTTAGGAGAATGGCTTCATGGCTTTCAGCTGAGCGCTGGATTGCTAGATAAAAATGTTTCTTTTTAAATAAGCTATGTGCAGCTGTGTATTCCACAACTCATTTATTTCATGCACATTCCATGTTACTGCAGTGCTTTTACATAAAATAAAATAAAGTCACGCATCACCTCGTGTATTTATTGATATCGTTGTAACTACTCCCCCTCCATAACTACGCAATCGATCCATAAATATTCAGTGATTAAAATGTCGGAAAAGAGAAAACGACAAATGACAAACAAACAAAAAACGACAACGACGACAAATGACAAATGAAAAAATAAAGTTATGCAGCAAGCACAAACAGGCCGCATCAATTTTCTCCGTTATCTCCAGCGCCCCCTATTGGATTTTTTTTCTCAGTGACTGGAGGGTAGAGGTCAGAGTGCGCCGAGAGGTCAGCGTCATGGCTGCTTCCATGCTGGAACACAATGCCGGAATGTAGGATCACGACATACTTTTTCTCGATTTCAAAATCCTTTTCTTTGGGACGTTTATCATGGCTCATTCTGAGAGTGTGGCGCCAACAGCCACATGAATAAATTAAACGATATACTGCAATTTATCTAAACATTTGCTCCTGCATTTGTAGTTACGGAGTCCAATTCAGCTAGCTAGCCGCTGCACCGGGTGAGTACAACTGAGCCATCACTGAGACGGCGACAGAGCCAGCTAATAAGATTAGCGATCCATGCAGAAAGTAACTTGTGTGGCTATTCCCGTATGTATAGTTAGGTATATTCTTAGCTCGGTAGCTATTTGGAGCGTATCTTCATCAGCTAACCAGGAGCAGCTAGGTAGATGGCTTGAATTAACGTGGTCAGTATTTTGAAGTGTCAGGGAGTTTTCCAGAAGTGATGTAGCGGCTGTTAAAGAAGCTAAACAGCTCTTAAGCGCAGTAGCTAACCGATTAGTTGTAATTTGCACATGTTGAGGACAACGAGATCCTGATTTAATTATATGAAACCCAAAAGAAACAACCGGACGTGACTTGTAAAATTAGTGAGATTTGGTAATTTCTTGGGTTGTTTTCATGCAGCTGACATAGTTACTGAAGAATCTAGTATTTAACGTTATAAATCTTAAGTCTTCGCTGGCTCCCAGTTTGGGAACCCATGTAACTAATAGACAGCTGAAACAACAAGAAGCTAAATGTGACTAGCAATACATGGTACTGTCTCCTTTTTAGTCATTTCAAATATTTAACTGGTGGTCTATGTCAAGGTCAGGTGAGACAATATTACCCCTCCCCGAATCCCCGAACTGCACTGTTTAAAATTATCACAAAAGTTTGTTAGAATGACATTCAGATTATCTACGGAAACAATGATGCTCTTGTCTGGTATTTCAGTGCTGGTCAACAAAAGTTTTTCTTCTACTAAAGGAATGGTCCATTGGTTCCATGGCAGTTGCTCTCCGTATTAACCCCCGCATGACCTAAAGCGCGTTCTCTCTCTCGTTTAAGGCAGCTGACTGAAGCGATGTCCGTGGTTTGTGCGCGGCTCCTGGGTAGGTGTAGTGTCGCGCTTGGATGCCGCGGTTATGCCACGCCCAGTCAAGCCGTGAAGAACAAGGGCCCAAAGGAGCAGGGAGGGCCAGTGTACCAGTACGTTGGGAAGCACACCAAGCCCAAGGACAAAGTCTTTGTGTGGGGATTCAGCTACACGGGAGCCCTGGGGATTCCCAGCTTTGTGGTTCCTGACAGTGGAAGGAAGACGCCTCGGAAGTATCAGCTCACCCCCTACCGCCTTGACACAGAGCAGCGGGTGAAGTGCACACTAACTTACTCGGCCAGAAATCTTTAGAAATCCCACCTGTGTAGATCTGTTTACATTTTGTTAGTAAGCGTAAGCATATTTGTATGTTTTAGCTAGTCAAACCTTATTTTGCAAACTTCTGCCTTCACTGGATAGTCACTTTACATTCACATCATAAAATGCTCTACTCTGGTGGCTGTCGTACGTGAGTGGACTGCCCTAATCTGGCACTGCCTGTCCTCCAGATCTCCTCAGCGGCCTGTGGTTATGGTTTCACCCTGCTGTCCTCCACCACGCAGGACCTGACCAAAGTGTGGGGAATGGGCCTCAACAAGGACTCCCAGCTAGGCTTCCAGCGTACCCAGCATGACCGCAGTGAGTGCCACTCCATCCCTCTCTTGCTTCTGACTGCCTCTGCTCTGTTGGCATTCCAGCACAGAGTCTGTATTGCGAACAGAAGCAAAAGTGGACAGGTTTATATTTTTCTCTCGTTTTTTCTCTCTTTCCCTCTCTGTCTCTTGCTCTCTCTCTCTCGTTCCCCAGATAAGAGCTATGAGTACGTGCTGGAGCCATCCCCAGTGTCTCTCCCCTTGGCCAGGCCCCAGGAGACTCGGGTGACCCAGGTGGCTTGTGGGCGTGCCCACTCGCTGGTGCTCACTGACTCAGAGGGAGGTGAGTGGTCATGGGGATGGCCGTGTTCAGCCATGGGCAGCAGCACAACACTAGCAGCAGGCAGTATGCAGAAAAGCAGTCATGCTCTCCTTGCAGTCTGTGGCAAAGGGAATATGGGGAAGATTTTGTGATGCAATAAATCTTTTTTATTAGAAGAAATTAAAGTCTCTCTTCGGCACTGTACTAGCTTTATAGATATGTTATTTTCCATTGTAATACTAGAACGGAATACAGGAGGATTCATTTTGGATCAGGGTCTGGATTTTAGACATCTGTGCAGCTTCAGCAGTTTTTTTGCAGTAATTCTTCTTAATCTAAGTATCATGTGGAAGCACTCCATATAGTTTTATGGATTAGTTCATCATCAAGTCTTTGCCACGACTTTTGTCATGTATGGGTATATTTACAGACACCCATATGTCTGTATTATATGTCTGATAAGACAGTAAGCTGTATTTGTCTTTCGGAGAGAGCATCATCCATTCGTTCTTTGTATCCTCTTACAGTATTCAGTATCGGAAACAATGCATACGGACAGTGTGGGAGAAAAATCGTGGAGAATGAAATATACAGGTACATCTTGCATATCCAGTCATGGACTGTGCTATGACAGAATATTCTTTTTGATGACAAGGAAATTACAGATGAATCTCAGAACCTGTGCAGGAATGAAACAAAGCTGCAGTGAGTTGTATCTACATGGCAATAAATTGGGGGAAAAAATTCTTGCAGTGGGTTCACCTCAGGAATCTCTATTCCAGACTATTTCTGTCTGCAGTGAGGTCATGCTGTTGTTGGTCCTGAAGGACGCTTTGACTGTGTGTAAACTGATGACCATATAAGAATGTTTGTGTGGCCACATACAACACCAGCAACAGAGAGATCTTTCTGCGTAGCATTTGTCCTGTATTCATATGTGTACTGCTGGAACAGGGAAGGTCTGTGAGAGTGCGGGCTTGCCCTCTGAGAGAATTGGCCTGCTGGAAAGTGACCTTCCCAGGAGATGAACTCATCCGCGAGTCTAATTGATTGATGGCCGGTCACTTTGCTCGTCTCTCTTTGCAGTGGCAGCCACGTCGTTCACAAGATTGAAGGCTTTGACAGCCGAGTCGTTCAGGTGAGGCCCTTGAATACAATCACCAGCCTTCATCATCACCCATGTTCTGAGCCTGCCTTAAGTGCAGCTTCCAGGGGAGACCGAGTCAAAACCATCACACAGAAACTGCTGCTGTGATACTAACATGACCAAAGCAGCAATAAAACTCTTTAAATCCATGTCTCACTTTGGAGGTGCAAATAGTAATGTCCCTGTGTGGAAAACTATGGAGTCAAAGCAGAAAGCACCATACAAACATTAACTCCTAATGAAGATGGGACCCGTATTTTGAGGTAATGATAGTCGGTGCTCATAAATGTGTTTGCTCATATTTAATTTTGATTGCAGCCATTAACTGAAATAACATCATCTTCATCTTTGGAAAACAGCCTGAGCGGCGTATTGTGCAAGGGGATGTAGATAAGAAAGATTCAGCCCCTAAGCACTGATTGTAGATTAGTACTTATTTTCATAACGTAGCTGGGGTTAGGACTGAAGGTGGGCAGGCTGGTCCCAGGTTTGGTTGCTGGGGACAGAAAATGCAGAAAGCATGAGAGAGCTACCTCATGCTGCGGAGTGACACGCTGACCCCTGCAAGGCGTTCTCTGTCCTGCAGGTGGCGTGTGGGCAGGACCACAGCTTGTTCCTGACTCAGACAGGCAGAGTGTATGCCTGTGGCTGGGGGGCAGATGGGCAGACAGGTCAGAAACTCCAAGTGAACACATGTCCATCTATACGCTGTTGTATTGCTTATATGTATCCCATGTAAACCATGCTACATTGCTGATTTGCATTCACCAAAACTCCATTGCTGTGGTTGACTGCTGTGTTAACACATGTTACTTGTGATCTCAGGCCATATCTGTATAGATATCAGGGCAAAAATGCTGTGAGCAGTTACATTACATTACATGCATTTAGCAGACACTCTTATCCAGAATGACTTCTAGCACAATAGAACATGTGTATCCATTCAAGTTAAATGAGCAACAGCGTATAACACTATTCAAGCCCTACCACAAGTTAACTTGTGTTAACTAACTAATAACTAACTAATAACTAACATTTATTAACTAATAAATGTTTGCTGCTCATAAGGGTTGACCAGTATCATTGAAAGATACACATGCAGTGCTGCCTGGTTGCGTGGTAAAAATTTGATTAACCTGATTATCTAGTCATATGCCGGGTTTGTGTCGTATAAAGATCTGCTGTGTGCTGCAGGACTAGGTCACCACAACATGACCGCCCATCCGGTGCCTGTCGCAGGGGCGCTGGCTGGAGTGAGAGTGCGGCAGGTGGCTTCATATGGAGACTGCAGCCTGGCAGTGTCCCAGGAGGGGGATCTTTTTGGTTGGGGCAACTCTGAATACCTGCAGCTGTCCACTGTTACTGAAGCCACACAGGTAAGCCGACATTTGGGATTGGTTTGGGATAATAGGGGGTCTTGGGGTGTTGGTGGATGGCTTTATTGTCTCAGGGGTATACAGGATTTTATAGTGTTTAAGCTTGTTCACTTGTAATTGCTAAAGTTGAGTTGTCCTAGCAGCACTTTTGGGTTCAGTTTTAATGGACTTCAGCATCCCCATGTCGTAACATTACGGCACAAGCGCAAAAAATTCATTTAAATAATGCTAGGTTCCTCAGGGCCTCCATCCCCTCTCCACAGATTAACTCTCCACGGCGCCTCCCTGTGGAGGGTGTGGGCAGGATCCAGCAGGCGGCATGTGGTGGGACTCAAGTGGCCGTTTTGAACAGTAAGGCTAACCTGCCACCTCCTTCAGTGGACTGATTGGGTCACGTGGCGATAGTTTTCAGACTAATCAGCCTGTTCAAGGCTTTGCTTATAACAAAGAAATGGGTTTGGCTGAAAGTCTAGCAGTGAGGAGGAGTCAAATAAGTGGAATCCATACTTGGCCTCCAAAAACTGGTTGTGAGGTACAACCAGAGACAGATAGCCCCTTGTCCCTGCTAAATTACTCCTGCAAGCCATATTGTTACATTACCGCTTATGTTTTTAGGTTTCATTCATAGCCACTTATGTCAAAGAGAAAGAATAGCTAGAGAGAGGATGGCAGTTACTTTGATAATGTATACAAACTCTGGGCTTTGTCTTTCGCAGACAAAGGGGAGGTGTTTGTCTGGGGCTATGGCATCCTGGGGAAAGGGCCTGACCTCTCAGAGTCCAAAACACCCGAGATGATCCCGCCCACGCTCTTCGGACGGTCCGACTTTAACCCCAAGGTTGCCGTCACTCAGATCCGTTGCGGACTCACTCACTTTGCAGCCGTCACAGGTATGACAGCCACTCCTTATTCTAAGATGTGTCGCTGTGTATATGGCTGTTGTTTCCCCACCTCCTGTAGGAACATGAGCAGAACTGCGGTGCTTGAAATTCTTCCATGCTTTACAAAGCAGCCGGTACTAAATCTCTTGAGATTGTGTTGTGTTGCCATAAATAACTCTATTCAGGGTTCTCAAGCACCCCAATACAGAAATCAGTCTGATGCAGGACCTTGGTTGCCTGTCCTTAACCTCTGTGGGCAGGCTGAACACTCAGCTCGGTCTTGTAACAAAATGAGAGCTTCTTCATAAAATATTGTGCCAATAACCTGACAAACATTAACGCAGACTGCGTCAGAAGATTTCCTCACCTGTGAATAGTTATTCAGCAACCCAGCATACATTCCGGGCTCCTAATGATTGTAGCAAGTACTGTTGAAGCATAAGGGTTTGCTATACACAGCTTTTAGTCAGAGCTTTAATTCGGCTGTCTGTGCATTTTGTGTGAGAGAGCCTGAAATGTATGCCGTGACTCACTGTGATTCCAGCAGCTTTAGGGCACTGACTGAACAATCTGTGTCCAAGTGTGTGAAGTTTACACATTGCTAAATGCAAGGCATGCGAGACGACAGCAGATGACATCGCCTTATCATGCAGGGGGGCTGAAAGCAGGAATGCGAGTGGCACAGAGGCTGCATGTTTGGTGTCGGGGGTCTCGTTGTGATGTAGCCCGCTCTGTTGTAGATAGAGGGGAGCTGTTCGTCTGGGGGAAGAACGTAAGAGGCTGTCTGGGTATCGGGATGAAGGACGACCAGTACTTCCCCTGGAGGGTAAGATTTGATGCCACCCACTGCATGCAGGGTGCTCAGAGCCTCACATGCGCACCAAGCCAATGACACTGCGCTGAGCTAGCAGTCTGTTAGGTCACTGTGTAATGTAATGTAATGAAACCACATGCCACTACTGAAATTTTTACATGATGGTGCAAAACATGACCAGTGCAAGCAGCAATCACAGGCACGTGTATTTTGACAAACTCAGGGCTGCTGTTACAAAATTTACTGCTGACGGTGCTCTTCAGCAGCTGATGGGAGCAGACAGGGCTGCAGCCACGTATGTGCAAAGAAAGCATGCCACAGCCATGCACAGGTCGGCCGCTGGCGGGCCGACGCAGCCCACAGGAGCCGGATGTGTCAGGATGTCGATGTGTGCGGTGTGTTCCAGGTGACCGTGCCGGGCCAGGTGGTGGACGTGGCCTGTGGGGTGGACCACATGGTGGCGCTGGTCAAGTCGCTGATGTGAGCCTCCCGGCGCTCCTGCCCCGCCCGTCTCCCCTCGCCAGTGAACCGGGCAGGCTGTGCCTCTAGCCCCCAGCGCCCATCGAAGGAGGGTTTGGTCTCTGGGAATGTGTGGCGCTCCCCTCCCAGTCCAGAGCATAAGACCAGCTGAGGTTACCAGATGTCAACTCTTACTTGTGATTTGACTCCCCCATCCTCCCACTGTTGCAGTGCAGTACATAGATTTGTTTCTTTGAAAGGCAATATAGCCTCGGACCCCATCACACAGACACTGTGGTCTCACACGCTGAAATGAACCTCTAACATCTTCTGTGTGTGTGTGTGTGTGTGTGTGTGTGTGTGTGTGTGTGTGTGTGTGTGTGTGTGTGTGCGTGTGCGTGTGCGTGTGCGTGTGCGTGTGCGTGTGCGTGTGCGTGTGCGTGTGCGTGTGCGTGTGCGTGTGCGTGCGTGCGTGCGTGCGTGTGTGTTGAGAAAAGAATAAAGTCACAGAAGCAGCACTGGTGGGCAGTTGGGAAGGCAGCTCTTGACAGGACTGAAAAGCGCAGCATGTCTCGTATGACGCATCTGTTATTCTTCTCCTTGCGCTGTCACTCACCTCACCATGGATACCGAACTATGCCAACCTCTACATCCTGAAATCACCTGGCTGCCTGTGAAGTGCTTTTGATTATTATGTTTTTTTAACCTCAGCCAGAAAATAAATACCTGGTGGAGTGTTGCTGGACCCTTGGACCCTGCTATCCGGTTTTTGTGTATCAATGCAAGACAGTCTGTGTAATGAAGGGGATGGAGACCTATATTGTCTCAAGGTTGCCTCATTCACTTTAATGAACATTAAAGTGAATGCAGGAAGATAAAAAAAGAAAAAATATATTTTTAGTGTAATAAAAGCTGTGTCTTTGCATTTCAAGAACATTTTTACTTTCCTTCCAGACCAGGTAATATTAAATCAGTTGGCCTGCGGTGCTTTATAAATTATGCCCATGGAGAGTACCCCCATTATGTGACTCAGCTCAAACCCTCTGCCTGGTGCACTGAAGCTGTTTGCTCGGCATGATCTCCACGGATACGCCTCTTCCCCAGTTCTCTCTGAATGTGTCCTCTGACGGTGACGGATTCCTGGGCACTGACATTTATCTGGCCTCGGGGAAACGCTGGGTATAATAAAGTATAAATTTTGAATTACCGTGGCTGCTGATCGGGGGGCGGATCAAGAGGGTACATATTCCAAGAAAAAAACGAAAATGCAGTTCCCCTTAATGTCTCCATGCGCATGTGCTTAGAGGTGACTTCAGGTTACCAAGTGAACCCCATCGGCATTTCTTTTCCGCTTATTGTCAGGGAATCGGCAAAAGCAGACCGTGAAAAGCATTTACTTAAAAATGTAAAAAACACAACTGATGGAAACAAATGCAGAATAGAGGCTCGGAGGCAGACTCATTTATTACTTCAATTTTTATTTGCCACACATGATTTTTTTTTGCTGGATTGGGTTTGCTCTCTCTGAATCATCTTCATTTCACAATTTGCAGAGGATCAGAAAAACAGTATAAAACCATTTCTCACAATGTGTGTGTGCATGTGTGTGTAGGGCGTGGGGTTTAAAAAAACAGCCTCCCACTCTTTCAGGCCATTTATACACTTGCTCCTTTAACAAGTGGGTGGAAAAAACATTACGCATGGATGGTAAACAGCAAACAAACCTTGAGGGATAGTCACTGGGACCATACATTCAGAACCTAGCAGCAGTGTTGTATCTTTAGTAGATAACAGAGCCCTGTTGTCCAAACATACTTAGCAGACACTAAATGGCTAATTTGGTTTCATGGTTTCATTGTGGACAATGTAGGGTATTAAATCCACATAAATAAAAGGCCACCCTCCAGTGACAGTATCACAATTTTTCTATTCCTTTCAGTGTCACAAATGTCAAAATAATACTGTCTACAGTGGACGTGAGAAATGTGTAAAGGACAAAAGATTCCTCGGGTAGACGTGTTACTTGGTGCGGTGCAGCTGCAAGCCAATTAGATTTCACATTTGGCCTTCCTGAATGTTGCTCAATGCAACAATGACCCAGATAAAAAAAAATTATATGTTAATATGCATGCCTCTGCTCTTCATTTTTTGACTTCCATGTTGGCTTTGTTGAGAGGCCTTCTTGGCTATACAAGGAAGGTTTACTGCCCAGAAGAGTGGCAGGCAGTAAACTGCAATCACCAGTTCTACACTTAACCCCCTGACCCCGTACAGCGAAGCAGTGATAACGGGTGACCAAGTGGTGCCACCAACAACGGGAAGCATTTCAACATGTTCCATCTACTTGTTAACTGGCTTATTGATCCAAGAATATCACCTGTCCTCTACTTGAAGGGTAACCTAATGATCTACGTTGGTTTCAGCACCCTCTATAAATAGCAATCGGTTGCATTGGACTGAGCGCTATGAACGGGTCATTGATAGGCCAAGAGCAGTGGTGAAACTTCAGCCAATCAGCCTTTTATATAATGCCATGTATCATCTCTGTTCTGGAACATTGCATACCAGTCTACTTCACACTGTCCAGACTGTATTTTAGCCATTCCTTAGCAACCATAGTTTTAAATGCACTTGGTGACCTAGGATGAAGTTGAACTGCCCCCCCCCCCTTCAGACTGTAGTAATACCAAAAGGTTTTAATACCAAATTATAAGCATTTTCATTGCAAAGCATTTCCAAGACCACCCATTGTAGCGATCTGCTTTAAGCTTTCAGCACTGTAACAGTACTTCTCACAGACTCTCAACATTTTACAGAAATTGCTGAAGGCATTGAGGCATCAGGATGCAGAAATGGTAGCCCCTTTTTTGGTCTGCAGACATTTCTCAATATCTGCAAATGAAACCTTTCAGTTGTTCCAGTGCCATTCTTTCACTTCAGTACTCTGTGCTTACGCCAACACTGTTAGCACTTCAAAACTGTTGGGAGTCCCAATTTTTTGTCTTAACGTGCATGTTTTTTTCTGCATTTGTGCTTCATTGTTTTATTCTATTAGGTTAACTTATCTGTTTGACAAATGAAACCTGTACTGTGTTTACTTTCTGTATTTATTGTGTCCTTCACGGCCATTTGATGATGTACTTTTTCTGTCAAATATATTCAAATAGAGTAATGCCTTCAGAGAACATTTTCTCCATTTCATTGGTGGCCAATGATGTTTTAGCAATCTGCTCACATAATGACGGTAACACAGTGACCAAGCCAATTTAGGCTGCAGGTACATTTGGCAGATGTATGGGGCAATCTGTACTCTCTTAAAAAGACTGCCTGGAATACGTAATCACTCAAATAGGAAATCAGCGGCCAGTGAGAATGCAGATTTCTCTCAAGTTCTCCCCAAAATGGCTGAATGCTGTTACAAGTGGTGATATTGCTGATCTTTTCACTAAAAGGATAAAAAAAATTATCGCCACTAGGAAGACACTGACACAACTTTCTTTTGCATGGTACCAGATCAATCATCTGGAATGAGCTAGCATTAGCAGTGAGAAGGAGTAATGCGGTCAAAACAAGAACTCAAAAATAAATTTGATATCGTGGACTACAGCTTCCTCAGCACTAAATGCATGCTTTATTTGCAAAGAAGCCCATTACTAGGCCACGCCGGGTTTATGGAAGGGGTTTGTGAATTAAGTAAACATAACTTTCAAAACATTTTAACAAAAATGATTAGCAAACAAAAAGGTCAGAGGAAAGCAAACATTTGCTGGTCAAGACAGGCAACACTGGCAAGACCAGCAAGGGTGGGGGAGTGGGGAGGGCAAAACAATATAGACGTGGCTGTGTTTGCACATGGCCTAAAGAAATTTAATGTCACATGTTCTAAGTTATGATGATCCAAGAGAAGCGGTTAATTTGACATAAAGCCTTAAAAAGAAAGATCATTGCGAGCACAGTCACAAACAACATTCATTCCTGACCTAGCACACAGCACCTCTTTGCCCTAAAGGTAAGTCAAGAGGGATCAGAACAACCAAATGAGAGGAGAGGGGACAGCAGAAGAGAAGCAGGTGGGGTAAGGGGATGGGGGTGGGGTGAGGGGGTTCCCAAAACCAAACACGCCACAAGCTCCAAACAAAGCTTTTTTTATTTTTATAATCCTCTGCATCATGAAAGTCACCCTTTTTTAGTTTAACACTGATAAATACAAGCTTTCTGCTATCCAAAACAAACAAAAAGAAGAAGAAAGCCATTGCTTGGTGCAGAAAAAAAAACAATAACCGCACCCATATTAAAGACCAACTTAAGAGCTTCCTTCTAGGGAACAGGTTATAGCCAGCTTTCTCGTTACACGGTCTAGAGGATAGACCTTTAATAAAGTGCGGACTAGGGGCTTCAAGGCCTAAACTGACGCCAGCATTGCAGGAAATGCCAAATACTCAAAATGGCACCTCAGCTGCAACTCACATTCACAACTGTATAAACAAACACTGTTAGCGCCCCACCCCTCTTCCTCCATGTTAGAATAGCTAGCTTTTACTATTTCATATTACTTGTGGTAAGGGCTGGTAAGAATTGGGGTGTGGTCAGGTGTTTTTTTTTTCCTCTTCATGCGACACAACATTTCCTCCAGCTGAAACAAGGTAAGGAAGAACTAAGTGAAAAACTCGAGTTCTCCCAAAACAGCCCAAGACCAGGAGTGTGGAAGCCGGTCGTGTGATAGTGCAGTGTGGCTATTGCAAGGGTGCATACAGTCCATCAGTGTGTGATGTCACTGAACCGGAACAGAGTGCACACTGGGTAAAACTGCTGTTGTCTCTTGTGGCCAGTTTTTGGTTTCCTCACTGAAAAGGTCTCGCACAATTTTTTACACAATTCATTCCCTGGTCAGCTCAACCTCAACCTGAAACCACTGAATACAAGCCGGTTCCTTGTCTTGCCTAACAAAAATGACTAACCTCTTTTACTCATTACCTTGTCATTAGAAACAAAAAATGTGCTACAGTTCTATATACGGAGTATTTTTAATTAGCTCTATTTCATCCCTATCTTGAAAGAACTATAGATTTGATATTACTGAAATAGAGTGGATATTTCATATTGAAAAGAATACTTCTTAAGCGATACCATTTCCACAAATTGGCAGTTAATTATCATGAAATTATCATCTATCAAACTACACAGTATAAACGTACAATGAAAGACAGCTTATTCAAAAATGTGTGAAAGTCAAACCACACCACGCCATTGCACCACGGGGGTCTGTAACCACAAACAGCAACTCAGTTCTCTTCCCTCCATTTGAAGGACTGAGCCGTAAAGCAAGGCATCGGTTTAGGCCTAAAGTGTCATGGCACTGAAAAAAAAGGAGATAAAAATAAAACAGGAGCAGGGAACCTTTTCTGATCACACTAGGTTTGTTTCTCTGTGTACATTCTCCTTCCGAGGATAAGGGGAGGGCCAGTAACAAAACATTTTGGTTGCTGAGGGAAAAGCAGCAGAGAAATACAACTTTAAAAAAAAAAAAAAGGAAAGGAAAAACCCAGTCTGGCAAATCAAAGCAACACCTGAGGGCACAGGCAGTCAAGGGCCTCAAGTGCACCACATAAGGGGGGTAGATGAGGTGGGGGACGCTCCGCAGTGTCTCAGGGAGCTGGGCCCGGGTCTCAGCAGACCGCACTGCCACGGTAGAAAGATGTGACGCGGGGGAGGGAGAGGAGGGACAGAGGAAAAACGCTGCAGTCACTCGAGCTTTGGATCCCCGAAGAGGCAGGTTTTTTTGTATTGGGTCAGGAGCGGATGGCAGAAGTTTGGAGTGGAGAGGAAGGGTGTTGGCACAGTCTCTGAGAACGGGACAAGGAGGATCTGGGTCAGCTGCTCCTTAATGGAGCAGAGAGGTCCCCATGCCCTCCCTGTCCCCCACCCCTCCCACCTTTATTAGCTTCCTCCCTAATCCACCCCCCACAGCAGTCCACTGGTAAGCTCTTGGCACTTTAAGAGTTTGACATTATCTGTAGATAAATCAATGTGTCAGCGAAGGCGCGAGACTCCCATCCCGCATTCTTGCCCTTCACTGTCCTGCGCTCTCATTGGTCCTCAAGGCTCCAATCACACTCTGGATATTTTCTTCAGGGACCTGTGACAGACAAGAAGAGGGCAGACTTATCAAGAGCAGCAAGATGAAGGGCATGGCGGTGGGGGTGGTGGTGGTGGTGGGGGGTGTTGAGGAGTGTAATCTCATCATTTACTGGACTGAGAAGCTGTGCAATAGGGGAGAAATGAAGAGGTGAGAGAGATGACATGAAGCGAAAAAACTGCATTTCAATTGATAAGATCACTGACCACAGCTACCCAAATTATCAACTCTTTTTAACAACACTGTGATCTAAACAGTGATATTTGTTAGAATATAGACGTAAGATGGTCACCAAAAGGGAAATGTAGATTTAAGTTCTCTGTAAACCTCAAATATTTCCAAGCCTGAGGAATTCTGAGGTAGGATTTTCTAATTTGACTAATGTGTGATTCCTTGGGTGATCTTAATGGATGAGAGCCACGGAGTCTCATAAATCACACACATGGTCATCAAAAGCACTGGCTTTCAAAGATTAGCACTAATGGGAATAGTGGCAGCCAATGCTTCACAGGGAAAAATGACCGCTTCCGCTACTGGAAAGCAAAACTAGTGAGATTGGCCAAGATGAATCATAAATGACACGTTCATGAATGTCACATTCATGCTGCAGTAGAGAGAGAGAGACAGAGAGAGAGAGCGCCCCAGGATCAATATTCATCCCGAGTCCTCGTTTCTGTCTTCTAGGGATTGGCAACCTCTCCTTCATAGCTGTTCGAGCTGTTGGCCGCTACAATACTACGCAACGGGAAGGATGGGAGCAGAGCCTCACTCACCAGAGCATGGTCAAACTTGAAGGTACTGATGTAGTAGGCTGGAATGTCAGCGGTAGCCAGAGGTTCAGATATCTGAGCCACGATGCCACACTCGTCTGAGACAGAGGAACAGAGTGGAACGAAAGGAGATGTTAATCACCTCCCCCAAGCTGAAATTCACTAATTTACATCACACCACTACTGGGACAGGAGAATGACTCTGATGCTCCACGCAACATTTAAAAAAAAATGCCTGGCAGACTTTTAATATGAAATTCTTTAAGCACAGCCAAGTCTATTATTATGCATATTAGCACTGATGGTTGTGTAGCCTGCTAATGCCAAGCTGCAGGTAATGAAGCTGCTGTGGTTGCAGTTTCTTCATCTACAGACGGACAGTGTTGCTATCATTTCTGTGCCCTCTCAGTCCACCCACAGGTGTGTCTACACAGACACAGAGGGAAGGAGAGAACACAGTAGAAGTGGTTCTTGAGGATGTGAGCTCCCACTCACCGAATCCTAATGGCTGCCCTCCTATGCGGACCATCTTCCATAGCTCCCCTGAAGCGCTGGTGAAGAGAACATTGTTGGGGAACCTGCAGCAACGGAGAGGAATAAGAGGGATAACTCAGCTTTAAAAATCACCCATCCTTAAGAATCTCAACAGCAAGAAATTCTAGAAACTACCATTTAGTGCTGTTCTGGTTTGCATTTTCATGCACCACCTTCCTGAAAGAAGTGCAGCCCACTGCATGGGTGACTCAGTGCACTGACATCACTGTGACTGTAGGATAATGGCTGTCCTCGCTGTCCATGCCAACGAGTGAAAGATTTTGAAACAAGCCGGAGATCTGGGACTAATTAATCAAACAATCGCTTAACCTGAGGCTCTGCTGATCCTTATAGAGGACCACAGCTTGTAAAGGCACAGTATGTAGTGGCCGTGTATGCATTCTCTAAAGAGAAGAAATTGTAGAGGGAGCATTTCCTCTGAAACTCCCACAGTCAGAGAGCTTTCTCACCTGCGGGTGGTCTGCTCATCCATGACCAGGGAGATGTAGCCCTCGATCAGGGAGAAGGAGAAGAACCGGATGAGTCCAGAGTCTTCGCTGGCCGCCCCCGGCTCCTTTGTCCTGTGACAGCAAACGCCGAGGTCAAAGTGACCGTCGCGGTCAGAACCAAGCAAGGTCAGGAGTGGGCCTCATCGCCCACCTTTGTTCATTCAGGACCATTTCTGGAATAATTTGCAATGGCTAAAAGAAAAATTCTGGACTACTAACCCCCCCCCCCCCCCAAAAAAAAGGTCTCCAACTATCCCAACACCCCCCGGCATCAGAATTCTAACAGCACTCTATGGTTATGGTTATGAAGTTATGATTATCTTTCGTTTTTTTTTTTTTTTTTTTGTTGGTGAGGTGACAGATGGCTCTCAGGGAGGGCCATATGCGAATCGAGAGGGGAAAGCGACAAGGTGCACTCACCCGCTGGAGTAAAACATGACGTCCATGAGCAGAGTGGCCACAGAGGGCAGGGTGTCAGGGTCCAGGCTGGTCACACAGAACATGTTGCTGGGACTGGACAGGGGATGGATGATGGGGCGCTGGACTGGAGACAAGACGCTTCCATGTTAGTCAGCTGAGAAAAAAAACCTTAGAGGCAACAGCATGGTGTGCTATTGGCTAGGCAATAACGGTGGAGGAAAGTTACACCATGAATCCCTTCAAAAGAATTTCTACTAAAAAAAAAAAAGACTAAAGACTAAAAATCGCAAAGCAGGGAAGATGCTGCATGACATACCAAACATACAATGTCTTCAACCGATTTCTACTGAGGACACTATCACTGTAGATTACCAAGCAACAATAAGGCTGACCTTCCCGAAAACAGCAGGTGAATGAGAGGCCGGTAATGTCCGATTGATAAATAATACTTTCTTGAAACTTGCATCACATACACGACCCATGCAATATGTGACCTGCAGTTTGGTTCTCAAAATATCAGGATTCATAACAGGTCACTTGGAGCTTGGCATGATGAACAGATGACAGCTACCAGTGCTCAACTGGCAGCATGTCAGCCTGCAGATCCAGGGTCTCAGTTCTAGGAAGGAGCCTTGAAAGGGCGTGCTAAATTAATGCACAGTAACACACACTGTGAGCCTGCATCCTTGATGCATGTGCTCATCGCAGGGACACAACCAAGCGGCAGGCACTCCAAAACACAAAGTTTGTTTGCTAAATGAAAGGTCAACTCGAAAGCAAAAAACACCTGCTGAGGCCAACATTCAAATCTGAAAATACACAGAAATACTCCATACTCAGACTGGCAAGCTGAATTTGTCAAACAGCATTTCAAAAAAAGAAAAAAAGACCAAACCACTGACCTAAAACTAACTCTTAATATGGGTTTGGAGCTGCCAGCCTTCACTGCGCTGTGCAGAGTTTGGACCTACCCAGTTTGGGTTTGACAAAGCCGTTGGTGACCCCCAAGCTGTTGGCAGCGACGGTTTCTCCATTAACCACCCGCAGAAGGGTGAACTCAGATGAAAGAGTGTGCATGACCATGGGCAGGTCCCTCTCTCGAACCTGCGGACACAGACCGGCACTGTGAGGAGCACAGAAATCAGGACAAGCTCTGTGTGGACCAGATATTTCTATCTCCAGGGTTACCAGCAGGCAGTACAGTATAAAAAAGGGGGGGTGAATCAGTGCAAAAGAGTTTAACTCTCACGATACCCTCCCCCCTAACCCCCAGCATCTACTCTGCTGCTTAATCACACTTTGTTCTTCGCTCAGAGAATCCACAAGGCAATATCGTCTCTGAAATTTAATAGCCTTCGTGTCCAGCTCGAGACACAGTTATTCAAATGAAGACAGAGACAAACACCTACGAAGGCTCTATATTTAAATTCCATAGCTTCAGTGTAGTGTGAGATGCCACTGGTACCATGCGTTTGATAGCAAGTGAGCTCGAGCGGAAAGAAGATTATGAGCTCAAAATCGCTCACATCCAGCTAATCGAGCATTTCAACACAGTTACAGATGTGTGGATCAAAAGTGAACTGCTGTACAGCAGATCAGATTATGGTGAAATACGATCAAAGTTCAGGTCAGCATGATGCGAACAGATATTTCTGCACATGAATACATAAAATATACAATATTCCATAGCCTTTCTTTCTCATCAACTTCCTTTGATATGCTACACATCACATCCCTCAGACCATTTATCTGTCCCAGTACAAAATGCAATCTTGCCATCTGGAGGTTTACCCGTGGCGCACAGTGCAGGCCACACAACTGATCAATGTTCTCGGTGCATTCTGTAATAAGAAGCAGTTTAACTTGTTTATGCCGGATCTTGTTGACGCGCCGTTTGCCAGCTAGGGAATAACTTACTGTCGGGAAAGGAAGTGGCGAGGAAAGCTCCTGCCTCACAAAGACTTTGCACATTTGGCACAAACTGTAAGCTGCTCGCTTATAAGTGCACTGTGAGATGTCAGCACATTATACAATTTATGGAAAGCAAATGCAGAAAAAAATACACTGGTAAGTAAGGGCTTTCAGTGCTTGATGTGTGCCTTAAGACATGTTAGACACAGTAATTGGAAATAGATGATTTAATTACTATAGAAGTCAAAAGAGGTAAGCATTTGCATTACAAACACAGTTAACAACCTCTGAGATATGGGCTGACGCAGACATATTATCTTCAAGCAGATAATTGAGTGCCTTCAGCAAGCTATTTACTGCAGTAGGAATGAGAGCGGAGTGCCTTCGCACATCGGCGCTTGCTTGGATTTGAGTGCTGCGTCATATAAGGTGACGCCACTGTTGTGCATTTCAAAGGGAAATCTGACCATTTATTAAATGTGAATATATTATCAACAAACTTTTGACAAACTTTTTGCATGTAGAAGAATCATTACAGCATGCCTCCTATGAGCACTTAAAAAAACTTCTGAGACTGGTTAAAGTAAAAAAATTAATTAATTAATAAATTAAATCCTGAAAGGATTTTAAGCAATGTGGTGTTTTATGCATCCAAAATACATCTTAGTTCTTATCAGCACTTTCAGGGACCAGAAAGGTAGCTGCTTGAAGTAACACACTTGCAGTATACCTTTGTGTTATCATGGGGAACAAAAAAAATAATATTCTGATTCAACTCAATAAAATCTTATTGTGGCTGTAATAACCCTGCAAACAAAAGGAGAGGATCTCAGAGTGGTGAGGTGCAAAATCCTTTGGGCCTGTTGAGTCAGATTCACAAGTTATTTAAGGCTCACTCCAATGACTGCATTCAGCATTTAGGACAGGGCCAGCACTTTATATAACACAAAATGATAATCACAGTAAAAAGCATCCATCTCCCTCTGGCAATCCAGCACCCGGCCTTGCTTACAATAGGCTCCTGTGAGGCAGGTTATTTCCACTGTTCCTTTAAAGGCCGTGATGGTTTTCTGGCTGGGAGCATCTGGCAAGGACCATGAACACGGCCACGAGTGTTACAGTGAATTCCAGCAAGAAGCTGATCCAAAGCTGATCCTCCTTACATAATGCAGGCAGATTACCATCGGCTTGACATTTTTTTTTGGTTCATAAACAGGCTCTGATTTTTTTCCCCATGCAGGCCTCATGTTTCCCCCAGCAGCAGGGCACGGAATGCCGCCGGCTGGCCAAACCCCTGGATGGGGGAAGCTACATCCACAACTACATCTACAAACTACCGGCCTGATTAAGTGACCACTAGTGAATGATATCATCCACAAATAAACGCTGCAAAATAGCATGGACTTTGAAATGTGGAAATGTGTCTGGTTACAGTTCAGCTGGTTGAGTCACATGTGAATCTGAGGGAAGTGGGCTGTGAGGAAAGTAAACACGTTTGCGCTTCTCTCTCTCTCTCTCTGTCTCTCCCTCTCTGTCTCTCTCTCTCTGTCTCTCTCTCTCTCCTGTCTCTCTCTCTCCTGTCTCTCTCTCTCCTGTCTCTCTCTCTCACACACACACAAAAGTTCTAGCTGCAAAAACACGAGCATGCAATACTACTTTTTAAAAAAAAAAAAAAAAAAAAAAAAACAGCCAGCGTTTCTGTATTGCTCATAAATAATGTATCCGAAGCTAAAATACTGGCAAAACAGATATGGAAACAATTTCCTTGCTCTACAAACACGTATCTCTACTTTTTGCATTGGGGGAGCATTTATCAGATGCTGACAGCAAAAATGGCACTAGTTATTAGCATACTGTGGATTTAAATCCCAAGTGGTTAACAGTAATATTGAGCTCTGCAGTGAGGAAGGCCTAAAACACAAATTTACCAGCCTCTAAAGAGTTACACATAAAAATCAATGGGTGATGCACCAGCTCAGAACCACAGATTTGATCATAAACAGCCATTACAACCATTACAGATTTGTTCATCATTGCACCAAAATTTCAGGATATGAATGTTCAGTTTTACAATAAAGACAATCTTCCCAGTGGCACACAGGGAAAGATGTCCATTGAATAAAACCAAGCCCTGCCCTTTCAGACAATCAGTGTGTCATGCGCTGTTTCGTGCCGAGGCTAGGCTCAGTGAAAGCAAGCAATCTTTGACCTCCATTGCTCACACTGTAACAACATCTGATGGCGTCCATGAACAAAAGACTGGCTACAAGACTGCAGCCAGCACAGTGCCGTTCTCTTGGGAAGGAATTTAAGAACTTGTTTCATAGCCTTATCGCAGTGTCATAAAAAAGGCAGGATGATTCAGGTTGAGACAGGAGGTTTAATTTGTTGTCACTCTTTGTTTTCCACTGCGAAAGCATCCAGAGCATTTTGACATTTGGCATTTGAATTCTTATCTTCCAAGGTGCAAAAAAGGTGTAAGAAATTTGCTTGATCTGACACTGGTAAATTCTGTCTGCAGCCCTGCTGGTACTTCAGGTTGCCTCTGTGATAAACAATAGTTGCAGCAACTGCTTTGAAACATATAATCCCTATGAACCGTAACCTTGCTTGTTTTGTTGAAAACCCACAAAACCCCAAACCCAAAAATAGACGATAGGTGCTTTGTGCATGCTGTTTTTCATGCGTGTGGGTAGAAAGGCTAGGTCACAACCGTGTGCAGACAGTGCTAAATGCCAGAGACTGTAAACCAGTTTATTTATGTGCAATTAAAAATATTTACATACCTCCTGTTAATCCTTGAACAGCAAATTATAATAAAAGTTTAGTTTTCAAACACATTTTATTGTATTCTATCCATGAAGGCTTGGCAAAACGTAGAGTTTAGCACTGTCCCTGATACCTAAAACACAAGTATCAGGGACAATGTTGACTGCATGAGTGGTTTTTCAGATTGATTACTGGAGGATGTGAACTGTAACTCGGCACCTGCCATGAGGAAAGTGGACTGCAGTACTGCCTGCCCAGAATGTGACTGGGCCAGAATACACTTGCCAATTGACCTCTGTGGGAGAGGGCTAGCATTCGAATGCCTCCAATATGCTCTGCTTTTATTACGAACCTCCGGTATCCATGTTATGAGTGCAAACGGAGGGCCATGCAAATTCTAATGGCAAACATTCTCACAGCTCTCTCTCATCTGAGCTGTCACGTAGAAAGAATGACAGCATGACAAATTCATCCAAAAAAGAGACGTCTCTGCTTGCCAATCAAGCTTAAGTGTGAGGAAAGGCAACATTCTACAATATCCCCAAAAACGTTATTTTTTTTAATTGGCCGATGGACACGTTTGGCTCCATAGTGCACATGTTGATGGAGGCATGGATAATCCCATGGAACAGAACAGGCCTTACCAGTATGAAGTCGGTCTGGTAGGTGGACAGCATGAACACAGATATGTTGTGGTCCGCCAGGGGCGCAATCACTGATTTGGCGATTTTGGTGACTCCGATTGGCTGAGAGCTGGACGAACTCCCGCCCCCCGAGACCACGTTGAGGGCCAGCCATGTGGCCTCTGCAACGCTGAGATGCTCGGACTCGGGCAGCTCTGAAACAACAGCAGGAGAAAAGATGGGGGGTTGAGGATCAGGGGTGATGAAGCTGACATTTCCACCCGTCACTAATTCAGTACTGAATGATGCCATTTATTACATTATTGTTTAAGCCGTGCCCTGTGTACATGTGATGACCACTTGACATTCTGCGCTGCTGATAAGGCTGAGACTCTAAAAGAAAAAGGCACTGGAGCCATTTAGGTCTGAAGAACACATGAAAAAAAACAACACAATTACATGACTCCCAGTTTAATAATACATCTTTTTTTCCCCCTCATTGGAATGTTTGCAGATTTTCAAAGAATAAAACGTGTTTCTCGTCAAAAATGCTTGTAAACTGAATTCTCAATCATCCATGTCATCACTGTGTGCTTTAAGAGGAATAGGTCAAAATAGGATAAAAGCAACAAAAAATACATACTACTGGATGGCGCAGATGGCATGACTGCCCAGATTTGAGAGAAAATTACTGTGGTTAATTAATGGGTATTAACAAATCTAATTCATCTTCATACTTGTTAGGTAAATAGGGAATAATATAAAATAATATTTTCTTGCGCTTTTATCAATATAATTTCTATCAATCATAAAAGTAAAATAAAAACTTGTGAACAAACACCACATTAGCATACAGCAATTTGATTGCTCAAGCTTTATCGCTTTACAGGCTAACAAATCCCTTACTCATAAGCCTTTATGCTGAAGGTAGTGCTTAAGTAAGGAATTTCTAAGAATAATGGGTGTTTCTTCTTATGTGTAATGATCTGCAATTCATGAATTAAGTGTACTCTTGAAGGCATTGTTCAATATTGTGACATGGGCAATAAATATAAAAATACTAAGGGGGGCAATTTTAAGTCCCCTCTAATGCAACCCCGCATGCCAATGTCAGTCCGTGCTTCACTGCAGTCCGTGCTCAAAATCTTCGCCCACAACATGGCAAAGGGTGTTACGTTTGTGTGTCGAAAGAGCAGCAGCAGAGGTCCTAGCAGAGTCATATATCATTCTCTGCCAACGATTCATAATTGCCATGCGGTCATGAGAATACGATTACCAAGGTTTTTCTGTGTGTGCTCAGCCAGTTTCAGTCAGGGCTGCTCTTAGGACTCTGCTACACCTCAAACGGAGTTTTATGCAGGCTACAGAAATTCAGATGAAGTCTGTGCCGGTACCAACTATTTTTCCACACTGACCATCACTAACTACACATCTGAGAGTATGAGACAGAGTGAATGGTGCCAATAACAAGCTACAAATTACAAGCCTCGGTTTTTCTTAGTTTGGCTGGATAGCTGAATGTCATGGGTTTCACAAATCATTTTCAATGCCACTATAAACTGCTTTGATCACATGGTCTATGCAGCAGTGAGAAATAGTTCTGTGAAAGCTAACTAGCCTACTCATCAGATTAAATTTAGCTAGCTAGCCATTGTCCATTTACCTTGCAGTACTGACGGATTAGCTATTTGCTAGGTAGCTGTAAAAGCTCATGACAACGGCCTGCCTGGCTAACACTGTTTGCACACAGAAACATAACTAGCAGAGCTAAATCGGTAACTAACAAGCTAGGCATCTGTGACTTGGGGAGGTTTTTATGTAGTTACTGGGCTATCAAGTTGCCCTAAATTTCATCTATCTTTGTCCCTCCATGGCAACACACACTAATAACTAGCTAATAATTGCTGCAAGAACTAATAAAAGTGATCAAGGTAACGTCACACCTGTAATCACAGATGATAAACATTTCAACTCCTTGCCAGCAAACACCACCTTGTTCAGGCATCAGGGTGCAGATTCTATCCATGATAAGGATCCAAATCCCACTGGTGAAACTGTTTAGTCTCAGCAAACAAGTGTAGCTTTGAGGTAATGCCATGGGACTGGGAGGGTAAACAGTCTTTTGAGCAAGGACTGACATATCACCACCACGGGGCATTTAAAAATGTTTTCTTCATGATCAAAGATGAACACATTCAATGCAACCCTATTAAAACAGCATTAAAAATGAAATACAACCCAATGACAAATCATTTCTCATTTTTTCTTCAAAAACAAATGTCTTGTTTTCAGTGAACAATGCCTTTAAGAGGGCAAAAGGGGTCCTAATGAAGAGTGTACAATACTTAAAAACATTTACGTTTTAGAAATGACTGCTGTGTCTCAAGAATGAGAGCATGAAGTCTGCAGAATCCTTGAAAGGAAAAAATGTTTTGGAGTATGTACAATGGCTGAGAAATGCATCCATCATATTAAGACACATTTTCTGTTTGTAAAAGATTCAGTTAGGACCATCCTCATACTGGTTAGCCAAAGAATAAATCCATCACTCCAGAAGAACTGTCAGGTGTTCTTTGACAATGGGAAAGAACAAGTGATTATTTATAAAGTATTATATATAATTACTCTTGCAACTTTGCTAAAAATTCTTAGTGGTATTATGAGTGCATTAAAAACAACCAAGTATACTCCTACATGAATCCATTCTTCTTAGAACCTTAATGAGTTAAGACCCCAAATTTTTTATATCCTGTCTGGCATTTAATGACATCTCCTTTCATTCATGATAAATTAGACAAGCAGATCAACAAATTACATGGGCAGAGCATGACAATCACAAACCTATTTCAGTTCTGCAATGAATGCATGTGTCCTAGAAAAAGGTCAATGTTGACAAAGACTTGGACATATAATCAAATTGCATTCCTCAAAACTATTTTTACTCAAACCAATCATATATCAATGAGAAAAAGATGTGAAAACGTATAAAAGACATGAAATTCTCAATCCAATCGTACTTTCAATCTTTTTCTAATATATTGTGGTATTGGGTAAATGTTGCCCTGACCAGAATACATTGTACTGTAAACAACTGAACCAAAAAGCTACGGTTTATTTACAGTTTTACTTTCCAGCAAAAAGTAGAATTAATGCAGCAAAGAAACACAAACAATCCAGATAAAACTTCCTGTCTGTCTAGAATACCTGCACCTGTTTCGCAACACAAGGCTTCTAGTATCTATGGTGACCAATGAGGGTCACCCTAGCAACCAGTAAGTAATGACATAGATTCATTCACTCAACCACAAAACCAAACCACTGACAGTCTGGCTTCTTTTAACCCATGATAGGAAAGGGAAATCCAGGTGGGGTGGTGTGTGGTGAAAAGGTGGTGTTGTGTGTGATGAAAAGGTGGTGTTAAGTAATGCATGAAGTAATTACAGTAAAGTAATATTTGCCGATTTTTGTGCCTTGTGGTTTGAATCTCAGATAAGAAGAGATGGCAAAAGTACACACCTTTGAAGCCTTCTTCATCCACAATAATGGTGTAGTCCTCCGGGGTCTCTGTCAAACTGAAGAATTTACACCTGCGGAAGAGATGTTGAGAGTCAGCATGCGTGACGTGAGTCAGCTTGAACGTCGTGGGAATTAGGGCTCCGAACTGCAGCTCTGAAACTCTGGACAAGCAGAGAGAGAGAAAGCAGGCCAGCCTTTTTTGTCAATCCCTGCAGTGAGCTGAGCATCATCAAAAGGCCTGTTCGCCGATTTCCCATCCTCTGCACAAACTCATCCGCCACTCCCCAGACTTCTTGCTGTGACCATGCCCCCCGGCACTGCCATGACCTCTGCCGCCCGGAGAGCCGTGCTGCAGGAGGGCACCGGCTGCCCCATCCATGATTTATTTGCTCAGCAAATGCATTCATGCAGGGGACACTTTCAGTGCTCACATTTTACCCCACATACACAGCTGGATGTTTGCTAAAGCAATTTAGGCTAAGCACCCTGCTCAGGTGTACAGCAGCGGCACCCCTCCTAGGACTCAAACCTGACATCCTCTGGGTTACAAATCAAGTTCCGTAACCACTATGTTGTGCTGTCCTTAACTTGCTCTTAGGAACCCCAGCAAGCAGACCAAACAGACAAGTAGCAGGTGGGCACTCACATCTGTGTGGATACCATTCAAGCTATATATCGGATCTGATCCTTCACAGCGATGTACATCATCCTTAAAGTGTCTGTGCTATGAAGAGAAATATAAAGAGAAGGGCCTGCCACACCATGGAGGTAGCATCACCTTGCATTCTGGGATATGATGATATCAGATATCAGGTGCAGGCTGCAGTGCAGACTGGAGCGCTGATGGAATTGCAAACCTAAAGCAGTGTTTTTGAATATTTCACGCCGTGCATCTGTCCAGGCAAACATGCCCAAATGAATGTTGAGGTTGAGAGATGCAGCAGCTGCTCCTGACTGTTATGCCAGTCATAAAACCTGAACCAACTCAGACTGCTGTGCAAGGGCAGTCTTTATTTATGGTGACGCTTGCACACCCACATATCCCTTTTCCTTTCGGGGGTACCTTGTAACTTGTTGATTCCAGAAGGATGAAAATTCATCTTGTCTTCATTACACAATGCCATGTGTAATTTGGTATGAGCTGCACATGGTAGATTCGGGCAGCACAATTCGTGGTAGCCATTTTATCTACCAATTACTTTTTGGTGCTAAAGTTAAACCTACGACTCACTTGACCTTACACAACCTGTGTACATCTGTCTGCTGACTGGACTGCTGGAAATATATACACTACCAGACCACGTTACAAACTGAATACAACTGAGGACATTTAAAGACGATACAACCAACTCCAGCCTGTCTAATACTCTTCAGTACAGTCCAGTTCATTCCCAACTTTTGTCAGGCATCAGGGAAAATATTGTTTCATTCAGATTTAATATGCCAATTAACTCAGCAATTCTTGGCTGTGTATGATTTCTTCCTCACCATTTCTCTCATTTTATCAAGGGCTCTGTTAAACTCAACAAAGCTTCATACACAGGATATTCAAGTCTAGAAGGCAGGAGTCATCTCTCCCACAAAATTCAGGACCATTATACATAACGCCGAGACACTGACTGTGACAAGCCACGATCACCTATTCACTACAAAACCTATCCCAAAAAACAGGTAGTGGTGACATGGAGAAAAAGAAGTTCCTGGAGGTACTGCCTAGTCTAAGGAATTTGTTCAGAGCACAGGCTGAGTCCTGAAGACCTGGGTTTGGGTCCGAGCCGTGTCATTCTGACAGCCTCTGGGAGTCCACTGCTGTGGAACAGAACCGGCCTCACTCCGCCATGTGTTTGATTACACAATTATTATCTCAACATCCTGCGAATGGGCCTGTGTCACTCAGGTGACATCAGGGAGATGCACCTATCCTCCATTTGGCATTTGCTCTCCAAGCGGGACACTTGTAGCATGAAAAATACTTGCTGTTGACACACCGGAGGCCTGTACTCACAGCACCTGTATCTCTCACATGCAGCCAGACGAGCATAATGTTCAACTGGGGATTCCAAAAAGGACGAAAAGGTGGGGCGGAAAGCATAAAAAAGAGGAAACAAAATACAGAACAAACAGTCAAAAAAGACAGGAGCCCCCAAAACCTGAGGAACTTCAGCAGTGAACTCGTCAACAGATCATAAACAATGACTGTGTTGTGAAGACAGGATATAGAGCACTGAAGGCATCCACCCACTGCATTTATCCCCTTTACTCAAATCAAAAAATGTCGGTGCTGATCTTAATTATTGCTGTAGCATTTTCGTCCGAAGGGGGAGGGTGGAAACCTGCTGCTTTTCATCACAACGGTGGCGAAATTAATTATAACTGCATCTGTACAAATCTGTTTTATGTTCATATTGATTTCTTTTCATCGAGTCTGCGAACTCAATAAGTGCAAATCCCTTTTTAAACACCTGGTTTTGGCATCTGAAACAGACTCTGGAACTTGGAAAAGAAACAAAATGGCACAACTGCTATGCAGAGATAATCTGATTTCCATCCTTGCAATCGGTTATTTCGACATCTCACATCTCTGACTGCTCGCACTGTGCACCGCTGAAAGGTGTGAAAACACAGGGGCTGAGCCTTCCTGCTGCTTTTCTCAATGAGGCTGCGCAGCTGTGGTGAATTTAGATATCACAGAAAAACTGTTAATGCGGCATGCACTTTCATTCTCTACGGGCTGGTTCTGAGGTAGGCCTTGAACGTGCTCGTTCTCTCTCATATGCTAGTTTTGCTGGCCTCCTACACAATTCTGAGGGTTGTTTTTTTTACCCCCCTTGTATTTTCAGATAAACTCTCATAAACAGTGAGTCAGCACAACCAGGAGTAAGGCCATCACCAACACTCCAGATTACAACTGACTTCCAAGCCACCTATGTGTTGTATCTGCTGTTCTCAAGTCACCCCACAGGCCACTGACATTCTACATAGATGCGAGACACTTTGCAGACCGCCGCTAAGTAAGTTTGTTTCAGGCTAACGCTAACACCAAGCAGTTTTCAAACAAACAACCCATCTACATCTCTCACCTCACCACAAGTTATGCAGCTGTGGTGAAAAGATGGAGGCAAAATAATAATCTAAGAAGAAAAAAAATGCACAGATTAACTGCTGCTGATGAAGTCTGCTCAGGATATTTTTCCACTCAAGAGATCAGGGAATTAGCACCATGACCAGTGTAAAGGATTGACTGTCGCATGGGGGCCCAGATCATAGATGAGGTCTGATCCAAGATTTCCACATCCTCCTAGGAGCCAAAAGATTTCTGGAAACAGACTAATTCACTTCCAGCTCCAGCTGCCAACAATGGAAACAATGGGACACACTTGAGAGAAGTATGGACGTCTGAAAACCACAAGCTACACTCCGTTGCAGAGACAACACCGAGTTTGAAAGTGCGCCCTTCTTTAGTAAAGCAAGACTTCCTTGGCTTTGTTTTTCCTTCGACGAGGAAGACCTCTGTGAAAGTATCCACACCAGACCCATCACAAGACGCTGGTCAAGGTCAAACTTTTGGATTCCTCCATTTGTGCCAACCCTGTGCAATGCCTGGTGCTGAGTCGCCTACTCACTCTTTCCCATGTCAAAGCTGCCATTTCCTGCGCTTCCTATACTGACAGCACCATTCCTGCAGCGAGCGGACCTTTCGTGATGTATGAGGTGTCACACACATCGTCCAACTTGGCCATAATTTAAAGCGCTGCCACTCCACAGCCCAGATTCAATTACTTCCCTTACACTGTACAGGTGTTAACAAACTAACGGGCCTTAATTCTCTCAGCTCATAACTAAACACTGTAAACGGGAGGTGATGGACTGCAGAAGACCTGAGAGGTCACACCATGCAACAAGCTGAGGAAAGACACTATAACTCTGACAGCATAGCGTGGACTTTTGTGTAAATTCCATGCATAGAGGGTGTATATCAACACCATAGGGCTCACAACTAGCCACAATGCTACGCTCATAAGATCAACAACATAATATGTTAACAAACCTGATGGTGGGAAAAAAAAACCCAGTGGGTTAATTCTACTAATTCAATTTTCTTTCTTATCTTAGCTCCCCGTTATCTTCGACCCAAAACTCCAATCTAAAAAAACGATCTGGTGTATTCCACTGCACTTAGTTTCGGTTGGTAAACAAGGCTGTAAAACTGCGGAGCACTTGGTAAACAGCTTTGCAAAACAAACCTGGATTAATTAAGGCACTCTTTTTATCAATATCGCCTCCATTGTTACCCAGAATCTCTAAAGGTCACCAGAGCACACTGCTCAGGTCAACTACAATTTGAAATAATGGTTTAAAGACGGTTAAAATCGGAACAAACAAAACCCTTATTTAATAAATGAAACGCCGCAGTTCGACACAGCTCTCTTTAGGGTGTCCAAAACCTTGCAAGTTACCTAGAACAAGAGAATCTATTAGATGATAGCCCGACTGCTCATAAGACCAGTTGGAATGTGATACGAATCATAAATTCATGCCATAGAATGACGCCGATTGAACAATAACAGCTAATAATAACAATAAAACTAAATAAATTGGAAAAAATGCATTGAGAGGATTCAGAGGATCACTTCAGGAAAAAAACTGACATAATGTGAGTTCTGGTTTCCTTCTTTTGCACGTTTTCTCCTTCACGTTTTACTTTTTTCAAGCAGCCCGAGTTTTATACAATGAACAGGGGGCAACGTCCCCATTCAGTTTCACTGTAAGCCTAATTTATGAGCCAAGGTACCAAAAGAAGAGTGATTTATAGACAAGGAGAAGCGCCAAGACATGTGAATATTGACATCTACCGACAAAGTAGTTCAATGCGAATGTAGCTAGCTAATAGGGCACAACAAATGCTATTGAAACAACACAGCAAACAGTGTCTTGTTTACTTCGCTAGCAAGTGCGAGAATGGCTCGCGGCGCTAGATAGCTACATTCATCATGATTTGCAACATCCCGGACACATGAATTCAGCATTATCGCCAGCTACGTACAGTAAACGTCTAACGCCGGCTCAAGTTTAATTTGAAACCCCCATCCCCTTTAATTTGACGATTACACAGAGGAAAAAAAACAACACGACTAAGCAAGCTACACACACTAAGCGCGTACACACACCCCTTTTTCCACTCGAAGCTACAAAAATACAGGAGGAAACAAATGACACTTTATGATATTACAATAATGGTGGCGGAGGACTCTACTTTTGGCAGCTCTTCCTTTTCATGCAATAGCTACACAACATGCATTTTAATTGCAAACTGAATAAAGAACTTAGCTCGCTAGTTACGGCTAAACCCAGGACACCATACCTACAAATTTGTGCAATCATTCATCATTAAAAAGATAACAATAACGCTGACGATCGAAAACGACGTACAACACAATCCTTCTTTAAGGATTTCTTTAATTACTGCGGACTTGCATTGTTCATACTTACCTTGTTTTGGATGGCAAGAAGGCGAGTTTGATTAATCCGTGAGTGCAAATCTGGATGCCTTCTTTTGCTATACTCGCTACTTTCAAGCTGTGTTCTAAAATATGCAACTCCATCTTTTACGTCTTCTCATTTGTGGATCATCTAAAAATATATATTTTAACCTTTCTTTAAAAAAATAATAAATAAATAAATATAGCTATAGAGACGGATATTTTAAAAACCTGTAAACGGAGCAGGTACGAGGTTGGAAAAGAAGGGGAAAGGAAAAGTTATCCACTGAAGAGAAGAGTGAGAAAGAGAAGCAGGATGAAATAAAAGAAAGCACAATGAGGTAAACGGGGAGGGAGAAGAGAGAGAAGGACTGACGGTCCCCGTGTTTTCTCTCCGACAGGGATTGGAATAGTCCAGCAGCTGGTAACAGTGAAACAAACAACTTGCCACTCAAACGAAGGGGAGGACCGGCGAAGGACGGTTCGTGCACGAAGTGCATGTTGGGGCTTGTAGTTTTTACGTTTTTATGGACAGGAAGCCATTTATTCGTCTTGTCTTTCAGAAAAATAACAAATGCACCGTCCCCTATTAAAGCTGATCTCTATATCCAACAGTTCATATATCACACACCTTATATTTCTTGCATGGAAACAACAATAAGATCAGGGTATTGGAGTATTGTTTTATATTTACAAAACTTGAATAGTGTTCTTAATATTTATTTCTGTTGTCCTCTGGTAGTGTGGTTGATCATTGGGAACATTAACATTAACCTTTCCGTTTGTGAGAACTTGAATAAAGTACTTGCAGTCTTAAGTATCAGTTTTGTAATGTGCTGCATATACATTTTGTGTTAAGCTCTGGATAACTTAATAATGTTGATGACAAGAATTATCGGCATCAACAAAACACTATTTATGTGTTTGCACACAGAGGTGGTTATGGATCCTGTGTACGGAAAATGTAATGTTGCCTTTTTCATGAAATTATGTTTCGAAACCAGATTGATATACTGCAGTTGTCCCAGATACACGACAGTGCTGAAATTAGACAAGTTGCATGCGGACTCCTTACAGATGAAGTGTGGCAACAAAGAGAAACAAAATAAATGTAAATTTTTAAAAGTGAAAGTTTTGAGTGTTTCCCTTCAGGCATAACATCTAAAGAGTAGCAAAATTAATCTAATCAGAAGATAACTCCTTGTTAGCTCCATGACAGTCCAGGTTCCTTTTTTTGTTATAAGGCACCTTATCTGCATTTCAAAGCAGGAAACCACTGGACACAGTAAACAGAGGGCTGCAGAATAAAGCACAAAAGAAACAACCAAACTATATGTGAAAAAAAGATTAAGAGGACAGAAGACAAAAGGGTGTAATCGCATCATGCTTTTCTTTCACTCCTGATCAATGTGCCGAGCAGTGTCTTGTCATCGATAACCTTTAAGGAGATGTCGTGCACTTGCTGAAAGATCCGCAATGTCCTCGGTAATTGCTAATCCAGATGATGGTGTCAATGTCCAATGCGGATTCCCTGCTCGCTCATAGGGCAGCAGTGTTGTGACAGCTCAGTATTAATAATTCAGGAGCAAAGTCCTTCACACTCATTAGAGAAATGAAGGGCCAGCTAAATGATATGGCAACCAGGCAACACATAAGGGGGACTGGAGAGGGAGGAGGAATCGGGTGTTCTGTGATCACACTCGGGGAGGGGACGCAAATTAAAGCGAGGCTCAGTTGTTGTGGCCTTATGGCTGCTTTAAGTGAATTTTAAGGCTGATTTTGATGAGGATGAAACTCGGTCCAATGTTAAAAAAAAAATCACTCAAATAATTACAGAAACACTATTGCTTTTGAGAATGCAGGAACAAAACTTCTAAACAAACCAATAAGTCTCAGAAAGGCTATAGCTGTGCTGAATTTAAAGATGACAGAGAGAGACATAATCCATGCTTAAATGCTAAGGAATGTTAAGAGAGACAAAGCTCTCGAGCTGAAAATGTTCCACTTGCTTGTGGTGCTGGGTGACAGGTTAAGGAGGGTTTCACAAAACAACAGTACAGAAATGCAGGCGGACACCAAAACAGAGAGCAATACAACCACTCTAATTTTACTCATCGTGATGAGAGGTATTCAGACTTTGTCACACCACATACCATTTTTGTGTTATTCAAGTTTAAGTCACAGACAACTACAGATTCCTCCCAACATGGTAGCTTGGATTGGCATAAACCCCTCTCTTTGACTTAACCCTGGAGCTAGCTTTGTAGGTAACACAAAACGGTGTAATATGTGACCATCGCAATGTACTGGCATTGGCTTCACATTTACCTAAATCATTACTGCTGCACAAATAGTTTGCTCCTGGAAAAAAATCAGCGTGCTACACATTTATGAGATGTTATGAGATATTTGGTAGCTACACACCCTGCTGCCCCCTGTCCCCCCTCTCTCACCCCTGAGCATTGGACATGTATCACTTTAAAAAATGGCAGGCAGCAGTTTAATTATTCACAAGTGATGGCTGGCGGTAACCAGGGCCCTGGCTGTGTGGGACCATAAAACAACAATCAGCCTTTTGTCTCCTACAGTGATAAGATCGACAAGCACTCTGATCTCTCGCAGGGGTCTGTTTTTTTCTAAAAAGTATCAAAATAAAACATACATTGTTCAGTTCAAAGGGACAGTCCTCTTCAGATGTTTTTTTTTCTTCCTAGAACAGCATTCATGCCTTGCACAGCTGAGAATCTTGCTTTCTCAGGTTGGTATCAGCTGTGGACAATGCCTTTGCTGTGGGTTTTACGTGTTCCACAGACATTTTCCTGTAATCTCCAGCTGAACAATGAATTAACAGGGTTGTTGAGTTGATGTATGGGATTCTGGCCTCAAACTGGCCAATTGGACTCCAGTCAGCAAAACTTACACAACACAAATAGACTTTCAAAATGGCAGCCAGGGTTTCAGTATCAAGATCCAGCTGGTGCAAATATAGCAATAGTCCAAACCTGATCCTGGGGTAATCTTGTTTTCTATTTTAATCAAATTAGCTTATGATAAATCACTTAGCAGAATGGTATGAATTCTTCACAGTATTCAAAGACTGACATTCCTGGAATCCGGAAAAAGTCAATTAGGATACTGGTAGATTCCTCTCACAAACGATTGTACTGGATTGTACTTTTCCACTTGATTGAGGATTGATTTGAATGTCAGAAGCCTTGAAGTACATCCCAACTGACCACTGTACCTTCAATGAGGAATACTGAGGTTTATTTATTTCACACTATTGTGTCCAAAATCCACTGTAAAATCTGACAGCCACCACCTAGATCAGGAACAGATCTTTAGCAGACACAAGAGTTTAACTAATCTACACGGTAAATCCTATTTTAAATCACAGGTGATTGAAAGTACATGTGCGTTGTGTACACTGACACAAGGGTCACCTTTGGACAGGCAGGCAGGCACAGGGAAAAGGCCGTTAACAGCTCAAGGAGCACAGCCCCTGGCACAGAAGCACTTTGATCGCTCACCTACCGAGCAGTAAAGGGGGGGGAAAAAAAAAAAAAAAAAAAACTTCTAAGATTTTGCTCATCAGGAACCACTGCCCGAAATCACACCACGCGAAAACCACAGGGGCAAATAAAATGGCAGACTGAAACGCCACACGACAAATTCCCCCAGGACCAGAGAGCAACGGCAAAAAAGGAACAGCACACAGCACCTCTCTGAAGCCAAACTAAAGGATTTTTGTTCAATAGCTTTGCAGCCAGTCTTTTTTTTTTACCCACCATAAGCTTTTGGTTTCCCTCACTTGCTGCTAAGCAGGGGGGTCAGCAGCAAACATTAACCAATGGCTTACTGGAATAAATGTACTACAACAAAATGTACTACTGTTGTTCACTAGTGCAGACCACTTCCACAGAAAACACTCCTGCTTCATGAAGAAAAGGCAGTTTAAATCTGGTAAAAACGCTGTAGGGAAATTAAAGTGAAATGAGCCATGGAGTGTAACCCCCTCCTCAGCACAGGGATACTTTGGCTTGCCCCTTATATTCTTGCCGTGATTTGCACCGGGCCCAAAGATGGTTTTTTACCTCCAGGACGCAACACTGGAATTACAGAAAGGCCTGAAAGCAAGGTTATGGATGGCCAGCTTGTCTGTGTCACTGTAGATTAGCGCACTGATAGATAAACACTTCTCGGGGTTAGACAGGGATACGCTGTGTCCCTGTTTAACGCTTACATCGTCAGAACACGTACGCCCAGACACTGGGCAGCACAGGAAGAGGCGCAGGGAAGCACGACTTCAAAAGAATAGGAGAGCGGAAAGAAGGGGAAGCGCAATCAAACATGAGGCTACGTTCAGGGGCATTTTAGCTGACCCGAAGTCAGCTATACCTCACAGTGAGGCTACGTTCAGGGGCATTTTAGCTGACCCGAAGTCAGCTATACCTCACAGTGAGGCTACGCTCAGGGGCATTTTTGCTGACCCAGTAAACTATACCTCACAGTGGCTGGAGGTTCTGATACATTCCCGAAAACAGTCCTGGTAATGTACGCCACGGCAGGGATCAGACTCGTCTCCCCTGGCATCGCTCTCTGCTAACGTTACTGAATATGGCCAGATGGCTGGGTGGAAGTGGGCATTTCATGTGATGTAAAATGAGCGCATGACTTCCATAAAGCAGCGCGGCAAAGAAAAGCATTAACTTTTCATTTAACCCGACTGGTAGAGATTACTAAACTAAAAAACAGCCACTTGTTTACCTTGGGAGGTTCCTGCTGTACTGACAAGTTGAAGCTAGCTTCAACACAAACACCTGATTAGCATGTATAAAGACATAAGCACAAAAGTTCCTGCCAACACATTACCAGCAAATATTGTTAGAGCTCTTTACAGAAATGGGTCCTGGGTCAGATTTACCTGTGAAAACCCATCGTTATCACTGAAAGCGAATATGGTGCACTCCACCTGCACCAAAAGCACAACCAAGGAAAGTGCTGGATTAAAAAAAATGCAGTTTAATCAGTAGTACAGGACATCTAAAAATATGTATAGCAGGAAATGTCTGCACCAGGCCCCATGAAGTCAAAGTAACCAGTCAAAACCAATTAATTCAGGACTTGTTCAGGACTTTTTTTGTTGAGGTTGCACAACATACAATTCCGCCAGCATTACAGAGAAAGTAGCATTTTAGCCTTTGCTTATGACATAATTGAAGGGCTAACCAGCAAACGAAAGCTTAACACTGTACGAGTACAGGCTTTACTCTATAAAGGGAGGCCTCATTAATCTCATTCTCATGACCTGCATGGGAGCGCAGTCCTGTGAGCTCCTCAAAATGTCTTGGCAGAAACCATGATACGGCTGGCCAGGGTCCCAGCCCCATTTCTTAGAAATCGCAGCCAGCCATCGCGGTCAGCATTAATCCCCTTGTATGTTGTGAAAACATGCAAACCATACCAACCACTTTTTAGCATGTATGACACAGAGCATATTTAAAGCTTAAAGTTGCAGTCACAATAGGCAGGGGGTCAGGATCCCATTCAACACAAGGCTGAGCTACAGTGCACATGACATTCACATTAGGGCTGTAGATGTCATACTCAAACAGGATTACCCAATTTAGTTTTGGCATTTACTGACAAGGACAGATCTACCTGTGAAACGATCCCATAATGTGTGCAATACACTCCCCAAGGTGTCTTTGTAAAAGAGTCAATTACATTATGGAGACCTGCAGCCTTTACCAGCACTATCAAACTTAAAGGACATGACAGATGAGATTCAAAATATTTTTAATCATCAATCCTTGGAACATTTCTTAATCCAGTCATTATTACAAGATGTATTCACAATCAGATTGAGCAGTGAAATGAGCTCCAAACATGACATTCTGTGGGACAATTTCTAAGTTTTACATAATACTTGAGGGGAGGGGGGAAGGAGAGTGGAAAGCTATCCCTAACTCAACATATCAAAAGTTTTGACAGAGACCCTGAGGACTACAGAGCAATGCAAAACCAGGCCCCCCTCCTTCAACTGCTTCACAGAATCCACACCGTGCTCGCATTCTGTTCACACTGGGATCCTTTAACCTTGAACCTGGCTCACGTCCAGGTGAACGAGGAAGAAACAAGCTGGTGTTTGGTGACAAAACCCCTCCTGTCAATCGGCCGGCTCTTTCAAAACAAGCAGAGCCCCCGACCCGTGCTGGCCGTTCCACTCTGGAGAGCGGACCTGCAGGTCCTCCATCCAACAGCTGTTGATCACTAAGGCAGATAAGGTAAAAAAGCATTAGCATGCAACAAATCAATGATGGAGCAAAAATAAAGATTAAAACTCCTTTCAATGAAAAGAACCATCCAGATTCGAAGTGTCCTAAAGCAGAAGTCCTTGTGCCTTGTTCACCGATCTGCGGGATCAATATGAGCGCTGATCCATAAAAACAGGCCTAACGGTTATGCGAGGGTCAGTGTTCTTAATTAGAATGGCGCATGAGGACTTCAAGTGTTGCCCTGGAGACACAGCAGGACTCACAGTCACAGAATCTGCCTCGCGCCTTCAATGGCTGTAGTGTAGGATCACTGCGTAAAGCGCCGCCAGTGGAGGTCTGGCAGACTCCCTTTGAAAGTGATCCACACGGCACATTAAAGGTCTCGTCCTCACCTCGTTTGAGCCCTGGTAGCGCTTGTAACCCGGGTGATTGCCGACTGGAGACCTGCAGAAACGGACCATACGAAGATCTGCAGACATGGTATTGGCAGAGTCCTGTTCTTCAGGCACAAGACTGAACTGCAACACATAGGGGAATATTCCCAGCGTGCCACACCAACGCGATGCCGGCGGGACACAGCTGGAATGGGATTTGCTTTCTGGTCATGTCCACAGCAGACCAGGAACCACACGTCCTAGTAGCCTTGGTATATGACCAAATACACAAATACACACAAATTTTGAGGAAGGAAAACCTACCCACACACTTTGTAGAGATGGATTCACGAAGCATCCAGGCCGCAGAAATGCCTAAAAAGCAGACCGGTAACAGGTTCAGTTGAGGTTCAGAATGGTTTTATCTGAAATAACCTGGTCAAGACACTATGTTAACTGCAGTTATTTTTCATTACTGTATACTGGTCAGCAGGGTAGAGTTAACTGTGACTACTGAAAACCGCATTCCTGTGCGATTCCCACACTGGATGGGCTGGTTTTGTTTCCCGTTCCTTAAACAGTGGATTACAGATTTGGGCTCGAGCCCCTGACTGTTCTATAGCACAAATGGCACTGTCACAGTGATGAAAGTCAAACAAGGGACCCTGCTGCTCCTTTCTGCAGGGAGCAGGAAGCCACAACTGCTGTGCGTGGCGAGACAAGATCGAAAGCACTGTTTTTAGCTCTGCGATTGAAATGCTCAACGCATGTGTTCATGTAAAAACCCGGAGGGTTTACCAAAAACAAAAAAAACAACTTCAAATCCATTTCGGCTCATGAGCCGACGGGACACACTTTGCAGATTCCGTCTGCAAATCATTTCACTCTTTAGAACCAAGTAAAATTAAATCCCTGAACTATTTACAAGTGTGCTTGAAAAAAAACAGATCAAGCGTCTATGCCTTATATAGCTAGATCACAAGATAATAGGGATTTAACTATATATCGAATTTCACAATATCGCAATAAAAAAAATGTCTCGATACCGTCGTGGGACTGTGATGAAATCTACCAGGAAATTACATGGTTATTTCGCTAGTATAGTTGCGTTCTACTATCTCTCCTTGTTGAAAATTGTATTTTTTTTTTTCCCCCCAACTGTACCGTGGAGTACCGCCCTTTTCGGGCGATTTCCGTCTGGTTGAAAATCGCCCAGCTCGCTCCGATAGACTCATGTTAAGGCAATTTTTTTTTTTCAAACTGCAGGCACTGCAATGCAATCTGTATGGGTTCCGGGTGGGCTTGCACTAACGTGCTTTCGTCATACATAACCTGGTGTAGGGATCACCGGGGCAGCCAGCTATCATTTTTTTTCTTCGTTTTTTAAAACTGCGATAAATATCATATCTTGGACTTTTTATTGTGGTATTATCGTACCGTGAGTTTTTGGTATCATTACATCCCTACAAGATAACCAAGGCCTGTTTCATTAAATGGACAATGAATCATTTACAGTAACATGATTTATCCACTCAAGTTAGTGCTCCTCAAATAGTAATCGTAATGCAAAAAATTCCTCCAGAACTATGCAGTCCAGACTTTGCGGGAGTTAACATTATTAATGTACAGCCTGTGGATCTTAAATAGTAAGGCAATGACCGCGTTCCCACGGAAGAAAACTGCAACATTAAAACTAACCTAGGGTGCATATTCAATATTCAGACAGAAGTCCCAAAGTAGGTGACTTTTTAGGACCTCGATAGTACAAAATGTTCCTGGTCTAGAAACGAGTTTTCTGGCGCACCGCCACTCGTTTACCAACACAGAAATGATCATTAAAACTGGGTACTGACAATGAGAGCACTACTGCTTTGCTTCTGTATATGAACACGGTCACTTCCACCAAGTGTTTGGAGAGGGTTAACTCCAGACAAACATCCATTTTTGGCAGCGGACATTTGGGTTGGGGGGGGGGGGGGGTCACACCAGAGGAGCTTAGGCCTAAGGAACACTACAATTTCTGAACACTCATTTCAGCTGCACAATGCCTGTGTGTGTGTAGGGGGGATTATTATGATAAAAACGTTTTAATGAGCAGCATTAAAAATCTGCATGTCAAATGGTTTGTGCATTTTTGTTCCAATTATTCAAATACTCTTAATATTTGATGGTTGTGACACCAGTTGTGTCTCTCTCCCCAAATGAGTCTTCCTCCTTTCAAGAAAATCTAATACCATCAAACCTAAGAAATTCTCCCGCTACAGCTTCCTAAGGGAGAAGAGAATGTAAAGCCATGTGGATATGTTTAACAGAATTCTTCATATTTCCTACCTGATTCATTAATGACAAAATGGGGTTCAGACCCCTGGGGGGGGGGACGACTTAATTTTATTCAATACATTTAAGTTTGCACTTCCTTATATTAAAAAATGATTAAAATGTATAAAACCCCCATTGCATCGATTTCAGAATTTGTGCTGACAGAGATACTCAGGGGAGTCTGGGAACTCCTGCAGTAAATGCCTATCTGGAAACAAAGCAAGTCACATAAACTCAATTACCAGTAACACTGCAGTTCTGACAGGCACATCAAAATGACCGTTTGCAAACACTAGAGCAAAAGCATTATCATACTGAACCAACTGATGAAAGTTGGGGGGGGGGGGGGGGGGGCGCGACCAGAGACTCCAGAAATATAGCGAGTTTCACTACAGCGTGCTCTCAGGACGGTCAGGGGGTGAGGTGGGCTTACCCACAGCAGATCTTGGGCAGGAAGAGCGGCCTTTATGGGGGCTGATGCAACACATGCTGCAGAATACCTGACAGTGCACGCCAATGGAGCGCTCTCATTCCACAGATGCCAGTCCACACACAGCCAGCCTGCAGAACGCTCGTGGACGGGAGTGGAAAGAGCTTGTCTCAGCACAAATACCAGGACCCCGGGCACAATGAAGCACGGAGACCAACGATGCCAGATGCTGAGTTGCTCTTGCACTGCGTAATGAACAGTCCAGCTCAGGGGAACAGCTGGATGCAGATACCATACAGTGCTGCAAGGTACACCACCCTCGACCCAAGGGGCTACAAGCCACTAACACCCCCACCGTGACCACAAATCCTCTATAGTGCTCATCCTTCAGGGTCAAGACATGTAGACTACCTTCCCAGTACCCACAGTGGAAATTACTGCACATTTATACAGGAGCTAGCCCCCCCCCCCCCCCCAACATTTCTGGGATCAAGTCTAGATACATCTACCAAACCTTGGCCTGGGAGCGCAATAGCGCAATTTTTATCATTAAAAGCACATCCACAATTTGCTCAAATGTTGGAAGGACTCTGAACTGAAAAATCTAAGAAGCTTCAATAGCAATGTAGCCAAAAAGGCATACCCACCAGTGTTAGGACACAAGCCACACACGCAGCCTTCCGAGGGACCCCATTCAGCAGACAGGGAGCTGGAGAATCAAGAAAACTTTAGTTCACACACTTTTCCCACTTTTTCTGTTCCCCCCAGAGAGCAAACAAAGCTTGTTTCAGCACGAATACCAGGACTCCAAGGCACTAGGAAGCATGGAGACCAACGATGCCAGATGCCGGGTTGCTCTTGCACTGTGTAATGAACAGTCCAGCTTGGAGAAACGGCTGGCTGCAGATACCATACAGTGCCATTAGGAGGATAAAGCCGTTTCAGCTTGTATCTGTGGAAAGTGATCTTTCACCATACCTCCGGGACAGGAGGAGGGAATACATTCCAAACATCCAAACTAAAACTAAATGCTTAGCTGGCAAAATTAGCAGGGTGTAGGGCTGGGCGATATAACCATTGTGATATATCAAATAGCTATTTTTAGCGCAATAACAGCTATCCCCAGTATGAGGCGTTAGATTTCTTCCCGTATGTTTTTCCCCTTTAGTCATACCTGATGCGGGAGCACACCTCCAAAGTTCAGTGAAATGCTTCCGGGGCAGAATAATATCACTTATATCTATATGTTGGTTAACTTACCCATTAGCTTGAAAAACATAGCATGTTTTCACTCTTTATCTTTGTAGCCATGTGTTTAAATCTACCACATGGAAGCAGCATAGTGCTGTTGCTGTGATAACATTGAATAGATACGAGTGGCATTTTTTCACATGGCCTTGGAAAATTGGAGGTGTGCTCCCGCATCAGGTATGACTAAAAGGAAAAAAATACAGAAAGAAATCTAACGCCTCATACCAGGGATAGCTGTTACCGTGCTAAAAACAGCTATTTGATATATCGCGACAGCTATATCGCCTAGCCCTAGCTGGAAGCAAAACCTAGACAATGTGGCCCTCTCAAAACAAGGGTTAAGTAGTTCCGCTGTAAGGGCTGGGTTGAAAAAAGGATAAATTGGACATGACCGCTTTAGTAAATGGAAAAACCTCAAAAGTAATTTAGCAGTGGAGAAACTGCCCATTATGAGAGCATTTCTCAAAGACTCCAGCCAATTACAGATTTCATTTTTCACCTCCACCATAATATCACTACTTGTTTCATGAAAACCTATTACATCATTGTAAATGCTTGTGTAAATTTTAGTAAACCTTTCTGCTAAGGAGTTTAAAACTCATAACACCATCTTATGACTAACACCATGATTAGTGCTCTGAATGAGTAAACAGAACATTTTTAGAGTAAAAGGAACTTTTTTAAAAACTCAAATCTGGAACACAAAGCAAACCTAATGCTACTACATGTTAAGATTTGGGAATCTTCTGCTTGGAATAAATGATTGTGAAAAGCATGCAATGTGACAACTTCATGTGGCTACAGGGATTAGTTTAGTTAGATTAGATTAGATTAGTGCTTGGGCCTAAATGAAAGTTACTCACCAATAGCAATAATAGGAGCATCAGAGTGACCTCTACTGGACACTTGCAGAATAGACCTAAGTAGAAACAAGCCTGTCAGACAAGAACAGCACAACCGGGGAGATCTCTTCCATTCCAGAGAACTTGTTCTGCAGTATTATCCCACAGGGCTAATGGTACTAGTCCTGAGGGTAAAGCGAAACTGCAGGGTTTTTTTACGAGGCATTTCCAACGACAACACCCTACAGTCAAGAGCCTGTCGGGATAGGCCTCAAAATGTGCCTGCCAATTTCTCATTCATCGTTATGCACTCTGGACTATTTTAACAGTCTTCAGCTGCACACTGCATGTGTTATAACTCTTCAGGTTAATTTACAATCAGACTTCAGAACCCATGACAAAACACTGGACATACCATGACAGAAGTCCATCTTCACGCAGATCAACCACCAACATAGGGAACAGCACCTGAAGGTACTGAATTTAAACAAGGGCAAACAATAAGGCCAAAATTAGACGCTGATACATGCCTTTTCTGATGAACAGGGCAGTCAATATAAAGGTGTCAAACCACAAAATTAGCCAAAGAACTAAAATTTAACACTTCCAAAGAGTTCAGAAAGGCATAGCTCATTCATAATCTTCAGAGCAGTTGAACATTTTGCCAATCATCATTACAGTCAACTCACTACATAGGTCAAGTTCACAAGATCACACATAAAATACAAACCTGCTATCCTGTAGTCTGTAAGTCTTGATTTGATCCTAAAATGGAATAAGATGATACATTTTAAAACTGACAATAATAGTAAAACTATCAATCCCCCCCTCAAAGCTAGTGTCCAGCCCCATTAGTAACACTGCTGTTGGGTGATCACAGCAGTGGGTTGCAAGAGGATGGTTTTATATTAGCACCACAACAGTACTCTGCCCACGGTGTCAAAGGCTCTGACTGAAGTTGTGCTCAATCACAAATCACACTGGCACGATGCAGAATGCATACAACTTTCACTTACCAATCACTGATGCGATATGGCTTCTCTGGGTGCATTCTGGGGACCTGCAGGTTAGCCTCTCAGGTTACCGGTTATCTGAAATGTTATTTCACAAAGAGGTTTAATTTACGCAAGAACCCAGAACAAAGTTGAGAATACGGCTGAGGAAATGTCGGTCTTTTAGAATGTACTGGTCAATCTAGCACGTATATCGCCTAAGTTTCCATGTGAACAGTGTTAGCAGACCTGCGTTCTTATACACGTATACTCGCCGCAGTATACGTCACGTGGTAAAAATCTGTGACCACGTGGCTGCTCCAGATTACGGATCGCTGTGATGTTGCTGCGGTCTTTGTGATATATAGACCTTCCCGAGTTAACATGAATAGCTTATAAGAAATTCAATAAAATCAGCTAATGTTTCATCTTAATAAACTGCTCAATTATGAGATGAGAAGCGTACATATTAGATATCCAGCTTGCTAGCAGCCAACTACGCAACGACGACAAATAACTTTTGTCTTATGTCAAAACTAGGAAGGCCTGGACTTTCCTGGTGTACTCAAGAAGCCACTCGGCTCCCTTGGTGACTACCTAGCTAATTTTCCGGGACGATGTTTCGGGCATCATTGTCACCACTATAACCAAATTATACAGTGATGGAAGCAAATCCCGAAATTCGTGTAGCCATGTGGAAACTTGGGAATTTACCCACGGACGAAGGTAACCCCTTCTTGCAATCTACCACAAGGCAAAAGTGGTCAAAAACAGGTCCTCAAATAGAACCTGTAACGATAAATAGCAAGCTTGACAACAAGTTGGCCTACCACAGTAACGTTAGCTAATATTGCTCGGTAGCTAGCCACACGCATGTTGCAGTGGACACGTGGTCATTCATATCAGGTCGCCTGCAAATTAAATTTATAATCGGAACCGATTTCGATCCGTATAGGTGATATGTAATTAATAATAAATGTAATTTTATACAGTGATACTGACTGAATACGTAGAAATGAAATTACGTTACCTTGTTATAAATTCGATGTTCTTACACTACAGCTACTAGCTGGGCTGCCGTCCTACTCCCTAGAATGAGGCCGTAAAAGGGCGACTCACTTCTATTTATACTTTTCTTGAACAGCCGCTGCACTTTACGGCACACAGCGGCCACCCAATCACCGTTCTGCATTTAAGCGCCCGAGCAATAACTGTTCTTGAGGTTAAAAGCATTCATGCAAAATATAAGCGAAACCCGAAAAATCCGCTAATAGTTCTATACTAAAGCACAGTTTTCGTCCAGCAGTATAGTTCTCTAAATCCCACACGGAAAATATCTGTATCTGGGCGCGTTTCTTGTGGTCGACAGACTAAGTGGGCATTTCCTTGACCATTTGTGGAGGTAATTCAAATTATGAAGAGCGCAAATTCTGAACTCTGCCTGAATGTATAACTGATCCAGGCTCAAGCCCTCCAGATATCCCTAATCCAACAAAATTGCTTTCTTTGTCTGGAATAAATCAAACTACTTTTAGACCAGGCTTGAAACGTAAGGTGTGGGAACAGATATGGGCAAACTGACATCCGTTTGATGACTTGGAGGCTACAGCAGGGATCGTAATAAATTGCAAATCTGATACAGCCTGTTACTTTTCCGGAAGAACTGTTTTCCTGTTGGCTGGATTTTGCCCCTTATTAAGAGAGTGCACATAGAACCATGGACTCACTCAACCATACACATATAAATGGCCTGAAGATACCAGGTGGAGCTGGCTGACAATGTTTAAAATAATAATGTAGAATTGTACACAGGTGGATTGAGAAAATGAGACTGCAATGTCACTGAGTCTTCTTGAGAAGTCAGTCCATAAGTACCTGTATATCTATCTGTCCTTTCCCTGTTTTGGAAACAACACATGCCTGAAAGCAAATTTAGACCGCCAAATTGATTAAATGGACATGTAAACTGAACAGTATTAAAATGTTCCAATCTCCCATTGACACAGTGAAACAATTTTTAGAGGATGCCAGGGATGACAGATGCTTAGCCCACTGCTGTATTTATTTCGGTATCACAAGTAATCTAAATATGTTGTAAAAGATGTATATCAACTGAACTATCCAAGAAATACATCTGATATTGGTCATTGTAGTTGTTCAATTCCACATCTACATAAGGGTTAAGACATATATTTTGATTTTAAAGAACAAATCAGATTTTGAGCACGAGCACCAGCACCAGCCATTTGATACATGCTGGTGATGATAACAACTACACTCTCGATTGCTGGTGCCCATTTAAATTAATATCTATGACATAGTGCCAATCTGCCTGCACATCTTAAAAACCAGGGAAATGACATAATATTGTAAAATATTCCTTTAAGGGTAATATATTTTCAATGTAGATTTAATTGTATTGTTATTAATTGTATTTAGATCAACAGTTCAGCTTCATTTTGAGAATCAAAATGTATTTTGTGTATTGAAAGGGACATCTCTACACCTACAGCAAATGGTTTTTTTTTTTTGCGCAAGTCATCAATAGATGAAGTAAGGATGACGACTAAACCGTCCTTGAAATACTGTCACAAGCTGGTCGTGACTACCAACCATTGCTGAATATCACTCTGACCTTGTGCTACTTGATATAAGTCCTGTTTTTAGGTCAGACAACAAAAAAACAATCTGTTCTTATCATCACTCAACCTATCAGAGCACAGGCTATGGATAAGATTTTCAATTCTCAGCCTCAACGTATTATGACAATTTTTCCCTTAAGGAATGTCTAGTTTTGTGTCAATCTATATACAGTGCTGCTTGAAAGTTTGTGAACCTTAACAAGGATGATCATTATTTTTGTATAAAATATTAAACTACTTATAAAATCTAAACCCCAATTTGTAATAAAGACAGTCCAAATAAAGATCAAACAAAAAATATGTACTCACGTGTGTGTGTGTGTGTGTGTGTGTGTGCGTGTGCAAAAATGTGTGAACCCTTCAGTCAATGGTTTGTGGCACCTCTATTAGCAGCAATAACTTCAAATAAATGTCTCCTAAAGTCATTAATCAGTCTCTGACATCTGCTTTGAGGAATTTTTCCCACACTCCTACTAACAGCCAATTGAGTGAGGTTTGGGGGATGTCTGGAATGAACTACCTGCGCTCAGGTCCTGCCACAGCACCTCAGATTTAGGTGTCGGACTTTGACTTGGCCAATCCAAAACACTACTCTTTCTCCTGAGCCAATCTTTGGTAGATTTGCTTGAATTGTCTTGTTGGAAGACCCATTTTAAGACCAGCTTTAGCTGCCTGACTGATGGCATGAGGTTCTCTTCAAGGATCTCTTGGTGCACCTCAGAATTCATGGTTCCCTTAATGATGTGGAGCCCTTCAGGTCCAGAGGAGGAAAAGCAGCCATAGATCTTTACACTTCCACCACCATATTTCACTTTTAGGTTAATGTTCTTTTGGTGGTAGGCAATGTTGGATTTTTACAAAACATAGCGATTTCAATTGTGACCAGAAAGGTCAATTTTGGGCTCATCTGTCCAGAGAATTGATTCCCAGAAACGTTCATGTTTGTCCAGGTGGTCTCTGGCAAACTTAAAGACAGGCAGATTGGTTCTTTTTTGACAGCAGAGGCTCCTTCCTGGCAACCCTCCCATGAATGCCATTTCAATTCAGTGTTCTTATTGTTGAAGCATGCACAGTTACCTTAGATGATGCAAGAAAGGTCTGCAGATCTGTAGATGTTATGCGTATGCTGGCATTTTCCTGATTTATTATTTTTCTTGTGGCTCTTGGGGATATTTTGGAAGGGCGTCCACTTCTAGGCCAAGTTGCTGTCATGTTTAATGGTCTCCATTTGTAAATTTGCCTCACAATGGACTGATGGCACTCTTTTTGAGATGATTTTATAGGATTTCCCAGACTGGTGTGCTCTCACTACCCTCTTCCCGATGTCCTATGAGATCTCCTTTCCTGTAGACATGGTGTTTTTGCATCTACCTGTTTGAAAACAACAAACTGCCCAGCTTTCTTGTTTCTATTTATCACAGTCCCACCCAAACTCTTTTTGCTATTTGCTACCCAATTGTTTACCCACTGGATTCTACTTACCTACTTGATTTAACCAATGCAACTTGGGGTTCACTTATTTTTGCACCTGCACTAATTCCTTTCTAATTTTGTTTTTCTACCACACGCATGATTTCCTCTAAACCAACATTTGGAATTAGTAAATATAAACCTGTTAAACACTTCATGGTAAAAACTATAAAAATCTATACTTACACAAAGGGTTCATATACTTTCAAGCAGCACTGCATATGGCCACCAGATGGCACTATCAAACTAAATGATAGTTATGTTTCCATAAACCCCGTTGTAATTTTGTAATAGGACTTCGACTATGTGGTCATGACAACCCCATTTCCTCATGGGGCTCTCACCACTGACCAGCATTATGCCAATACTAACAAAAACCCTTTCGCAATGACCCCATTGCAATTGTGACTGTATTATGTTCCAGAAATTGTGATTTTAAAAATTTTATTATTTAAGTGTAGGTGAAGCATCTTGATTTTACTGGACTTAGATGAAAGTTGGCCTTCTTGTCTGAAATACTGCATCTTTTGTTCTGTTACACTGAAGAGCCTGCAGAAGTAACTATTGCACTAATGGCTGTACTAAAATCATGCATATTCATTAGCACATGGACTTGCGTAACAGTTGAAAAGGTGAACTGTACTGTTGTGTGTGGAACCAATTAAAATGTGAGGAATCAATGAAAACATCAAACAGATATCTTTCTTTCTTTCTTATATTTTCTTCTCATATCTTTTTTTTCTCCATATCAAAGAAGTGCCTAATAGCACAAACTAAGAGCTCATGTCTGTCTATCATTCATGATCAAATTTAAACTTTAAATACACCTAGGCCTATTTAAGACCTACATAAATTAGACAAGGCAAGCTAAAATTTTTGTCTTGAAAAGAAACACCTTCCACAAAGAAAGAAAATTCATAAACGGAATGGTGTGTGTGATCTATTTCTTAATGGAGGAGGAAGTCTGTTTCCTTTTTATTAGTAATGGTCAAATCCTTGTGCTCAGGTAGAACCCTGTGCTATCCTTAATGCTTTAGAATGGTATGTTTCAAGACAATACGGTTCATGCATTCAGCATTGGGGTAATATGGAATCTGTGAGAACATCTCATGGATCAAGCGGCAAGGTGCTGAGGTCCTCCTCTTGCCCCTGTTTGTCTGTGCAGAGGAGTTTTCAGTCAGTGGGGATGATGATGCCTGGTCCAGGCCTTTGTACTAGGCTGCTTAGATTACTGTAACTCTCTGTTGGCTGCACAACCAGCCTGTACTACCAGATCACTTTAACACATTCAGAGTGCTGTTGCTAGGCTTGTTTTCGTTCTTCAAAGTATGCCCATGTCTCACCGCTCCTTGTTACCCTTCAATAGCTTCCAATCACTACTTGCATCAAATTGAAGATCGTGGCGCTAGCCTGTGAGGCAGTCAAGAGCACAATTCCTTTTTACCTTCAGTCTAATATCAGATCCTAGATATGGTGCAGGAACGCTCTTCTAAACAACCTCCTGTCATCTGGCAGTGCCTCTCCTCTGTATCTGAGTGTCCTTTTGTAGTAGCTTATGTCTGTAAGCCTTATAACAGCAGTGTGGCAATGTCTCTCACAATATTATAAGTATGGTGCAAATGTTTTAGTATCTGTAAAGCTACATGCCAAACCCCACTGAATGCACTTTTTGTAAGTTGCTCTGAATAAAAGCACCTGCCAAATGACATTACAGGCATTTAGCAGACGCTCTTATCCAGAGCAACTTACATCAGTTACAGTTTCGTATTTAAAACAATGTTATCAATGTTATCAATTTATATAGCTGGATATTTTAGTGAGGCGATTGTGGGCAAATACCTTGCCTAAGTGTACAGTAGCAGTTCCCCAGCAGAGAATCAAACTGGCAACCTTTTGGTTACAAGTCCTGTTCCTTAACCACTATGCTACATTGCTGTCCCAATGTAAATGTAAATCCTGAACTTGCCTCTTTGTCTCATTTAAACTCCTATAATGTGAATGAAGATAACTGTTATGGAGCACTGTTTGGTATTAAGTGAACATCATGACACAAAGCAACACTGCCTTTGTAGATCATTGTTAAGCTCTACATACACATTACAATTCTGCAGGTATGTTACTCTTAAGGATACTTGTTAGCACTAGATGTACGTGAAAGCAGTTTACTTAAGTATGCTTATATTTCCTCAGTTTTTCAACTCCATGCTTCAGAGAGTTCTGTACCCTTGTCCTTGGTTTTGTTTTCCATGTGATATGCATTTGATCTGTCTTTCCATGACAGCTATAAAGGCCACTCTGGATAAAACCATTTGCAGAATGAATGTGAAAGAATGAGGGCTTACAACAGCCATAAATGTTCATGAATAATACCACAGATCAGGCGTGAGACCACCCACTACACAACTCTTTTCACAGTAGAGAGCATAGAAGTTAATCACAGCTTGACAAATGCTTCATAAATTCACACCACCACTGCTGTGGAAAAAAGATTTCCCCATCTTTACTCAAGTCTTAACTCATTGTTGTCTTTCTTTCATAATGAATTACAAGTAATTCTGCAATTGCTTGTTGTGTGCCCACCATGGTCAGAGGGGTTCCAGCAATGGTGAAGTATTCAAAAGAATGGAAATCAAATGTGGTGTGAAAATATGAATTATGCAATTTTTCTTTACTGCATGCCAGCCATTGTTCACATCTAACAGGGTGTGATTCTGAAGTGCTTCCAGAATGCTAATGGAGACTATCAGTTCTCACTACAGAATACTAAGTCCTGTTGCCAGCCCACCATCTTGATATTGCCTGCTCCTATACAGCCTGCAGCCTCATGTGCTATCAGTGGGGCTGAATGATCTTGACAGAGTATGACAGTTTGACAGACTTCACGCTGATGCTCCTGGAATACCTAAAGAGTAAGATGCCTTCACAGCAAACATGCCCACACATCTGCGCGCACACACACACACACACACACACACACAGAATTTGGAATAGATTGTGAGGAGACCTGGAACACCAACTCATCTCCAGGTACAAAAAAATTCTTCCTTTATCGACAAGGTGTCAGTTAGGGAGCGAGTTTGAGCTTACTGAAGTAATGTGGACGGGCAGGGGTTCTTGTCAGAATAATGTAACCAACCACCCTCGATAGTGTTTGGCAAAGCAGTTGTATGTGATTTTAGCTACTCACCTTCTCTGACTGCGCAGATTCCTGCCCTGAGGTCAGCTTTTCGTTTCTTCCATCAACCATAGCTAACAAGCTGATAGACAATATGTGAATACGTTAGAGGATAAAGGTTCATATTTACTGGAAATGACCAGTCACCTGAGCGAAAACGAAACAGTCCCTGGGGACAGCATCATAACACAAGCGGATATGGTTTTGGGGTTTTCCCAATTCCCAATTCAGTATAAAACAGGCATATTCAGGAACAAGTTGTGAAGGGCAAGAAAGGGAACGAAAATTAGTTTTTTAAAGAATAAACATGTTATTTAAAAACACTCGAAAACAATAACGGACAGCGTCCGTTTAAAAACATAAAATAAGGGCATCACAGTCAGTTTCACTTGGCAAATGCTCTTCCTTTGTTACTAAATAACTTATTCTTCCCGAGGAAAATTACATCGTGAGACTTTGTGCTCAAGGAGAACAGTCGGGAAAACCCCTCAAGTTTTCTATGTAATATTGCTTATCTAACAACGCCATTGTTTATACAGCTGGCTAGCGTTTGATTGAATCGACTAAAACCGTTTTAAAGGCACATAACTTGTGTACCTAAATGGTTTTCCAGTAACTATTGAAGATTAATAGATAGATGGCAGACAGACCTATGCCTAAACCCTACAGATTATAGAAGTGCATATTTTCTATTCGTTAACAAACGTGACTTCATCGATGTATTCCACTGCTGTATTTTTCTTCTGTGTACACCGTTCCCATTACGTGCGTAAGAGAAGTGAAAATACAATGTCCAATATCCAATGGGGTAATAAGCAATGATCTATATGATTAAAACACTAACATAAAACATTATCTGTGGCTAAAGGACGGTGTACTTTATAATTAGCCATTATATGGTGTTTGTTACAGGAAATGTGCACTTTAAAGTATCTGTCTAATAGTGAAAATACACGATTAAAGTGGTTTCCCCCCTTCTGTGACACGTTGGTTCGTTCCAAAATAGGGATTTTTTTTCCACCCCCAGTGTGTACACTGCTTTGTAACGTTGCGCCAAAGAAGTACCGCGACTCCAGAACGTGGTGTGGGGACGAGTACCTTTAGATAGCTAACTGACTAGGTATTTTTATCACGTTTGGTTAAGCGTTGTCAGTAGGCTGAATTGCCGTGGGGATAAGGTAAGTCTTACGTCGGCAGTTTGTCTTAATGGTTGGTGTCTGTATAGCTTTAACTTGGACGAAACGGTAGATGGCTTGCTAAATAATGAAACAATTTGGGAAACTATGTTGACCCCTTTGGGCTAAATAGCTAACGGTCTTTAGCTGTTTGCTAGCTGCCCTCCTAAACCAACCTTAGCCAACAATGGAGAGATATGGTGAACTTGCTTCACAGTTCTACAACTAGCGGTACATCTAGACTAGGTAATGTAAACTGTCTATGGGTGGAAATGGACTTTCCCTAGTGAGTATCGTTGGGTGGTTATTTTGGTAACTATTTAGCTACTCTCAGTTTTAAAGATCTGGTTTATTAGCCTTGACCAGCTAGGAAGCACCCATGCCATATACAGATAACTTAGTTAACGTTATCTAACTTTAAATACAGAAGTTTCACGGTTGTTTACTAGCCAGCTACGTCCCATCTGCTTCTTAAAATCGCTGCAGTTAGATCGTCAGTGATGGCTTTGAGCAGTACTGGTTTGAAATTGGTTTTCGCTACCGTGAGACTACTTTAACACTGCGTTATGTATCAATAAGCTAACAGTTTGGCAATTCGTTGGGCTGGCTCCAGATGACCTGATATTTCAAAAACTGAAGCCGAGGGACAGTACGCTAACTAGATAGCTATTGTCGACTGTCTAGCGTTGTCGATAGCTAGCTAATACCGTTTCGTCGGAAGTTTAGGTTGCTAACACGAGCTAGCCAGCCACTACGCTTAAACAGTTGAGTAGACACTTTATTTGTGCTTTAGATTTAGTAGCCCTGTTGAAAAAATGTCTGCGTCGCTGTTAACTACAGTTGTGTTGTAATCCTAGCGAACACTTCAGGTATCAAAGATGTCTAGCTAGGTATCCAGCAACAGTGCAAGCGGGCTAACTGCATGTGTTATTTCAGAGCGAGTTTCAAAGAAATACTCGAGCAATTCCCTGTGAAACGGGACCGACTTTGGCATGAGATTTTCAGCTGACACACATTTGTCATGTCGCTGTTCGAACATAGCTGAAATGTCCTATTCATCTCGTAAAATGATTATTAAGATGTGGTAAGCTGAAGTACGCTTTTTTGCCCTTAACCGTAGCCGTCGTTTCAGATTCTTTAATTTGTGTCCTTCAGAATTGGCAGTCATACTCGTGGTGTCATTGAAGCGCTTACTGTGTCCATACATATTGTAGGCCTTTGAGGCTGGACGAAAGTTTACGACTATTAAACTTGAAGTTAGTTAAAATTATTTCTGTGTTTTGTTCTATGAGCATACAGAAGTTCCGAATGGAACCTGTTGTAGCTGTGGAGATATTGCCCATGATGATGGGGTAGGTTATTAAGGATATTCAACAAGTAGACTATGATAGCCAATGTGCTGTGGAAGTGTGACGTAGTCCAAGTGCACAACACATCTTCTCACTTCTCCCTGCTGCATTTGGCAAGAGTTGGTGCTTGGATATATGAATATTATCCATTCTCAAAATGTGAATATGATTGAGCTGGTTCAGTTGGATGGAGGAAGGTCAGTTTTGTTTGATTTGTTTTTGGAAAACTCCCAACTCACAGCCAAGCCACCATTTTTGATGAAATTCAGCTGTGACAAAAACCCCTGATGTCTTCACAAACTGGCTTTCCTAGGTCAGCAGTGGCCACCCGGGCAAATGGAGTGACCCTTTTCAGCTGTAGAAAGATGATTGGCTGGCGTGCTAACTCCCTTTCAGGTGTCATCATCAGTGGTGGCTTCAGAAAGGGTGTTGTCAGTTTAGCTTGAGCGCTTTATTCCCGACTGACTTTATCCCTGGGCTCTTCCCCTTTGCAGAGCCTCAGGCCCGATGTTGTCTGGAGCCATGAGGAGAAACGAGCTAATAATGTTTCTCTTCTCAGTACAGCTGTAGCCTCACACTCAGGCTGCAGAAAGGAGCCTCTGTCAGAGATCAGGCTTTTGCAAGGGATGCATCATACCCTGCTGTCCCCCGGAGTGGAATAATGTCAGTGTTGAGCTGCAGTCATGTGGGGGCTCTCATCAGTTACAAGATTCTCTTTTTACTGTTCAAATGTTAAATAGCGTGAATTAACTCATTGAAAGGAAGGTTTTTAACTTCGTCTTGTTTTCTGTGTGTGTGCTGCCAGGCTTCAGTAATACTGAGGGTAAGGTGATGTGACAAAACCTGCTTGCTAATGATACGAGATTGTAGTACATGTTTTGCATGGGCCTCTGTGCAAGATTATGTATTTCAGTAAAATTTATTGACATAAAAGTTACAAAATGTTTGGTAACGCCATGCAGTGATGAAGTAAATGATGCCCTTGGTGGCTGTTGCCAGTCAGTTCCATTATTTTGTTTGTTGCGTAATGTTAGGCTAGGATAATAAAACTTACTGGGAAGAATACTGACTTATCCCGCATGGATTCTGATGAAATAATTCACTTAGCAGTGACGTTCCAAAGGTGAAGAACCTTATGTAATTTTGGATAAGCAAGTAGATTTACTTGCAAGTACACAGGACACATGACCTTTTTCCCCACTTTTGAGGACTTGTGAAGAACCTTTCACAAGTAAGACACCCTCAGGCTGTACAAACAGCCTAGGCACCTCTCCTGCCCAGAGACTGACCTTTCTGCTTAATGCTGGGTAACAGATCCTAAAAAGTATTGCCTTTTTATGTACACAATATCTTGTTAATCTTATGGACCACTCAGCTCATAATGTTATATAAATAGTAGCACTTGCTTAAATTTGTTTTTAAAGGTTAAAGGTTAAAAAAGCACATTGTGGTTGGGGTGTATAAACCATGCAGCGCAACCTCTTTGTAACATGTATACATTACAGGAAAAAACTATCCACACAAGTATTGTGGAATTAACAACCACTTTCTTAATATTTGTAATGTTAATTAAGTGGTATGACTCAAGTAGCTGTCCTCTTACAAAGACTTCTGCCAATGTGTCAGGTTTTGGCCAGAGATATTTTAACAGTCAGCCACAGTAAATAAATTCTGAACTGAAAATACAGTCTTCCACATGTTCCCTGCTTTCAAAGGTGACCTGCCATGTTAATAAAGGAAAGGCTGAAAGACTACGCATGATTCATGGTACCACAGAGATGGAGACTGTTATGACAATAGGCAGATTAACATGCTTGTTTAGACAAGTGAGCGAAACAGGTCCTCTCCTGGATTTCAGATGTGTGTGCATTGGGTAAATCTACAGCTAAAGGCAGATTCAAGGACTGCCTTCAGGAAAAAAATAAGCATTCTCTCATAAGATGTGTGTGAACATAATATTATAAAAATACTTTTTTACGTGACTTTTTCTTCAAACATTCTTTGTTTAGTGTTGGGAAGTACACTTGTTTGAGAGAAATGTGAATCATACAAAGTGTTTGCTGTTCGAAAACACCGAAGGAGGTGCATGTTAATATCCTTAATGATATTTTATAAGGTAAACTAGCTCTTTAGCCTGCATTAGTTCTCCCAGTGGTTCTACAAGTGGTTCATGGCCTTTGCCTTCTTTCTTCTTTTTGTCTCCTTGTTCTCAGAGGCACCATGAATGAAGAAGAGGAGTTTGTGAACATTGACCTGAACGATGACAACATTTGCAGTGTCTGTAAACTGGAGACAGACACGGAGACCTTGTCTTTCTGCCACGTCTGTTTCGAGCTGAGCATTGAAGGTAAGACTCGAATCGAATGGTGGTTTGGTTTACGCATTCACACAGCCACGCACAGACAGTTTGGCACTATGTGTGTGTGTGTGTTTTTTTTTCTAATAAATGTTTTAAAACTTAATTTTTTTCCCAAGAAAACAGTCGGTTGCCATTGGGGTTACTGCAAGCAAGTGGTGCTTCACTCAATAACCATTTTTGTGTAAAGTTTTTCTTACTGTCAGCCAAAGTATTATTCCCAAACACCTGTCCTTTGGGAAGTCCACAGACTGGATGTGCAATATTAAAAAGCTTTGGAGCGTCTTCTGCTGTGTTTTTTTCAGTTTACTAGGAAAGCATCCCAGACAGATTTGCTCCATGTTTATGTACCGCTAACAGCTGCTGGTTTACATGTTATGGATGTGCCCTTCACATACATTCAGGTCAATCTGCTTGAATTTCAAAGGAATCTATAATGACCATGACTGCTTTGATGCTGCTGCTTTATGTGTGCATTTTGTTATCTAACTCACTGTTACACTGTTTTATTATTTTATTATAGTCTCAAATTGCAAGATGAAAAGTGAGTTTTTGCTTACAAAAAGAGAACTTCATCAAAGTGAATATGAGTCATTTACTTTAAATACTATGTGTTTTTTAGGTGCTACATATCAAGTAGAAGTCATCTGCAATGCTGAATGTATGATTGCCTATACACATACAAAATTTCCTGTTTCCTTTGGTGTGCGTGCGTACTGAATTTGAATATTAATGTGATTTGAGCAGATGCGTAAAGCCGAATTGCTCTGCGGCTCATGGAGGCAGAGGCATTGTATTGCATGGGTGTTGCAGGAAGTCCGCGGCATGAGACATGAGCCTCCAGCACCGCGGACTGCCCTTGATCCAGTCTGCCCTCGAGGCAGGCACTCCCTGATTAGAAGTCCAGGCAGGGGCTGGCTAAAGTGGCACCTCAGAGATTCCTTGGCAGTATGTTTTTAGCAAGGCTTGAAGTAGCGTAACCTTTGAGCCACTTTTTGGTTGTATTGATAGCTTTTGATCCGCTAGAGTTTTCTTTCCTTTTTCTTTCCATCTTTCCCTGCTCTACCTACCTGACTGAACTCATCAGTGGCACTTTTAATTAGCTGAGCACACCTGATTTAATCAAGAGCATGCACACTAATTTCAATCAGGTGTGTTTGGAGCAAGGATAGATGGAAGATACGCAGGACAGTGGGCTTCCAGGAGTAGGACCGAGAAACGCTGCGCTAGAGGGTTCCTGACACCATTGCAGGTATTGTAGCTTGGGGTTCTGGGTGTCTCAGGCTGATGGTCCAGGTGGGTCTGTTCTGTATAGCGAATTTTCGCCAGTCTGGCATGCTCAGTCCTCTATGTTAAGGCACCGGAGGGGTGAATAGGATATCATAAGCTAAGGAGATGAGCGTCTCTTTCGAATGGGGACTTGCCTTGTCCGGCGTCCTCCTGTTGCCGCCTGGGCAGGCCTGGTCAGTCGCTGGTCACTGGCTGCACCGTGCCCACTCCCTCTGCTGAGCTGAGGGCTGCAAGGCCAGACAGCCCCCCCCCCCCCCCCCCCCTCTCCCTTTTGTCATCCACGAGGACGGGGCTCTCTCCGCTCTCAGACTTGACACCGCACTCCAGCGGGCTGCGTTTGAAGTGCCGCTTTTCCGCCGTTAATTAATGACGGCCCGTTTGAACGGAAGCGGCGGCTCTTCGGGGATTAAATTAGAATCGCATTCGCATTTGTCTCACGTATGCGCTGTTAAACTGCCTCCCTTTTGAAGGAATGCGGCGCAGCATCCCTTTGTTAATGGTGCGCATTAGGGGAAGCTGTAGACCTCAAAGTGAATTCTAAGCAGCACAGCGCATGCCGTAAAGTCTGTGGTGACAGTGTATTATGGGCAGAAGCATGCCAAGGGACTTTACTGTGAATGTGGAATGAATGCATCTGGTGTTTTCCACTTGTTTTTTTTTTTGGCCTTGTTCTCACTTACTGGCCCCATTCAGGTGTACCTGGCCTCATGTTGTGCTGGCTCTGAGCTGTTCAGTGATTTTAGTTGTACAGCAGAGAAGCGCTAGCAAATTTAAAATTTCTGTGTGGAAGCTAACTTAAAAAATAATGAAACATGGAACCTGAGGGCAAAATGATTCTGTCTTCATTGATTACTGCTGCCATACTCAGATTCTACGTAACGCTTGTGAGGTTAATTTATTGTGTCACATAAAAAGCATTCAAGAGCAGTTTTTTTTCAATACTGAATTAATTAGAAGTAGGCTTAAATATGCTCATTAGAGGAAATCAGGCGCTTACATAAGCTGGAGTGTAGCCGTACGCTTCCATTCCCCAGCTGCACGTGAGTACGCACTGGCCCTGCTCGGAAATAAACAGCAGTGTTTAAGTGCATGTTTCTGTCTGAAAAGCAGGCAGCACACCTGCAGAACAGATCATCTAATCAGCACCTCTACTGAACGCAGCTATTACAGACCTCTTTGCATTCGTGAGCGGAGGGCAAAACGCTGTTCATTACAGTACAAACGGTAGCGCTCCAATTAATTTCCCTTGCCTCTCCTTCCGTTTTGCAGCTAATGTTTTCTGCAGAAGCGCAGGGGTTTCTTTTCTGCGCCCTTTCTTTCATGGGAAGAGTCAGCGAGAGAGCTGTGGCCACATTTCCGGCCCTGGCTGAGCTCGACCCAGGGTGTAAAGTAAACTCTACACAACCACAGCCACCTTGAGGCGCTGCCAAAGCCGGTCTAGTGTCAACACTGGACTTGTGATGCATTTCTAGTCCTCTCTCCCCTTCATGCCTGAATTCTGGGCAGGAGAGGAGAGTTACGCAACAGGGGGAATTGGATTCTTGTAGAAGCCGCGGCGATGGAGTCCGGGGCATGGGGGATGGGGTGAATCTCTGTGCAGTCAGCTGTGTCTCCTGGCCTGGCTCGGGGCTTTCCCATCCAGACAGCATCAGCATCGCACTTACGGTTCGAACAAAAGAATGTTCTCTGCCCGTCGGTTCTCAACGAGTCATGTGGAAGCAGAGTCCTCGCCGAGTGCATATTCCATATGAATGAATATTCATCGCTACGGCGTGCTGAGCAGCAGTGGATGCTTAAAAGAGAAGCCAGGAAAAAGAAAAAGTTTTAAAAAAAAAAAAAAAAAGCAAAAAGAAAACGAGGCTTCCTCTTTGGCCGTCTGTAGCTGCGGCCTGAAACGGTGCATGTCTGAACATGAGGATGATTCATGTCAGCGGCGTGCATCTTGCCGAATGAATACCGCAGCTCGCATTGTTACGGTTAGAGGGAGGGCCTGGCCTGCAGCCTCAGCAGAGCCCAGAGGCGTTCATTTCCCCTTAATGCCCACCCAGCCCCCCGGCCCGGTGGCTCGCTGAAGCGGTGTGTTCAGACCTGCATGTTTACTGCTCCACGCTCACACAGCAGCACCAGCCTCTCAGCGCTCTGACTACCACAGGTCCCGCCGATAACCTGTCCTGAAAGGGAGGGTGATACACTGGCGCGGATTGGGGCTTTTGTTTCTGCTGTTCTGAGGTAATTGAATTATTGACCGTCCAAAGGGCTGAAACACGGCAGCTGGCGGTGAGCTACAGCTGCTGTTTCGGAGGGCGTAATGAGGGCGAGCGGTAACGGTTTTTTGAGACCACAGGAAGTGCTCTACACGCTTCATGGGGCCTGTTTTCTCCTCTTCCTGGGTCTGCAGAAAGGTCTGCTGGAGACAGGGCAGCGTTTCGGCCCTCCTTAATTGTCGGTTGTTAGAAGAGCGGCAGCTATTTTTACACTGCAGCCTCAAGAATGGGTGTTTCCGCCGTCATTAAGCTTCCTGCGCCAGCTGCAGCGCGGGGACGTTGCTGGCTGGGCGCTTCGGAGAACTGAACTGTTGGTACTTGTGCTGTGGTTATGACAGCCCAGCAGCCCAGGTGCGCCGCTGGCTTTGCTGGGCGCTTGGAATGCCCAGGTCGAGCTGCACTCGACATCCTGTCCTTTCGCTCTGCGTCAGCCTCTTTTTAACAAACCGCAACTGCTGTCACGCTACTGACCAGAGCGGTGCTAAGACGAGTACCAGTGAAAGACCCCCTTGCTCAGGATATGACTAACATGGGGAGTCAGTCTTTCTCAGTAATGAAAGTCTTAACAGTTTGGCAGTCTTTCCCAGCGCCACCATGCAAGACATCATGGCGCTTCGCTGCTGGCATCCCACACAGTAATCTGCTGGCATTCTGGACAGCCACGCAAAGCCGTGACAGAAGTTTTGGGCGAGATAAGACATGCTAGACAAGGCTATTGGCCACGTGTGGTGCGTAAACCACGGCTCCCATAACGCTTCACTCCATTTGACAGCCCCTCTCAGGGTGGAACGTGACAGTGTTACAGCCAGCCTCGGGGGTGGAAACCAGCAGAACGTGAAGTCCGAAGCTAAACACGGGGAAAAAATGGGAGAGCACGCGTGTCCTTTCCCCATGAACTACCTGTGGGTTTCTCCTTGAAACCAGCAGTGCCCTTGTGCATTGGATCTTTGGGGAGCTGAGTGCTATTCTCACACTGCATCTCCTAGTTCCTGCTTTACCGCATGGGGCCAGAAGAATAACAACTTTAGTTAACAACTGGATCTCCTAACCCCCCCACCCCCCCCAAACACACACTCACTCCAAAAAAAAGGTCAGTATGAAGGCTCAGAAGGCAGCGTCGGCTCATCATTGGTTTAGACGTAATGCGACCAGACTCGCCGATGCTAGAAAGCGGTCAGCCGCTACCGGAATGGCAATATTCCGATTATGTAACGTCGATGGAATTTCTGCTGAGTTACTGATCCGGGACAGCGCGGCGAGAGAGAGAGAGAGAGCCCGGCAGCAAGGAGGCCGTGTTTTGGAGCACGCACCAGAAACAGGCGTAGCTATTCAGGCCCCTGCTTTGCCGGGCCTGCGCACATTGTGTTTGCTGTGGTGTGCGCATTGTTTGTGAACTCTTGACCCCGGGGATGGATGGGGCGCTGTGCGTTGGCCCTCACCTCACTGTGAAATGCCATAGCTCAGGGACAAGAATTTTAACAGGCGCGGAAAAAGGGGAAAGCTGACGTTGCTGTTGTCGAGATCGGAATGGCTTCTCCGTTCACTCTATGGCAGGCTCCACACATCCAGCATAAAAGTGGTTATGGCTGCTGTTAAATGCAGCCTGTGACAGAGTGCTGTCACTGCGGCTGAGTATGCGCTCTGATTGCCATCCCAACGAGCCTGGCTCTTTGGCGTTGCGTTCGATATGCAGGTTTGGTACCCCGTAGACCCAGGTTCGAGGCCGGGTGGGGTGACTGCTCTCGCCCTTCGCTACAAAGCCATTTGGAAAGAATTACTCCCATGACACGTATGGAATATTTCAATGTGTTAGAAGCTAACCTGAAAGTTGTTTGCAGCATGACCCTAAAAATAGGCAGCGAAGGTGCACATGTGAGAGTTCTGTGCACTCCCCGGGGTTCCTCTAGCAGGCATTGATCGGTGTCCAGTTACAGCAGTGAGAGGTGTATTTGGGCATGTCCCACAGCCCACGGTGTGACCCTGTGCCACTGTGCTCCCTGTTGTGGAAGGGACCGAATGTCTCTGGCTCGCAAGCGCAGCAGACACACACAAGCAGAGAGAGTAAACATGGCAAGGCCTTCAAAGCAAACGTCAAGGAAATGCTTAACGGTCTTGCGCAAGCAAGCTTCTCATGTTGCTCTGGTGCGCTTGTAATAGCATTATTGCATTAGTGTTCATTCCTGTGCATGTACAGACAGGGGAAAAAACAGCGACCAGTATCGGCTGCTGTTTTGACTGAAAGGAAAGTGGTTAATGGTAGAATGTCTAACAAGGTTAGATTGAGTAAATAAGGAAAAGAGAAATGGCATAGATCACATATGATAAGATAAAGGTTTCCATGACAGCAACCACTGGCCTTAAAGAGTAAAGCTCGTCTGTGTTCTACAAATAGAGATCAGGATTAGGGTGAATGATGGACATATTTATCTGACAGTACTTAGGTGTGTAAATGGGTGATTCTGGTAGTTAACAGTGTTGTAACTTTCAATTATAGAAAAAAGAGGAAAATTTAAAAATCATGACATGCGTGCTGTGAGAGGAAGCTATGGGAGCTGTGAGAGAAAGCTAAAAAAGCGTATGATCTCTGAACTTAAATACCTGTTTGTCACAAGCTTTGAGCGCTGGAATACCCTGAGCCGGTTGAAGCCATGACCTCACTCCTTATGGACAGAAAGGAGGTTGTACTGCGTGTGTGAGAGTGAGGGAGAGAGAGATGGAGTAACAGGCTAAGCTCGTTAGCCAGTGAAACGGTGCCGTGCATGCCTCAGTTGGCAGATGAGCTGGCGGCACTGCGCCGTGCTCTAGGGCTGGGCTGGGTTTGATTCCCCGTTCCGCGAGAGACCGTGTGAATCAGGGTTCACGCCTGATCGGCTTATGTCATCACGTCATCCCTGTCAGATGTGATGGCGGTCTGAGGTCCCTGGCGCAGGCCGGAGAGCGGGCGGCTCGGAGCTCCATTCACAGGGATCTGAGGCTTGTGTCAGCGGCAGCTCCAGTGCCATCCAAGCCCCATGTTAGACAAGTGGTATTTTTACCCAGAGACATTACACAACTAATCCTCGCCAGCGCTAGGCCAAGTACACCCTGCCTGTGTCAGCGGCCTGGCACAGCCTCAGAATCACTAAGAATAGAGCCACCTTGGAAGAGTATGGCCTAATTCCAGCTCGCGCGAGGGAGCCAATTTACAGGAATCAGTGCAAGGAATCCTGGGTTTGTCCACAGTAACCCACTGCCGTAACATTACTGAGAGCTGTTCTCTCGGCTGTCGGCTCAGTGGCTAGATTCCATCGCAATCAAATCAGAATCTTTGTCATTTAAGTGTAGCTATTAATACGCAGCAAAGAAGTGTAGACAAGTTGCTCTTTTATCCACCAGAATGTGATACGTATGTTGAGCCTGGCAATGTGCTTGAAGCTGGTTTGATTACAGAGCTAAATATATTGATAAAGCCGTGCGCTGTGGTACAGTCAATATTACAGTCACGATGGAGGCCCTGCCTAGCCCTGCCAGATGGTCTGTCAGATGGTTTTCTGGCATCCAAAGAAGTATTTGGGTGACGAGGGAGACAGTCAGCTGTTAGTGACAAGGTCACTGCTTGTGTCTTTTGCAGAAGTGAAGAGCTTTCGGTGCAGTGTTACGGAAAGCACGCTCACGCTGCTCCCAATTTTCTGTGGGTCTGCTGAAGGTCTTTGCTTCAATGTCTGTGAAATTGCTTTAAGACAAGTATGCTTTCCTGTCGTTGAGACTAACATATGTAAGGGAGTAGGCTTGTCAGCTGTTGCAGTTGCAAAACCTTTTTTCATTTTTTTTTGCTTTGTTCTTTCAAGTTGCCTGCTACTTGGTGTTTACAGACGGCTTTGATGATTGAGGAAGTTTTGCCTTCATGCTGTACTTCCTGTCTTTGAAAAGCTTATGGCTTCTGCTACTTCCTCACTGGTGCTAAGGTCAGAGCATTGCCTCATCAATAAATGAAGCCTTGTTTTGCTTCAGGGCTCTCTAGTATGGTCAGCAGCGTCTTAACGCGGGCGGTATGTTAGCTTCACCGACCTTCGCGGTGGTCGGTTTTCCCCCACCCTGCTGTGGAGTGGAGCAGCAACCAGATTGTTTTTCCTCTCTGCCTTTCATCTGCATGGTGTTAAGCAGTGATTAGGGGTCACCAAAGACACCTTGGCTGTCATTGGCCTAGTGGTAACATATGGTGGTGGTGCCTACTGCTCTCACCAGTTCAGACTTGTGCGTGTCTGCCTTTCTGCTCACAAGGCAATGTGCTTTCATTCATGCCTAATGGAAATGTGGGACAACTGTAAACAGACAGGCAGCTGTTTCGTTGCCCACCGTAGGTGCATACTCTCTTCCGCCCTGCTAATTTTTTCAGGATTATTTTGAACTTTCAGTTCAGCGCCTTATGAATTTTCCATGGAATTATTTTTTTGTTTTTATTTTTTGTTTTGTTTTTAGTAATGCGTAAAACAGGCATGGAAGAATGACTGCAATGCCAAGCAGAAACCACTCCCCTGTTCATTCCAGGTGATCCTTCCTGCTTCCTTTCCGAGGAAATCTGCAAGGCTCTGTGATGACCATCTAATCCGCATACTCTGTGTGAATTTATTGAGCAATCTTATTTCCGCTGTTGCTCAACGAGATTCTGATAAGACTTTAGCCTGCATGCCCACTCAGAAAAAACAACAAACGAGAGCTTTTTATTGTTGTTGTCGTCGTCAGAGTATGCCCTTTCGCCCAATGTTTAAAATTCAACCTGTTTTTGTTATAGGCTTTTTAAAATATTGTTGAATTTACATAAAAATAATGTGCATATGTGAAGTATGTCTACACTGATGATCCATTCAGTCAAATTGTTTAAAGTTTGTACAAGATGTGTTGAAACATGCTTTTCTGCTCAAAAGTGCAATGGGGTTGGCTGAAAGGTTGAAACCCTGTAGCGATCCGTCTTTTAATTAACAAGCTAAAAATCCTCCCATTTAATATTGAAGTTTAAGCTTTAGAATGTTCAGCGGTTTGTGAAAAAACAACAAGGGTGGCTTTGTCTCTCATAATTACCGAACAGTAAAAACCAAGTGGTCCGTGCACGGTGGTTCAGCCCGAGGGCTGCTGTCTGCTGAAAGGAGGGCGCAGACAGCCCCGCGCCCGTGCGGATGGCACTGCGGTGAGGTGCCCCAGCTGCACGCACGCACCCCCAGAGTAGATGCTGAAAAGTGTCCCAGGTATTTAAGTTTAAAGGCTGATAAATCTGCAGTCCGGTTTCTGCCGCTGGCTTTGCGGCTAATCCTCTTCATGTTAAGCAGCTTTTTCCCGGCCATCAAAACGCTTATCTGCCTGACATACTCTCCCAAATTTTTGGCCATTTGGATTTGGGGCATGTACTGTGTGATTTCTTTTTTTTTCTTTTCCTCAGCGTCTGTGACTGTAGCCTCCAGGTCCCTGTCAGAGGAATGAAAGGAAGGTTTCACGTGATTAATCCCTCCTCTCCTCCTCAGGTGTGGCCAGTTCCAGCCTGCTGCATTCGAAGTCGCTGCGGGGCCACAGGGACTGCTTCGAGAAGTACCACCTCATCGCCAACCAGAAGCTGTCCCGCGCCAAGGCGTCCCGGAGCGCCTACGAGGGCGTGAAGAACGCCCTGAGCCAGAAGATCAGCCGTATCGTGCAGTACGCCCAGAACAGGGAGGCGGCATCCGAGTCGGGCCGCCGGGGGGCCAGGCACCAGCTCCTGTGCTACAGCCAGCAGGGGGACCGCAAGCTGCTGCCCCAGTCGGACTCCCAGGTGCCCCGGTACACCCCCCGCTGGGCGGAGGGCGCGGCCGCCGGGCTCCCCGAGTGCGCCAAGGGCATGCTGGAGTGCGAGGCGGCGGAGGAGCTGGGGCTGGGCGTCCTGGCGGGCGGCGGGGGCTCCTCCTTCTGCCCCCGGGGCGGCCTGTGGGCCAGCGGGAAGCGGAGCGTCCACCGCGCACAGCCACAGGGCGTCAACGGAGCAGGCCTCCGACAGCACAGACACCAGGGCCACAGCAGAGAAGAGCGTGAGTTTGCCCGCCTTACTGCCGCTCGCCTCTCCCGCCACAGAATGGGTGGAACAGGGGAAAGGGACTGCGGGGGTGGGAGGGAGTCTTCTTTATGCTCCTTGTCTTTATAGGCATCCAGTAACATGATACACTTCACACAGGCTGGCCACAGCACTGTGTACGCATGTCTGCGTGTGTCCACCCATCCTCTCACAAGGCAGGGATATCTGGGAGGCTAGATTAGGAAGGGGCCTGTGTGCGCTGGAGCACTGTACGCAGTGGGTCCCCTGTCTCCTCTCTGTGATCTCTCTGGCTAACACGCGCGGACACAGTCCTGTCCATCCTCCACGCTGCGGTGTGACCGACAGGGCCGTGACGCGTGGGCCCTGTGCTCCCAGCATTCCTAGCCTCCCCCCCAACTCCTCCACAGCGTGTCTTTCACTGCGAACAAAAGCTTTCTCCTGCTGCTGCTGACTCACACGGTGACCTTGGGTGCAGCTCGTCGCAGCACCAAGGCCGAGCGCAGGGCAACAAAAGAACGCACTTAAACAAAAAAATGACAACTTTCACGGAGCACTCAGAAGGAATTTTTACTGACAGTTTTGTACGGCTTCCCGGCAAATGCCACTGGCTGTCACAAAATGAGCGCGTTGCTATGCAGGATGTTTTAAGAAAGAAGAGGTGTTTCAGTTGGAGCGAGTGGGCGGCTTAACAGCTCCTGCACGTGTCACATACAAGAGTGTAACTGGGAGCAAGAGTCCAGGTGTTGTGTACTTTTTTTAGCTTTCATGTGTTGTGACCATGCTCTTTTTTTTTTTTTTTCTTGTGACCAACAGTGGCTACAATGAGCATGGAGGAGCTTCACCAACTGAACGAGAAACTGCTTCTCCAGATTCAAAGTAAGGGGCTCTTTTTACTCTGAGCTTGAGTGCAGAGCATCATAAGGAGATGAACAGATGTGGGTTGATGGCCTACACAGTGTGTCCTGTTGCCTTTGAACTGGCTTGTGTGCTGTGTGCTTACAGGAGATGCTATCGCTTGTGCGAGTGAACTGTCTCTGATCACCTTTGGAGTTTTGCCCCGCTGTGTTTTCTTGCTTATGTGTCTTTACTGATATCTGATTGTCAATAATTAATGGACCTGTGTGTGCGTGTGTGCGTGTGTGCGTGTGTGCGTGTGTGCGTGTGTGCGTGTGTGTGTGTGTGTGCGCGCGCGTGCGTGCCTCTGTGCCATTGATTGGCCATTATCTTTGCTGGACTGCTAGCTGGTTTGTCTGCATGCTGTTCCTCATCGCCAGTGTTTCTGATCCAGTGTTTGTGTGCTGTGCTCCTGCAGAGGTGTTCGAGGAGTTGACCGTGGCCGTTCAGGAGAAGGACTCCCTGACCTCGGAGCTCCACGTCCGCCACATCGCCATCGAGCAGCTCTTCAAGAACTGCGCCAAGCTGCCCTGGCTGCAGATCGGCAGGGCGGGGGTCAAGGCCAGCAACGCGCCAGTCGAGTGAGGGCGACTGAGGAGCTGACTCGGACCAAACTACCCCTTAGCTCAGCAGGCTTACGGTCTCCTCCAGGCCTGGTTTTTGCCCCCACACCCCCCCCTCCCCAGAATTAGGCCGATGACACACTGCCTAGGCTGGTATGGACCTCCCACCTGGCTGTCACACAGCCCTTTCTTGCTGAAATGTGAGTGCTGAGGCCATGTGACCACATGAAGAGGGTCTTTTTTTGTATTGCACACACACAAGTACAAGTGGTTCATGATATATGACCTGGTCTTGCGAGGGGCTTGAGAAGGGCCAAACCTCGCTTGCCGTGCTTGAAGGAGTTTGTGGCAGAGGGACAAAGAGTAGACCAGGGTCCTCCGAGGCGATGGACTCCGAATGGATCTGAAGCTGGACGCGAGCAGTGTTTTTGGGGCCCTCACTGAGGTCGCCTTTCTTCTATGCAGAACTGCAGCTACGAGGGTCAGTCCCACAGTGTTCTTTGTGTGTCCACATGTTTTTAATGTTTTTATTTTTTTTTTTAACATAACCACTTTTAAAACCCTACACCAAAATAGCAGACATTTGAACTGCGTGTATGATGGTAAAGATCACATCAGCATAAGTAAGGTGGTTTTGGTCATGATTTCCGTTGTTTTTACATTGTTTTCTGCAATGTTTTTAGCCTTGTTTTGTGTTTTTTTTTTTTTTCCCCCACCCTAGTTTTTGTTTTCACTATTTATTTTCCTGCAATAGCAGTGCTGGTCAGGTGCTGTGGTTGAGGCCTTTTGGTGCCTATTCTGTTGACCTGTCCAATGTTTGTGTCTTTAACAAAAAACAAACAAAAAAAGGCCGAGCGGTGTTTAGACAAGGCACGGCCCTAACCAGTGGCCACCGTATTTCTCCTCTGGACTGGATCTGCAGTGCACGCTGGGATGGTGCTGTGTGTGCAGTTGCCTTATTATCTCAAGGCTGGGTGACTGGTTCTCTCGTTGCTGTGGTAACTGCCCCAGAGTGGAGTGGTTTAATCAGCACAGTGGAACTTCTTAATTAGAGCGGAGGGAGCAGTGTTAAATTACACAGAGCTTTTTCATCCCTTTTAGCAGGTGAAATCCTAGTGCAAGCAGACAGTTTACGTGCTGTGTTTGGCAGGTATTTAATTTCTCTCCATGTGATGTTTCTCATGAGTGACTGTGGAAGTCTATGATTTTGCTGTGGGGTTTAGGCATACATTATGTAGAAATAGAGCATACTATATTGGCTTAAGCTTACAAATGGCATCAGTGGAAGAATTTTGGGTGGATGGAAGATTATGTATTATTTGGCGAGTGTAGTTTAGGGTTTTTATTTTATCCTTATTTTAATTCCTTTGAGGTGTTTGATTTTGTCATTTTACACTGCTGCTGTGTGGTTCAGCTTAGTTGGTGGGGGTGGAGCATCTTTAAATGTTCAGAATTTTAATTTGGTTTAATTTTTAGAGTATTTTAAATTTTTATTTCAGATATTTGTATGGCAATTTAGTAGAAATGTCTTGCCATAAATACTCTTCACAATAACCATGTCAACTTTGGTTCATGCATTTCACCTCTAGTAATAATTAATGGTTAGCAGTGTGTGTGCTTTCAGATCCAAGCACAATTTAGGCTTACAGATACTAGTAAATGAAGACTATGAACATCCTCTAAATTTTTGCTTTCAGAGAATTGACAGTATTTATATTGGTTTTTGCCTGATGGTATGACCCATATTGAACATGTAAAATGTCACCAAATGTACAGTAAGTATTTGACAGAAACTGTATGCACTACAATTTAGTGGTACCATTAAGTATTACCAGTGATAGTAGAAGACATGACCATTTTGGACTGTCTTTACAACATATTTTGTTTCCCATTCAGACAGTACACTGTCCTCACTTTTGTGTGTCTGCTTGATGTTCTGAATTCATTTTAAACAACATTGTAACATTTGAGCAAGTCTTTTGATTTTGATTTGACTGTGTTTTGTGGCTGTATATTTAAGAATACCTTTGTGTTTTGTTGGTTATTATATGGATTTTTATTTAGTTGGCTCACTGGAACTAGACCGAAAGAGTGTTTCAAAGAGGCCTAGTTTCCCCTGCATGTTGTTTCGTATGTGGTATCCCATCATGCTTTCGGGGTGGGCGAGGAGGAAGTGTGATTGTCGCCCTCTGCTGGCTGTTCAAGCCATGGAGCCCTTCCAGTCGTGTGTGGCTGCTTCTTAGAATAGCAGAATACTTAATACTGCTCAATGGGCTTTCATTCCAATATTCTCATTTTCTTTTTTATCATTATTCAAAGTTATCATCATAAAACTTATTTAATATGACTTCATCCCCCCGACAGTCTCTCTTTATAAGAGAATTCACATTTGACCCTTTGGGGTTTAAGGAAAGTTGTTTTTTTTTTTATTATTCAAATGAGATCTGATATTATGGTTTGCATGCATGATGTGGTTGATTTTACTGGCATGATGCTGTACAAACTAAGTGTTCTGTTGAAACTGGCTGCCCTGTTCAGATCCAGATGGTTTTAAGATTGGTATAATTTTGTTGATTGCTTGCTTAAGCAGGTGCCTCTCTGCCTTACAGGAAGTGTGTAAACTTCTTCTGTTCAGAGTAATGGACCATCCTTGTACTTTTCTGTTTAGTTATTTTTTCCTTTTTTCAGACTGATAGACTACATGGTTACTTGCGTGTCCTGACAGGACACCTTGGAGTGTGTGACTTTCCTATGAGACATGCAATAATTTGTGTTTGTGCAGCTTTCTGCCTGTGTGGATTGTGTATGCAGTGATGATTTGTATTTTTTTTTCCTAAAAATAAAACTATTTTCTTACATTTTTTGTGTGATCCAACCGCATTCATGTTATCAGGAGGAGAATATGATTGCGAAAGACAAAGAGTGCCTCCTAGTGGGGAATGGGTGCCACTCCCACCAGTCAGTTTATATTTACATTTACAGTTATTTATTTAGCAGACGCTTTTATCCAAAGCGACGTACAAAAGTGCATACAGTAAGTATAGCGACAGTACGGGGACAGGATGTTTACACAACTTGATCAATGTCGTGTATGCCAGACACAAAACCATTGCTAATGTTTTACTTGGACACACCAGAATCATTGCAGTCCCACTTAAGAGATGTTTCCAATGTACTTGAAAGCAGGCATATAGTTTCTTGACTGGCTACACACTTGTCCTAACACCCGTCATATTGTAGTTGGATAATAGGTTTAGTAGTTCTTCTGGTTTTGATCGAATCGAAACTCTGAACTGCTTAATTTTTCAATCAGTGCACCACAGTGTTTCTATTCAGTGTGTTCAGGGATTGAATCTGAGAGACTAATAATAGTGGCTCTCCATAACAGGGTTGCTGTGCAACTCCAGGGTCGTATAAAAAATGTGTATCTTTTGAAAGCAGAGGCAAAACACCTTTAATAGTTCAGGGAATACATCTGGCACATAATTTTTAGGGTTATTATGCTTGGTGTAATATTCCTTTGTGGAAAGAGTTTGTATGGTAAACCCATGTCAATTTAAAGTGCAAATACTGGGGAAAAACAAAAATACAGTAAAATTACCTTGATCCCAAAGAGAGAGTAAAAGTTTCTTTTCACATATTGAAAAATATATGTATTGAAAAATATATGTATTATATATACAAATATTAAATGTTACTGCCAACCTGAAGTAAAACTCCATTCACTGGCAATCACCTCAGATCCTGTAGATATGAGTAGATAGTTTCCATTTAGGGTCTCATACATTTACCTCTTATACAGATCAAAAGTGTGATTGTCTGTACTTATAACCATAACACTTATATTTGGATATTAAAATATTCAGCCTATTATACATGGTGCAGCATGCAGAGAACTGGCTAAGTAATAAAGGCAAAAAAAACATTAAATGTCGCAAATCAACAGTGAAACATTATGGTAATTAGTTTTGCTCTGAATTCTCCACCATGTTTTGATTATATAAGCATAAATAAATACAAAAAATCATGTTTATAGCTAGAATTCTGCATCCCCTTCACTTTCCTCCATTTTCAAGCAGTGCCTGATTTCTTTCATTTGGTCCCACTTTAACGGCATGCCTGTCCTCTGGCTATTGAGCCTTCAGACAAACATGTATCACACCTCTTCTGGAAAAAGAAAGAAAGAAAAAAAAACACCCATGACCTTTCTGTTGTTCAATCATCTCTTCTTTGCAAAATATTTGACCATGCTATAGTTATGAAATTGCCCAATTTTCTCAGAATGAATGAACAGGCAGAATGAACTCCAGGGGTCTAAGTAGTCTGGACACTGAGGCTCTCCACTCTGTGAGGGTCCCCGCCCCCACTGCCCCCCCCCCCCACCCCGCTCCGCTGTGCTCCTTCACAACCTCTCAGCAGCATCCAGCCCAACTGAGCCCAACCCAAGCATCCCAGTGAGAAAGGAAATACCAGGAACTGCCCTCAGCTGTTGCTTGCTACTCCTCGAGTTGTTCTTAACAAGTCCTCTGGAGAGGCCGTGTATTATCTCCCTCTTTCTTATCAGGGGCTCCCAAAGGATCAGCGACTGACTCTGTTCTGCTCTCCTTCTACAATACATTACTTGGATCTATTTTTTCCTTTTGTTCTTCCTACCACTGCTATGCTGAAGGCACTCAACTTTCTCTCCTTCTCCCCCTCTAACACACAGGTCTAAATGCATTATCTGGCATTATCATTATGCCTAACAGAGATCAACTGTAAGATATCAAATCATTATCTTACACTCAATCTGTCCAACAGCTGAACCCTAACCTCCCCAAGCCCCCACAGATTCTCTGAATACTTCTGCATTGTTCCTCTCCCAGAACATAAAGCATCTCTGAGTTACCCTTGATGACTAGTTCCTTTATTGAAACTTAGGTGTATCCTCCACCTACAATTCAATATCTTGTTACTCCAGCCTGTAGGGCAAATCTGAAATGGTGTAATCATGTATTGTATACTGTATAAAGATTATACGAGGCTCTTTGATTACAAGAGTACAATGCAAAGCAATGTTAATCATACAGATTATTGTTCTGAACCATGCGAACACTGTGATATTAAGTAATTTTGCTTTTATAGGTTATTATTCAGCTCTATTTGCATGTTAGTATGGTACAGATATGTTGTGTTTAAGGATAATTGTTAGGCACTATGTGTATGCCAGTATAATCGTGTAATTATATATCGTGTCTGTTGAAATTTGTTATATTCTACCCATATTTTTTAGTCATAGCATTAATACAACTCATTTTTGCTACACACACACTTAGAGGGCCTCACATGAAGCCATTAAGAACAATACTTGACCCTAGGGCCACGGCTTGGGCAATCTGCTATACAAAAGAAAGACAAAAAACTGTCTCATATCACAAATGGCAGATTGAATACAAGTTTGCAACCTCTATGAAACAAGCACTGGATTCCCTGTCAATTTACCATTTACATCCCAGTGTCTTCAATTCTGCTAAAAATCATACCAAAATATGGGCTGTGACCTCAGCTCGGCTGAGGGGTACCTAGGTAGATTGTCAGCTGCCGTAAGTGCTGACCTTGTATGAGTTTGTCCGATTATGATGGTTAAAGGTATAATTATGGCTGTAAAATCTAGTGCTAGATCAGCACTCGGGTAAACTACTGCTTGGAACCACGCTCCGCACGTTGCCACAGCTACACAGGTTTGCGGACTGCCGCGCATTTCCGATGACGTAGAGGATTTCCGCGGCCCATCTGGCCTGTGCACGCAACGTGAGAACACAAACAGGATCCAGAACTGTCCTGGGCAGCAGCGGCTCACATGGTGGTGGAAAGCGAACGGTTAGTAAATTACGGTAATAAAACGTGACAATGTGGATAGCTAGTCATTTGCCTTTACGTTAAAATGCTATACGATGTGTGAAAACTGAAGCATCTCAATCTGCTAATCCCAATGCGATGTTATATTAAAAGATAACCAACTAGCTTTTCAGTCGACAAGTGTGTTTTAAAGTCAGACTGTTTAGTTACGGAACGAAAAGGAACAATTTAGCTAGCTAGTTAAATAATTGCCATTTAGCTCAAGTTTTGGTAAAAAACAGATTCTAGGCTAGTTTGCTGTATTTACTTTATATCGCTAGCTGGTGTTAACAGACTAACCAAGCATAGCTAACTTTAGCTAATCAGATGAAATTAGAATTGGCAGTCTAGGTAGCTATAACAGTATTTTGTTGTATATATATATATATTCTGTCTGGCTACAGTGTTGGTTAGTGTAGCTAACTGGATCATTTTGTTCATGTTAGTGATTTGTTGCTAGCTAACTTTTACTAGCTAACGATAGCTAACAAAGAATAGTCTAACGTTATCATCCCTGTAACATAATGACCCCCAAACGCTGATCCAGAAACAGCATGCTTAACTACAGTCCGGATGCCGACCTTTTTATAAGAAACTGAAACTGATCTCGAGTCAGCTCTTGGGACTCTATTTTAGTCGAAAAGGAATCCATATTGTGTCATATCGCGCCTTTCCCAAGGAAAGTCCCGCCGGACGAACTGCCGTTGGGATTAAACAATGTCATGGACAGTTCATTTTGCCCTCTTATAGTTTAGTTCGCTAACGTTCTATAATTTGCAAACAAACACATATTTAACATAGTAGAGTTACAAGAGATGTGTAAACATATCAAAGCTAAGTTTGCGCATAGCTAGCAAGCTAACCTGAACAAGATTAACAAGCATTTAGCATGCTATTCATTGTAAGGCGTTATTTTTTGGTTTAAAATGCTAATTTATTTGAAATATAGCTTCCTTTTTAAAGATTAAGGAGAGATGTGTAGAAGTCGAATGTGGGGTGGGGGGGGATGTGCCTCGTTTTCTGCTGAAATTCTTAGTAGCTTCCATGCGTAGTAAGAACATTTAATATTTAATCGTAAATTGTTTTTAAAATGGGGGATTTCGTTACCTCGCCATTGTAGCTCGTTAGCAAAGTTGTAAGATCCCATTTTGGTTACCCGGGGCACGTGGCTGTTTTTTGGTTACCCGGGGCACGTTTGTAGGTGACTCAGCCAACCCCATATGTTTAGTGAAGTTCGCTAACTCTGTTGACACAAATGTATTACATAGTGAGTTTTTTTTATTTTATTTTAAATATACACTGCTATATATTTTTATATACATTACGTAACTACTGTTGATAAACTTTGTGTCGTATAAAGTGGTAGTTGATGTGGTATATAGGCTTGACCTTTTTCTTCTTGCACCAACAGCAAGTAGTATAGCCTGGTACTGAGCACGGTGAACGATGAAGGAGGAAATCGCAGCGGTGGTGTTTTTTATGAAACGGCTGATCAAGAAGGCAGAGAAGCTGGACTCAGAGAAAGTAGAGAAGTTTGTGGAGAGGCTTACTGTGGCGCTTCAGGAGAAGTACAGGGGCCACTGGTATCCAAATAACCCCAGCAAAGGCCAGGCTTTCAGGTACTGCGTGTAAAACATGTTCAAGTATTGCTGTTTCCTCATACGGGCAATAATGCTGGTTGACCGATACAAAAAATTAAATTCCTTGCTGAAATGTGGTTTGAAATTGTTGTATTAGTTATTATTATTGATAAAACTATTTGCATTTTGGTAAGGCAAAACTCTGTTTCTTGTACCTGTCTCTACTGGATCTGATTAGAACATAATGAGCTTGGCTGCTTTATTTGCATGCAAGATAATATTCTTTTGCTCAGCCAAGCCGGTGTTAACATGCAAACTAATAGAGGAATATCTATCTAGGATGTATTCTCTTTCCTAAAAATTATATTTGCTTTGCAGAGTGACTTCCATAGCTTACTGTTTTTAAACATATTATCTATGTATCCAGCTGAATATTTTACTAAAGCAAAGTGGGTAAAGTGTTTTGCCAAAGGGTACACCAGCATGGGGATGTCACTGATGACCTTGGGGGTTTATGATGTCATGATTGTGTGACGCTCATGCCCTCCGGCAGGTGTATACGAGTGAACCGGTTCCAGAGAGAGGACCCGGAGCTGCTGCGGGCCTGTCAGGAGAGTGGGGTGCAGTACAGAGACCTGGGCCTGCCAAAGGAGCTCACACTCTGGGTGGACCCAGGGGAGGTGTGCTGCAGGTGGGCTCTCCCTCTGCCCGTCTTGCTTGCAACAGTGTGAAGCAAAATTTAACTGTGGGGTGTACCTCCCAGGGCAGGCACCAGAGTGTTTTGGGGGGGGGGGGGGGGGGGGGTGCATGACCTGAGCTGTACATGTCCCCTACTTATTAACTACAGTGTTTAGCAAGAGGCTTAAAATATAAATGGGCAATATTCCATGTCAATTAGCTACCCACCTTTGACAAAGTAGTTATTGTCGATATGTATTCCAGCTCTTGGAGCTTTGAGGGAGGGTCTGTTCCGTAGAGTGACATTGTCATGGAATATTACAGTCACAAAAGCCTTCTACAGAGAATCTATAGGGTCTGATCATTACAATTTGGGTGGCGAACTGCTGTGCATTTGAATGAAACAACTGTTGGAACATTCGGGCTCACTGTAATTAGTCAGATTTTGGCAAAATGTCGTGAGCAGATATATTTTTCTTTGAAAAGAGAAAAAAATTTGCTGCAAATGTTTGCCATGGACTTAAGATAATCATGTGTGTTCTGTTTCACAGCCAGCATGTATTGCGCTAACATTAAGATAATCTATGCAACACTAAATCCCACATCAGTTTGGTTTAGCTCACTAATTAGCAGAAAACACTACAGCCTAGTGTCATTATCGGTTACTTTTACATTACCTTACATTATTGGAATTTAGCAGATGCTCTTATCCAGAGCAACTTACATCAATTGCTTTTTTTTTTTTTTTTTACACAATGTTATCCATTTATACAAGTGTATATTTTTACTGAGGCAATTGTGGGTTAAGTACCTAGCCCAAGGGTGCAGCAGCAGTGCCCCCATGTTGAATTTCACTGGCAACCTTTCAGTTACGAGTCCTGCTTCTTAACGACTATGCTATACTGCTACTCAAATGCATGGTTACTTGTTTAATATAACCTAAGTAATTACGCCTTTCAGTACAGTTTAGTTGGCTAGCTTGCCGATGCAATTTTAGTAAAGTGCTGAGTAGCCAACACGGGCAAGTTCGTCACACCAGTGAAGTGGGTGACAGGGTGCGTTATTTTTACCGCTGTATATTCTCTGTCACCAGTTTCTTCGGGGAAAGGTGTTAAAGTGTGGGGGTTTGGAAAATTGAACCAGTTTCCAACATGAATTTAATCAAATAAGTCATGCTTAATTATTTGGATGCATTTCATGAGTTATGAAAAACACTGCTGCTTTAATTACTGTATTGTCAGGGGTCAGCAGAATTCGCTTGAGAGAGCTGGGACTCAGTACACTATTGCCTAAGGCTGTGTGAGCGCAGGTTACTCATTACAAGATTAATTTTAACAACAGGAATACATTGTACCCAATTTGGTTGCAAATGCGTGACAGGAACTGCTACAGCATTGCAATGTCAAGTACAGGGAAAAGTATCTTGAGTCATGGATGCTCTCTCTTCAGAAAATTAAAAAAATAATAACTTTGTGTTGATAACAAAACAGGGTATTCTGTTTAACATTTGAGTGTGTTTCATGGGCCAGTCATGGCTATGTTTCAAATAGTTGTAAGCCCCCAACCTTTTTTTCCTTTATTAAGGAAAGAGGTAGATTGGAGAGTATTGTTGTCATGGTATTTATTGGGGGAAAACGTGATCAGAGTTGAAAATACCTGTGTTTAATTATATTGAGCACACAGCCATTGGAGGGTCACTGTTCTGGGCAGGGCGTTTGTGTTTTGCTGAGGACATCCTAATTTTCGACCAGCAGGAGGATTCCCTCTGTTCTCAGCTGTGGAGTTTCAGGGTCCCTTTAACACAGGTTTCCACTTCTGTCTTAGGTACGGAGAGAAGAACCTTGCCTTTACAGTGGCGAGCTTTTCAGGAGACGGTGAAGATGACAAAGAGGATGTCACCAAGAAGGTAACGAGTGCGGTGGAGAAGGTGACCTCGGACTATCACTCCGGTTCTTCATCTGATGAAGAGAGCAGCACTAGGGAAGCTCGTGTGACCCCTCCTTTCCCCCACTTTCGCCCGCGTTACCAGGTACGGCAGCTGAAACATGAAGGGTTCTCAAAAGCCAATGTTCAGTGATTATGTATGCACAAGTACGTTATACACACAAATACAAATGCTTTAACATTATGTAATTTGAACATTGTTCACCCTCTCTGTGTTGGTAATGTGTTTTCGCTCAGGTAGTGCCTGAGGTCTTTTACCCGCCTGTTCCCGTGTGGCACCCAATGCCGAAGAAGAAGTGTGGGTTGAGCAAAGTGCAAGGCCCTCCCCACCCTCACTATGGCTTCCGTCCAAACAGCAGGCCCAACCATCCCTTCAGGCAGAACGGTTGGTCCCCAGCAAGGCCCCGAAGCGGGCAGGGCTACTGGGGCAGCACTCCCAACCTGGCACACTGTTAGGAAACACTATAGTGAAGCAGTAACTTTTGGAAAAGAACTTGTACTAAGATTACTCTGACCAAACTTTCAAAGTATTTTTGTAGTAAATCTTTGCTTTTGAATTTGTATTGATTTTTTTTTTAAAGATGTTGACTCTCTGCACTTTAGATAATTTGTGATAGAAATTATGTGTAAGGTATCTGCTCATATATAGAATTAGAAAACCTTGAATATAATAGAAGTTTTTAGATATGGAAGTATGTACTGTATTTATATTTAATGGGATCACTGTTATTCTATGATGTTTGACACTGTCCATCAGTTTTGTCTAAATGACCAAATGTTTTATATTTATTCACACTATAGTATTGTGCTAACTACTTAAATTATGAAATACATTAAAAGTTTTCTTATCTGACAAATTACCTGCAGTGTGTTTGACTTGTTTTTGGTGTTGAGATACAAGAACTGCCAAAATAAAGGAAACTAGAGTAAGTGTTGAAAGCAAGTGCTTCCACACAGGTTTGGTTTCTGAGTTAATTAATCTGCAGGGCCCAGTTTCCTGTTATTTTGGCTCCCGTGGTTAAAAGAAGAGATGAAGGTGACTTTGGGAGAGGGGTGATTTTAAGGGCACATTTAGCTTCAATGACAAAAGCTGGTCAACGTAATGATGTTTCATGAAGGAGAGGGGTTAGAGTGATGTTGGCATGGAAGTCTGAGGGAAAGATGTCAGCTGTAGTTAAAAGTGCATACTCCTCAGCAGTGATATTTGCATTGGTCTGAGGTACAAGGCAAAACCAGAACAACTCTGAATTACAGTAGCAGTCAAAAGTTGGGACACACTTTTCTATGTTTTTACTATTTTCCACATTTTAGAATAATAGAGCATCCAAAGCTATAAAATTCCGCAAATGGAATTATGCAGTGACCAAAAGAGTGTAAACAAATCAAAACTTGTATTTTAGATTCTTCAAAATAGCAAAAAAAGATTTTTTGGAAAGAATTTCATGCATAGGCATCAACTTCACTATTTATATTTGTCTAAGAAACAAATTTCAAGCATTCTAACATAGGTCTTTAGATCAAAATGTCTTTGAATGCATGTCTCTCATCTTAACCAGGTGCGTCCAAACTTTTGACTGGTACTGTAGCTGACTGCAAATATAAGTCTAGGGTGTGAAGCTGCAGTTTTATCAAGAACAGTGTGTCAAAAACTTCACTGAGAGGGAGACTGGTTGAGCTGCAGTGCATTTCACACCTGAAAATGAACTTTAGCAGGGAAAGTAGTTAAAAGAGCAAAGGCAGTGGTCTCCTGAGCAGGGGAAAAAGTGGTATTGTCAGATGAGTCATACCGTACCCTGTTCTTAACAAGCAGATGACTGCTTGTGTGCTGCAAGCCAAAAGAAACACATGTCCGAGCACATGTTTCCCATGGTGGAGGGCTCTGTTATGGTGTTGGATGCATTCTCCTGGCATGGTTTTGTTCTACTTGACCCTTTGGTGGCAGGGGTAAATGCCAATGGATACCAAAACATTCTGAGTGATCACCTCCATTCTAAGGTGATCCTGCAGTAAAGCCAGGCGTTTTCCAGGATGACAGTGTCCCCATCCACAGAGTACGAGTTTTACACCACCATCAATGAAAACATCCTATGATGGAATTTCTTCTGGAGGAATGGTGTCTCATCTTTCCAATACAGTTCCAGACACTTAGACTCTATGCCAAGGTGCATTGGAGCTGTTCTGGTGGTGGCCTAATGCTCTATCAAGGCACTTTATGTTTAGACAGCAGAAGAACAGTAATAACCTGGGACAGAACAGTAATGTATCAAATAAACATAAAATAATTTTCTTAAATGCTATACATAATATGCAACATAGACTATATATCACCATGTATAGGCCTATAATTATGAGTATCTATGCCTTTATACATCACAAGGGATGCTAAAAATGAAACTGAAAATGGTTCCAACAGGGGTAAATAAAAAATTGCTGTTATGTGTAAAAATGCTAATGATGAGGACATGTGGAATGTATAGCTTATTGCCAGGGATTTACCGTTTAATGTTAACATGCTCATTTCTTACAGCGACAGAAGTACTACATTTGCATGGAAAATACACATGAATACTATAAATATTTATAAATAAATATTTAAATTCCAGTTTTTATTTGTATTACTTGGTGCCCTTTTAATTTAAGTAATTTATTTAGAGGAATGCGTTTGATTGGATGTGGGTTTTGGGCAAAACGAGACCAATCAATATAACTAACCACAATGAGCTTAATTCTTTAATTTGCAATTTTGAGTATTACGGTCTTACGGTACGGTTTCATGCGCAAGATTTTGATGTCTAAAAAAAAGTCCATTCGAAAACATGTCCACTCACAGTGTCCAAAAAAAGACCCCCTGAACTCGAGGTACCAATCCCACTGCGTTCCGACCATGGAATCAGCCACGGGATTTAATTGCGTCTGTGTTGTACACAAGATGACCGGCAGGGGGCTCTTCAGTACCACCTTCTGAAGACACAATGGGTTACCTTCATCCGGAAATCACGTGTTCGGACTCCTATCCACCTGCTGAGAGCGAAGGGAGCGGAATCTGGATGCTAACGGAGTGGAGAGCAGTTCGGGGGCTCCTGCAACTTTGAACTCCGTGCCGTTTGGAAAGACTTTCTGCGAGGAAATTAAGTTAGAAGAATGGATTTTACGGTACTGGTACTCCGCTTTTGTTCCCTATTTGGAATTCTGTTTGCTGGTAAGTTAAGTATATTTTCATTTTATTTTTTTAATCGATCCTTTTCTTTTCCATAGCCTGCATTTGAGAGCGGTGGAGTAAAGTGCCCTCGAATGGCGTGGAGATCCTGCTAACTAGCCAGCATAGCTGTCCACCTCCTGGAAAAGTTTGTTTCAGTGGACAGGTTAAGAATATAAGGAGAAATATTTCTGAATAACTACGTGTGACAGACGCTCTTACATTTTTAAAATAACAGTTCGCAGCCTTCACCTTATTGCACTGATTTCGTTTTGTTCGTTTAGCCAGCTAGCTAGATAGCCAGTTGGTTTGGCTAGCTCACTAATAAAGATTGAAGCACCGTGAGATCCTCGCGTAAATTACTTTCACGCGGCCCGTCTTTTGTATGGACGGTGATCAGATCCCCACAAGGTTTTAAGTGTTTATTAGTTTGACTAATGATATTAAACCTTGCTGTCCGTCATGGTATGGTCTGCGATTTTTTTAGCGGTATGTGCTATGTTTTTATAGCAACAAGTGGACGGATGACTGTGAAAGTAGACTAATATTTTTGAATGGACAGTTTCTCTATGCTTCAGAATACTCAGTTAATTATTCATCAGAACAGCGAAACCAGCACAATGGTGCGTCAAGATCTTGTTGATACTGGAAGGGTGGGAGTGCTATTAGCTTTTAGGAATTCTTTACTAAAATAAAGAGGAGGTAATTTTGAAAGGCGCTTAAAAGATGCTCATGTAGGGGTCAGGCTTCAGATGCTCAGTCCTGCTAAGACCAAATAAAACGTATGTTGGCTTTTTGGATTGCCTTGATTGTATGTAATTGTGGATTTTATAAATGATTCACCAGGATTACGATTAACCAGATACGTAAACTAAAGGCGCTGTCAGCTGGTGTGTAAATGTTTGTGGAGGATGGGTTGTAACAACCAAGTTCCTCTAAAGCCTATTGCGCACATTGGGCACGATCTCACTTTTCCAGAGGTTCCGCGTTCTACCATGGATACACTCTATTTAACGTTAATGATTTAGATATTCTACTCCCTGTAATTTCGATGTTTCGAATAGAAGTAAATAGTTTTATCTGTGTTGTAAATGTGTGTATTTTTCTAAATTATCCAATCAATTTAATTGTTTAATGTAATCCAGTTATCTGCTGTTTAGGAACGAAACTTGTATCATTACAGTGTAGCATGACGAATAACACAACTATTGGGGCTATTTCGTGATTACATTCTACTTGCAGTGTGCAGTTGCCACTTCTAAAATGAAATTCCAAAAGATTACAGTGAAAGAAATCATTTATAAAGAGTTAATTTCACAGCAAGCATGTGTCACGTCGCTAATGCAGATTTATTTACGGTGTTTGGTTTTTGCAACTGGTGGTGAAAACAATAGTCTGTCTGATCTATGTTAAATCTTAACGGGACCTCAAAGTGCTGCGGTTTATGTCTGCCATCTGTCAGCATAAGCAGCCAATATAAACTGTAACCCCCCCGTGCGAGGCAGGACTCCGAAGACTTAAACGTGCGCATCTTCAAAGCTATGGCAGAAATTAAATTTAATCACATGTAATTGGAGTGGTGGTTTCATCCTTTGTCATGCGTCTGCCTTTACGAGGACGCATCCATTTCTGTAAATGGCGTTTAATTTTACCTTGTACACATAATAAAAGAGACTGAAACGCTTGTGAATGAGAATTTAACCATTTCCTGGTAGAGTAAAGACCTAGGGATGGAGTGTTGCACTCTCTGTCTGCCTACGAATTAAAAACCTAAAAAAATCCTTGTATTTCATTAAGCAAATCTTAGATTCCTCTGGGATTCCTTGTCCTCAGTTAAACCCCTATTTGCTAAACATTTCTGAGTAGGTTACTGTTAACATGGTAATTCATTATCATCATTTCAACCCTTGAATTAAAATAAAACACAGCAAAAAAAACCCCACCTAACTCCCCATGAAAACTAAAGTCTTTAATTTTATGTCTGCTGTTTTTAATTTGCCGTGAGCAAATGTTGGATTTGTGTCACCCGTTATATGTGAAATATAGTGTACATCACACTCTGCCTGTGTTTACCAGATATGCATGGTCCATATCAGCCAACAAAGCACCCGCTACAAGCTTGGGTGTGATGTTGGGACACGGGCAGGCAATACCACTCCTGTGAGTGCCACAGTCCTGATTTTCCACCCGTTTCTAAGTCACAAAGTTCTGTGTTCCTTGCTTTAACTGGACCTGAAGTGATTTAATTTAATGTAGTTGGGATGATTGGCTGAAAGAAACCAGAGGTATCACCAGCACTCTGGATTCCGGATTGCCAGCCAGAGTGTTAAGAAACCCCATTGTGTTCTGTGTGCATGCTCATGATCATAACACCTCACTGAAACCCAGGCTTTGCAATGTCTGCATGAAGACACTGAGGCTCTGGAGAGTAGCAGCAGCAAAGCGGAGCCTTACACTTCTCTTCTGTCTTTCTGTTCTCGTGTTTGATTTTGCATCGTTCCCGTAAGAGAACAGCTTGCTTTGCTGTTAGAGCTCAAACGCTCCGGTTCACTCAACAGGGAACCGTGCGGGAAATCGCCCTCGATTATCGCACTCAACAGCAGGCAAGGGATACAGATGGAGCATTACATTGATTTCCTATAAAATGAAAAAAAAAATGTTTTGACATTTGGGATGCCTTTATGACACGTGGCAAAGCACTCCTCGACAGACTGGTCTGTGTCTGCACCAGAGGGGATTTCAGCAGTGCTGGCGTCCCGCAGATACTGTGTTTGTTTGTCTGTGCAATTATCTGTGTTACAGACCTGGAATTTGCACTGAAACCGGCCCATCCCTTTTCAGCCACGGTCCTGAAACCACGGCAGATAAGTGCCGCCTGGTTGCTATCGGCGAGCGCGTAAGTGCAGGCGCTCAAAGGTTGCCTGCACACTAAAAGGAACTGCGCGAGTGCAATCATGGCCGGGGCAATAACCTTCTGCTTCACCGGTTACTGATAAACCCAGGAATAATGAAGCTTTTTGTTTACAGGGGCGATCCGCCCTTGCTCCCTCGCTGTCGTCGGGGACGGCGAGGATAATGCGAGGTTTGGGTCTGAGCGTTGTTTACCGTGGCTGTGTTCGCAAAAAAAAAAATGCGTTTTCCTCCGTGGAACATTGTGTCGTCTGTACAGGCTCATTTCCATCACAATGGCACCTTGGGCGAGTCACTGGGAGCTGTCCCACTTCCTGAGAAAGCCGTGCTGCTCCACCACTGCGTGCCGCTTGCTCGTTACTGTGTCTTTACATTTCACTACATTACATTACATGCATTTAGCAGATGCTCTTATCCAGGGGGACCTCCAGCACAAGAGAACAGAACTGTATCCATCTAAGTTTTATGAGCAACAGTGACAGACCAGGTTGACAACACTCCCAGAGCAAGTGCATGCTCTACGTTCTACTCTATGGTGTAGCTACGTTTGCAAAGGCTGCACATTTTCAGTAAAAAAATTTCTTTTTTTATCTTTATTTCTCACCTTGCCAAAAACATGTACTATATGCTGTGAGTGCTCATTTGCAATTGGCGGGGGTTGAATTTCTTAATTTCTGAATTTCTTACAGGTTTCTAAAACTTTTTTTCAGTTGGTCTGTAGTGTATTTGTATGTTTTCCTTTGTCTTTGTAGGTAGCATCAAATTCTTGGTATGAATATTGTAAAAATAACAAATCAGACGCAGTAAAGCAGTAAATAAGCTGAGAGACCCAACATTGTGTAATGCAGGAATGCAGAGAGGTCTCCACTCATTGATTAGGTCATTGCCGGTGGCACATTGATTGTGGTTCTGCAGTGGATTGTGGTTAGCCTAAGTCTTAGTAATCAAATGCTGATCTCTGAATTGCGATTGGATCAAACTCTCCAAGTTCAATAGCTGTCTCTCATTTTCTGTCCTATTGTTCAAGCTTTTGATCAATGCAGACATGAACTTGATCTCTATATGAAATTCAGTTTTTACCAGTACATTCTGGGACTTGTTGAACATTTGATATACTAAAAAAATTGCGCTTTTTTGATCAGAGGAAGCACAGATACCCATTTGGTAGCTCTGCACACTTGAGCTAGGATCCATATCAAAGAGGAATGTGTTTATAATTGCAGTTCTTTGCCCAATAGGTTTTCCTCAATATTTTTCACCTTAGTCATGGAAAGTTAAGTTATGGTATGCATGTTGGCAGTAACAAGTCAGGTTTCTCATCTGTGTGAGTATTGAGTATCTGAGTATTGCTTTCACTGTTGCTTAGTTTTATGGCTGTGTTTGTATAAATCTCTTGGAGATGATTTGCTATGAAGATAAGGTAATGTAGCCGCTTTCTAAATATCAGACTCTGAGAATCTCACCCGTAAGTCTCACTCAACATAAACAGAAAGCTCAATGATAATCCTTTAGAAGGCTCTGAATGTCAAGGGATATTCTCCTCTCACGGCTCTTGCCTCCCCTACCCGCTCTTTCTCCAACACACCAGGAGACATGTTCTCGATATCTTACCTACAGGTCCTGACAGCCTGTCTGGTCTGCAAACACCGGTTGAAGTTCCCACCAATACACTGTGTGTGTGTGTGTGTGTGTGTGTGTGTGTGTTTGGGTTGTGAGCAATAGTTATTATGTCCCCTGAACCCTGAGGAGGGCCCCTGCTGTGTGTGGAACATCCTTTACTGTGCAGGGCCCAGTTAAACAACACACCCCCCTGTTAGTGACCACTGACCCCCCCCCCCAACACACACACCACCCATGTTGCAGAGAAGGTAATTCTGAACAGACCCTGAGATGGTGTTACCTGATAACCCTGCCCACACTCTGTCAGGAGCCCGTTGCTAGGATACCTGTTTAAAAAAAACAGCCATACTGGGCAAGGGGTGATGGGTAAGTATTGAACAAACCCCTCATCTGGCCTGGATTAACCCTATGTAGTGTAAAAGCCCTTTTTTCCCCCAAGAAGCACATAGGTGGGGAGGGTCAGACACACTCCACTCAGACTGTCCGTAATAAATCTGAAATTCTTAAGAGGTGCGCATCATCAAATCACCTCACATGGGTTTTAAGGTGAATCCTTGGTAGCATCTGGTAACAGAATTTTGAGGGTAATTATTTTTCACATCTTTTAGATATTTATTTAGCAGTTACATTAAATGGTTATTTGTACACCAAAAAAATCCAGCAGCACTTCAGATGTGTAAGTTGATACTTGTTGCATCAGCACATTTGTGTGGATAAGGAGCAGAAGTAATGGAAAAATGAAATCCTGACATCCCGCTGATGTCAGGATAAGTGTTTTAAAATCATTATTTATGTATTTTTTTTACTCATGCTAATAGTCACTGTTCCTGACAGCTGAAAGGAGGCTTTCCAGAGACTGGTGATGTTTGCTGGCTAATGTTCCTGCATTTGTATATAGCCTATAATTTTGTGCATTTCATACACTTAATTGTACCATAGAATGTGGTGACATGTCTATCACCTGACATGCTCGAACGGCTCCTTCACTTTCACAGTTGTTAGCATGAGAAGCTGCTTTGCCAAGAGTGTGTCTGACTCCTGAGGCTCTAGCCAGGCGGAGGTCATGGATGTGCTGTCCTGTCGATCTCTTGGTCGATTGGTTAGGGTCATGTCTCGTAGAGTAGGGGCGGAGGTTGGGTGAAACGGCACAGAAGAGGTCCCTGCTGTTTGCCCTGTCCTCAGTAGAGGCCATTCCTCACTCCTTCGTGGGTTGTAAATGATCTGATAGCGAAATCGAGTAAGTTACTGCAGGTTTTTTTTTTTCTCCTCTCAGGTTTCAGAATCCCATGAACAAGGTGCCTGTTTGAAGTTGACACTGCCCGGCCTTATGGTGCGGGAGGTGTCGGGTTTCTGCCCAGCCCAGTGTGGAGCTGTGCTCCTCTTGCTCTGTCTTATTTATGAGGGATTGCGGGTCTCACGGCAGGCGCTGACCAGGGCAAGCTCCAGAGCAGCTTTCCTCAGAGCCTGTTCTGCCTCCCTGTGCCTCTGCTGGTATAACTTATCACACTGGAGCCTGTACACGTGTTACGATTCTTGGAAATCTAAAGAGTGTGTACTGCAACAGGGCCTGCAACATGTTAGAACCATAGTGGGCTGCTACAGAATTTGGAGGAGTTCTGTCTGACACGCCACCCCGGTTTTAAAATTAGGATGTCGTACTCTGTCGCCACATCAGGCCCCGACAGCAGTTTTTAGCGATTACATTTGAACCAACACAGTAGGCAATGTAATGTTGTAAATCCATGGTGTGATTTTTTTTTTTTTGGGGGGGTGCTCTTCTGGATTTCATCTAGGGGCATGTTGTGGATTTCATCTAAGGGTCATGGCGAAATTGAACTAAACTGGAAGTAAAATTTTACTGCGTCTGCAGTATGTCAGCAATATACATGGAAAACCGCATAACGGAATAGTTGTTGTCTGTAGACTCACTATGGTTTGCAACCGAGATTTTTTTTTTTTTTACCGCGCTCTGTTAAGACCAGTTGCACCCACAACATACTGTTGAGTTTAAGGCCAGTAAAAGCGAGCAGCAGAACGACGAGCCGTGAGCCGGGGTGAACTGTCCAACCTGAGCCATTGTTGCGGGCTCAGCACGGACAGCTTTCGCTGGAGGTCCTGAATTCAGAGCCCGCCCCCCCTTTGGCGCTGCTGTCTGGTTTTGTATTCTTGACTTTTTGGCGAAATGCGTTCCAGCAGCAACCTCACCTCCAACCCTACCCCCCCCCCAGCCCTGTCCTTGGAAACAATGCAAGAGCATGTAGAATCTGATTACAGCCCCGGACCTCTGGGTGTCCTCTGCAATCTCGTGACGAGGGTGCCGGGCCATGAATATTCAACGGCCCAGACTTTGTAAATATTTTAAAATTCTGGTGTCGTGCGGCGTCTCGTCGCCTGCATTTCCCCCGATTCTGGTCGCAAATGCTGATCCCACCCCACCCCCCCCCCCCCCCCCCCCCCAAAAAAAAAAACCTCTCGCCGACCATTTCTTTCACATTCTATTTAGAAAACGTGAGCCATTAAGAAGCCGCAGCTGCTTCCCATTAAGACACTGATAATGATTAATGTCCGTGCTTATTTTCCACTCTATGTACAGTGGAACTGCATTTCGTATTCCGGGTTCATCCTTCAACCACAGGTGCTGGCAGGAAAGTGATTCCAGGGGAGTTGACTGTGCTGGGTTCTGTAGGTAGGTGGTGGTGGTGGTGGGGGGGGGGTGGTGCTCATCGAATGTTTTTTTTTTTTTTTTTTGGCCAGCCTGTCCCCCCCATGCGACCATTAATAAAGAATAAGGTCACTCGGCAGTGCGTTTCGCCCTGCTCTGATTCCATCACTCAGCTCTCTCAGTGCGGCTGGTGCAGGGGTGAGCCCCCAGCGCATCCATCACTGGCTCAGTCGATCCGGAGACCGGCGCAGCTTGCATGTCATGGGTGATAATGAGGAGCAGTGGACCCGCGTGATGGATAAACCCTTAACTGCTCTCTTCTTAATGCAATTTTTTCCCCACCTTTCCTCTTTTCTTTCTTTTTATCTTGCGACAGATCAGTGATTTGCACTGGTTGTTTGTTTCACTCCGAGGTTCCACAAAAGAAAAGAAATCGAAAAAAAAGACCGAAAACACTGCCGATTTAGGTCATTGTGTTTTCTGCACTCATCTGAAACAGGGTTGCTCTGAAGCGAGGAGGCTTGGTGTTAGGCCAGTGGGGGCCAGTTTGAAGTCTGCGCAGTGTGTAGGTCCCTTGAGATTTAGTGCGTTTTGTTCTCCCTACAGAACCCGTCAATTTGTAAGACTCGGAAACTGCAAAGACGTTCCATTAATAGCTCCGAGCGCTGCGAAAATGTAAGCCTTTATAGATCGTCAGTGTTAAATGCATTAAACCGACAGGGTGCAGCGCAGTGCGTTAAGCTGTCGGTGTGTTGAAGCAGGATGGGGGGAGGGAAGAGCTGGATAAATAAATAAACCTCGACTGTGTTAAGACTTTCTAAGGCGATGCGGCGGGCTGCCTTTGATCCTCACAAAGGGAAGGCGTGCTGCCGGGAGAGATCTGAAGTCCGCCGTTCGCCGGTGCTCCGCACACAGGGCGGAGGATGAGGAGGCGCGCCCGCATGGCAGGCTGTCACCGTAATGAGTGCTCCATTCATCTGCTGCATCCTGGCCTTTATTTACCAGCCCGCTTGAGGCTCCGCGGAGGCGTCTCGGTGCCTCCTCCGTACCCGCTCTCTCTGCCGTCTGGGCTCCCCATCACACGGTCAGATAGGGTCATGGATAACTGCAGTGAGCCTTCGTGCCTCTCCCCCTGCCTGCCTTATCAGCCACGCCCGCAGTTCACCCAGCACAATGAGCAGTTTCGGGTTGCACTGTGGGAAACGCTGTCTCTCCTCTGTGGAAAGGGTCATTTAGCTCAGCCCCGCTGAAATTTTAGGTTTCTCTAAATATGGCTTGAAGAAAGGTTGACTGGTAGAGCGTCTTCAAAATAAGTTTGTATTTCTGTCCAAGGAGCTTGTAGTCTCTGGTTCAAGTGCTTTAGCCTCCAGTTTTAAAATGGCATTTCAAGTGTTTTGTCTTGTGTGAGGACGTGAAGTTGTGCCCAGTAAAGTCAGATCTATTATTCCTCTGTGGTCCTATTACCTTTGATCTCTCCTGCATATGGGGTGTTCTAACTTTTGGGGTACTCTACTTTTGTAGAGTAAAGAACAAAAAGTGCCTTAATTCTGGTTTTTACTTCAGAATGCAGGGAGGAACCTTGATTATAAGGAACGAGTGCACTTGTAAGGAAACGAGAGCCTCATGAATGTCCTAAAATGGAAGAGGAGCGCTGGTAATGTGTGCTGAAGGAGCTGCAGCACAGCAGTGGGCTTCAGCCCTCCTGGATGCGCACCAGGCTGCACTGTGTCGAATGCCTGGTGAGGAGGCACAGGGAAGCTGTCGCGCCACGCGGCCGGCACGAAACCGCCCTCTCTCGGCAGCCTCGTTTGCCCTTTTCTGGACTCTTGGGTTTTCGAGGGCCCCCGATCGCACACGCCTCAGTACACCCTGCTGCTGGGTTCATGTTCACCCAGCTGTGGTGAAAAAATCACGGGGGGGGGGAAAAAAACGCTGTTCACACATCACGCAAGAAGCGTAGAATTGGTTTAATTTGTACAGCAGAGGAATTTATGTACGCTGCATTCTAGGGCAGATCGGATACCTTGTAATACATGCATTTTAATCAGACGTTTTAATCATCGGAAGTGATCTGCCGGGGTCTCGGGGCAGGTAAACCGACCTGCTCTCTTTCCCCGTTTAGCCGGGGTTGATTGAATTGAAGAGACCCTGAATGACTGCGCTGTGGCGTTTGCTTACGCGCTTGCATATTTATAAAGCCTGATTTGTGCGCCCTGCCCGGGGACGTCCAAGGCTAATTTGAAGACAACTTTCGGCCGAAAGAAAAGTTTCCTCCTGATTTACTGTCTGATAAGAACGCAGGATGCGTCTTCTTTGCAAGAAGGGGAGGGTGACAGCTAATGGTCAGTGATGGTACCCATAGCGACAGGCGCGTCCCCCCAGGGAGCTTCTTCTGCAGGTGTCTCGCAGTCAGCTGCCTCACGCCTGGCAGCCATGTTTCAGCTGTTAGCAGCTACGTGCTCCTCTTACCTGAACACTGTCCCTTCTCCACCTTACAGCACCAGAAAAAGAGCACCCCCCCAGTGTCCGTAGCCAGGATTGGCCTATCGCACCAAAGATGGCACTGCCCGCAGCTGCTGTTAGCGTTGCTGGGTTGGCACTTAGTGTAATCAACATCACACCTACAGTACGTTGCGTCTGCTACACATCGACCAGCAGATTAGCATAGCTCACGTCTGTGCGTCTGAATCGAGAAAATCGCTTCTCTCAGCATTACAGCTGCCTAGAACATTAGAAACGCATAGTTAATTGTGAGCCTAATCCTTGAAAAATATTATGCCGCAAATAAGCAGCAGAGGCAGGCGGTAAGGGTGGGGGGAGCGAAGCAGCTGTTGTAGAGGCCATTTTTAGCGGCTTTATCTCATTGACAAACATTACGCATTGTCAGTTGCCAGCGTGCAGGAGAAAGCGGAGCTGCACTGACTGGAATCTTCCTCCTAACGCAGTCCATGGCTTCAGGATTCAAGTCGCCTCATCCGTGTTCAGTCGAGTGAAATTATAATTGCACGCATACATATGTAAATGACCCGTGTGTGCGAAAATGACTTGTTTGTGTGAATATTAATATGAAAGGGTTTTTTTTTTATGCGTTTAATGAGAACATGATTGTATCCCTCCTTCAGCAGCGAATGCACGGAGCTTGTAGATGTATCATGAATTTTACAATGTAACCTTTGTTAAAGCCACTAATCTGTTTCGCCCGAGGAGTATAAATAAATCAGGCGGCGCTTTTATGTTTAGTCAAAGAGCATTGCGTTTCAATTTTTGATTTCATAAATTCAGGCTGGATCAGGACGTACAAAGGCACACGTAAATTTTTAATTTCAGCTCTAGCAGAATCGGCTTGTTATCGCCAACTACTCAGACACCAGTGCATCTACCCTTTTTGGAAATGCAATCTCCTGTCTGCATCTCTGTGTCTTAGCGCAATAGTAATGGCTACCCCCAGCGCCGAATGTGATTGCCCTTTGGGTTTTGTATGGCTGCCTTTTTTTTCCTGAATCGATGTTTATGAAGCAGCCACAAGGGAATGAAATCTGGTTGTATCCACCAGGGAGGGCTGGTTGCGCAACCAGCCCTCCCAAGGTCGATCCTCGTCAGGCCATCATTTAATTATAAGAGGGCGTTTTACGCCATCAGATGGAATCAGCGGCTCCTTGCACCCTCAGTGCAAATGCGATTTGACTCATCTGCAGCAGATCTCCCTCCATCAGTGATTGTGTGGATGGAAAGCCATGTTCGTGCAGCCTAACCCCGCTCAGCAGTGCCGGCGTGGTTCGGGAGGAGGGCGCGATGTCTTGTTTTTACAGGATGCCAGACCCCAATCTGCGTGAACATTGTGCAGAACCAGGTTCCGGAAGGTGAGGGAGCAGAGCTCAGGATCGACAGGTCCCTCCTGCGCAGTAAACAGTGTCGGAGATGTGGAGGAAGCTGTAACTGTATCGTGATCCACCTTCAGCTGCTTGTGATTTAAAACTGCATTTCAGGCGTTTAAAAACCGCAGGCTTATCCAGTGAAAGGTTCAGCGTGAGGATGGCAGCTCTGGCTTGTCTGTGCCCCCCCCCCTCCCTCACACTCCTCTGAAAATGCTGTTTGATTTCAGAGCCCAGCTGTGAAGTGTCTTAATGGAGCTGATGTTTAATTCATGGGTGCGGTGCATCCTCCGCGTGTCTGGTAATTGAAGAATGAGCTGTCTGCAGTCAACCCGACATAAATCGCACTCTCCATTGTGATTGTGGGAGAAACACTGACCCCCACGTGTGTTACGATAAGGCTGTGCTGCGTAGCGGCTGCAGTTGGCAGCCATTATGATTCCTCTGTTGTCAGACTTGTTTATTTCTGCTGGAAATGTTACATGTACGTGTCCTTGATGAACGTCGTCAGCGTGCAAAGATCTCGATTGAAGAATCTTATCTTAGTACAGACACGCTTGTGGCTAGACCCAAGGAGAGTGTTCTCCACTAGATGTTGGAGATATTGGTAATTTATGTATTTGTATGCCAGTCAGATACAGAAATTAATTCTTTGTTCATAGTTGCCATGACTAAATGTTCACTAATTTTTCTTTGAAAGGGCATACAAACATTTATCGTTGTGTTGCTGTTGTCATTCAATGTTACACTAATCGCCGGGCAAGAACAGAGTATTCTTATGAAGGTTATCGTGTTGTTCCCTGATGGGGAGTCAGTGTATCTGTCTGAACTGTCAAGAAGTGATTGAAGAAATGAAGAAATTAAGCTTTCGCAATCCGGCCAGAAGCTGCTTTAGACATGCTAAGGAAAAAACAGACCCTCTTACTCAAGGTCCCAATGGAAACAGTTGAAACAGTTTAACTCCTTTAAAAATGCTGAAGTGCTGCTGGCCTCCAGTGAGACTGCACTTGCCTGCGCCTTCCTCTGCATGTCACTTGTGTCGGCATCCCTGTTTTGTACACAGGCAGAACCTTCCCACTGAAAAAAAAAAATACTGCTGATCCAAGCGCTTCAGTGGTGCACAAGAACTCACAAAAAATTTAAAATGGTGTACTGCACACGGTAGTACACTAGATAAAAATTCTGTTTACAGATCTTCCTTTTTCACTTTGATTAAAGTCTTGTGGTACTTTTCAAAGTAGGCCTAATTATTCAAGTCTTATATATATAAGACTTGAATATATGATAATTGTACAACCTTCTCTTTTATGTACAATTACCAATGTGTGTTGCACATTTGGTTTGCTCTCCTTTTTACCTGTAAGGGGTCTAAAACAATAGTGGTGACAGTTTGTCATGTTTTTTCCTCACTAGATGTGGGGGAAAAAAATGGACGTCGCCAGACTGGAACTTGTCAGTGGAAATTGCACAATTAGGAGTATTTCCTCTGTGATACGCACTGCCAGTCAACAGACTTGCTTTCACAGCTTTCAGATTTGGATGGCGAAGTGCGTCATCTGTAGCAGTTGCCTACTTAACTGCCAGTTTTGAAAAAGGGATGACAATTTCTTGTCATGGTGGGTTTGAATTTAAGCTGTTTATTTCCCTTCTTGACCTGATAGGCTCCATCCAGTGTTGTCAGACAGAGCATAGGTCAATCACATGCCTTTGGTTCCCTGACAGAAGAGGCAGTGGAATAGGATCAACATTTTGGGCTAGTCATGCGTGCTTGGTTAAATTTGCTTTGACGTTCAAATGGAAATGAAAACAGTGACTTAACTAGATTCAGGTCCTGCGTGTGTCAGTACAATTTACAGTTTGGCGTTTTAGCTGTCAATTAGAGCTGAGGGGTCCTGGTGTTTCTCAGTGAACACTTTACTTACTCATTACTGCTATTGCAAATACGTACCCTCTTCAAGCTTGTGGGGGTTGTGCTCCACCTGGGATTTGAAGCCATAACCAAGTCCGTTACAAGTCTGTATCTGTTATATCTGCTCCTCATGTTCTGGTCAGCTGCCACAGTTCCAGCTAAAGGGAGACATGACTAGGTCAGTCTGAACGGGTGAAATTGTTGTGGGCACCTTTGGATGCAGTGTCTTTGGCACTGGTTGATCACATTCCCTTGGGTATCCCATGACGATGATTCAGGTCGGGGTATGCTCAGTTTTTGGTATTTAAGTGTGAAACGGGCCAAGCTTGTTTTTCCTGTCTGACTAGGAGGTCAAACTCTTTAATTATGTGCTGTGTCACTATTATCACATGATGTAACTGACTGTAATTGACTGCACACAGAGGTTGTTAAACTCATCCAGATTCCTTTCCCTTTGCTGTGCTGTACTGTAGTACTGTAGTAAATTGCAGTAACATAGCAAGGAGTCCTCAGTTTAGAAGCAATTCAAAGTAAATTTCATGCTCTGGGATCCATTTTGTTGCCACTGTGTGTTGATGTTGATGGAATGTATTTCTGTACTGTTTCTGCCGTGGTCTGGGAAATGATGCACTGGGGAAATAAAAGACTGACTAACCCCTGAGAAATGGCAAGGCGCACACAGCAATGGCTGGATCCATTGCCTCAATGGTGTAGAGACATGCTTCGACTGTGTCTTCCTTTTCTGATTGGTCAGCTGCCTGGACACTGCACTGTTGACTCTTCACCACTTCATTCAACTCTGTGGCTTAAGGGCTTAGAGCTTCTATCTCGGCTGTCCAGACTCCCAATGCTTTATGTCAAGCCTGACAAGTTTAGTCTGACGCCCGGTAATAGAATGCAGCATTTAAGAATAAATGCATCGAAAAGATGTCACGACGGTGGGGGTGGGTGGATGAAATCTCTCATAGCGGCATCCGTCCCTGTGAGATTGTGTTAACTTAAGCCACTGTGATTTGAAGGAAAAAAAAAATATATAGATACAGATATCGGAGCTCTGGCTGTCACTTGTTTATTCCAAATGCGAGGAGATTGGCGCGGGCTTTGATCTTGTTTGGGCTGACAGTGAGACTGAGGCCGATAAGAAGTGCCTGCTGCAGTCATTGCGCCGTAATGGGAAATGACGGACTGCACTCCGCGGCTGGAGCTACCTGCAGGAGCCCCACAGGCTCAGGACTCCATATGCACCCCCCTCCCCCCCCAGCCTCGCCTCCCCGCCGGTCACCGGGGGTGAGAACGGCTCAGCAGAGATTGAATGTCCTCGGCGTGTGAGAGACAAAAGGGGGCAGAGGCAGAGCAGGATAGCTAGCAGGAGCCTGCTATCAGATTTTCAGCTTTTTTTCACAGAACCCTTATCTTGATGTTCCTGTGGTGTCTGTTGTCCTTCAGTGGAGATAGGTAGGAGGAAGGATGTGCTTTGGGAAAAAGGGCACATGGCTTGCATTACTGCTGGCGTTTTGGCAGGGATGGTCAGAGTTCAAAATTCATCATGGATCCATGAAGGATGCAGACCTAAGCTGTTTCTGTCCATGTGGACATGTACCTTCCGAAGGAAACTACATGTATTTGCTTAGATAGTGTTGCATTTTTGGTTTGGAAATGACCTGAATAACCTAGTTGCACCCTGTGGGTAATCCAAATTTAGAACTGGAAAAAAGGAAAAATACAAGCAACACGTAATCACTCAGTACCTCAGACCGCACCAGCTACTTCTGACAGCCCATCTTGTCCAACAAATAGGGAAATAAATGCAATGAATAAGCATTCATTAGGCCTAAGTTATTCTGTGGGAGTTAAAAGGGAATGTGTGAAAATGAAGATATTTTTTAGAGAATGTACAAGGGTTTTGAGAATGCCCCGGTGGTCAGTCCTGTGAGGGTAGAAAAGGTGTCTAATTGGTACTAATTAATGAAAACACAGCTAGGGAAAAGACCTTCACTTTCATCAGGTCATCTTTGAAAAGCAGATATATGAAACAGAAACTGTGTGTTGTGTTTTTTCAGAATTCATTAGATTTTAGTCAGGGCAATGTTGAAATTCAACCAGAGGTGTGTTTTCAGTTCTAACAGGAGTTGGTTCAGACTGTTCATTTGTGTGTCCTGGACACATTACATTGCGGATGGAATTGATTTTTCATCAGAATTTTGCTTTCATTGTAGATCAATGGCAAATGCTTCCTCTGTTTGTCACTCACTGAGGTATGCATGGATCGCAGGGTGTAACACTAAATAGTTTTGTACAAAAAATTGACAAACTGGTTTTTGTAGGTGTCATCGAGGTAACAAATAGCTATTGGATGATGCGCATTTTCAAGAATGCGTCTGTGAGGTATCGGCAAGACCTCCGCATCTGTCCTGCGTGCCAGAAGGCTGCCTTCCACTAGTTAATCCTGTTTACATTTAATGTTTACCCAGTAAGTCACCCGATACACTCGTCGCTGGGAGGTTGCTGGCGTTGGCTCCCAGCTGGTTTCCTCGTGGGAGTAGCCCCAGAGCTGTGTGTGTGTGAGAGCTGTGTGTGTGTGAGAGCTGTGTGTGTGTGAGAGCTGTGTGTGTGTGTGAGCTGTGTGTGTATGGGCTGCGGACCGTTTCCCCGCCTGGTTACCACAGAACGGGAGGTGTGGTGTTTGGGACGTAACCTGCAACTACGGGGTGGTAGTTTCAGCCATTTGCGTCAGAGGCGCGGGGAACTCGTTAGCTCTTTGTTCCTTGTTTGAGACGCAGGCAGGTCTGCCCCCGGAATCAGCTGCTGGAAGGTTCCGTCTCCGGAGACGTTCACAGTCATGACTTTTTTCGAGGGCAGCCCTCAGTGAACTCCAGTCACTAATGACTTTGAAACGGGACCGGTATGAGCGCGGGGCCCTTAATCCTTAATTGAGCCTTGCCTTTCTGGAGAGAATGTTCTCGTATGATATTCACGCTTCACTGGCTTAAGCCGTCAGCTTGCGCGCCCCTAAAATAATTAAGGCCAGTCGTGAGAACTCTGCTCTGCCTGGTCTTTTTAGAAGCCGTCAAACTCGTCAAGAAGTGACGCCAAAGTTGCCGTCTCAGCCGGGTAATTACGCTGTGGTGTTCAGTTGGTGCGCGTGTGTTGGTTGCTTTTTCTCCCTGCAGTGAGCCTTCCTGATGGCGGCTGCTGCTGTCCGTCTCAGCATCCCCCCGAATGAATCCGCCGCCATCAGCAGTTGTGGCTGAGCCTTTGAATGGCACCGCTGCCCTCTTGATCAAAGGCTCATTGTGCCCTGACAAAGGGCCTGGGTCTGGGGCGGGAAGGGGGTCTTAGCGGTTGGACGTGGCTGTTTGTCTTTTCTCTGTAGATGGGTGGGTGGGGGGTGGGGTGGGGGCTATCTGATCCTCCACGCACTGGACGCTCCAGTGCTGCCTTGTGCCTTGGAGAGGGTGTGACAATGTACAAAAGTGAGCCAGCTTCCTCACAGCAAAGTTCCCTTACTTCTTTCTGCACATGTCATCCAGCAGTCTGCCCTTTGTTGCTTGTATTTGTATTTTTTACACATATTTTACAGTGTATTTTACAACTTTTAGTTGCCTGTATGAGAATCATTGAGAATCATTGAAGGCAAAGCCAGGCATTCATGTACAGGTAGAGCAGGAGAGTCAGGGGTTAAAGAGTTTCTTTGCGGCGGGAGCTTGTAAAACGTCCCCATCGGTCACCTTGGTCACCTCATAGGGCTCCTGCACAGCGGTTGAGAGTCGCTTAATTGCCATTAGCTGCCCACCGGTTCCCAGGCCTTGTATTAGTCTATCTGCTGCTTTATTTTTTTCCCCACTGTTGCCTGAGATAAGCCAGCAGACAATTTAAATTGGGGCCTGTCTTTAATTGGTTTAGGATTAGCTACCTCCATCAGAGTGTCCATTGTGGGAGGATCTGCATTGTAGTGGAGTTGCACTGGGTTTGCACTGGGTTTGTTTTATTTCTTTTTCAGTGCTTTTCTAATCAGCTTCTGCTCCAGGTGTTTAGAATTTTAATAGTGCGCCTGGAGCAGTGTTCAGCATGGAGTAGATGACTTTGTAATTGTGTTGCTGCTTCACTTGGCTGACAAACATACATGTAGTGAATAATTTTGTTTTGTCCTTCAGACCTTCAAGCCGCAGTGTTGAGTAAACTTTTTCTAATGTTTTTTTCGATCATTTTTGATCACCTTTCCACTTTTCCACACATTTTTTTTCCTCAGTGAAGGTATCTTAAGGGTAAAGTGTTACTTGTGTGTTTTTCTGGAATGTAGATATTCCTGCTAGGCAATGCTAAAAGAGCATGACCAAAGGTTGTTTCCCCTGATCAGTTAGCCATGTCACGGCTGTGACCTTAATGTGCTAGTTCGCTGAGTCCCAAACTGTGGGTCATGTCAGGGCTTGAGGTGATTTGAGAGATGGTTGCATATTAAACCACAGACATTCCTGCTAATCAGGCTAATCACTGCACTGGCTAGTGCATATGCCGGTATTCGGACATCTATTCATAAATAGTCCATATCTGAATAATTTGATAAGGGGCAGGTCTCAGAAAATATTGTCCCACTCACTTGTTAAGAAGATTATGAACTTTGAAAATTTGGAAACCCCTGCTCATATTATTCTCCTCTTTTTTTTTTTTTTTTTTTTCCCCTGCCCTCTTGTTTTCTCACGGTGCATTCATGGGGTTATGGTGTCATTGGCTGGCAGCCTATCAGTGTGTACTTGGGCACATCTCCCTGGTGATCAATAGGAGGTGTCCCTAGACTGCGCTTGCGGACCTGGTGTTGCCGCATGGCGGTCATGTGTGTGGAGAGGGGACAGCCTTATCTTCCAGTCCTGGAAGGCTGGACATTATCTCTTGGCTCCCGGGGAGAGAGGAGGAGACGGGGGGTGGTGTCTGCAGAACTGGCTCTGGAGCTGCCAGGAAGACCTGAAACAGCTGTTGAAAGTTTATAACACCAATATCTTTAAAGGAGGTCATTGTGTTGAGAACATAAATCAGCTTTTTATTTTTTTTGCCCCCCACCCCCCGCCCCCCGCTGCTAAGTCTGCCTGGTTGATTTGACAACTTCCAGGGCTTCCACTGTAGCAGACAATAGCCTGGACCCCTGTAACTAATGGAAGCCTTATAGTGACAGTTTAAAGAGGAGAATGTGGGCCAGTGCTACAATTGTATTTCCTTTTTGTTGCAGTTTTAGTTTCATTATAGGTAGACTCATTAGCTTAACTGTATTACATGGCATTTTCTGCACAGCTCTCACTGTTGCCACACTCATCTCTCCCTACCATGCCATCAACCAGCTTGTTACTGGTTTGTTATTGTGTGTCGATTTCAACCTATGATCGCACACCCCCATCATATAATGTCTTGGCGGTGAAGTAGCCATTGGCACAAAGTTGGTGACACGGGAGCTGTGTTGACCAGTATAGCTATGATAGTGGTGTTGTGTTGCGGGTAAAGCCCTTTGAAGTTTTTGAATGACAGGTCTCTCTGTGGGCGGAGCTGTGCTCGGCTCAGGGACACGCCCCCTCTCCTCAGGTGGCCGGTTGTGCCCTGCTGAGAAGAGGGGATTGGTTGAAATGAGCCAGCTGAGGTGATGTATATCTCATCAATGGGTCTGATTTTTACAGAGGATGTGAAAACGCTGCTCAAATTACAGCATTTCTGCAGAAATAAGTGATTAAACAGTGCAGGAAGCCTTCGGTAACTAGTGGCTCAAGTTAGGAACGTGTAAAAATGTCATTAATCAGTCAGAGGCATATCAAAGACCTGGGTATAATTCCATCCGAAACGTCCCAGTCATGGTGTGGCGTGCTACTTTTGCACATACCCTTCTGTCTGTGGGCAGGGAATATTACAAAATACTGTAATCCATAGTCTTCCCAGCATATAGGGCTGCATTTTGTTTATGCCTGTGTCTGTGAACCGAGGACTGTGATGAGGAAGCAGAATCTTCGACACAGTGTACACAGATAATTAAAAATTGTTCCTCCACCAGATTCTCAGAAATGTTGTCCCTCCCCCATTATGCCTTATCACTCCTGAGCATCCCTGTCTGCCCAGGTCATCCCAGATGCAACCGGTTTGAATGCTTACAAATTTGCTGATAACATGATGGAAAGGTCAAGCTAGGATTTAAAATCAGGAAGTGTGATCCTGGGAGTTTCCTTTTTTCCGTTTCCTGTCTTTCGAAAAAGGTAACAGTACCTGGGAAGTGAAGTTGGTGTTCTCCTCCCTCGAAGCACCAGTTTATTGAATCATTTTTCCAACAAGGAACTGGACATATGGCAAGATTGTTTCTCAGCGTCATTTTTTTTTTACTATAGAGACAGTACCGTCTCAAAGTCCTTAAAAGGAAAAGAAGTTTTTCCTCTTCTGTATTCGGATAGCTACTTCAGTTCACAGTGTTACCAGAGAATTTAATTACCTCCTCCATATTTAAGCTGCATGGTAAAGCTTTTTGTAATTACCAATATTAGGATTTCTTCTGTCCTTCTGGAAATTTCTGCAAAGTTGCTGAAGAAACCCCCGTCGAGTTTATTTCGAAAATATGCAGGATACCTAAGCCTATAACCTATATACCTATAACCTTATTTAAAGAAGAATACCAGTAATTTACCAGCAGTATACCAATAGTTGAATTACTTTTGTTCAATGTCATTTTTATGTGCGTGACAAAGATCACCTGACTGAATTCTGTCATAGTGTAATGAAAGCTGCTACTGAGCTGAGACATGCTGGTATGGGAAATCCATTTTAAAAGTCAAATATTGAAATTGCCTCAAATAAACAGTGTGGTGGGTGGAATGATATTTTATGGCAAAGTATTTTGTCCAAAGGTATTGATTGTGCTGGGCACATTTACCTAAAGATAAACTTAAGATAAGCTAAGCATATGCTGAATGTTTGATGATAAAGCAAATGCAGCCTAATATGATTATTCTAATATTTTATCTAATTTTACATACATTAAACTATTTTATTGAATAAAGGTTAGTATCAATGTGTTCAACTTCACTTCTTACAGTATTTTCCAGGGGTGTGAAATTTTACCATAATGAAGGTAAACTGCTGACTGGAGGACCAGCGTAACAGAGGCTTTTATGTGATATTCAGTCATTCTATCAGTCTACTTAAAAGATTGTGTAAGGCTGCTGTAAAATGCTTTGATTTTTAAGCCCCCCTCCCCCCCTCCAAGTGAGAAACTGTGAAGGGCATGATTCAGGTCACTTTCTGGAGAAGAAAAAAAACATAAACTTCACTGCCATGGCTATTAAAGGTTAAATTATCTTTGAGTACCAAGCAAATTGTTTCCTCTAGCAAGACAGCTCCAGAATAAAAATGTGTACCCAGCATGACAGCATTTGCAACTTGCTATAATTGCATGAATTTTAAACGGGCATTAATTCCGCTCTGTATTTTCTAATTCTCTGCAAGTTGCCTTGGATAAGAGCATCTGCCAAACAAATAATATTTGAGAATACATGGTGGTTTCATGTCCAATAAAAGTTTAAAGGGAGTAAATTACAAATTTCAGCCGTACAGACGCCTGTTCTGAATATCTGAAACTACTTCAAACGCAGTGCTTATTTGAAGATATGATTAAAACTTGCCCATCGAGTACTAACGCTCTGCTGCCAGCTACTCGGATGAAGCTTTATGGGTCTCCTTTGTGGAGGAAATGAGAATGAACTCTTCTGCATCAACATTTTAAAACCCTGGGCTTTTGTTAGACATGAATAAATGCCTACAGCTATGGATATGCTCATGGACGCTCCTTAACTGTCTTAAGCATGTAACTACACTGTACATTGGAGAGATTAGTGTCTGTCAACATGATAGAAACGTTTATGTTCCCTTGCACCGACAGTCCACTTTGTAGCTTTTCCTCCATGTTCTAGAAGCTCTGGGCATGAATCAGTGTGACGCGAGAATCCTACAGTTCAGCTGTACTGAAAGCTTGCACTCAGCTTGTATCTCGTTTTCCAGCCTCAATAGACACCAGCTGGACGGTGGCCACACTTACGGCTGTTTCCACTTACAACCAGCTGTAGGTGAGGAGAGGTGAGGGTTCCAGGTACAGCTGAGTACCTAGTAGTCGATGTGGTCAGGGAAGTTACACTGGTTACACTGTGTTTGTCAGAAGTGGATGTGCTTGTGGAACCGGCGAAGGAGGAACTACCTTGGCACAGTGGCAAGGAAATCATGTGATCTCATGAATATGAAAATGATATTTTTAAATAAACAATGAATGTTTCCAGTCAGACCGATAACATTGTTTGCTGGGTTGAAGAACTTTCGTTTTTATGTTGCCACTGGGATCCTTTGTACGTGCTTACTGTACGTGCTTACTGTACATGTTTACTGTACGTGAACAAGCAAATGAACATGGCAGCGTGAGCCATTTTCTAAGAAGTAACAGTGAAGATTATTTTCGTTGCAGACCAAATTATGCCAGGGGGATATTAATATTTTTTAAATTTTCCATCCAGATCACTAGCAAGCCGCTAGCAGGGGACTAGGTGCTAGTTTTATTTTGCTAACTAGCAGTTGCACCTTGTTTTCTGCCTTGAGATTGGAGGGGTGGAAAAGGGTAGCCATCTTAAGCCTTTCCATAACTAATAGTGCCTGTAGGTGAGGTAAGGAAACGCAGTTTAGATTTTAGACAGGCCCGAGACCACTGGGGCTGTCGACCCACAGGTCAGCCGGGCTGATGGAAAGGAGCCATTAGTGCATCTCTTGGGGTGATACCAGAAACTGTGGAGGAGAAGAGGCCTCCCTCTGATTTGCTGGAACGCTTTGGCGGTGGGATCAAAGCCCTGCCGGGGGGTTGCATGTGTACTTGCTGAACGCTGATCTCAGATTCAGGGAAACAAAATGTGTTTCACAGCAGGAACCAGAGCAGAGAAAGTATTGCCATGGTTAATGATCAGTGCTCAAGAAAAACTTGTCCGTTTTTTGGTGTTTGGAGTGATGTAATTCAACAAATGATGAAAGCAAATCTTAAGAATTTACTACCTGTAAAAACCTCGTTTTTGCTCAGTGTCCTGGTAGGTACCTTACTTACTGTAAAATAATATGTAATGGCTGCTTGTGTTTGAGAGGGTCATGTGGAGTCCTCTTAGTATGTAGGCACTTGAAACTTGAAGTAGGATTTTACTGAGGGGAAACTGTACAGATCTCAGCTCAGTTGCTTGCTTTACCCTTTGGGCATTTCATGTCATACGTTTAGGATCAGTGTGAACGCTGTAGGCGATGTGGGACAGCAGTCGTCAAACACGGTTCTGAAGAGGAGGAGAGTGTGTAGTTTTAGTGAGAATCGCATGGCTCCTGATTTTCCACTGTGAATAAGCCATCTCCTCACTTGACTTGTGCTGATGTCCGGCTTGACCTTAAGGTTTAAACCTCTGAGCAGGCACTCATTTCTCCCTTCGTAAATCCTAGTTTTCCCTTGTGCTCAGTCTTTCTCTTGCCCTCCTCTCTCTCTCTCTCTCTCTCTCTCTCTCTCTCTTGCACACACACACTCTCTCTCTCTCTCACTCACTCTCAAGTGCGGCTGCTAAATTCTCAATAGGATCTGTTGCCAGGAGACGAGAATCTCTCCCTATTGTGTTGTCACAAAGGGGTTTACAGGGACACTGACTGGGGAGATTGGGGGACAAGGGACTGACACAGGTACACTGCTATCAGGGCTTTAGCTGTGGGGCTAGGAGAGCTAGCAGTAGTGGTAGGTGCCCTACATTCCTCAACCCCCCCAATATTCATATTTGTACAACACTAGTGAAGAAGATGGTAGAGGAGAAAGCAAAGTGGATGCAGGCAGGCATGAGTATCCAACAAGGCACATTTTAATTTCTCCCCCCCCCCCCCCCCCAGCCCCCCTCCTCTCCACACGCTGTGCAGACGATGGCTCTTACTCACCAGGCTGGGCAAATGGCCCTAGGAGGCTCAAGTGCTGGTGGGGAGTCTGGTCGAGTGCATTAATCTTGCTCACAGCCCCCCCCCCCCCCACCTCCCCACCCCCTTCAACCTGTAATTGGAGGTTTTCTTCACATATTCTGTCAGTGTTGTCATAACTCTCAATAAAGGGCGATGCGTGTTGTTTATAATTGGTAATTGCAGTGTTCCAGACAGCCTGGTGCCCGGCAGGAACGGCAGCCAGTGCGGCTGAATCGAGCGCTCTGCTCGAGCTGGTCTCCATTTTGCCCCAGGTAACCCAGGTATCAGTGTGGCCGATCCCCCGCTGTGTGTGAGCATCTTTTTTTCGTAAATACTGATATTTAATCCTTTACCTAGTGTGGCATGGTGGCAAGGAGCAGGGCTTGTGCACCAAAGGTTTCCGGTTCGATTCCCGAGCAGGGTGCTGCTGTTGTACCCTCGGACAAAAGTGCTTCATGCAATTTCCCCAGCAAATACCCAGCTGTGAAATAGATAACATGTAAAAATGTAAGCTTTGTAAGCTGCTCCGGACGAGAGCATCTGCTAAGCAAATGTAATGAAATTCACTTGTCTTTGAAGTGAATTAAGCTTTAATGTGCTTGAAAAGAGGTTGTGTGATGTGGTGGTAGAGAATTGGACTGGCAGGCTAGACGGCCGCAGCTTTGAATCCCAACTGGTGCGCTGCCCCTGTTCCCTTCAGCAAGATGCTTATCCTGGACTGCCTTCAGCGCCAACATCCAGCTGCAAGAATGGATAACGTGTGAGAATGCAGCTATACAAGTCCGAGCAAATAAATCACCGAGGAACCAATCGCAGTGTGCTGCGTCAAGCCGAATTGGACTTACAGCAACATCCCCAATTTCCAAGGACAAGCGAATCGTTATCTGAAATTCTAATGCTGAGATGTTAAATGTTCCCATCATTCCTACTGTTGTTTTTTTTTCCAATGATTTAGAAAAAATCATTTAGTGTGAAGCTTCCATTTGTTGGAGGATTTTTTTTCCCATGTGAATAGTGAATATTTTTTTTTTATTAATCACATTGTGCTTTTTTTTTCAAATTGATACAGCTCAATTCTCTTTATTAAAATAATAGATTTTGAGTATAATCTCCGGAACATTAATTTAGATTACTTAAAGTGATGGCCATCTGGGTGTTTTTAAATAGTGCTCCAGGCCTATATGCTGGCTCAAATAGCTAAATCATTTGCCAGTGTTTCTGTGAACCACCACCCGCTGTGAATTTAAGGCAGTGTTGTACTCCAGTTGGTGAGAATAGCTAACAGGGAGGTCTAACACATTTTCAAAGGTAAAACATGAAGAGCCTGCAGACTGCTGCAAACCGCGTCTGCCCTGTGAGCTCCAGTGGTACCGCATGAGCTTTGCTAATAAGTCGTCTCTGTGCGTAGCATTTGAACTTGTCTGTGCAATGTTAAGTTAAGTGAACATGCAGGCTTGTGTCATATCTAAATGGTAAAAGGAGGGGCACTCCCACATTCATTTCTCAGCTGTGGGAGGGATGAGAGAGTTCATCTTAAATTCCATGCTGCTAAGGTAATGAAAAAAAAAACCCACACACACACTCCAATTGCATGCAGTTTCATTTTGCCCAGTAAACATGGAAAAAATGTATTTAACTTCTTGGAATGCTTAGTTTCAGCTGGAGGTGTTCTTGTTCATAAAGGTTTACGATCCTTTAAAAGTAATTTGTAACTCTTTAATACGGCAATTGTTTACCAGGGTTAACATGTAGGGTGTTTTACGGGTTTCACATTTGAATAGTCAAATATTCGATTGTATTTAAGTATCCAGCAATGAAATCATAGATCAGTCTTCAAATGCCTTTTAATTAATGAGTGATGTTACTCCTTCATGCTTAAGTTTTTTTTCCCATAAGGATCAATATTCATGAATTTGAGGCCAGGATCCCTGCATAGAGTAGCAGACCTCGCTTCATGTCTGAAATTACGACTGAATGCGTACCCCTGTTCTCATTGCTGAAACAGAAAGTGCACACTTTCAATGCTTAGGGACAAAATGGGGGTTTTATTTGATCTTGCGAGCAAAAAGGATGTTTGACTCTCCTGATTAATTGAAATGCACATCCCTTGATTGCATGGGGTTCCTCTGAAAGTTAGACGGATCTTTGCCAGAGAGGGAAATGAAATGTAAATGACCAGGTCACAAATGTAGCAAAGGGGGTTTGAGGGTTTTACTCATTTGTTTATTTTATCAGATGTGCTTTTAAAAACCCACTTGTACTGTCTTCCATAATTAGCTGGGATAAGTAAACCCCAGTAGATGCCCATAACATGGAAGCGTTCATAAGCGTAAAGAATAACAAATTATTTTAGTCACTGTTACTGAGATTTGGTCATTCATCATCCCCCACCTGAACCTCTTTGACGGGGTCTTGAATAAGGCATTGTCCCTGTTAAGTATTCCACAGGCGCATTAGGCTGATAGCATGCTTACTGGATGGTGCCCGGACGTTATGTCTCGTTCAAATGGAATTGTGCCGTTGAATGTTCATTATGCCGTTTGCTCTATATAAGTCTACATGAGGCTTCGTAAACCTCATTCTGATCCTTTCAACACAGTGTTTGCCAGGAAGCACTGGCTTGCTTTAAGATGATCAAAGTACATTTTAGAGTGCATATATTTAGCGTGGCTGAGATGATGAACGGCTGCCAACATTGGGTGTAGGGCCAAATGAATTGATGCCTTGATTTATTCATTCAGCAAATTCCAGAGACGATGTGGGAGAGTTTTGCCTGCATAACCCTCACGCAGAGGACACTGAAGGGCAGTCACTGTTCAGCAGCTGGGGGGTTTTTTCTGGACAGGCTTCAGGAAGTACAGGCATAGGCGCAGGAAGCAGGGTCGCCCCTGCCACGCCCCAGAGAGGGACGCGGTACACTGGTGAGCCTTCTGCTGCAGGAAGGCCCTGCGGTCCCGTCACATCCAGAGGGAGAGAATTGCTATCAGGATTTGGCCTGGCAAGACACGCCGCGAGGCTGAATGATTGATCTACCCCTCACTGTGTTGGAGAGATACGAGGAGCTGTGTGCCAAATGGAAACCGTGCTCATTTTAGATTTCTGGAGCTGGGTTGTGCCGGGGGTCTCCATTTGGTGTGCTGTAATGATTTTCACTTTGTGCCAGCATGGGTGGAATGGCTTTGTTGTGCGCTAATGATATTTTATGCTGTCTACACACGGGCTTACACGGCAATATTTTGCATACAAGCACCGATAGCGAAGCCGCGTTGCGCTTCTTTGTTCCGTGTAAATCCCCTCTTCTCTCTCGTGGTGGTTCTTGTACGCACCGCACACGCGCTAACCTGGGCAGGACTTTAAAGGTTCCTCCTAACCTCAGATGGCAGGTGCTGCCCGCAGCATTGCTTTACACTGCCAATCTGTTCTTCCCCACAAAGATGGCTCCTTGAGTGTGGCTTTGCAGCGCGTGATGCCGATAATGCCAGTTGCAGCAGTGACGGAATGCTGTTGAACAGAGTGCTGTGCACATGGTGGCAACACCATAAAAAACCTTATTTTTAAATAATGGCATAAAGGAAAGAATCTTAAAATAAAAACGTCCAGCAAGACGTGAGTTAAACGGCATACAGGATTTTAAGATTCATTTCAGTAGGAAATGCCATTTTCAAATGCTGTTACTTACATATGCCTAGCCACCACATTGTTGTAATGAATGATTTATGAATTTTCCCCACTATGCAGGGACTGGTAAAAGATGTGATTATAGATCTCTATACAGTGTGTGCCCCCCCTCCCCCACACACACACACACACACACACACACACACACACACACACACACACAAACACACACGCACGCACACAAGGTGCTTGCCAGAGATTTAATAAATGCAAAATAGTATTTCAGATTGAATCCTTTGTCAGGCGCTGATGACATCACCAATATACCAGTATATTATTAATGTTCTAAGAATAGAATACAGCGTTCGAGGTGGATCATGAAATTGTGTTTATATCTTTGCCACTTGGAGTGGATGATGCTGTCTAAAAAGGCAATATTGCAATATATGTTGACCTTTAGGTCAATGACTGCATATTAAATCGAGGATATCCTCAACATTTCCAATAAAGTTTCTTTTTTTTGTGTGCCGTGGCAGGAGAGCTGGGTAGTACGTGGAGGTTAAAACAAATTTTAAACTTCAGAAGCATGCGAGGAAAGAAATGGCCAGCCAGTAAAAATAAAACACAAATAAGTGAAAAGAGTATAGAAATTGTTAATAATACAAAATGTTATTTATAAGGAAGGAAAAATAGACTTCTCTATATTCAAATCAACATGAAACCTTGTATGAAGAGACTGTATCCTGCTGGCTTGCTAATTGAATTGGTCTGTTCTTTCAAAAACGGTTTAGCACAAATGAAGGTGATAACAGAACCAAGGCATTTTTTTGCATGGTGTAATAGATTAACAATTTGTGTTGAAGTTGCAAAATGGGTTCCTGTCATAGAAATGAAATGGTGAAAATAGCTTTATAGTCTTGGGCACGTAGAGTTGGGATTAGTTCCATTTCATTTCAGTTAGTTCAGGTATCGATTTGAAATTCAGTTCATTAATTGAAAAAATTGTTATAGAAAATGATGAGCAATTTTCAGTTTATTAACTGAATTGACTGGATTGAAACAGAATTAACTGCATGGCCATTTGTCCTGGATGCCTTTGCTTAAGGTGCTATCTCCCTTCTATGCCACTGCTTTTGAGTATGGGTGATTGACTGTTGTGATCTGGTTGGCGTAAAAATCTAGTATATTCATTTAATTCTAATTTAAATTTAAATTTATTTTTTTTAGTGGCACTTTTTGAGCTGAAGGCCTCGACTGCTGTGGTCGTTTCTTCAGTCACTACCATGCGGTCAGCTAACTGTTCTAATTCCTAATGGATAGACTCCAGCTCTTTCCTTAATGAGCACCACCATGCAGATCTGGTGTGGTGCATAATTAAAGCACATCTCTTGCTGAGTGCCTGCACCTGTAGAGCTTGATCGGGTGTATGGGCAGCGGAGCGTGCTTCTGGTGCCAGGTGAATGAAACCTGATTTGGACAGCTTGCACATTCACACAGCTGCCTTACCGCATGTCAACTCTTTCACTGCTCTTTGCTGTGGTCCAATTATTCCGCTCCTTGTACTGTTCAAAATCCAACTTCCATTGGGGTTGGAAGTGTAGCCCCTAAAAAGCAGGATGCGATTCAAACCCCTGATAATCTTACCAAACAGTCTGTAACCCATACCTTATTATTTAGAATAAACAATGTATCTCACACCTAGCCGGTAAGTGCCACTGAGTGTTTCACTAAGAATTTTGGACAGGTATGATGGCGTGAGGTCTTGGGGCTGGGCAGTGGTTGTCTGACTGAGCAACATTGAGGAGGTTACTGAAAAGAACATTGTCCATAACACTGATGATAAAACGCATCAAATAATAAAAAGAAATAAAGAAAAGCTAAAAGGAATACATTCAACTGAATTCTGAGTAGCTGAATAGCCGAATAGCCGAATTCTGTTGCCATGGTGAGTGCTGCCACTGTTCCGGCATCCTTGAATAGCATTATGGAGATACACTGTCACTGCCGTATTTCATGATGTATTGCTGTGCAACAGCAGTGCTAACAGCTGGGTCGCTGTAATTGGGTAGCTCTTCACTGAAGGGTATAGGCTCCATCGTTCCTGAATTCCAGCTCCAGCTGTACTTGATTTCTACAGTGACACGTGTGGCATAGGCGTACTTTTGGAGCAGATGTCCTTAAGTGCCTGTTTCATGCTTCACCTTGTCAGGTTTGGCCCATGGGCTGGAGATCACCTCTGGGGGGTCCACGTCCATAGAAAAAGCCAGCATGGAGAGCGTGAAGCTGGACTGCCAGTTCACCCTGGCACCCGAGGACTCTGGGCCCCTGGACATCGAGTGGAGCCTGCTGGCCTCAGACAACCAGAAAGAGGACAAAGTGGTGAGTGAACGACCATCTCCACCTCCAGCCTCTGTGTGTGTGTGTGTGTGTGTGTGTGTGTGTGTGTTCATGTGTACCTCCTCCTCCTTTAATGTCTTAATTTACCTCTTGCGTCAGACCCTTTGTGTGTACCTTGTGGATTTCGGCCATTAAAAAGGATGCTTACTTTTATGAACTACTGGAAAAATATGGAGATGAATACATTTATCTTTGTTTCCAGGGGTTATCAGTTCAGTGGTAGGACAGGGTCATGGATATTCATTTGTTTTGGCAACATTAGTGTTGGCACCTTTAGCCTAACTAATATCGATCTAGCATGCATTCAGATTGGTCAGAAAATGTGTATTATGTTTCAATTTGTGTTTTTTTTGGCATACTTGTACAGCACCAAGAGGTTGACTATCACTTGCAAATTTGCCTGCTGTCTTGTAAAAGCAGTAATACAAGATGCATGGAGTGTATTTCCATTTTCTGCAAATGGCACTGATAGTTCAGTGACTGTTTTATTTATGTGCTGTATATTTTCCATCCATGCATCATGTCTGTTTCTGTGGATCTAAGTAAATATTTCTTTGCAACCTGTGTCTGCACTGTATAGTGCAAAGTTCACATTCTGTTGTTAGGTTGGGGAAAAATTGTTTGCTTAGTTATAAATTGGTGGTTTCATTATAACAAGGAAACTGATGGCAAGGAGTTGCCATCCTTCTTTCATTGGAATCAACTACCACTTAATCCAATAGGTTGGATCTGTTGTGTGGTTAGTAAGTCTACTGTGCTGAAAACTAAGTCTGAGAATATGCACAATCCTGGTGAAAAGATTTAATATGTTAACCAGCTTGATAAAAAGCAATGGGTGTAGTTTTTTTACATCAGCAGATATGCAGCTGATTTTATTACTTTTTCCTTATGACCTCTGTGTCTACAGTGTGTGGGAATGTGTGCCCCTTGAGGGGGTTATTCTAAGCCTTAGGTTTGTGGGGGTTTTATCATTACTATTGTTTCTTGCAGGTGAAAAGCTTAATATCCCCTGGAGTCCTTTTATCCGAGTGGGATGGAGAGTCTAAGCAGCATTGGCTTTGTTCTCCACAATGCTTTTATTGTGTCAGAGTGGAGGTCTGGGGGACCCTCAATGGGTCATTATGGCTGTATGAAATTACAACAGTACAGCGTCGTACTTGTATGTTTGGGATGCTCCACAGAACACTGCGTGTGTGTGTGTGTGTGTGTGTGTGTGTGTGTGTGTGTGTGTGTGTGTGTGTGTGTGTGTGTGTGTGAGATGATGTAAGGGATATGTGACCTGACACCTGCTGTGTGTCTTTCTGTGTGTTTCTCTCTCTCTCTCTCTCTCTCTCTCTCTCTCTCTCTCTCTCTCTCTCTCTCTCTGTGTGTGTGTGTGTGTGTGTGTGTGTGTGTGTGTGTGTGTGTGTGTGTGAGTGTGAGTCTATGTGTGCATCTAGGTAGATTGTGTGTGTGTGTGTGTGTGTGTGTGTGTGTGTGTGTGTGTGTGTGTGTGTGTGTGTGTGTGTGTGTGTGTGTGTGGGGATGCGGGAATGCAGTTGGGGTGTGTGTGTGTGTGGGTGCCATCTCCATTCAGGCTGTTGTACCTCTGCAGCTGGGTTGTGGGAAGAGGCACCCCCACCCCTCATATTGTTTCCGCCCTGTGATCCCACTGCGGGGGGGGGTCGTCATGTGGTCCAGAGAGGGGCTCTGTTCCCCTTGCAGAGGATCAGAGCAGTGAGATGATAGACCGTTATTACAGCCCGGTGGTTCTGGGCAGCTGCCGTTGGAGAGAGGAGGAGAGAGCGAAAGAAAGAGAGGGCTTCCCTAACTGCCCGCTGCCACATGACTCGTGGACCTGGTGCTCGGCACCGTGAGGCTAAACCCAGCTCTGCTAGCTGTGCGCCGGCATGTCCTCCCGGCGAGCGCCATTCTGCCGGGACCAGAAGTGGGTCAGGGGCCCCAGCAGCCCTCCACCACCCACCAGTGGGGCTGGCCTGGACGCTCCTGCAAGGGCCCCATTACGCCATTGTTTCTGAGAGGCCCGGAACATACCGCCTCCGAGTCATTATTTCTTCCGACCCATTTTTGTTTTTAAAAATAGGAACCGTTCTGATTAATTGGGTGGGATGTTTTCTTTTGTTCTTAGAAAGGTCACTTATCGCGTCTCCGTTTCTGCCTAAAAGCACGCCTCTAGGCCTGGTTGAGTGTGCGTGGGAGGTACACAAGCACACCCTTAAAAATCATCTCTGACAAGATCAAAATGGACACACGGTGAGAAGTCAACGGCCTATACCTAGATATTCTTGAAGATTTGCACTGCTGGCTTAGAAGCTTCCCCTCGCTGAGGTGTTCCTTTTTAAAGAGTTTCTCCTCCCCTTCACTGCTCCCCCTGACCCCTCAGGATTGTTTTGTTAATTTGGTGTGAGAGATTTTTTTTTTCTTCTGCCTTCCTGACCCTTTAATGAAAGTCCATGGTCACATTTCACTGAGGATATTAGCCAGATTCACTGTGCTCATCACTCGGTGCTGATCTAATTTAAAACAATCCCTTTCCAAGCCAGCAGCACTCCAGTAATGACCACACTCTGGCCGGGCCCAGCTGAACGAGGGTCACGATTACTGCAGGAGCCTGTTTGCACAGATGCACTGATGCGGTCTCAGAATACGGGCTGATGGGTTTCTCCGGTCACCGTGGCAGATCGTGGCAGGAGTGGCTGTCAGTGGGTTTTGACGGCACCCTGTTGGGGGTTGGCACATGAGGGAGGGGCTGTGAGTTTTCTTCGTGTGGCCGCGCTGGTCCGTATGGTCCCTCGCTACCTCGGTCACAGAGGAGAGGGGGCTGATGGGAGATGCCACGCTGCTGTCGGGTGGCACAGGAGAGAGCGCGCGCCTCAGTATCAGAGAGGTGGCTGCAGTGACAGGCGGCGCTGGCCTGCGTGTGACACCGGCACCACGCTGCTCTGGGTCGGGGATGTGCAGGTGCTCTCTCAGCTCCACCGGGCCAAAATACGCTGCTCTGACACAACAGACATGGCTGTCTTCTCAGCTTTTTCTTCCCATCCCTTGACTAGTCCTCAGGATGTGCCTTATTCTTCTCTGTCAGTTACCTCATCAGTTGCCTTTTAGGTCCATGTGACTTGGAAACAAGTAATGTTCAATGAACTGTGGTCAAGCTAGAGCTGAACAGTGCACTTGTGGTAAAAAAAAAAAAGTGTATTGTGATTCATTCTATGTATCATTTGATTGTAAAAGACCGGATGCTCCAACTGAGTGCAGAAAGAGACTAATTGTGTTTCAGTCAGTCGTCTGGATACAAATTATTAGGCTAACTCATTTGCAATATAAAGGTGGCATTGGCCAAATGTGTTGGCCAGTCATTAGAGTAAATGTTGCTTTGTGCTGGTGCCACTCGGAATCTTATTCGCGTAAAACGCAATCATTTGTAAGAATTTCCACGGCACCTGCCTCCGTGCATTGTCAGTCGCAAAGCCTGGTGTCACAGGTCCCTCATGGGAACATCAGGCGCTGGTAACACTCGGCTGCTTTGCATCTCAAATTATGTTGGCCTCTCACGCAGATGCCCTGTCAGCCTCGAGAGGCCGGTCATGTGACCCGATTACCTCATGCTTTTACAAACTCGTATGTAAATCTCCTGTAATGACCTCACGCTCTGTCTCAGCATTCTCTCAGGCTGTCCTGCACGTGGAGCCCATATTATGTTCTGCTCACCTCCCCTTCCCCCCTCTTCGAAAATAAAACATCCTTACTAGCTCTCAGTCCTACCAGGTGAACGTCATGTTTATCTTAGATAATTGAAGAAAGATTTTAATTTTCTGTCCGGCTCTCCAAATATGCGTGCTGTTATTTTTTCATTACATGCGTAACTTCCCTGCCTTCACCTGGCTTTGTCTGGCCATGGATGTTACAGCCATAGATGTGTCTGTGTGAGTAACAGGTCTGACCTTGCCCGCTGGCCATTTAATTTCCTCTTTGCCGTGGTCTTGTTTTTCATTATTACTTCAGGTTTTCGCAGAGGGAAGTGTTTGTTTCGGCGGAGGAATTCAGATGGTGTAGATTACCCTCTTCCCTTTCGGTGCGCAGTTAATATTTCAGGGCAGAACTTTTTTTGACCCCCCCGTCCCCCCCGTCCCAGTGGGCGTGGTGCAGTCAGAGCTGCATCTGGACACCCCGGCCTTGGCTCAGAAAAATCTCTTTGTGTCTCTCTTTCCTTTTGTGTCTACGGCTTCATCAAGCGCGTTCATTAGGATTGAGTTATTACCGCGTCTCTCATCTCCGCTGCCACCCCGGGCTCTCGGCACGAGCGTCTGATGTAGATGACTGCTTCCTGACGTCTCCATGGAAATGGAAGGTTCCCGGGGTGTGCGCGTAGTGAAAATCTTACCCCCACCCCTCCTCGCCCCACTTCTGTTTTCCTTTCCGAGAGGTTGGCCGCTGCTAACTATACATTAATTCAAGGTATATCTCCTGTCTGCCCCGGCTCCCAGGGGTATTGCTAATGCCTGCTTGAAACGGAGCTGCTCAGACAGTGTCCTGAGGGCAGCTGAGCCCGTGGCGGTGTTCTCTGTTTACACAGCAGGTGTTGATTTGACTCAACAGTAGCCCCTTGTTTGCTCCCTAAAAGAGTCTGCTGAAAGGGCAAATATTAGTCATGTTATGAAGGGCATTTGGAAGATAACCGTAACCTTTTCCCACTGACCTCTCCGCTTGTTTTGATGTACTTGATGTTGTGATGAGGAATGGTTTTATGTGTTTTTTTTTTTTTTTTTTTTTTTTGGTGGTAGTAATGAGGGTACCTCTTTAATGCTGCCCCTCGCTAATTCTCTCTCTCTCTCTCCCTCCCCCTCTCTCTCTTTCTCTCTCTCTCTCTCCCTCTCTCTCTCCCTCTCCCTCCCCACCCTCTCTCTCTCTCTCTCTCTCTCTCTCTCTCTCTCCCTCCCCACCCTCCCTCTCCCTCTCTCTCTCTCTCTCCCTCTCTCTCTCTCTCTCCCTCCCCCTCTCTCTTTCCCTCTCTCTCTCTCTCTCTCTCCTCCACAGATAATCCTGTACTCTGGGGACCGGGCTTATGAGGACTATTACCCCCCAATGAAGGGCCGGGTGCACTTCAACTCGGCCGACCCCAAGAACGGCGACGCCTCCATCAACCTGACAGGGCTGAAGTCGTCGGACACGGGGACGTACCAGTGCAAAGTGAAGAAGGCCCCCGGCATCCGCAGCAGGAAGTTGCTGCTGACTGTTATGGGTGAGGAGCCAGTCAGGGAACTCCTCGTCCGAACGTGAGACCGTAGCCTTCTCGGCAGTAACGAGCCACGTTTTGCTGGTTCCGGGTCGTGCGGTTGGCGAACCGCGACCGGAACGTTCCGCTTTATTGTGCGGCGCCACTGGTGCTGTAAGGAGAGCGGTGATAAGGGTGTGCGCTCAGCTGTTTGGGAGGCGCGGCTCAGATCACATGGTTATTGACTTATTCAACAACCCACGCCCTGGGACAACAGCGTGTGGTTGCGCTCACACTGTAGCTCGGTCTCTCGGAACTTGGAATGCAGGAAGTTCTTTCTCGAAACTAGTGACACCGGGAGCAAATTTGTGTATGAAAATGATGTATGTAGCCTGTGGCGTTCATGACAAGGTCAGAGCCTTTCACTACCCACGCATGCTTGCATGAAGTACACTGACACAGCATCATGGCGGCTCTGTGTTTCCCAGGGGGCTAAAAAAAAAAAACATCTGTTTTCCAACTCATTAGCTATGAGGACATCCTCACTGCATCCACTGCGATCTCTTGACATGCATCTCGAGTTCCGTCTGCAACTGGGGCAGAGTGACACAGAGCTGGTCCTGAGGAAAAGTGGGAGAGACACTCAGGGGAGTTAGTCATCAGCCCAAGTCTCTGCTCCAGCAGGGTGCGCTTCATAGTGACATAGTGTCCAGGGGAGCAGACATTGTGCCTGCTGTGCGTTTCTGTCAGGATGGGCTTCTTGCGTATTGACCGTCCTGGAGGCGCACACACACACACACACACACACACAGGAAGCATCTGGTGCGACTGCTTGGCGTGTCCTGTCATCGTCAGACAGACGCTGAGAGTAACAGGAAGGCAGCACACACCTGCCGTCAGCACATCGGCCGGACGGGTCCATCAGCACCGGCTCTCACAATCAATCAATCACCCTCTCCTCTTCTCCTCCTCTCCTCCTCTTCTCCTCTCCTCCTCTCCTCTCCTCTTTCACGCTTCTTCCGTCTAACGAGCCATCAGAGTGACACCGTGCGTGCCGTCTGCTCTCTTGGGCTATCTGGAGCCCTGCTAGTGTGCACCCTACGCAAGGGGGATGGTGAGCACTGATCTGTGGGTGCACCGGTTTGCCCCCTGCTTTCCCGATCTGAGCAGGTCAGGGCTCTCCCGCAGACTCTCGGAGGCGACCGGCCCGACCGGGCTGACCTGCCCCTCATGTCTGTCATCACACGTCTCGTTTCTCTCAGGTTTCCATCAGAGACATAAGAGCAGTCCTGATCCTGCCTATTGGCTTACTCCCCCCAGGCCCTGCAGAACAGGGAGGCGTGTGTTAATCCACGTTTCTGCCTCTAAGCCTCGGCCCGGAGGCCCCCGGGCTTTGTTTTTACAGCGGCCAAAGCAAACAGTGATGTCAGCTCTGAGGGGCCCGGGCCCCCTCCCCCCGTCCCGCGACCCGCAGCCTGAACCTTCAGGGGCACGCCCTCGCGCTCGTAGGCTGAGCTCATCTTTCTGCAGCGGGCGACCCCGCTGGGGCGCTCTCCATTTGGGCCCCTGTTTGTGTTCCTCATCCTGTCTCATCTCCTGCCAGTCAAAGCCGGTTTATACGTCCGGCCCCTTCAGACTTCACAGGGAGCTTTGAACTGCGATTCCTGTTACTTTCAGTGTATTTATCATGGCGGGTTTCCTCATGGCATCCCACTATCCAGTCCACTCTAATGAACTTGAATGACAGCACGTGTATATTAAAATGGGACAAATTATTCTGACAAAAAATTATAATGACAATGATTGGTGTCTTTTTTGTGATAAAATTTATTTCACATATTTCAAAACCTCATACAGTCAGGATTCAGGGCCACAACAGAACCAACCACACTGACATACAGTAAAGAACAAAACAAAGTAGAATACTGTTGAAGTTCATGAACCATTAAACACTTTTCAGTAAGTAACTACCTACTAAAGCGCTACCTTTTGCTTGAGCACTGACCAAAAATGCAATGGACCACACAAAACATGCAAAAAAAAAATCTTCTATGTAAATTCATGAACTGTGAAAATCATTATACTTGAAAATCATTACCGCGATGAAATGTATCATTTATAAAAAGGCATTAAAAGGGTCAACTCTTTTCCTCTGCAGTGCGGCCATCGAAGCCCCGGTGTTACGTTGACGGTGTGTCCCAGGAGGGGAAGGACGTGATTCTGAAGTGCGTTTCCTCCGAGGGGACCAACCCGCTGCAGTACACCTGGGAGAAGACCAGCGACACCAAGCTGCTGCCGGCCAGCGCCGTGCTGGGTGAGAGACCCCTTCAGCCAGAGCCCCACGCTTTACGGGCCACTGCGGTGCTGGCAGCGCTCTGCCCGGCTGTGGGAAGATGGGGTTTTTAACGGCTTCCTCCCTCTGCAGACCCTACTTCAGGCACCATGAATGTGAAGAACGCCTCGGCCGGCGCCTCTGGCACCTACCGCTGCACAGTGAAGAACCGGGTCGGCACGGAGGAGTGCATCATGGACCTGCGCGTCGTGCCCCGTGAGTACTTCCCCAGTGCTCCCCTCGACCAATCAGCACTGACTACCTGCTGCTCCTCCCCTCTCCCATTCAGTACCACGCATCCCCTGCTCATCTCCTTTACAAGTCAGCACTAGATATCACTTGCTCCTCCCTTCCCAATCAGCACCGTGTACCTCCTGCTTCTTCTCTCTACCAATCAGCACCCTGTACCTCCTGCTTCTCCTCTCTACCAATCAGCACCCTGTACCTCTTGCTTCTCCACTCTACCAATCAGCACCCTGTACCTCCTGTTTCTCCTCTCTACCAATCAGCACCCTGTACCTCTTGCTTCTCCACTCTACCAATCAGCACCCTGTACCTCCTGCTTCTCCTCTCTACCAATCAGCGCCCTGTACCTCCTGCTTCTCCACTCTACCAATCAGTACCCTGTACCTCCTGCTTCTCCTCTCTACCAATCAGTGCCCTGTACCTCCTGCTCCAAAGCTGTGTCAGGATATCCTTCCTGAGTCTCAGGGTCAGCAGAGTGACCTCTCACTGCGCACTATTTAAATGACCTCAGACAGCAGCTGACCTGTGGACACATTGAAGAGCTATCTCAGGCTGATTATAATAAGTACATGAATATAAAAAATGTCCTACGCTACACATGCAGCAGCATTTGTTGTCATTTAGCGAGAGCTGGAATAAATTTGTCAACCACCCCCCCTCCCCCATAGCTCCTAACACAGCTGGAATCATCGCTGGCGCAGTGATCGGCGTCCTGCTGGCCCTCATCCTCATCGCCATCATCCTCTTCTGCTGCTGCCGCGCCCGCAACAGGAAGAAGTACGAGAAGGAGACTTCCTACGAGATCAGGTACGGCGCAGAAGCAATTAGACAAGCCGCAGGAGCAGAACGGGGCTCGGGGCGCTGTGAAGCTGCGTGATGTCACAGCGTGTGTGCGTGCGTGCGCGTGCGCGAGCGCGCCCTAACCCTCACTCTAGATGGGCCCAGATGCACCCCTGAGTGCCTGTCATTGCCTCGCCCTCCCTCTGTGGAGGCCCCCCCCCCGGTAACACTGTTCTGCCTGTTGGTGAATAGCAACAAGGAGCGCAGGGGGAAAAAATGGCCGCTGCGTCGTCAGCGTTTTAAAAGCAGCGGTAATCAGTTTGGAATTGTTTGTTCTGCCGATTCCCGTCCGTCAATACCCGCAAACATTCCGAAAGCCCCGACCCGCTGTGTCTGACAGAGCGTCTGAGAGCACAACAGAAGTTCATTCCAACTGTGACAAAGAGGATTAGACGAGCAGGCCCGGTCCTCTGTGGCCGGCCCTATCACAGGGGCACGGCGGTTTGACTCATTCTTACTGTGGCCCGGATGGATTGTTGCTGTTGGTTGCCTGTTAGTTTCGGGGGGGGGGATTTTGAGTCAGCGTGTGGAAGAGTAGGCCTCGTCCACCTGCAGTAGTGTCTCCCACAATGCAGTCATGCTCACCCCACCTCCAGAGCCCACAGTGGGCCTTTGTTTTGGGTCCAGCTTGATGATGAAGCTCTTTCACCAAGGCTGTTGTTTTGCCTCTTTAATTGTCTTTTTCTCTCTCCCTCTTCATGTACCTTCATCCCCCTCTGTACGTTTTCTTCTTCCTCTGTGTCTCTCTTTCTCTTTCTCTTCCTCTCCATGTCTCTCTTTCTCCCCCTTTGTGTGTTTCTTTCTCCCTCTCACCCCCTGCCCCCGCCGCCTGCAGAGAGGACGTCCCCCCTCCAAAGAGCCGCGTGTCGACAGCGCGGAGCTTCACTAGTGTGGGCAGCCAGCGCTCGTCCCTGGGCTCCATGTCCCCCTCCAACCTGCACGAGTACGCCCTCAAGCCCCAGTACGACAAGATCCCCTCCGAGGAGTACGAGCGGCCGCCCAGCCACGCCCCCCCACCGCCGGGCAAGATGGCGGGGCCCAACCTGAGCCGCATGGGAGCCATCCCGGTCATGATCCCCGCCCAGAACAGGGACGGCTCCATTGTGTAGCAGCCCCGTCCTGGCTGGGGAGAGGCGGTGCCATGGCTGCTGGGGGTAGGGGGGGAGGGGGAGGGGCCCCCAGATAAGGGAGCACACACAGCACTGTACATCCTCACTGCGTGCTACAGTGATGGCATGCAGCAACACAACAAACAGCAACAAAGAAAAACCTCCACATGAATTTTACTTCCAGACAAAGACAGAAATGAAGTTTCAAAGAAAAAAAAGAGAAAACCTTTTTAAAGTGATGGCTTATTCTGTTGATCTTTTTGTATATGGTAGAGTGCATGATGGATTTTTAAACTTAGCTGGCCCTGTCCATAGATTGGTGACGGGTCATTTGCCCATGAAATGTTTTTAAGTTGTATTGTACATAAGTGCGTACCCAGCTGTGGGTACATACAGAAGCAAGTGATCTTCTGTTTTCGTATTCTTTACCTTTATTTCAGTGGAAATTTCCCAAAATATGATTTGTTTGCTCTGGCTTGCTCTTGTAAATCATGGTTTAGATCAGTGTTAAAAACAAAACCTAGGATGTCTATTAATATCAGCTTCACTGTTTAACGAGAGCTGTCTGGTGAATCATGTCTTTGTACAGAGGAAAATGGAAAAATAAGATGACATTTTAAAGAAAAGTGCTCAATGACTTATTTATCAGACTTCATTCCTGTGTCGCCTGTCGCCATAACAAGGTTCTTTGCTCTTTTTGCTGATACTCCACTTTAGTTCAAGATGCTAAAATCGGCCGTTGTTGCATCCCATTCGCGAGTTATGTCTCCAGGACTGCAAAGCAGTTGACGCAGACATGCGTTTTCATACCCATGAAGGTTACGTGCTCAATACCAAGCAGTCACTGGTGGGGGAGGGGTCTGAGTGTTCACGACTTGTGATTGGTGGATTGTTTGGTCTCTGTGCCTTGCTCCTTTGTGCTGGGTGGGGGAAGGCAGGGGAAGTTTTTGGAATGATCGTAAACCAATGGCTCGCTTGATACCCTGTCCCCTTCAGCTCAGCTTAACCCCTCTCACGGTGCACAGAAGGCCACACTGGAACAGACTCCAGATGTCTTCTGGAACTACTTTTTTCATATAATTTTATTTCAGTCCCACGTTTTTTGCATAAATCAGTCCTGATGATAAGATTGCTTTTTTGATGGAAACATGTTATCAACTTTATCTCACCTCAGAATGGAATTTCATCTGGAAACCAGTTTTGAGGCAGAACGTGATTGTCTCTCTTGAGGGTTAATATGAAGTGGTTGGTGGTTTGCACCATCATTTGAGTTTTTAATGAAGGATTTTTAGTTGTGAGTGTATTTTAGATGTATCTGAATAGAGAGCATTGTATGGGCGTTTTGTAAATAGGAGTGCAACTGTGAAGTGAAATATGGGAACAGGCTGACTCACCCACCCCTGGTGAGTCCTGTTACAGTCATGAATGGCAGAGGCTTGCTGACTCTAATGCTGACCAGTCAGCAGTCAGACCCAAATGGGGGCCAGCTTTCTCTTACAATCCCACCTGCGGTTCCATTGTATCTCATTAGTGACAGGGCAGTGTTGAGGTGACCGTGATAAGGGTGGCCCATCCGGTGCGCTAAAGGGCCCCCGGTGACACCGCTGCCTGTGCCTTGGCCTTTGGCTTTTGTGGAGAGGTGTCATACCCAGCAGCACTCTGGACCCCAGTTATATCAAATCACATCTCACACCACAGGGGTCTATGAAGGACCACGCCCAATAATTTGGAGGAGGTGATTGTTTGGTCGCCCCCCCCCCCCCCCCCCCGCCAACTCTAATTTCTGCCCACCCTGCACCCTGCCCCACCCCCCTTCTCGCTGTCCTTTGTTTTATTCTTTTTAATTGTTGTAAATAGATGTGGTGGTGTCGAGCTTTTGATGTTATACTTGTTAATTTTAGACCCATGAAGTCCTTTTAAAGTGTTTAATCATTTTTTTTTTCTTTTCAATGAAGGACATGTTTATTGTAAATTCCAAGGCTGATCACTTACTTTTTTTTAATGAAGTGTATAGTGCCCTTGCAGTGCTGTGCTTAGCAGATGTAAGTATAGATGTGGGGCGGGGGGGGGGGGTCATTACTCTTATTACATGGATGGGAAAAAACGAGTGAAAGTGATACGCATTTTCTCTGCGTCGTTAAAAGAATGTAATTTACTTCTTGACAGGAGAAGGGTACAAGTGAGCTCCCAGCTGGTCTTCCAATCACTGGCAACAGCCACAATGCCCTTCCTTCGGGACTGGTGCACCAAGCTCAACTGCCACAACAAAAGTAGCAGGTTGGGGGGCACTGGGTCTGTTCCGAGTTTATTTAAGGTGTCTTAATGTTTAGCCCACCATTGTGTGTGAAGGATTTCCCTGCTCTGTATAGTACTGGGAAGCAAATGTTGCTTTTTTCCACCCCAATGCTTGGAACCCCGGCTAGATTGTAGTGCAATGGGAATGCAACTGCTGATGACTTATACAAACCATTTAGGGGAACAGCAAAATTGTACAGTTCCTTACTTTTTAGAAATAAAATATTACTAATAACTGTAATTTTTTAGTGGACTAATGAGGGTTTTTTTGGTGTGCATTGTGTAAAGCCTTTTAGTTTTTTGTGTGTATTTCTGTGCTGTATTTTTAAATAAAATAGAAAATACAATATATCTTTATTTGATTTCTCACACTTTGACAAATGTGCTTGCTTTCCATAATGCGGCTCATTTCACCCGATGCCAGCTTGTGTTCTTCAGTCTGTGGCAGCAGGGACTCACTGGAACTCTCAAATGGAACTGATCAGTGATTGACAGGGTTTCAGACCTTCAGCGATCCAGTCCAGAGCTCTTGACAGCGGACTGGAGATGTTGAGACGTGATTGGTGGCTGATAATTTGTGTCTACACATCTTGCCAGTGGTCAATAAACGGTCAAATACTGAACTGCTGAAATAATGAGCATCACTTAAAAGGGTCCCCCGAGCTTAAATTGAATGTCGATAACAAAGAGAGCACTGACCAGTGGCTAACTGTAATTGTTCAGAGACCTAACCACCTGTCAATATCAGATGCCTGGAGCTTGGGTTCGATGGGGGAGCAAAGCCCCATTATGTCAGTGGGAAAAGGATAGCCAGGTTTTGTTTTTACTTATGATTGCATTTGAAACTTGGGATGGTTTGGTGTATCACAGAAAATCTGCCATTAAATAGCCAAGTGCAAGTGACTTTAGGTAGTTAAACGCTATTCCCCAACTACATGGTATTTATGAGCTGCAAAATTTTAAGACGTAATGCTAAACAAACATGCCATTTGCCTCTCCTCCGCTTAAGAAGGATGACTGGACCACCATATTAATTCTGCTGGGATTTTTTTTTTGCTTGCCTCCTGCTTTTCCACCGCATGTGTAACGTATTAATTGTTTGTGTGGCTCGCTGAGCTCACTGCTTATTGGTTCATGCTGAATGTTTCCTTGGCAACCTTATCTGGTTGTACACAGTCAGAGTCGGATCTGTGCGAGGTGATTTATCTTGGCTGTATGTACACGCTTCTCTCTAACAAAAGAACACAGCCTTGGTGTACCCAAACTGTTTCTTTCAGCCTTGTTCTTACCATGGAAAATCACTTGTCATTTTCAACAACAATCATCGGCCATATTGTGCTGAGCTGGCTCCCTTGGGTACTGCCAGGTAAGTCCCTCTCAGCAAACCAAGCTAAGGAGGAAGAGGAAGGCATGTTGAGCCTTTATTTAAAAAAAAAAAAAAAAAAAAAAACACTGCAAGTGATGGCTGTGACTGTCTCATACTTGATGTTCTTTTCCCACACTCCACCCTGTCTCCTGCTCTCCCGCATATAAATGCCACGTTTTTGGTTTGGTTAATTTTTAAAGGTTTAATTACCAAACCAGGGTCTGCTCTTACATGACATGCTGTCATTACCGATGCAATCTAAAACTGTGAATCCCACAGAACCGGTTATCATGTGGGGCCAAAGGGTAAACACCAGCAGGGTATGTTACCTCAAATTCACGGAATTGTATGCACTCTGAGGAGCCTTCTTTGTCCTGAACGTAACCACAAAAGTCACCGTGTGAAGGGATAAATAGCCATCTCAGTCAAATCACTGTAAACAGGATCCCAAAGAGAGCAACAGGGTGAGTCTGGCCATTTGTGGAGAAGCCAGAAAAGCCACTTTGTGCTTCATGAGACCCAGCATTTAGCTAGAGCTTCAGGTTATGCAGCTTCTCTGCTTACCTCACCAGAAATGCACTCACGCAGCATTCCATAAATACATGGTGTGCAGAGGAAGGGCAGGTGCAGCTGAGTCACCTGCATTACGGAGTTCTGTGTTCACTGTTCTCTCTGTACAGTGTGAAAGAAGCTGTAGTCAGAAACCAAGCATTGCATGTGCGTGTGTAAAGGTGAAACCCTAAGACAAGAATGTACCAAAACTCACCTACCTTTTCTTAAATACATTCCCGTACATTACCAAAAAAAGTCATAAATGCAAATGAAATTTCTGACTAAAATTAATTTCGTCTGAATTACTATTGATGCCTCATTTATGCCTGTTCTTGGCATTCATTCTGAATTTCATAATTTACGTCACGGAACAGTTATAAGCCGACTGAGGCAACTTAAACTGTGCAATGTAGACTTGCGTTTCAGATAAATCATGTACTCCTCTCCATTATAGTCATTACCTGTGGTGATTGCCATGAAGATGTGAGTGATATACTGCTTATAAAGGCATCGTGCTGCCAGGCTCTGTCTCCCTCAGTGTGAGGGATGGAGAGGAGGTCAGGGGCTCATTTCATGGTATGAAGCAATCTCTCCCCGCAGCCCCTGGAGATGGCAGTTTCACCCAGGGCTATTTCCAGCCAGGCAATTAGTGGCCGTCTCATTGCCGCTCTCCGTGTGGGGCGAGTGCTGGGGTGAGCGCCAGCGCGGGGGATGGTGTTCCCTCCGGGCCGGTCCATCACGGCTGCTCTAAGTGGACCGGGGGGGGGGGGGTGTAATTTCACTGCCCGGAGGAGAGGGGATCACATAAATTGTTTTCATTTGAAGAGCAGCTTTGAGTGATGGGCCAGTGGGATGGCAGACATGGTCTAAGTGAATAGGGGGGTGATAGTTAGGTAGGGGGGCGGGGAGGAAGAACGTTGCCTAGGGGTAAAACGGGCGGAAGGTGATGCTGGCACAGCCGGTGCTCCTGGACAGAGCTCCCGTCACCTTTGCTGAGAGAGAGATGTCTTCTTTCGGCAAATGACAAACAGACATCCAATACACGCAAGCTGTGTTTGGACCATAGTATAAGATAAGATCCAGTTTGTCTGGTCAGTAGGATATGACTAACAGGCACCCCGCTGCTCTTCAGTCCTCATTACAACACAGCACTGGACAGCAGACTCTCCGGTTCAACATAAAAAATGTTGAGGGATCTGGAATGACATTGTGTGACGTCATCTCGGATAAACCTGTCGCAGAGAGATGACTGTGATCACCACAGAACCTCACTAGTGATTCAGTCTTCTGCAGTCCTTTGTCTTTCTACAGAGAAGAATCTTGAGGCTGTGGAGGGATGTAGCTAATGGGGATGAGGCTGGGAACTTCACTGAATCATTAAAAGTGTTAGTTTTACTCCCTGGGGACCATGTCTTTCTCTGTGAGACAAAGAGGAACAAAAAAAAAAGAATTGAATGGATTGTTAACTCATCAGTTTTTTAACAGCTCAGATGTAATTGGCTGAGTGACATACAAAGTGAATGCCTAATACTCTAACATGCCGTTGAATTGCGGGTGACGGACACTGAAGAGTCGCAGAAGGCAGTGCCTCTGAAAGATGGAGCCCACAAAATGCAAGTCCTCCTCTCCCCTGTGAATAACAAACCGGTGAGAGAGAACATGAGGATACAACTCAACCTCCCTCCTCCTCTGCAGACTACTGCTGTCCCTGGGCTCATGAATAAGAAATTATCTCTACCGCCGTAGTTTTTACAGACCTGTCGCTTGCAAATTAATGGGCACGGTGATCAATTATAAATACAGGATTTAATCTGCACTGGCGCAACCTATTTGTGAAGTCTCCTGTGGTTGTGGAAGACCATTAAAGATGCTGATCCCAAGAAATATTAACTTGGTCTGCTCATCTTGTGCAGTCTTTCACAGAACAATGTTATTACCATGGAAACATTCAAGACTTAAATGAGAACAAAATCTCTACCTAATGAGGTTTGTCCTAATAAAAAAGCAAAAAAAGAAAAAAAAAAAACATTTGTTGCATTTTTCTCCTTGAGCTGTGTTGACAGTGTGCTTGGAATGCGGTGGCCATGTTGTTTTGAGAGATGCTGGCATAAATGGAGGACACTTGATGAAAAGGCAGTAATCCAGCGCTGCATCCTCTCCATTTTGGTTCCAGCCACAGAGAGCACTGTCAATGCCAGCCGCTGTCCTTGTGTCCCTGCCTGAACAATGTGCTCTTGGTGATTTAATTAATAGGAAATCACAATGTTGCTGCCTGATGGCTTTTTAGTGACAATTAGGGATGGTATTACATACAAAGGAGGGCCAGATTTAGCACGGAATTATCTGTTAATAAAAAAAAAATCTTGGTGAATGTAATTCTTATCAGTACATGGCTCTCAAGAATTTTGATTAGGAGCTGAGGAGGTGTGCGAAAAGCAGGCTGTGACACAGACACAACATCCGTAACATTCCACACTATGCCCAAAGCTCTGTATTCTCTGAGACACCAATGCACTTTTGCTGTATAAAGGTTTATTTCACATTACAAATACAGGTTTCCTAAAAGAAGGTGTTTTTTTTCCAAGTATTTAACAATTTTATTAGAATTGTATATTTACTATTATTTTAATGTGTGAGTAAAGAAGCATAAATGAAACAATACTATCACAAAACCTTCCCCAGAAGTATTAATAATGTTATCAATAATTCACTTAATTCAACTCATCTCAGATTGGCATATCCCATTGGGGCCTCTCCAGGATGGCTGGCTGGACATAGCTGAGGCCAGATCATCCTCCTCAGTGAGTCAGCAGCCCCAGCAGGAAGGCATCAGAGCTCAGCCATACCCATGCTAGCCTAGGGAAATGTGTCCTGCCCAGGCAGAAAGACATGTCAAGTTAAGACATTACTTATTTTTACTATTTTATTGGTAGTTTGTGATTATATACTTAGACCGTTTTGGTGTCAGTATTTTCCCCTATCTTTGTATTTTTGAACAACATTGAATCAAGATAGTATGCCGGTAGTTTCTAAGTATACAGTACTCCTGAGGCACATTTCACTTCCTCTTTGCCTCTCTCTCTCTCTCCCTCTCTCTTTGTCTCCATCAATACGTGAATGGGAATAAGCAGGCATAACCTATCTGGTTTCTTTTCCTCATTGCTACCTGTGCTCACAGTGTTTTCACACAAAACGTCTGGGGAGAGCATCGACACACACACACACCCTCTGTGTTATGACAGAAACTGCGTAGCCCTGCTGGAAAGACCTGCTCTGCCACTTTGTGTAATTACACAATGAGTTGTCCACCTTTATGAAAAGCTGCAGGTTATCTGTCCTGCCCAGTCTGTACAGTGCTGGTAGCCCCATCTCTGACACATCTGAACTGAAAGGAAAGGCTTTGTCTCCATCTAGTGCTGTACGGTAGGAAATCCAGGCTTAAACAAAAGGGCACAATAATGTCTTATTTTTCACTCTTGTTTTATTAATATCTGTATATTGTCAATGTGTATATAGTATAGCTGTTGAAACTGTGCAATTTCAGCCTTTTATTTGCTTGTGATGGCTCATATTCTGATTAATTTTTGATGAACAAGACTCCCTCTTACAAGGTTACTCACGCATGGGCTTGTATTAGATATCTACTCATACTGACCTGTCGTACCCCAGTAATTTCTCCCTCATTACTGTGATATGGTTCACTCAGTGTGAAATGGCTTTCTTTTTTCCCTACAGTTTGAAAGCTGACCCAGCACACATCTGGTAGGCCTGGCGATAACCGCACAGTCCAGTCATTCAGAACAAGAATTTCCTCACTGCTGATACAGGCAGAGTGGAATTCGCTCCCCGGTGTCAGTCCGTCCACCGCTTCCTGCCCTGGTTATCTGTTAACACACTCATTCCCACATACCAGCCGTCCTACGGCCAGCACGCACCTCTCACTTCCATCCCTGTAGAACACAAAACGGAAGAAAGAGAGGTCAAACACTCATTCTGTGTGCAAACATGGCTAAACAGCAACGAAACTTACAGGTAAAAAAAGATGATTCTATGCACAGTACAATTCAGTCTTCCAACAAATAAACATAATAAACGGTAAATCCTACAGACATGAACCTCCTGGGCCTCAGGATATAGAAATTTTAAATAAATTGCTAATAAACGTAAAATTAGCTTTCAAAGGAGATCTCTAACTAGCTAACTTATTACAGTTATTTTAGTGAGGTCAGCAATGAACGAGAAAAAGACTTGTGCAAAACCAGTGTGTAATATTACCCTGGCTGTATACTGCTTAAGTCAGCCAACAGCAGCCAACCCAGTCTCTCTGAGGAAAATACGGGACTATTCAGTTCTCTGCATAACAACAAAATGAGGTCTGGAAGTAAAGCACTCTAGGACCCTTCATGTGTGTAATCAGCGAGGAATCTAATTGCAGATTCAGTATCACTCTGATTCAGTTTTGAATCATGAGGCACTGACTGCAGTACAGTGGCGTCATTAGGTCCGATCATTCGGGGCTATAGCCCCGAATATTTTAAGCCTAGCCCTGAATATTTCCACCCTGAAAAAGGAGGTGTTTATAGTAAAACAACAGACAGACTGTGTAACAGAGCGGAACCTGACTTGCAGCATCCAAAGGTGTGATAATATTTATTTATTATAATGGTAGATATAACCTCCCCAAACCTACCGATGCCGATCTCCCTTCAAAAAAAAGAAAAAGACAAGCCCCAGGCAAACCTGACTTAGCCTTGGATCTTTTCAATAGCTAGAAACCTCCCTGGTGCAGTATGTCTTCATGATGGTATATAAAGTGTAAGGGAAAACACTATACAATAAATATGCGTATATATAATATTCTGCTTCTGAAAAAGGTGTACCCCAAAATTTCAACCATGGATCTGAAAGTGTTAGTCTATCAAACTCATTAATCTGACATTTGCTTTCCTTTACAAAATAATTTCATAAAATCCGTACACAGACGAGAAGCAGCAGTCAAAAAAATGAACTCTAGCACTCTCTGCTGGTGTAGACTGGACACAACAAACCTTCGTCAAAAACAATTCCATCTTGTACAACACACCTCTGTAAATGGTGGTGTAACGTTCTTAGGCATACAATTAATTTTAAATATTACAATTACAATTTTATTATATTTTCAGAACAAAAGTATTGTCAGCACCAGGACACATTTAAGCAGAAATCCGAGTCGGGTAAGACTGAAAAGCGCAGTCGTCGTGTACACTGCAAATGCAAATAGCACCATCTGCTGGTTACATAACACTGAATCACAGTTTTCTCAACCGATTTCGTACGTTCCTGCAAATTTAAGTCCATGCTCTCAACAGTTAACGCAACTGTCTAAACTCTTGACAGTTTCTGCAAAACAAACAGTGCATTTTCATTGCTTTCACGCAAATTATAAAACACAATTTTTACCAAGCACCTAAAACTACATTATACTCAGACCACACATAACTTAGGACATTACATGCTCAATTTCCATTGTGGTGTTGTCAGGTGGATTAGCAAAATGATCAGCTCAGAAAGAGCTGATTGCTAAATTGCACACTGAACAATCAGCACGTCATTATATATAAAGCAATAGTTCACTACATTTTTTGGTCTTTTTAAATTAAATGGTCATTGCGTGTGTGAATCATCAGTTCCTGTTCATTCACTTACTGTATGGCCAACAAACATAAACATTTCACATATAACAAAGCCCTCCTGAAATCTACAAGCTTGAATGAAGCAACATGTAAAAATACATTTTATGTTTCACAGTTTTCAGAATTGTGATTAAACGGGATGTTTTACATAAACAAAGCCCTGAATTTCCATCACACACACAAAAACAAATGCAAAATACGGTAATGAACATTCTGATAAACATGTTTTACCATTACCATTCCTGTGTGGATATAGGTGAATGCATGATCTCCTGAACATATACTCAGCTATATGATAGCTTAGGTATTTATAGTTTTGATACAGATATTTGACTTCATAAAGCTATTCTCAAAATTGTAAGCATGACTTAATTTTGCAGAGGAGTTTCACCGTTTTGCAAGTTTAAAATCTCTGGAGACAGCCGTTAACCATTTTTGGAACATGGATCTTAATTTGCAGTAATGTGCCAAACTGAGAAAAACAGTGAAACCACACTGCTTAAAAGACTGTCAATCAACAGTCTTGACATTCTTATTATTGTAGCAGGATGTTAATTAATTATTGCTGCCAGTACTCAAGGAGACGACATATTTTTTTATTTGGGGCTATTCATGTGATTCTGAGTAAATGCAGACACTGCTAATTGAGTTTTTTTTTTAGACTTGAAATACAAGTAATGACTGGCTCTGGCGTGTCCAATTTCCATAAGGGATGCCATAGGATGATTTAGCATTTAGCTCCTGTACATCTGGATAAACACTTCATATTTTTGTTCCAAATTCCTTCACTGGGCATGGAATTAAGAACATTAATCACAGCTCCTTTGAAAACTTCAGTAGTGTCAGTTTACCTGGGTGTTTTATCTGTTAGAGTCCACTCCACTCTGTCATTGACCTGTCTAGAACTGTTGCCTTCCCCCTCCCACCACCCCATCCCCAACAACATCTACAAAAAGAAGAGGGCACTCTTTCATCTCCTCTCCATTATGCCATCCAAAAACCTCATAACAACCATAATCATAATTTCTGCAGGGTTGAAACAGAAACGTCCGTGAGAGAGGAAAGGTCAGAGAGTAATGGAATGCAATGGAAGGAAGAACAGCACTGTTTATTTGTACTATACTTCTTGTTCTTGCCGCATAAAAAGCATGCAACAGCTCTGGCCCAGATAAAATAATGATCTTGTTTTCTGTTCATCTTCTTTTCCCAGCTTCCAGTCTTCCTCAGACCTGTGTGACATCACCGTCGGTGTGGAAAAAGCAGCTCTAGAAACCCATTCCAAAAGCTTCCCATGCGTCTAAAATTAATGACTACCATGCGGTTGCATTTGTGTGTCTAGCGGTGAATTCTCACGGAAAATGAAAACCTTTCATCCAAAATTCCACTCATTATCTCCTGGATCCCCTGCAGTTAGCACAGAGCTGGAGGCCAACTAAACGATGCCAGATTGTTAATCTTACAAATGATTACAAAAGAGTCACAATTGCATCCAATTTAAAATTTTAGCAACTGGGAAACCAGGAAAGTTCTAACCATTTTATAGGTCATTCACTGAGCGCACTGCTTTCATGTTTAATGTGCTAGTGTGCAAAATCAATCTTTAAACGTAAGAACATGCAGGAGCAAAACACAGGTAGCAAAATTGTTAGCGCAGTGTTGCCCCTGTAAAAAAACAGCTTTGGTTACAAGGAAAACACACAACACTCTTTCAGATGCAAAATGCATGATCACTGATAAAAATCAGCAATTAGCACATGGTGTATAAACAAAAGTACAGCTGTTATCAACTTTTTGGGCCAATGCCAGTTTCTTAAATAACAAGTACACTGATGGTCAACATATCAACTGATGTTACATTCTGATAAAGACCTGTCATATCCGGCTTATATCTGAACTCTTTTTTTTTTTTGTATTTGGCTGTCTGTAAGAAGTGAAGATTGAAAATAGTTCATGCATTACCCAGTAAATACTGTACAGTGTAACATTTCTATTTGGAAAAACTCTTGTTATAGCAGTTTATCCAGAAAGCACCTTTAAAAATTAAAATTTTTAACAGTTATACATTTAATAACATGAATATTTCTGTCAGGTTGAGAGTGACAAGCACCACCCCAGGAGGTAATTTAACTAGATTCAAAAAGACAACCAAGTATTTTCATCATCATTAGTTTGTCACAAGTTTCGCATCCTTCGGTTTGTTGTGCTTTTTAATCTTGTGTCTTTTAACAGTAAACACAAGCGTTGCATGGGTATACAGTCATGGGCAAAAATATTGGCACCCCTGCACTTCTTTCAGGTAATGCACCACTTCTCCCAGAAAATTGTTGCAATTAAAAATGCTTTGGTATTCACATGTTTATTTCTTTTGTTTGCATTGGAACAACACAAAAAAGCATAGAAAAAAAAGTCAAATCAGATATCATTCCACACAGAACTCCAAAAATGGACTGGACAAAATTATTGGCACCTTTTCAAAATTGTAAGGAATAATTGGATTTCAAGCTCCTTTTCATATTTAAACTCAGCTGTGGCAAGTAACAGGTGCTGGCAATATAGAGCCCAGTTTAAATGGAGTTGACTCAACCTTTGTGTTGTGTGTCTGTGTGTGCCACACTGAGTATGGAGAAAAGAAAGAAGAGCAAATAATTGCCTGAGGATTTGAGAACCAACATTGTGGAAAAGCATGGGCGATCTCAAGGCTACAAGTCCATCGCCAGAGATCTTAATGTTCCTGTGTCCACTGTGTGCAACGTCATCAAGAAGTTTACAGCCCATGGCACTGTAGCTAACCTCCCTGGATGTGGACGGAAGAGAAAAATTGATGAAAGGTTGCAATGAAGGATTGTTCGAATGGTGGATAAAGAACCTTGATCAGCTTCCAAACAAATTCAAGCTGACCTGCAGACACAGGGTACAACAGTGTCAGCTTGCGCTATCCGTCAACATCTGAATGAAACGGCACGCTGTGGTAGGAGACCCAGGAGGACCCCACTGCTGACACAGAGACATAAAAAAGCCAGACTGGAGTTTGACAAACTCACTTAAGGAAGCCAAAATCCTTCTGGGAGAACGTCCTGTGGACAGAAGAGACCAAAATAGAGCTTTTTGGTAAAGCACATCATTGTTCTGTTAACAGAAAACGAAATGAGACCTTCAAAGAAAAGAACAGGGTCCCTACGGTCAAATGTGGTGGAGGTTCACAGATAATCCTTTGTTGCAATCTTTGTTGTAAACTTCTTGATGACGTTGCGCACAGTGGACACAGGAATATTAAGATCTCTGGAGATGGACTTGTAGCCTTGAGATTGCCCATGTTCTTTTTCACAATTTTGGTTCTCAAATCCTCTCAGCTAGCAAAGAGCTTGGGCGTCATCCTCGACAGCAACCTGGACTTCAAGGAGTACATTGCTTGCACGTCACGGGCCTGCCGATTCCTCCTCCACAACATCAGGAGGATTTGTCCATTCCTGACAACATACGCGACGCAGCTCCTTATCCAGGCCACAGTTCTCCCTCGCCTGGACTACTGCAACGCTCTCCTCGCAGGCCTCCCAGCCTGTACCACCCAGCCTCTCCAGCTCATCCAGAACGCAGCTGCCCGACTAATCTTCAACCTCCCCAAATTCTCCCATGTTACTCCCCTGCTTAAATCCCTCCACTGGCTTCCTGTCGCTGCCAGGATCAGATTCAAGACCCTGACCCTCGCCTTCTCTGCAATCAACAGGACAGCCCCTGCCTACCTCCAAGAACTCATCCAGCCCTACACACCAGCCAGACCCCTGCGCTCAGCAGCAACTGGACGCCTCGCTCCTGGCAGGAGGTGCTTGTTCTGCCAGACATCGGCGTTTCACCTACATCGCTCCCCAGTGGTGGAACGAACTCCCTGTCCCGCTACGGACAGCTCCTTCACCCCATTCCTTCAGACAGGGCCTGAAGACGCACCTCTTCAGAATCTACCCGGACTGACCCAGCACACAATTGCTGCCCCCCCCCCCCCCCCCCTTCAATGCTGTTGTAAATTGCTGTGCTTTTTAAATTGTTTCTTGTCACTGCCTTTACCCTGACACTCATTGCGCTGTTTGAAGTTGTTGATGTTTGCTGTTTGAAGGTGTATCGTATTAGTTGCCCTATACGCTGTAGTTGTACAAATCTGATAGTACTGTGTCCTCAAACAGACCTTGCTCTCAGCTGAGAACTGTCTCATTGTGGAACTGTACACATCCTGCCCCCATACTGTCGCTATACTTACTGTATGCACTTTTGTACGTCGCTTTGGATAAAAGCGTCTGCTAAATAAATAAATGTAAATATTTTGGGCTTGCTTTTGCTGCTTCTGAGACCAGATGCCTTTACTGTGTGCATGGCATCATGAAGACTACCAAAGAATTTTGGAGCACAACGTAGGGCCCAGTGTCATAAAGCTGGGTCTCCGTCAGAGGTCATGGGTCTTCCAGCAGGACAATGACCCGAAGCAGACTTCAAAAAGCACCCAGAAATGGTTTAAGACAAAGCGCTGGAGATTTCCGAAGTGGCTAGCAATGAGTCCAGATCTAAATCCCATAGATCACCTGTGGAGAGATCTCAAAACAGCAGTTGTGAGAAGGCACCCTTCAAATTTGAGAGACCTGGAGCAGTTGACAAAAGAAGAATGGTCCAAAATTCCAGTAGAGAGGTGTAATAAACTCATTCATGGTTACAGGAAACGATTGATTTGAGTTATTTTTTTCCAAAGGGTGTGCTCCCAAATATTAAGTTGAGGGAGTCAATAATTTTGTCCAGTCCATTTTTGGAGTTCTGTGTGGAATGATATCTGATTTGACTTTTTTTTCTCTGCTTTTTTTGTGTTGTTCCAATGCAAACAAAAGAAATAAACATGTGAATACCAAAGCATTTTTAATTGCAACAATTTTCTGGGAGAAGTAGTGCATTATCTGACAGAAGTGCAGGGGTGCCAATATTTTTGCCCATGACTGTATAACAACATGTAATGGTAGGGAGGTCAACATACTGGTAGCTAGGAAAAATATTTATGCAAACAACGATTTGCATGATAAAGTCGATGGACATTCTACTGCAACCTCGCTCATGCAAAAAGCAGAATTTGATGACATCATTGTGTACTAGGATATATTTAGCCTTAGTGAAATGCTGAAATACAATGCTCGTTTAATATGTTTTAATAAAAGATGTACTAACTTTAAATAGACATGGAACAAGGACAATAAATGTTCATTTTAGTTTCCAGATGTTCAATGAAGTGAGTAAACAAGCCAGTGTAAGGAGAGGTTTTAATTGTAAATTTATCAGCGACAATTTATTCACTACTATCAAACATTATGGTATTTTATAAGCGATATGCACTTTTATCCTGTATTTTGTAAATGCTGCAGTTAAACTATCTCTTGTGGTAATGCCATGGGTTTATATTTTAAACCATTCAGTTCTATCTGTATTATGAGCCTCCCTTGGCTCGAAAACTGATAAAAATGTCTGTAAAGGAAGTGACTAGCGTAACCTGTAAAATTGTGTGTTGTGTTTGAATATACCAAAAACAAATATACCTCAAAGTAGCATGAGGCAAACCTGCCAGTCCAGGGTAGCGAAAGGTGAACACACCAACACCAACAAACCCCCTCTCAACAAACCACTGTATACTGACATCCCGACAACAACAAACAACGTTAGCAAACGAGTAAAATCGTTGTAAGCCCAGTCACACAATGCTATATGTTGGTCTCCCCATCCACGCTGCACTCAACTCGTCCCAACGCCTCCGTTGGGCTCAAGCTTCCTGCCACATGTGTTTCTCTGTCCCTCCTCTTCCAGGTGGCAGAGCAGCTGATAGGCTGCATCTGGCTGCATGCTTATGTTAAAGCACGTGCCAAATAAAACCCAAAACAACATGTGAATGTTCCTGCTCAGCCCAGTAAAGACATGTATGTTGTACAAAAGTGACGAATTAAGGTCCACATTGATGTTTTAGTTCACATTTTTTAATAACATGGCACAATTTACATAACACAAGTTTAAATGAGGAACATGCTGAAGATTCAGTCGCTTCGCCTTTTTTTTTTATTTTTTTTTTTACATATGATCTAGAAAGATCTAGAAAGGACTTCATTTTACGTACATGATAAACAGCAAAAAAGTTTTGTTAACAATCTCTTTGCAATACTCATTAACTAACACTACTGTTCCAGTGTACATTTTTTTTGTTTGATAAAAAAACACTGCACAACATCTGGATTTCACACAGTTTGAAGCGCACAACTAAACCTTCAGGGGACTATACTAAAATAGATCTCTGCTCATTAGAAACAAACCGTCCATAGTTAGGCTTTGCTTGTTTGTCTTTTCTTTTTTTCCGTAGATACAACAACTTGGGATAGCACTTTAATACACTGTTAGACCAAGGGAACTAATTTTATTTTCATACACGTACTTTACACTCCTTTAGAAGAAATGTTCTCTGTCTCATCTTCTTAGAGCTGTATTCTCTCCACACAAGAAAGATGGAAATAATGGAAAAATATATTTAAGGATAAAAATGGGAGCTGCGGGGGTTTCTTTCTTTAAACTAGTTAAAAGTTTGGTGACTTCAAGATTTGTGTTTCTCTAAAAAATATATAAATATATATTCCTAAAACCACAACTTCAAGGATTGTCACCAGCAACCGAATGGCATATTCAAGAAAGTATCTGGTCAAGTCTTGCTTTTTTTTTTTTTTTTTGGCCGACCAGGAATCGGGGTCAAGCAGTGCCTCGTGCGGAGCACAGAGGAATTCTTTTAAGTTTCAGAAAGCACTAAAAGGAAAAGGTTCCGACAGTCTCCCTGGTGGAGGAGAGAATACAGCTGCTCTGGGTAAGTCTGGGTAGTGAAAAGGCTCCTTTGAGAAATGCTGACTTTCACAGAGAAAGCCGGAACATTCATTGCATAGTTGGAGGGTAATCTGTGAAACAAGAGTTGACCTTGCACAGCACGAGTAGGCTGTGACAGCAAAACAAATCTGCAAAAGCACATTGTAAGAAGCTCCGCGCTCCGCTCTCGCTCCCCCTATATACATTTGTTCAAAGTAAAGCTTTCGTTACACCCTTTTGCATATTTGTACTGTACCTTGATTTTATCCTTAGGGGGCAAACACATTAACTGTACACGTATCTACAAAGTTTGCCATCTCCTTCCAATGCTTTTAGTACCTGTACATTCCAAAATCATCTTTGCTAGGGTGTCTTTTTCTCTACAGGTCAGCTGATTGCTCAGGAACTGTTTTCTGTACAAATAGAAGCATACACACAAAAGCAGGAGCAAACTGGATAAAATGTTTGTAAAATTTTAAATGTTTTTTTTTTTTTGTTCCTTGATTTTTTTTATACAAAAACATCAGTCACCAATTTCCCCCGTCATACTTGTACATAGCTATAATAAGCTCTTGTCTGCCCAGTACTAAGTGCTTGGTTAATGTTCAGTGTCTGTCTGTCAGGCACGAGGCTTTGGGCGTCTGACTTCACCAACACTCACCGCGCCTCAATGTCTTTGTGAGTGTGAGAGGGAGGCCTGTCTCTAATGTCCGTCGTCAGGGGCGTAGTCCTTCTAGGGGAGTTGGGCCGCGCCCCCAGGGTGGGGATCAAGGGGGGAGGGGCACTCAGGGAAGCGGTAGGAGGGGTTTTGTTGAGGATGCCGTTCTGGTGCGCCGATGAGGGGCTCACCCTGGGGTAGTGCATGCTGGGAAGGCCTGGGGTCATGAGGGGGTGGGGCAAGTGAGCGTCCAGGGCGGCCGGGTGCATGGGGTGGAGGCGGGGGTGCTCGTAGTCCTCTCTGAGCATGTGCAGACGCTCGCGCTCCTCCAGGTGCGCTCTCTCCTGCTCCCTGCGGTGCTCCAGGGCCAGCGGGTGGTGGTCCCGGTTGTAGTCATGGGGCTCCCTGTCCCGGTACGAGCGCTCCGCCTCATACAGCCTGGGGCCCGCCAGCCGGTGCAGGGGGTCGTTCCTCAGCAGCAGGTCTCTGGCCAAGGGGTCTCTACGGTGGATGTCCAGACCCCTGTAAGGGTCCCGCAGGGGATCTCTCATGGGGTCCCAGTGGAAGGCGGGGTAGGGGAACCTCTCCGCCCCCGGGATGGGGCTGATGCCCATGAAGGGGGCCACAACACGAGTCCTCTCCAAGCTGCTGATGCTGTTCATGGGGTGGACGCCGGCTATGCCCATGGGCACGGGCATGGAGGCCATGGATGAGGGCGGGTGGACGCTGGGGGGGGGGTTGACCTGGGGCGGGTGCTCTGGGGGCCTGTGCGGGGGCGGGCCATCATTTGGCGCCTCCTGCTCCTCCTTCCTCTCCTCCTTCACCTTCACCTCCCCGCCCTTCTTCTGGTGCTCGTACTGCGCCTCGGCCTTCTTATCGCTGGCTTCACGGCCCAACCCACCACCGGGCCGCTCCAGACCCTGGGGACGCATGTAGGGGGGCGTCACCCGGTTGACGGGCTTGTCCTCGGAGGCCCGGCTGTCGTGGATGACGGGCGTGTCCTTCTCGCTGTGCTGGTTCTCCTTCAGCTTGTGCTCCTCTGTGCTGGAGTCCTTCCAGGAGTCCGAGTGGTCCCGCTCCCTCTCCCGCTCCCTCTCCCGCTCCTTGGGTTTGTCCTTGTCCCGCGACTCGCTGGGCAGGTGGCTCCGTGGAGGGGGCTCAGCGGAGCGGTTGTGGCCCAGGAGGCTGATCGAGTTGATGGGGGCGGGGGATGGGTGGCTCTGGTGGCGCTTTTCAATGGCTTCCCTAGAGAAACGGTAAGAAAATGAGGGATGAGACACTGACTGGGGGACACCTGAGACACACACATGAGATAATTTCACCAAGAGCCAGGGCTGTGTTCAGTGATTTCAGCATGCTTAACTGTGGAAAAACACAGCAGCACACAGTAGGACAGTGGTGTAAAATGTCAGCAGGCTTTAGAGCTGTCTGTCTGGCTTCAGTTTCTCTATTGCTGGGACAGGGGTTGAAACCTGCCACTCACACTGATACTCTATTCATACCATATTGGAGACACTTGAAACTGGATTAGACCGGTTGCACCCAGACAAAACAAGTCATTAGAAAACTGCCTGCCAGCAGGAACAGCTTGGACTAAAGGCCAGAGGGTAAGGAACTTGTGTGACACATAACCTCAATGGGAAGAAACCTGTAATAAGATATGCTCAGAGGTTTGAAACAGCAACAGGTTACCACATCATAATTAATGAAGTGAGAGTCTATTTTCTAGAAGGATCACAAGCTCCCTGTGATTGCCTGTGATCCTTGACATAGTGTGATATTTTCTACCAGACCTTATCTATGATTCAATTCTATGACTCCATTATGCTTTTTTTGGTCAAATCCATTTGCAAAAACCACATGAAACCATCTATTCAGAGGGACTAGTGACATCCCCTTTGACTGCAGACTTACGCTAATTGAGTTTTGAGATCACACACCGAGGCAGCAAATCGGGGATTCTGGGGATTGGAGAGGATCGAAGCTTTAAAATCCCTGAGGGGTGAATGGCCTTTAATGAAGACCTCAGCAAAGTGATTAAGGGCTCAGATGGAATAACCGCGGTGTGCCCCTCTGACACAGAGAGGAGCCACGCCTCCAGCAAGGTCTCGCTTTCACACGGCTCCACCTGGCCTTACGGTCGCGCTCTCAGCTCATGTACCTTTCCTTGTCGTCCTTGCTGACAGAGGAGTCCCGCTTGTCCGTGTCTCGGTCACGGTCGCGTTCGCGGTCGTGTGCGGTCACAGAGGAGCTCCTCTCAGAGTCTCCGGGCTTCAGCCAGGGCGGGGGTGTGGGGAAGGAGGGCGGGGTCCGGTGCAGCCTGTTCCAGGGCTCGTGGGGGCTGCCGAAGTGCTGCTGTGCGTTGGGTGCGTCTTTATGGCCAAACACCGAGTTGGGTGCTGGGATACGTGACCGAGCAGGGGTGGGAAGAGGGGAGCAGATGGTTAGGTAAAGGTTGAAAACGTTTGAAAAAGCCAAGGGAATAATACACAGAATGAAAAGCCTGTAAGAAACGGCACTCTGATACTCACTCAGTGCTGGGTTTCCCAACCCGCCGAACGCTGCTGTGCTCAACGAGGCCAGACCCCCGAACGAGGGCGGTCTGCTGAACGGCTCTGCAGGACAGACACAGAACATCAGCGTGTGACCGCTGTGAATTTCTTAGCCACAGCCATCTTTGTGCTGACAGACACAAATGACACATTAACATACGTTTTCAGAACTGGCTGCTATGCAGAAAACTCTCACAATGACTGTACAAGACATACTAATCCTCCGGTGTACAAGGAGGAGCAGTGGGATTCCACTGAGAGCAGGGCTAGGCTTAACCAGCGTCAACCCAGCTGGGGGCGTCAGCGCTTACCTAAATGAGGGGCGGGGGTGAGGAAGTTGCTGGGGTGGTGGGGTGAGTGCCCGAAGGGTGCGGCCGAGGGATGTGTGGAACCTGAAAGAGAGGGTGGGGGGGGGGGGGGGGGGGGTGCGGTGAGACCCATCTGTATCCAGACACTCCTGTTTCTGCACAGATGGAAATTCCCCATCCGGTTCACTGCTCCAGCTGGCTAATGGAAGGGACCCTGGGAGGATTCTGACATGTCGCACTTAATGATGCAACACCGCTTGTGCACGCCTTAAGGAGAGCTTTGCTGACAGATGCCATCCATCATGAAAAGTGTGTGTTTCTGTGTGTATATGTGTGTGTGTGTGTGTGTGTGTGTGTGTGTAGTTGCTGCTGTGCATGTGTAAAAATGATTTCCTTTTACATCCCATATGCACAATGACAGAATGGCAGCAGGGTGAAATCTGACTGCAGCTGAAAACACTGATTTTTGCATATTTGTTTAGTTTAAAGAGGAAACAATAAAAATAAGAAAGATCAGCAAGTAAGAACATGGAGAACCCTTCGTAGGGTCTTAATTGAGGATTTGGGCAGAAATGGATTTGCAAATGGAGGAGCTATCTGGGCAGCAGGGTTCTTGGTAACTGACATGTGCCACAGTGACCTAAGCCTTAGATCAATGAACAGAGTAACTGAAGAGCTGGGAATGGTTACATTATAAAGCAATACGATGCATGACCACACGGGAAGCACAAGATCAACTCAGCATAAGAGCAGCCAATATTTATCTCTGGTGTAGTTGGTCTCTTAGAAACAACCAGTGTGTGGGGAGATGGTGTAAATGACAGCACTCCCTCCCCAACGCTTACCTGCAGCAGAGAAGAGGGTTGCGGGCCGCGCCAAGTCATGGGGGTGATGGATTGCACCAAAAAGGCTGGGACCTGGGGGTCGACTCAGAAACTCTGGCTTGAGCCCAAAGTCCAGCTTGTGAGGATCCACCTGCATCTGCTGCTGAAAATCGGCAAACAGGAAGAGAAAAATCCACTTGAAAAACCTTTCCTCAATGTGAGATGAGAGAGGAACAGTCTCGGGGCTAAATGTGGCAGCTCGCAGATTTGGACTGGAATCACACCAACGCATATCAGTGGACTCCTGTTCTGCTCTTTCGAAACACTGCCAAGTAAAATGTCCATCATCAGTTTCCTACTGTGAGATCTCCAACAGCTTATGCTAAACCAGATACTGAAATATCTGTCAAGGCCAGACTTTTGAGGCCTTTGATAATGAACAATTCAACCACTTTTATCTGAAGGATGATTTGAAATAAACTGCTTTAACACATAAGACATTTAAAAATAATCACCACAATAAATCACCCGAAAGTGTAAAGTAAAAATCTCAGCGTTAATATGACTAAGCTTACAGTATCATAATTCACATTCTATGCTGATCAAAGACGGCAGAGAAATCAGTAAACAGCTATTAACAATTCCTCTCACGGTTGTGAGTTCAAATCATGTACCAAAGAGCAAGATACTTGGCAAGGTAATCAGCCTAAATACCAATCTGTATAAATATAATGGTATGTACCAAATAAATAAATGCATACAGCTGTTTTACTTTAGTTTCTCAAACAAATAAAAGCTTAAAACCACAAGATGGCGCTCTTCCTGTTTTATATAGGATTATTTTTGTGGAATGAATAATTCATGGAAACCAATTCATCTTTTTGTTTCTAATAAAACCTTGGAAATAAGTGACAAAAAAGAAAACTGATCAGAGACGGTCTTCCATTACTGCAAGCACAGCAGATCGCTTTCCTCCTTGAATAAGAAACAAAGTTTGACAACAAGGATAAAAAACCCACCAGGAGTATAGACTTCCAATATGCAGTATGAGTACAACTTTAAATATCTAGGTTAGCTTGGAAAAAGATGCAGGGTCCCCACTCACAGCCAGCCTGAGACCACCCTGCCATCCTGCCTTTGTCATGTTATCCCACAGTTTTCATGTTATTCCACTGTTTTCCCTCTTGACCTTTTCCCAGAGTCAGGTATTCATCTTCTGTTTTTCTTTTTTCTTCACATTGGCCCTGTATTTCCTGGTTTTTCCTATTCCTTCTCGAAAGTACACCCTTGCTTCACGTTCAGAGCCTTATTTTTGACTGTAAAAATGTGCTATAACAAATAAAATTTGATGGAGCTACTGAGATGAATCCTATACACTCAAACAAGTTATCTGTCATTCTCAGTGATAAATGGTTCCACATCAAGAGCATTTCAGAGCTTCTAAGCAAACCCCAAAAACCCCAAAGAAAACAGAAACTTTTACTGGCACACAAGCAGACACCTTGACTTGAGTTAGTCTAGCGGAAGCGAATGCACTGAGCCCCCACGGGGTTCTTTTAAAGATTATTGCGGCTCGTCTACTGTTTCCACCCGTGTCCCTCCAACAGGCCATTATGCTTCTGTTTGGCCAAACGGAAACATCGATCGGGCCGAGAGCGTGTTCCCTATGAGTAAGTAAGTGATAGGGTTACCGCCCCGAGCCCGCGGCGGCAGTGAAGCTAATGGAAGCGGAGCCGAGGTGAGGGCCAAGCGCAGGCCGGTCCAGGAAGACAGGGCTCACCTTGACTTTCTGCTGATGGTGATAGATCTGCCAGGCAATGTGGACGTGCATCGCACACCACTTCCCAGGTTTCTGCAACAACAACAAAAAGACACACAAAATGAACTTCACAGTACAAGATCCTCCATCATTTGGTCCTCTCCTGCTAGGTGTTTCTGCCGGAGCAGCTGTCGCTCATTGGAAAACAACAGCGCGAACTCTCCCCAAGCAAGGCTGAAGGAATGATCAGCTCCTGGGGGTGCTTATGATGAGATGCCTGCTGTCCTCCTCATATTCCGCCTGCGTTATATTATTTATTTCACAGCACACAGAGAGAGGCATAAGCTGATTACGAATACAGATGCAAGCCTTCCTGTCAAGACGGCACTATTCTGCATAATCATTGTTTTGCCAATTATTCTTGTATAAGACAGTGTCTTTGTACAGCCCACAGATGCACCTCAGTGTCGACAGTGGCTCTGAGAATAGACTCCAGTGCTGCTGAACAACAGAAAAAAAAAGGACGTGCACCACCTTGCTCATTCTGAATAGCAGCTACAATTAAGCCATCCTGGTTATGTCCATATCAGCAGTAGATTATGCTCTCTGATACATTTTTTTTTTCCAAGATATGTTTGGGGTTGTTTGTTTACAGGCAGGTGAGGGGAGGGGGTAGGTGGGCGATGCCTTATTTGCCGAACCCCGCGACAGAGGCGACACCTGTAAAGCATGACGCCGTTCTAATGAGCTCCTCCGGTGGGTCCGGAGGGAACTCCACAGGAAGGGCTCCGCCGCTAATAACGCGCTCTTACCCTCAGAATGGGCCGGAACGGATCCGTCAGCTGGAAAAGAGGAACGACAGCTTGGTTACACGTCTGCCACTCAGACAATGTTTCTAATTAACGACCGCACATCACTTCATTATTGGCTAAATTAAAATGTTAAAATTTCCCTTTCAAATGAAGCATTCCAGGGAATAATTAGGATGTATTTATGAAGTTTTGCTGCCCTCTACGGTCTCTTGCATATCAATGCTGACAAGCTGTTAAATATGCCTGACAAAATACTCTACTGCTGCTGGCGCATTCTGCTCAAAAAGTTAATCTCCTGTAAACAGGAGAAACTATGTCAATTTGCTAGGGTAAATCATACGTCAATTAATTTAAAACTCGGTGCTCCTGTCAGGCAGTTGGATGGTCATGAAACAGCGATTATGCCATTTCTAATGGACACATTCGTCACGCGTCAAACAGTTCATCAAAACTTGAGAGCAGGGGGAGATTAATAAAAACCCCATCCCCTGCTAAGTGCTGGTCTTCATAAACGCTCACACCGCTGCTTGGGTCAGCCAGTGTTAAAGACTATCTGAGAGCAGATAAAGGCAGATGCATTCCTTTCTTTTCAGGAGCAATGAGGCCGCACTTTACAGCTGGGAGACACTCACCCTGGGATCCTTCTGTAAGAGAGTGTGCGGAACTGCGCCGGGTCTGGATGCCACGTCCAGCGGGTTAGAAGTCTGAGGAACACAAAGACAACCCACAGCTGTAAAGAGCAGGGCTCGTAACCCAAAGGTTGCTGGTTCAACTCCCTGGTGGGGTGCTGTTGTTGTACCCCTAAACACAGCACTTCAACCCAGATGGCTCTGATGGATATCCAGCCACATAAATGCATGGTATGGAAGCTGCATAATTCGCTGTGGATATGAGTGTCTGCTGTCTGTGCTGTCGTAGTCATGTGAGTACCACTTATTTAAATCCATAAGTATTAAGCAGTGTGCAGTATTAAGAGGAGTATAGTGTGTTTGGCCATAAACTCAACCTAATGTACACTGGAATAAAGGGTGAGTGAGCTTTAATCAGGCCGTGTAGGTGCCCCTCCGAACATGAGTCTGCAGGAAGTACCTGCTGCGTGTCTGCGTGGAGTTAGGGCCAGGCCGATGCGAGGTATCCCATCATACCTTGGGCTGGAACGCTCCCTGCAGAGAACCAAAGGGCCCAGTAGGGGGGATCATGGGAGGGATCCCAGAGACAGTTGGTGGGTAGGAGTGGAAGAGCTGTAAGGAGAGACAAGGAGAAGTTAAGGAGATGCTTGAGGGGAGCTCGATCATGAATGGCACAGTGTGAGAGAGCGCAGCAGCTGTGGCGTGTGACGATGAGCGGGATGGCATGAGAGACACAGGGCGGCGAAGCAGAAACAAGCGTACAGAAACTCCCTCCCCTACTGTAAATGAGCTAGCCGAGCATCGCAGAGGCTATCTGTTACATGGGCTCATTAATGTGACCGCTTAACTTAGCCTCAGCCATTCATCTTTACATTCGTCAAAAGGTTTGGCACCGGCATCTGATCCTGGCACAATTAACACCTCAACTCTGAGGAACTAGAAAGGAACTGTAAAGTCTGGAGGAATATACTAAAAACCCAAAGGCCTCTGAGGTGGACTCACTGAAATGACGTTAGTCCAGGGTAAGAGAAACCCAGTATTTAGTAATCAGCCCTGACACTGATAAGGTTTGTGCACAGGAAATCAAACCAAACTTTCCCTGGGTTTAACTTTTTGGGAAAAGAATAAAACACACTTCTAGCTCAGACTTGACAAATGTTAAAAGACAGAAAATAATGATCATTTTTTAGAGAGCAGCTCTTTGTCCCCTTTAAATAGAACTAATGACCAACTTGCACTGTAAAAATACAAAGGATAATAAGAACCTTTGTCAGCAAGAAAAAAAAAGACATTTAACAGCCAATATTCTTTGACCAACCATGTAATAAAAATCAACCCCTTTCCCCTGACGCTGAAATAATATACACTATTAAACTGATGATGCAAATGCATTTCAAACAAGGGTGCTTTTTCAAACACGCCTGATTAAAATGAACGGTTATTATAATGAAATACTGTCTAATATACATAATTGCTAGTTTTAACCAGAATGTGTGCAACAGCTGAATCGGAACTGAATAGCTGGTTGGCAACCGGAGGAAAGTGGGCCAAGAGCGGTAAGACCAAATGAGCACAGACAGCAGCTGGGCGACTCCAGATGCAAGCTTGTCTGGTGCTCAAAGAGGGCAAAATGTTGACTCTGCCAAGTCTGTAAGTGTTTTTAATGGCAGTGACTGAAGAAGCGACTGATGTTAACAGACACCAGCACTGTGTGAGTGCAGATACAGCTCCCCTCCAGGAACGGCCTAGTTCCCTCTGTGCTTCTCAAGGCTCACCCACCTCTACAAGCCTGACTGTAATAACTGTTGATGAAAATAAAACTATTACATTTTAAAATTATTTATGTTTCTGGACCCTCCCACCACCATCCCTTGATTTTAAAACTGAACATAATTAAAAGAAACAGCAATCTCAAATGGCCTGTTTTGTTGAAACGCATTACTGGTATGAATAAGTAGCAAACAATACAAATAGTAATTTGCATGAATGGCAAGATTTAAAAGTCAAACTACTTGGCAAATAGAAAATGCAAATGTATGAGAAGCGCCATTAGCAGCTCAGAGACACTTGTTGATGGACGGTTAGGGATGGCGAGGCGGGCGTGCTGGGGTCACTACACAGCGGAGAAGATGCTGTAATGTCAGACAGACAACGTGGAGGGAGGAACAGCACTACGGCAGCTCTACACACAGAATGAACACAATGACTGGCACCACTGAATGGGAGAAGCATTTAGCACAAACTGCCTACAAACACACATTGTTAACTCACACTGTGTCTGTAGAAGGGATCAACTTTTGTTGGGTATTTGTCAAACTGTAAAGGAATGACAGACGGAAAAGCTGAGTACATGACTACCAGAAAGGAGGGAAGAAACACATTAGTCTGAAACACTCAATTCACGTGTTAATACTTGCCACCTGAAAGAAGGAACAGTGGGACAGTCTTGCCTTGGCAAGGTAAATGGTTTTGTATTTACTGATGTAAAAGAAATGTTATGGCTATCCTGCTAACATTTCAAACTTCAGGACTTGGATTTCGACTTTTCACTCTCAGCTTGGGTTCATCTGTTATTTTGTGAATCAAGACAAAAATAAATGTGGGATTTAAATACTTTGACAAAATCTGTAGGCATTTTCAGTCCCCACTGAATAGAGAATTACAAATCTTCAGTTAAACACTCTGCAACTTGCGTACGTATCCAAGGAAACAGTCACACAGATGCCCACAATCTGTGCCTCATAAAAAAAGAGGTTTTATAGGTTTAAATTACACATGAGGTGAATACTTCTCCAGTTATGTATAATTTATGTAGTTAAAAAAATAGTTTCATATTCTCATCAGATATCGCAGCCGTAACTTCTCAAAGTGATTTCTGCCACGGAGGAAAACATTGCTTCAAATGAGAAAACACTCTTAATGTTGGCAAACTTTTCTGTGGTGTCTTTGTGAAAGCTGGCGTGTGAGACTGTTATTCTGAGAGATGTATAATGGTTCAAAGCACAGCTTGAGGCCTGAAACGAGTAGCAGATTTCCAACCTTAAGTATTCATGAAAAAATGTCATGATGTCAGAGGAAGAATGAATAAACTAGTATATGCTTTTCAAAGCTTGGCTGGCTTTAGACTAATGACTTGCTTGAAACAATTATTGCTAATGTTGAAATTAGTGCATTAAAGAGGGAAGGAAGAAAAAAAAACAACAACATTTGGCCAGGGAAAAGACTGGAAATATTTTTCATGAGAAAGTACATCATTATGTTTAAGGAGGAAAACGTGGCCACGATTGAAAGCTAACGACAGACATGCCCCCCGCCCCACCCGTTCCCACCCCCCTTCCCCGGGACTGGCCCGATGCCCCAGACGGGTTAGAGTTGTGTTCTACTTATCCTCACATTTCTGGCTGGGGTACGCACCATGGGCGGTGCAGGGGTCGGCATGATGGCGGTGGGCGGGATGGCGTGGGGGAACGGGGTGAAGGTGTGCTGGTGCGTGTGCTGGTGCGTGTGTTGGTGCTGGTGCTGGTGCTGGTGCTGGTGCTGGTGGAACTCGGTGCGCAGATAGGGGGGCGGGCCCAGGGAGGCCCCTCGGTCAGCGCTCTGCGAGGCGAGGAATCGGGTGTTCAGCTCCTGGCGCAGCAGATCTTGTTCTGAGGGAGAGGCGACACGGTCAGGGTCATTCTTATACATATGCACGCACAAGCACACACAAACACAAACAGGCACATACAAATACGCTCACAGGCATAAGCAAACACACATATGCAAACAAACAAACACACATGCACACACATGCATGCACACACATGCATACATACACACACACACACACACCAAATTGCAGTGACACATGCGTATGAGCACATGATCCTCTGAAATAGGGTGTAGTTTGTCTCTCTATGGTTGTGCCACAGAATGGTTGGAATGATCTTGAAATTTCATTTTGCAATGGGTTGCTGACACCAAGAGACTGTGATTTTACTCTCACAGTGAGAAGTCTGAAAAAAAGATATAGTCGACAAACCTATCTATGTCACTTCTGAAATGGCTTAACTGATGCACTGGGTGCAAAATGCCAAACACCTTTGGCATTTATGCACCTGGTTGTACTCTATAAATTAGCGTCATGCTAACATTCAGCCTAGCCCAACCCACTCTGTGATATCACATGATTTTCAGGCGTGGGTTCCACATGCAGTTCACACATTCCACTAAAGGACAGCATCTGTCAGCGTCGCCTGGGCGATTTACACCCTAGCCCTTCAGTAGATTGATTGATACCAGGGAGACGGACGGCCATGTTTTGCCAAAGCGTCCTCTGACAGGGATAGTGTGAGAAGGGGGGGGACATACCTGAGTAGGCACCCCCAGCTGGGTGTCCGGGGACCGGCAGAGTGCTTGACGTGAGCGGTGGAGGTGGAGGCAAGGCCGCTGGAGGCGCGAACATATTGGGGTGATGAGGGTGGGGCGAGGACTGCAGGGAGGGGGGGAAGCTGTGGGCCACGCTCTGGTTGGGGAGGGGGAGGGGGAAGGCGGAGGCAGGCGGATGGTGGGGTATGTGGGGGGGCAGGTGGGGGCCGTGAGGCTTGCCCGGAGTGCTGCTCCGACTGCTGCTGTGGAGACACAAGGGAAAAGGGTGAGGACACGGCTGCAGCAAGGGGGCGCCCCCTTTCGTCCCGTTCGTTTCCCTGTCTTTGTGCGCCGCAGCCCTGTGATTCGAGCACCTGCGAGCCAATGCAAGAGGTGCAAACTATTACCGTGCTGATGCGGGCACTTTCAACACCTCATTTATCTCGCAAACTAATGTAAAGCCTCGGGAGCGGCGTCCCCGAACAGGGAACGTTCGCAAACGGCCCCAGCGGCCAGGCGCCAGAGGCTGCAACAGCCGTCATATTTCCTGCTATGCAAATCGCCCGGCTCCTGACACGCATTACGGAACCCAGGCGCTGGAGAGGTGTTCCAGATTAGCAGCCCTGAGAGGAGACTAAAAGCTGGTTACACGTGCGGGAGGCTGCAATCTGATTGGGCTCCTTCTGCGTGGGCTGTCCCGGGGAGAACGCGGGCAGCGTTTCAGCGTCTTACACGCTAAGCCCAAAAGCTCATTTGCACTAACGTCTCTCCAGCTGTCCTGCAATTATTCACAGTCAATACCAGGCGCCCGGATTGGGGGGGAGGGGCGGGGGGGGGGGGGGGCGGGTAGAGGGGGGTGCAATATGAGCACATTTGAGCGTGAGAGGTAGAGATTGAAACAGAGTGGAGATCCCAGGGAGGGATTTCTCTATGTAGAATATTTAAAATGATGGCACACGCTTGGAACTCAGCTGTACACAGAACAACAACACAACCACAATAAATGAGACTCTATGGCTCAGGGAGCTGGAAGCTCTGAATGCAAACAGATGACTATGTGGGAAGTTAATAAATCGAAGCCACTTATTTCTCAGTTGGAGCACTCTTTTTGCATAAAAAAAGCCATGACACTGTCTGGCATCAAGACATGTGCAAGATGCAAATTTTTTTTTTGCCAGCATTTCAGTTTAAATGAAAACAGCGGTGTTCAGTTATTATACCTCCCACATAAAAAGGCCTGTGTGATACTTCAGCAGGGCTTTACCAGGCAGATTGTCTGATGCAAATTTAACAACTCTGCAGTGTAAACTGTACTTTGTAACAGTTCTACCATGTACACAGAAATAAAGCATGGCTATAGAGCTTTACAGACCTGACATATACCATCCACAGTAAGTGCTAAAACACACATGGGCTCTGTACCCACCTTATGCAGTTGAGGCTGAGGTTGCTGTTGTAGGTGGACAGAGGCCTGGGGAAGCAGCGCGAGGGGGGCCGGTGCTGCCCAGGCTGGCTCGGGTGGGCTGGGAGGGCGGGGGAGGGGGTGTGCGGGTGGGGGTTAGGGGTAGGGGGAGGACGGGGGTGGGACGGGGGCTCAGGCTGCGGTTGGGGCTGGACTTGGGGCCGCGGAGGGGCGGTCTGGGAGGGCGCCTGGCCCTGGGGTCTGGGCAGGGCGGCGGGGGATGGAGGCTGGGGGGCCGCTTCTGCGCGAGGGGCCTGGGCGGGGCTGGGGGGAGGCGCCGCAGACGGGGGCTGGGCCTGCGGGGGTGGCTGCTTTGGCACCGCGGACACCAGCAGAGGCGTGTCCTTGCCGCTCTCCTGGCTCCTCTCCTGGCTCCTCTCTAGGCCTGACACCTTGGGGATGCCCAGGCCTCGCGCGTCTTGGCTGTCATTTGCGGAGAGCGCGTCAACGCTGAAATCCGGAACTGGAAAAACAAAAAGAAGAGGCGGGGACAGATGACTGACAGCTCTCCTGCCAGGTCACGCTCAATTAACAATATACTAGGGACAAACTGAGAAGACACAGAGTCTGAAATAAAATGAATCTTAACTTCTCTAATCCAATTTAACAACAAAAAATGAGGCCAAACAAGCTAAATTAATTAAGTGTTCTAAGTGATCCTTCTTAATGTTCAGCGATAACTCTTCCATGAGAAATAAAAGCAAAAAAATCATTAAAATAACACACAGCTCTGACTTCAAAGCACAAATGGAATAAAAAAAAAGCTTGTCTGAAGATGTTACTTTGCAAATATTAGCCATTTAGTACTTAAATAATTTAAAACAATTTAAACATAATTGAATAAAAGCTCATTATGGCTGCAACCCTGACTGATGAATGGGCTGCCTGACTAACACTGAATGCGGCCATGGCTTGCGTGGTAGGACCTCCTGTGTGTTTGCAGACAGCAGTGTGAATGTGACAGACAGCCCTTTGTGATGTCACACAGACCTGGTCCCCACTGCCAGGGGACCCCCTGCGGAGACTGCACACAGCATCTGTGGCTTATCTACGTCTCATCCGCCCCTGGGAGGGGGCCATGTTATCCTTCAGGGACACCTGCGCCTGAGGTGTTGGACAATGTCACATTCACATGTCCCTCGTCCCCCCCTCCTCCCCCTCCGCACGCACACCGACTCCATCTTAGGTCTCTTATAGCGCCGGCATCACGGTTCTGGTAGCCGGCTGGAACTCCACATTGGCAGAATAACTCGGATCTCTCTGTTATTCTGGGAGAGAAACCAGGTGCCCTGGCTAAATCAGTGCTGACCTCCAGTTGGAAGGAGGAAAGGAGCAGCAAGCCAGCTGCCACAACATCATTTCCCAAGTACAATGACACATTTGAAAAAAGAAAAAAGAAAAAACGAAAACATCAACACACATTTATTATTGGGAATCATCCAGCTGAGGACTTGGCATGAATGACGGCTGATAAATTAAACGCACTCCAGTTTCAGCAGCAGTGGTTAGGATGTTTACCGTAATCCTTTTGCCAATATTAGCAGCAACTGCTCTTTATTCTCTTAAAACTGACACGACATATGGCTAAACAGTTATGACAGTAATCTAACACACAACACTAATACAATCATCTGTAACAATGCTTTTCAACCAGTCCACTGCATTTTTATAAATTGTGACCAAAACACTACGGTTTAAACACACGGTGGAGTACAAAGCTGTTTAAAGAATAGATTTTGTTTTTTTGTCAGGCTTTTTGGTCCTGCTAATGTATGCATGAGTAAGCACTCAGGTCCCAGAGCTCAATGTATACAAAAAAATAGAGGCTCATGGGATATGACAGCGCACATAACCCATAATTAACTCTTTTTTTAAAGCCTCCCCAGCACACACTGCTAAGCAGCTAAAGCTCCTTTGAGCAGAGCAGTTGATTGGGCCAATTCCCCTGCGAATGGAGCCTCTATTGTGAAAGCCCCTTTATGGTTTCCATTATAGATCGCTAAGCCCCCTAAGGAGCGGGCCCTTCCTGGGCAATCCCTGGGGGCACATCCCAGCTTCCAGCCAAAGAGGGAACAACATGGCAACAATTGATCACGGGTTCACAGCTTAAACCCTTCAGTGTCAGACATGAGGCACGCATGATGTGATCATCGAGGTCACGGCAACCCTTGAGCTAGGGCAGTAATGACGGCAGATAGAGATCAATACCCTGGGCTCCCCGCCCACCCCCTGGGGTGGTTGTTCTACCAAACAGCTGTCGCACACATCCCCTAAGAGTTCTTCATCTGAAATCTGTTTATCTTCCCTCTAGCGGAGGACTGAGTGCGTCTGTGCACTTAACGCTACCACATCAACACAATAAACCCCTCTCCACAATTCTAGAGCTAGAACTACAAGCAGACTGGCAGTTACCATTAACGACATGAGTCAACATAAAAAAATGGTGATACCCTTTGTTATAGAGTATGGCAAAAGGCAACATAAAAAATGGAGAGGTCCCTCATTGTTTGATATGGCAAAATGCAATGGCAAAGCGGGCTGAACCGGCTTGACTTGGATGAAGTAATGCATGGAATGTTTAAGGGCTGGCAGAAGCGGAGTGTTTAAAGAAAAGGAGACAATCAGACACATGCTAACTTCCTTTTCGGGCAGAGTGAAAATTCTGCCCAGAGCAGTCATTTCATTAGGACAAATAAATCTACTCTTGAGCCTTTTTACTGCAGCTCAACTGCCTGACAAATTCTCTCTCACCGAGTCTGGGAGTTTCCAAGATACACATCCATCTCGCTGCAGACACAAACAGAACAAATCTCTGCCACTCGCAAACACATCACTCTCTGCGGAGACTTTTTTATGGAAAGCATCCAACATGTAATAGATGGAAAAGATTCTGGTTTCCCCGTATTTCCTCCACAAGGTCCCCAAGGTTGTTTTCCGAATGTGCTAACATGGGTAAAAAATTAAGTCTATTCTTCCCGTAATGAAGACTCTGGGGCCTGTGAAATGTAAGAGATCTGTAATTCACCTCCCCCGAGAGTTAATTTGTCAGCCTTCTTGATCCCAGGAAACAAATATATGCAGCTCCCCTTCTGTTTAAAAGAGAGAGCCCTGCTGCTTTCATGTGGGGGGGGGGAGAAAAAACAAGCAGGAGATGGGCGCTGTGTATATTAAAATCACTTTATGGGTTTGCGCCTCACGAAGGATACTGTGAAAAGAAAAAAAAAAAGGGGAGAGCAATTTTACAGGTCCTGAAAGAGAGGGATTTACGGGATCAGGTGGCAGGAGTGGGTCAGCGAGGGCCGTGTCTAAAGAAAACCAATTACAAACCGTGTGTCCAGGGACAACCTGGGGGTGACAGAGGCAACTCATTATTTGGGGGTGATCTCCGTCTAAAGCTAACAGGGCATTAGAATCTCAAAAGTGCCATTGTGACAAAATGGGAGAGGACGCTCGGAGCTCAGCGAGAAAGCTCTGGGCCACATGTGGCTCGCAACAATGCTGTGAGAGGCCTGGGTGGACTCAGCCAATCAGTGGCGGGGCAAGCTTTGGTGGCAGGCATGTGAGACACTTAATTCACTGCATCCTTGCAGTAAGAAGATTATTAATCCTATTTGATACCAACTAAATGCTATTAATGGAGCTTTAGACATGTGCCCAAGAAGAGCACCCATTTCTTCAAGCTAGAAATTCAATGTTTTCCAAGGCATTCTTTCTCAAGCGTAATGAAGAGTGAGGAAAAGAATATGCACACATATAAATATATAAATACATAAATATAAATAGATAAATATATAAATATATGTGAACCAAATCCACAACTGTAAAATTACTATTACCATTTTAAATGACTTCCACTCTACGACAGCATTTTGCGTGATGAGATGTGCATCCGCATGAAGTGAGATGCATCTGTTCTCTGTGATGAAACAGAAGCTAACATCACAATGGTAATTAAGCAATACACAATTCGACCTGTGATATTATTAAAATAACCATAACAAGGTAACACCTGTGTGGTGGTGTGAATATGGGAAACTGTACTGTTTATGGTTTGTTAAGCCTGCAGAAGCACTGTGAAATCTGCCCAGTGAAGTGCACAGGCTCTCCCTGTGAGTGTGTGTGTGTGTGAGAGAGAGAGTATGCAATTGGAAAAGGGAACATTTATAGAGCCTAGAAAGGACGCATTACTAAATAAGGAAGCACAGAATGACTGCTGTAACAAGCTGAATGCTGATAGGAGCCTGTTTCTCACCACAAATAGTAAATCCTGTATTGCATACACACAAGGACAGACACACACATGCATGTACACACACACACACACACACACACACACTTTAATCAGATTCTGAATTGCGTTGATGCGGCTTTCACAACAGCGAGAGGTTGAGAGGATAACTGTACTCCTGCACTCACCTCCAGTGTGAGCCAAACACCAGGCCGATGTCTCACACGGAAGGTTAAATCAAAGCATAAAGGGGCCTTGGGTAACAGAAATGAGTCTTCCTGCACAGCAGGTTTCTGAGGCGTGGGGGAGAGAAATCGGCACTCGGGGGTCTGGAGACGGGATCCAGGCGGAACTCTTGAGAGTTGTCATTCTGTTCACATCAGCTCTGTTCCTGTGCGACTCCCCAGCCAGCCTATTCTCTCCCGTGGCTGGCCCTGCCACTGGCTCGCAGAAGGCATTCCCATCAGCCTGGAGACACACTGACAGATTTATGGAAGGAAGACCTCCGGGAAATCCTAACACTCCGTCTGTCAGAAGCCTCAGCCCCTTCTCCCACTGCCTCTAAATAGCAACTCCTTCATATCCTCAAAATTATTTTCGGCGATACTGCTGCAAAACCTACCAACGCATATGGGGCCAGGGGTTGATACTAGCCCCCGGGGGGAAAAAAAATACACAGGCAAGCACCCTGCAAATCCATTTATCAATTTCCCAAATCTTTGTTCTCCCCCCAAAAAGCAAAGAGGTCTGCTGATGTGAGCAAAAGTGAAAGAGGGTCCACCTAGCAAGATGATGTAAACACCTCTAAGGACAGGGCCGCCCCACTTGCTTAGCGTCAAAGTCCCAGCATGCAGTGTGGATTTGATGCCCCAGCTTATTCTGACACATCACATTAGCAGCAACCTCCAGACTCTCCGTGATGCTAAGCCTTCCTGAGCACGACCTCGGCGTACAAAGGGAAGAGGTGTCACTGTAAATATCATCGCCGCAACCTCTCCCTCTCTGTCATACACTTGCTAAGCAGCTTTTTAATGTGCAGGGGGCACTACAGGGCAGGGGCTAAGCACATTACAACAGTAAGAGAGCTCTGTCCAGAAATTAAATCATCATACATATCCAATGCACTGAGCCGAGGCAACATATTAAAGCTGAAAAGGGAGACTGAGACTATTCATATACCCCACTGTTAATTTTTCAGTGCAATGTAAGTACTGACGAAAGCATTTACTGCTGATTTCTCCTGTGCGGCAGGGGCTGCGCTGACTGGCTGTTCGGCACCTGTTGAGAACAGGTGCTGAGAGGGAAACCTGCTTAGCAGAGTAGCTGGAAAAAAAAATCAAGGAATACATAACTTGCCCTTGTCAGCAGTGGTAGAGAAGCAGGCTGAGGGTGATGCAACGCAAGGTAACATTTCTGGCACCCTGTTCTGCCCTGCTGCAACACACCTGCTCCGTTACGAACGCAGAGGCAAATCCGAGTTGCTGGGTCCACAGAAGGGGGAGGAAAAAAGGAAAAGAAAGACAGAAAGAAAAAAAACACCCCGGGCCATCGCTGAAAAGCATGATCACAGCTGTCTGTCAGATCCGGGGCTGAGGAATTCCTCCCAGCCAGCTCAGAGCTTTGGGGGGGATGTGAACCGAAGGCTACTGTTCCCGCTTGCCTCGCCTCTGATTTTGCAACAACATTATCACCTTTGTTCACATTACAGTGGCGTATCTGGGTTTTGGTCAGCTGTGTTTCTGCGAGGACTGTACTTGGGGCTTGGAATCATAAGAAAAGGATTAATTTTGTCTAGACACCACGGTGGGCTTTTTTCCCCTGCTACCAGCTGGCTCCACAATTATACACTCAAACAATGGCTGTGTTGTTTCAGAGACTGCAGAGGAACACCAACCCCAACGCTGCCTGCCCCCTACTCAGGCTCCTGCCTTTCCCCCTCTCCCCAAAAATGTATAAATAAATTCAGGAAGGCTCACTGTTTGCTCAAGTCAAATCAATTAAAGTATACATGAAGCTGAACGCACGCGTTGCCCTCCTCAAAGAAATTCCATTTCACATTTGTCAGTCTGTGTAAACATTAATTATAATCAGAATGTACTGCGGGCCGGATCTGAAAAGCGCTCCTGTGCCTTCAAATGCACTCAGAACAAAAAAAAAAAAACAAAAAAGAGTTCCAACATAATTATTATATTCATAGCAGAGGATGGAAATTTATTCAATTTCTGCAACAATATTTAATAGAAGGTCAAGCCATGGATCAAATTATAATCACGTGGAGTGCTCCATTTGGCTAGGAACCCATTAAATTTCACAAGAATAAAAATCAGTGTCGGTGGTGTCTGCATAAGTGTTTTTTCAGTCCACTGACCTTTGGCTGCAGCGTTGTGCCTTACCACTGTATACAGCTGTATAAATCAGCCAGCTTGCCTAGAGACTCAGAATAATTCCTCCGCTGAGAACCTCATTTGGTGTGTTCCCATTTACCCCACTTTATCTGTGCGGCAGAGGCTTGCTGAGGACATTTCAGAAAGACAAACACGTCTTCATGAGTTATTCCACCGGGGGGCAGGGAGAGGGGGAGCAGCTCTGGAGAGAAGAAAACCCCACATTGAGCCTATTGCTCTGCCTCTCGGCATAAGACGGTCCCACAAGGCTCGTAGCTGCAGCTCGGGAAACGTGGAGATCACCTCCTGGGCTGGCAACCCTCTCTCCCTCCCTCCTGAAGGGGGAAACAGTGGTGAAGGGCTTGTGTTTGCAGCAGCAGGAGACTGACGAGGTCCCACGACCGACAGCGCTGAGGGCCCAGGTCCTGAGGAGGAGCCCCGGCGCAGCTGCGCTGAAACCCTCAGCGGCGTCTCCCTGCTCTCAGGCGGCGGCGCTCCGCAAGTCTCGGCGTGCGTCTCGTGAGGTTCGGTGTTCTCCGGAAGCTCTCCGGGGGTTGGCATGAGGGGAGGGTTTTGGTTTAAAGCGCTCCCTGCAGTCATTATTCTTCTGCGATTGGGGACGGTGCGTGCACCTCCGGTTCCAGAAGAGCCCGGGGCGGGATGGGCCGTGGGGCTGACAGGACCCATCCCACGATGCACCACTCTGGAGTTCTGCGCCTGTGAGTTTCACAGGTGGTAGCTTGGGTGCATCTTAGTTACCATCCCTGAGTGCAGTACAGATGGAATGGTAACGGATGGTAACACATTATGGAAAGCTACTTACCAGCGCACGGCAACAAAACTTGGGTCAGTAAAAAGATCAAGCCAAGACACAGTGCTCACGTTACTGCACTGCCCTGTTCAGGTAGGTATCTAAGCACTACACGTAATGCATGTCCTCATTGGTGGAAGAGCTTAGCGGCTCTGAAGGTCACAAGGTAAGATTATGATGCTGATAGTTCTTTTTTCATCTTGCATACGTGAGAACGCACTCTGAAATATGCGTGCTGTGCGCTGCTGTAATTCAGTCCGAGGCCTGGCGTGACACTGACGGATGGGCCTGGCCGCACTCCTGTGGTTTATCATGTCAGCGGGGCTCTAAACCCGGGAACATGCCGGTGTCTGTTACCCCTCCGGCCGCTCCGCAGTTCAGCGAAGGTGTTTATTTTCATTAACCCCCATGATGAATGCTAAACAGGAATACAAACCCATGTGTGTATGCTGCTCTGTGTGTGTTTGCATGCGTGGGCGGGAGTGCACGCTATGCTGAAAACACCCTTAGGGGCAGTACGACACCTTCTCTTTTCCACCTTTCTGTGAAAACGCTACTGTGAAGCATTTCTCCTGGGTAAACATAGAGGAGGGCTGTGTTTCAAATGGAAAACAGGACGCTGGGCTCCACTCAGATGAGATGGAATGCTGGGAAGTGTAGAAGTCACCCTGAAGGAGTTAAAAGCCAAAGCCGTTAGCTCACAGGTGGTCGCTAGGCCATTATCATCTCTGGAAAGCCAGCAATCTCCCTTAATTGCAACAATAAACACAAAGAATGTTTTTCTAGTCTTTTTTTTCCCCCAAACAGAATGCATAGCTTCAGATGGCTCTGGCCCCGCTGTGCTTGGTCTGACGTACAACAAGAGCTTTATCGTCACATTGAGCACTGCCACATGGAAAGTCAATAATGGCTCCGCTAATGAGCTACCATGCCGATTCTCAAAATGTTTTATTTCTTTCTTCCTATCCCTTTTGAGTTTTCTTCCCCTCTCTCCCCCTCGTCGATAACAAACCACCCTTGAACTAGCTTCGGCGAAATGTGCATGCATCCCCATCTTAATGACACCATTATCAATAAGGCTCCGCTGGCCGCGGTTCGAGCCGGAGTCTGATGACTCTTAATGACTTCCTATGGCGTCTTTGACAAGCCCGGCCTCTCGCCGCTGCCCTGTGCGGTCATGTGTGCACAGTTGATCCTCGGCGTAACGTGTCCGCGCTCGGAGGCGGAGCGTTGCATGCCGAGCCGCGGCCGCACGGCCTTATGGCGTGTCATGCGAGTGGTGTGTGTGGGGGGTGGGAGGGAGGGCAGCAGAGGGGGATCTCTGACCAGGAATGTGACCATGCCTGGGATTTGGCAGCAGCGCCTCTCTGGGGGTGTAGATTTCCCTCGCTGGTGAAGACAGTGTTCACCCTTTGGAGAACAAATCTTTATATATCCCAGAGGGGCTGGGTCAGGCACGGGGCTGAAACAGAAGAAGGCACTGACAGGAAGCTGACGGCCGACCTGGCACAGCTGCCACAGCCCTGTCTAATCCCAGCAGGTGGCGCTGGCAGGCATGGGGGGGGGGTGTACTGGGGGTGCAGGGGGCACACTCTGGCCCAACAACACAACGGTGAGTGCTAAAGATGGCCAGCGGCTTCAAATACACTCTTCTTCGCTCTTTGAAATAAGAATGTACCAAACATGTCCATTGACACTTTCATGAAGCAATAAAAGCCTTAAGATTAACAGCTTCAATCAAGGCTTTAAATTGTAATCACTGTTATCTAGAAAACATGAAAAAAAAACAAGAGGCACTTCAGGGAGGACACAGTCCTGTCCGCTCTTCAGCAGGCTTCACTTAACGGCTGGGCTCTTGCGCGATCGTGTCACTCCACAGAAAATGGAGTCAGTGAAAGCTAATCTCGGGAGCTGTCAGTCTGGCAGCGAGATATGTGTTCTAGTGTCAATCGTCAGCTCACCTTTCCCAGCAGGTTTTGTCATTCATCACCCATTAATGCCATAACCCCTACAGGCACGCTGAATTTAATGGCCTAATCCTTCCTTTCTGACAAAGACAAGATTAGCTGGAGGTTAAATACTCTTGTTGCTTAAATTTTGTCCTTGTCAGCATGCCAGGGAAAGCTCTTAATCTCGGGAAAGAACGGCTGGGGGGAGTGCTCTCTCTCTCTCTCTCTCTCTCTTTCGGGGGAGACGCGAGAGAGCTGGGGAGTGCTCCAAACAAGCCCCAGGAACTCCAGGTAATCTTCAGATCAGAAATATCGGTACTCCTCTTTACTATGGTAATCCTTCTTCATTCATGTTGTCACTGTCGGTGGGTAATAGTCAGTCAAGAGCAGGAACCCTGCCCAGGCCACCGAAGAGGAACTTTCCCCTCTCTGGGCTGCGCGTGGCATGGAAAAGGGAAAATCACTCAAGCGCAGACAGCGTCGGCGTCCACAAGCTGCTCCGAGCTCCCATGAGAAGCGCAGAAACCACTGCACGAGCCACAGTGAAACAGCGAAAAGATCAACCCCTCTGTTTGGACGGGCTCAAAACTCTTTATGGACGAGGTTGCACTTCAGAGACATGAATTGCTTGTGACTTCTCTCATTTGGCTTTCTGTCTTGGCGAAAGAGTTCTGAATAACCAATAATAAAACCAATAACTCCCCCTTATGAACCTTTGGGTTTTTTACACGCATGGGGACACTGGGACAGGAGGCAGTCCATTAGCTGTGCATTAGGTGAACTAAAATTGAAGCCCCATGACAACTAGTCTGCTCCCTCTCAGACACTGCATCAACAGGGTATTCACAATTCACTCCTGCAAACCGAAAACAGCCAGCAATGTGACCTACTCCCAGTCTCGCAGTTCAAATCGTCTGATTTCACTTCACACAATTCAGTATATTATTACCTCCTATATACCTTCTCATTCGTCCACATTTCTGAAGGAAGTTTTCAACCAAAAAATACTTATTCTGCCTAATGAACAATGAATACGTCTGTTTACCGTACACACATCAACACGTTTTCTGCCTGAAGGGAATCAACAGTCCCACCCGAGGAACCCTCGAGACGGCAAGCACGCATAAAAGCACAGAAACACGCACCTACCGGTCCTCTCGTCCACCTGTTATGGCGCGTGCCTGCTTTGTCCTGCCATGTGTCAGAGATCCAGAGTTTTCCACCAGAAATGCTGTTGCCTCCATTGAGTCACAGTGGTCACTCCGCTTAACTCAGCAAGCCATCCCACACAATCCAAAGGGGCGATCGATGAGTTCTAGAGCAGGACGGCCAGCTCCGGCTCGGCTGAACGCTCTCGGCTGAACGCTCTCGGCTCCGGCTCCCAAATGAGAGGCACAAGCCCCTGCTAAGCAGTTTACTCCGCTGGTCCGTGGTGTCAGGTAACAGCCCCTAAGCGAAAGCTTCCCTTATGCCTGGAGCGCCGTCCCTCTCTCCTCCTTCCCTCGCTCGCCTGCTCCACTCCCTCCCTCTCCCTCTCTCTCTCCTTCTCTCTCTCTCTCTCTCCCTCCCCCTCCCTCTCTTCCTCATCTGATCTCTTTCGCCGGGAGGCGTGTGTAATTGACTCGCCGCAATCAGGAGAGTGACGGCTCGAGTTGACACGTTGACACCGTCTGATTTTAGCTCCCCGGGAGCGTCGGCTAAAGAGAGCGGCCTCCGGAAAGCTATCCAGCTCGGTATTCCGAGGAGGCAAAGAAGGCACCTTCAACTCGCGCCCCCAGAGCCGCGCGTGTGTAATCCCTCTGCCCGCCGCTCCCTTTCAGAGATAAATGCTTTCAGCGCGTGCTAAAAAAAGGCGATCGTCGCAAATTGAGCGTAACCGAGATAAAAGACTCTGTCCCCGGTGACTCCGCACCTCCCTCTCTGTAGCCGGTGACGTACGGCTGTGTGGTGGCGGGGTGCAAAGTCTTAAATCGCTCACACCTCTTCCATCAGTCTGGCTCATGAGGGCACACCAGCCCCCTTGTTTACCCTTTTGCCTGCATCTCCTCCTCTCTCATCTTTAGTTACCCTGTTGCGTGTCTGACACCAAAATTCCAGCAAACAACCACGATAACATTTACATTTACATTTATTCATTTAGCAGACGCTTTTATCCAAAGCGACTTACATAGGTTACAGTTCTTTACAATGTTATCCATTTATACAGCTGGATAACAATGACAAAAGCGCCTTTCACACCAATGAACTTCAAACAACGGACAGATTTTAAGTGACCTCGAACACTTTGGCCCTCTCAGACTGCACCGGTGGTGGTGCAAGGGGTGGGCGCTCTTTCTGTACTTTGTGGTTGGGATTCACTCCAGGCGGACTAGTGGACATGAGCCGCAGCAGGCGAGCGGTGTGGGTCACAATGGCGGCCTGCTAATGTCGGTGGGATATGCTGTGCCTCCTGGTTCCTAGAATTGAGGATTCCCAGGGGCTTGGGGGGGGGGGGGGGGGGGGGCTCATGTGGTGGTAAAACAATCTGAGACATCGAGGTCGTCGGGGAAACATGCGGGCAGGGCCCACCCCCAGGCGGCCCCGCCACTTAACAAGTGGGTCCCTTTAAACATAACACAGCAAATTAGAGAGGGGCCCTCATCTCCGCTTGGCTGTCGGGTGAGTTAGCTCTGAGGTCCTCCCGAGTGAGTGCCGGCTTTGCGCTGGGGGCGGGGGTGGGGGTGGGGGGGTGTTGCTGGGCTGTCCTCCTGGAGCGGCCGACTGTTTATTTGAACTGCGCTGAGAACTCCAAAACAGTCAGCTGCCTCGCCGCTCCCTCGGCGAGCCCGGCCGAGGCAACCCCATATCCCCTCGGCTGCGGTGGGCCGGGGTTGGGTTACCGCGGGAACAATGCGTGCACTGTGCTCCGTTTCCTGCTCCGAGGAGGTGTCTGCACAAACATCCACGCTTCTGTCAGCCTTGGACGGGGGATTAATACATCACGCCGCGGTTTGGGATGTGCTCTGCTTTCCTTTGTTTCACCTCCAAGGCCCGGGCACTCTTAGAACAGCTAAAACAGACTTCCACCAAGCACTGCCTTCAGTCGTTTGCTGTTTTTACTTAGTGCCTGGATTCGCTTGCCAGGGAGGGCTGAAAGAAGCCTTCTAAAATGTCTGGTTTTATGTGTCACTGTTTGTACAAAATCTTATTCATGACACGGAATACAGCAGACTTTCAACTGAAATCAAATAGCTCCTGCTCGGAGCTGCATAATCTCTAACAGATGGCGACAATCCTGGGATGTTGGTATAGTTTAGGCGGCTTACAAAACTACGGCGCAGGTTTGAAATCTTGAACCAATTTGCCGAATGATGAAAAAATGGAACATTTCACAGTTGATTAGCCCTTGTTTACATAAATGCTTGAGCGTATTCACTCTCTCCCACATATAATCAGCTCCCCCCTTATCCAGAATCTCCAGTGGGCAGTATCCTCAAATGTCCTTGTGTGACCAAACACCGTCTGCAGGGGGCAGTGTGACACTGGTGAATGGTAACATGTCCCTCGCACCTCAACTCAAGATCCCAACCTCCAGCTCTCTCAACCTCTCATTCACCAAAACTCCAAGGTGTATTCTGCAGGCCTCACGCCGGACAAGTCAAATCCATCTGTGTGAGCAGCCTGTTCAATGACTTAAGCGAGCAATATTTTAAGGGGTCAGGGGGACGCGCCGTCGGGGATTTGAAATAGCTGATTGCAAATCCATTTATTTATGTATCTTACCTATGGAGAGCAGGGGCCTTGGCAGCTTGTGCACGGTCCTGCACTGGATCAGAAAAAGGTGACTCTAATCTCCCCCTCAGGGTTGAAGACTATTTATTTTTCTGTTGCATATTTACAAGTAAGTGTCAGTGAAAAAGACTAACCTCTCCTCCTGGGGGAGCGGTAAGCCATTGTTTAATCAATCCGGGCTTGTTTAGAAACCAGCCAGCGCACCAGCTGCATTTCAGAGCTCTTTCTGCCATCTGAAAGTTCAATGTTTACGCTTTGGGAAGCTGGAATAAGTAAGCCTCTGGGAGATGGACAGGAGAGGGGAAGGGGGAGGAAGGGAAGGGGGGGGGGGGGGTGCGGATGGATCCCACCCAAGCGCTCGCCATGCGCTCCACCAGCAGGCCCTGATCAGGCCACCTCTACCCGACCCCCCTCCTGCCCATTACTGGCACTGTGCTCCCTTGCGCCCTGCCTCCACGCGGCTCTCACATTACACGCGTGTCAGTCAATAAGCGGCGCGCCCCGTCAACTGGCTGGAATCCGGCCCCGATCCAATATCCCAGCATGCAGCGGGCCCTCCATTACCCACAACCCATCCTCCCGCTCCGTGCGGTTTCCATGCTTTTGATTTCTCTGCCATGCATACCAGCTATCTCGATATCTGCATCATTAAAATGTAATTTACGGAGGGGAAATGGTTTCCATCTGGAGGAAATCCTGTTGTCAAAATAAAAGTCTGTAATGGTGTGGCCTTTAATGCATCACCATCCATTGTGAGACGCATTAATCACAATCCAAACACATCTCAACGCAGTGAGGCTCAAATGAAGCTGCTAATTAGCCTGAATTCTGATCAACGCCTCAATCAACAGTCCAAATCTATGCTGTTGACAGGAAGATGTGAACGTTTTCAGAACAAAATCCACCGTTAGATCCTGAGAAGTAAAACACAGTGATGTTAAACACACCTCTCAGCACTCTAATTAAGAAGCACTTAAAAAAGACTGCGGTATGATGTGGATAGTACCAAATTCATTCATCCCTATAATGATCCATTGCACAAAAAGAGTATTTCTATAATTCCATTCCAAACGGAAATATTCAGTGACGATTCAACCCAGCATACAAAACATACGCTAGCTGCCTCCCCATCACAACAGCGTTCTTTTCCAGTGGTTATTTAATGAGATTCATAAGGAGAAAAAAAAAACAACATTTGGGAGGGGTGGTAATCCCGCCTGGCTGAGCCCTGAGAAAGGTGCAGTCTGGCCCTGGTCCCTAAGACAGCCACGACGGCTACGCGCGGCGTCCGGAAAGCGGGAGAGCCCTTAACCCCGTCCATTTACAGGCAGAGTCCCCGAAGCGGGCTGAGTGCCCGGCGCAGCGGCATCATCCTCACGCCTTAACTGACAGGTCGGCCATGACCGCGGGGGCTCATTAGGCCCTGCTCTGGCATTAGGCGAGACACACCTCACCAATCCCCTTCCACCGCCCGGCCCTTTGACTGACATGTGAATAATTGGACAAAACAAACCCCAGGCACACTGCGGTTGCCAAGGCCGCTGAAAGAAGGTGGTGGTTTAGGTTGGCGGGGTGTAAGGGAGGAGGGGGGTGTGGAGGAATAAGTTGCTCTAAAACAATCAAAACAGCAACTGTGAGCTGACTGGTTAATGTCACAGCAGATCATCAGTCAGCGGGGCTAATTGATGTACAGGCCTCAGACAGCTCCAGGAGGGCTGCTCTTGTTATTCCAGAGTGACAGGCCTTGCCCCGCGCTGTGGCAGGAGGCTGTCAATCACAGACAGGTGAGTGGCAGACAACCGCCAGCGCCGACTCCCCGCTCCTTAAAATGTCAACTCTGCCCTGGCGAGCGGACAGACCGTAATGCGCGGTGAGATGCGCGCACACCTGCGCTCTGGCCTGACCTGCTTCTCCCAATCCAACTTCCCAATTCACCCCGTGCAACTTCTCTGGAAGTCCTGAAAACAGTTAAATCGCCACCCCGCTCTCTTAATGCGCAGATTACAGCCTGCACTCAGACGATTAGCACTGTTTCACAATACAGTACTCAGTGAGTTAAGAGTTTTGGAAGTCAGATCAATACAAATCACACAAAAAAACAACATTCCCAAGAAAAGATTACAAAAATTATGTAAAACACTCCACAGATGACTGTGTTGTAACCAGTTTTTGCAACAGCCTTAATGTGTCTTAATGTGCCTTAAGTGCTCACAGACTTACTCTGTTCACACAAAGAAGATCCTCCCAACTTGCAACAAGATGGCACTTACAGAATATAATACCAGTCTACTCGAAGCTGCACCATTCATTTTCGAACACTGTCAAATATAAAAGTTTCTCTGAGACAAAGTATGATTTTGAAACAAAACTATGCCCTGTCAATTAAATATGCATACATCTCATGTGCTGAAATGGCTCTCTTCATAAAACCAGTTGTTACAAGCGCAGGTTTGTCTTGTCTTGATGCAGATAAGCGTTGTGCTTTCTGCAATCACAGAAAAAAGCCCAGTGTTTTGCAGCTGGGAATTCTGGGAGTGCTCTGTGCTAAGGGGGGGCGGGGGTGAGGGGGCTGAGCCTTCATCCACAATACTAATCCCCTGTTCATCTGAGGCAACTGCCACTCTCACTTGAAAGCCGTAAGAGGAATGGGGAACGATAAAGGGTTTAACTTTATCTTTGGAGTAAAGCACATTAAAACTTTTTTGTTTGGAGTATAAGGTTTAATTTGGAGGGAGAGGCGGTTCCAGGCGGTCTGGTTTAGTGTGGCATGGCTGATACAGGAATGTCTACACAACCCCAGCTCTCCTTGTAGTAAAAAATGCCTGCATTAAGAAAGACGGATTTAAACTTGGTCTTTGGTTACACATCCGTGCTTCAGAAGAGACACTGTCCTCTGTAGGTGTCATAGCGGGGAAAAACATTCCTGGGTGTGGACACCACAGACGAATGGCTGCCATTTTACAAAACAGCTGCCAAGGACACAGCAAAGTCAATTGAGAAATAAAAATGACAAAAAAGACCACATATATTTTTACTCTTCGACCAGAGCAAGCAATGGCAAAAACATGCATGAGTCAAACACATACAGTTACCTCCATATCGTAGGCCACTCACAGTGAGGCCTTGAAGGGCAGTCTGTCAATGCGGGTGAAGGCCAGCATTTGTTGACTTTTTGCTCTATATCAGGCACCAAAGCCCTCGATTTGCTAACCTTTGTCTCCCGGTGTCAGAGATGGGGCACCGCTGGCCTGGTTCTCCTCCCCTCTCAGCCATGAAATACGACCTCTTGCAGCAGTTCTGAGAGTAAACCTCTCCCCTTCACTGACCACAGTTTTTTTCCCCCCCTCGTGGGAACAAAATGGCTGCCACTTCAGTGCTGTGAATGTCTGGTACATTTCAGTGACCACAGAGGGGTGTGAGATGGGTGGGCCGGTGCTCTGGGAGGCCAGGGCAGCGGTGAGGAGGACTGTCGGAGTGACCTCTGCTCCTACAGGGATGCAGGCCGATGGCTTCCACCGCCCTCTGCTGCTGCTTAAACTGTTAATTGATGCCGGTAATTCCGCAGGAGTAATCTGGTTAAGGTCTGTCGAGTCTCCTAATTTTCTCCAACACATCAGGATTAAGGTCAAAAAAGAGGCGACAGTGTGGGTCGTGACCTCAAAGCAACCCCAACACCCCCTCCAGTACCGCAAATTCCACACAACCTTTCAGAATTAACGGCGAGAAACCGAATCTCTGGAAGGGGCTAATTCCCCTGCTGTTGCTCATTATGAAAGGAACCCGGCGAGCCAGGTGTAGCAGTCAGCCCGCCACTCCCTCTCGTCTCCTGCGAGGACAAACTCGGCTCCCGCACTTAATCGCTATCAAGAAGCTAATGTACTCAGAGGCCATTCTGCTTTTTAAAGAGCTCTTGAAACCAATCCGGGGGCTCTTCACCGGTGCTATCTGCCGAAAGTTCACAACAGCCCCTTTTTTAACAATGTCATCGCTGCGGCAAATTGCACCTTGCGTGGCACGCATTACTCACTCCGCCTGCAAACAGACGCACTTGACGGGTCCCACTTCAGCGGCTACGCACTTGAGCTGCCTCGCCCAGCAGAACACTGTCCTCCTGCTAGCCCCCGCGTTGTCGTGCGGCGCCAGCCCATTTCCGCGGCACTTGCGACCGCCACTGTCTGCTCTTTGCGCAAACGACGCGCTTCGAGGTGAGCGGCGAAAGTCGACAGAGAGCTCGTTTCTGTTCTGCAAATGGTTCCTGGACAGCTTCTCTGAATCCTGTGGACTGGGATAAATCTTGAGGGGCGTTCTAAAACTCCTCTCAGTTAAAAAGAAAAAAAAAAAACCCAAATACTCTTTGAAATGAACATGAACTTCATGCATAGATGCACTGCAATTTGATGCACTGCGATTTAACTGGGGCCTCAGTACAGATGACGTCATAAAGACTGAGAGAGAAAGCACTGTGATGAAGGATGGTGCCCAGGGAATGGGCACACCAGCATTTGATAGCTATTAGAGGGGCCGTTCCATCTGTTGACAATGAACCCTTCCACATTACTGGAGTCACGGTAGTGCAGCCCAGCAGCCTCTCTGGCACCCGGCAGGCAGAACACTGCTTCTTATCTTATCTATACTACAGTGTTTACCTTCCTGTTTCCAATGAAATAAATGTAATCAGCCCACGGACGATAACGAGCACTCCGCTAACACGCATTGATTGCCCCATTAATTGATGTTTGTTGAACTTTCTCCGTTTTGTTGAGTGATTAGGTTTTAAAAAAAAAAACAACAACAAAAAAAAAAAAGGAAAGCTCATGGCTGACATCTGTGGGCACCTCGACAGAGCCAGCAATTACTGTTAACGTTTAATAAATTCTTAGTTAATTGGAGCGGTAACTGAGTGAATTGGATCCAGACAGAGGAGTGAAAGCCGGGGCTGTGTGAAATGAACAACACACAATTATACACAGCATCTATTACTGAGCTCAGGGCCAGGGTGACACACATGGGGGGGGTTGGGGGGGGGGTGGTGGGGTGAAGAAACAAATCAACGCTGAGAAAAAAAAAAGCCCTCCACAAAGTGGTTGGATTTCTTTGCAAATAAAATGGAGGTGGTTAGCAATCAGTCAACCTGCTGCAACAATAAGTGCTGTAATGACAGTAATTACTATGTAGCATTCTGCTGAAACAGGCGAATCAGGTGTACCAGCGAAAGCCATCTCGCACATCAGGGCTCCAGAAAACGGCCCGATTTCTGCCGTTCTCATCAGGAAATGCTGAAACACTTCAATCACAATACGCCCCGTGCGTCTCAAAGCACCGCCGTAATTTACTGAGGCAACTGTGTGAACAGAATCTGCCTGCTGCCATCTCATATATTAAAATGTACTGGGGAGATTACACAAAATATGCAGTGAGATTTGAAGAGCCACGAAAAATCTTTATCGGGATTACTGAATGTCACTACTGGATAGGGATTTGCTGTAGTCTACAAAGAATGAGAATCTGGCTCTGATATTGCTAAGGAAATAATGACGGCTATAGACTGTAATGTGAAGGAGATAATAGGAATATTTTTTCTCAAACAGCCGAAGAATGTTTAATTAATGGGGTAAGGCATCAGTATGCTCTCTAAAGAAGCCCACAAATAATAAAACACATCCAATTACAACAGAATACATCATATCAAGCAATGCCAAATTATGAATTGTGCATCACTATTATTCTGCAGACTATGATCTATATCGTCTTTTTTTCTGTCAGGTCTGGAACCATTTCTTTGACATGCACGATTAAGGATAATCTCATTTAATATTTACATTTTTATCTTTTTTTTTACCCCAGATAAAACTACTCCCATCCCTTCAATGTTAACCAAAGAATAATAAATCTGTCCCGTCTGCATTTATCATTCTAAACCACGGCACAGTATTCTCAGCTGTAAGTAGCTGCGATGATTTTTTTTTTTTTTTTTTGCGCAGAAAACAAAGTCACAGTCCTGTGTTTTTGGCAGTTATTTGACCTTTCGCTTTCACTGCAGTGACATTTGCCTTACACCCCACGCTGAATATAAAGCCCTAATAAACATTTTGTGTGTACCAACAAGAATACCCAAACCACAAAACAAATTTGCAAACCCCTGCACCTGCCTCCCAGCAAATATTGACATTATCTTCACCAGCCCGGCCTCCTTTCAAGTTGTTGTGTTTTTTTGTTTTTTTTCCTGAGGTTGAGAAACCGTAGTGGTAATCCGTTTTAACAAAACTAGCCCTGTACTTTCTCTCTCTACGCCCAATCTTTTCCCCCCAATAAAAATACCAACGGGGCAAGTTCTCTGCACCTGGATTTAGGCCGATTCTCTGACTTGCTATTCGGGTCACCAATAGTCATTAGCATATGGCAGGAAGAAGGGATCTTGGAAGAGAAAAAAAGAAAGGAAGACATTTAAATGGAAATAGGGGGCAAAGGAGTAACCCACCATCAACCAAGGAAAAGCTTATTTGTGTACTGTTTCCCAAGCAAAGCTTTTCATATATAAAAAGAAGTCCTATGTTGATTTAGGCCGCACAAAGGGGGCTTAATCCTTTCAAGGGAACTAAATCACCACAGAAAAGTGTCCCTGAAGAAAGGCTTTCTGTCAAGCATGGCTATTCAGGGCCCGATGGATGCCACAAATCAAACTCTGTAAGTAAACAAAGATGAGAATGTGGGAAATGCGTTTGAGCCCCAAAAGAAAGTGGAGGGAAGAGGCACAGGGCCTGTCTGCATCAATCAGATCCCCTCATTCTCACCCCTGGCCAGGCCCTTCACCCTAGAAACCGACCATTACCCAGGAATGTGAATTCACAGAGATGGCTTCTATTATTCCGTCCTCGGCGCGGAAGATGAGAATGCTCAAATTCCAAGGCTTTTAATAGCAAATTAGTGACATAACAATGCAGTCACATGTGGCGGAGGCCACCGGGTCATAAACAGATGTCCTGGCTTTGCTCCTCCCCTGTGAATGATTTCACTGGGCCTGTGCTCTCTCTGTAGTAACACACCACAGATGAAGACATCCACAAAAACCGCTACAGTGCAATATACTGCCTCATATTGCAATGTGCACAATACTTATTTGTTCCAATCCTTTCATGATATATTTGTATATTTTTGAAATTATTTACTTGCTCCTTCCGCTGTTTTCACTTCTTGTATCGAAAGCATTTTACACACACACACACACACACACACACACTCGAGCACACGGTGTGAAATGCTTGAGTTCACACACACATGTATCTTATGTGGATTTATCATCCACCAAATTGTACCCAGTACAGTTCCACTTAATAGACCAAAAGAAATGGATTTTCAGTCTCGTGCAGAGTGAATGAACACAGATTGATATTTCACACATGTGCGGCACTGCAAATGAAAGCAGATCCTCCGTAATGCATCACCATTTCACGACTCTGGCAATTTCATACTAAAGCCTGAACACTTTCTCGCGGTCTCAACCCAATAACACCATTCCAGCTAGTGAATTAAATGGCAAGACAAAGACAAAGACTACAAACAATTAAGACTTCACAGAGTTTCTTTGAAAAGAGGCACTGTGTGCGGGAGGAAAAGGGGCTTTTACGAACCGCAATCTGCTAACGATTATTTTTATTTTGCCTTTAAGCAAAACTACCTCATGCACAACACAGCTTATGCGAATGTAAAGAATCTCATACCTTTGTTCGTAGCAGTGCTGAAGAGCTTCTCTGAGCTGGCATCGGAACCCTGGAATACAGAAACAAGCGTCAGTTTTCTCCATCCTTTGCCTGGTATTTTTCATCTTCAAAGGCACACCAACCTTGCTGAGAGATAAAAGCGAAACAGTGCTGCTTCCTTTCTCAGCCACTTGATGGCACTGTTGAACCGCACTAGAGAGGCACGCACACACACATCTATATACACACATACATACACACACTCAAATCCTGCAAAACATATTAGCACGCTGCTTTACAGTACTAACATTTGTTACAAGCTTTAACATCGTACTTATATTATGAAATCCTGCTTTAGTGACAACACAGAGATGAAGATACACTGGCTAATTTAATTCAACCATTTAAACACCACGCGTTCCCAGCAATAGTATGTTATCAAACATTAGTTGGTACACAGTGGTATAGCTATGCTAATATATTATAGCATATTTTTAAAATTGAGTATTTGCCCATGTTCAATGAAGGAAAATATTTTTTTTACATCAATGTTTTGTTCATGACCATTTTCTTTACACCTTTATTTTGGGATAATAATGCATTGTGTTAGTGTGGCCTGAGAGTGTCTTGAAGAATATTATTTAGATTACAAAATTACAATTTAATTGTAGCCATATCTGAGTGTTTTAATGTGCAGAAGTCACAGCCTTGTTTAAACAGAAAAAAACCCACAAAACTTACCACAAGAGCACTGGAAATGATCAAATACTATTATTCTCTTTGAATACATTGAGCAAATGCATAGCAAAACAATTGTATCACCAAGTGAAATACATGCACAACCGCGCATTTCATAACTAGAATTCACAAGATCATTATTATTTCATTATCTTGTTACAAAGGCCGTAACAATGCTAGGACAGCTTGTTCCTACTCAACACAACTTTTTGATGTCAGAGAATAGATTTTTTTCCCAGTTGGTGCTAAGCTCAACCTGTTTCAATACAAGATTTCAGGCTGTTACCAACCCAAAATCTGTCCTGAATGCATTTTCAGAACAATACATTTTAGAGAAAATTTTAACAACCAAAATTGTTAAATAAAGTGTAGTGCGGCAATAAATGCATTGTGAAGCATTTGTATGGAACAGCACAGACACGCGGAGTGTGAAGTAAGAAATGGGTATTAAAACATTATTTCCAATTAGGGAAAAAACAAAAAGGTAAAATAAATCTACACGGAAAAGACGAAAGACGGCTGCTGTCTGTTACACCGGCGCAAACTGAATAATGTGAAGAGCGTCCTACTGCAGAAACACGAGGAAATGCGCTGGGCATACCTTTGATGTGGCGAGAAGCTGGCCAGGAGAAAAACAACAAGGCAAGAAATCACTTTCAGCTTTAGCAAATACGGTCCTGCTCCGCTTTCGGGTCGTCAAACAATGTAATCCACAGACGGGCGGCGAATTCCACACGGTTTAAACTGGTGACAGCCATGCCAAGAGCAGCTTTTCCAGGAGGACCCCACGGTGAAGCAGACGAGGGAGCACACAAAGCTAACGTGCCGCTCGGACAAAGGGAGCCATGTGTCTCGCCCAGCAAACCGCAGCAACAACACAGATAAGTGGAGGGATCCTTTCCAGCGCACACCCTGTCTCGCGGGACAAGGAGGGAGGAGGGGGGCGGGGGTGGGGGTGGAGGGGTAGGGGGGGCGGGGGGGTGTGGGGGGGTGGTGGAATTGATCAATTTCACAACGATTTATCTTTCTCACGGAATAAACGCTTTGCTTTTCAAAGCCACCCCCTGTGCTTCTTCTCTCAAGACAGATCCTCGTGAGGCAGGGGTGTCAGAAAAGCCCTGGGTTTTACAGCGCCCGCTGTGTCAAGAAGTGTTCACCCTCGCGCAAAAGGCAAAAGCAACACGCTTCATTCAGCGGAAAGCATCATCCGTGCGAGCTTAGGCTCTGCCGTCTTCCCTGTGCCGCTCAGCAGACCGCGCTCGCGGCACCGATATCCAACAGAGGGAACACAGTCCTCCGCAGCCACGCAGAGGGACAAAACCAAGCAGAACCACACTGATTCAAAGCTGCGTTTCTCTCTCCTTCTTTTGCTCTCCAGGCAGGTCAGTGTCTTGTGGCTGCTCACAGATCCCTGGCCAGCCACACTTGTGCCTTTTTTTTCCCTCCGCTCGGCGTTCAACAGAAACACTCATTCATCGAGCCATTCATTTCTGAGATCCTTCCCACTGCAGGCTCCTCCCACTTCCCGATTCTACCTGACCTCACTTGCTCACCCCGCCCCTCCCGTCTGTGCTGCTTCCACACACACACACACACACCCACACACACACACACACACACACACACACCCACACACACACACACACACACACACACACTCACACACACACACACACACACACACACACACACACACACACACACACACACACACTGCACACACAACCGAATGTGCCTCTTCTCCTTTTGAGTGACTGGGTAACATTCCCAGACCAAGTCTTTGGAGGAATTGTGTGTGTGTATGTGTGTGTGTGTGTGTGCATGTGTGTGTGAGTGTGTGTGTGCGTGTGTGTGTGCGTGTGCGTGTGTGTGTGCGTGTGCGTGTGCGTGTGGGTGTGCGCGCGTGCGTGAATGGGGCACAGATAGCACGGCAGGCAGGCGGGCCTGCGAGAGAGTGAGTGAAGGAGAGAGGGAGGGAGAGAAAGAAAGGGGGAGGGACTCAGACTAGAATGATATTCTTTCACTCGCAGTGGAGGGCAATGATGTCAGCTGCTAATGAATTTCCCAGTAGGGTGCAGCTACTGTGAGGGGAGGAAAACAAAACCCTCTTTATAAACAGCATGTACCTCTCCATAAATCTCCACCACTGCCTTCTTGTCTCTTCCACTTTAGCACAGCGCGGCTCTCCCCTTGCTGGGAAGAGGTTACAATCACTGGATCTACTTGATGCCGATGAACGCTGACAGCTGACGCTTCAAGCTTTTAGAGACCTTAGACGGCACCCACGGGCTGCTCTCTGAAAAAATTATTATTAGTTCACCCCACACTCAGGATTTAACGTTACGTCTAATTGGAGTTTGACATCAATTTTACATTTTCTGGAAGAAGTCGGCAAATATAAGAAAAAGAACAGTGGGGAAACCGCGTTCGGCAGGAGGCGCAGAGCACACACCATGTATAAAACCTTACAAGGCTGCAGTATGAAGGCTTGGCATGTCTAACTAAAACTCTAAGCACCCTGGCTTTTACTTTTTCAAAGAATCATCCTATGTGGTTTTTTTTTTTCAGAAAGCCAAATGATGACTAAATGCAGGCAGCAGCTCATTTCTGAGCTACATTTACAACAGTCAGTACGTGTACCTGCAGGTAATTAGCCTGTGGCTGTAATGTATTAAATTCAACAATATGTGCTTAAGGTCTTAGCTCACCTTCAATGTCTAGAGGAGGGTGTTGCACTATAAACTACAGGCTGAGCGTCTGTAAGTAGGACGCTAATGTCTGTGTAAACCCCATGAAAGCAACGCACTGATTCACTGGCAGTTATGGGATGAATTGGCCCAGTTCTGCAGGTAGATTAAACAAACAGTTTCTCAGAAGAGCTCAAACACCCCTTCTGATCCCATCTGGCTAAGATCTCACTGCGGAAACTCCCAACCAAAACAATCTCACGATCTTCAGCTCATGCCAGACGTTCCTGGAAAATCCATTAATCGCATAAACTCCGGGCCTATAGCTCAGCTAATCAGTGTTAACCCACTGTCAGGGGGTCAAGAAATCAACACTGAATCGCAAAGCGCTGCCCCAACCCGCCCACCCCGCCGGCTCCGCGGCGCAGCACAGAAACGTTCCGGCTCGCCCTCGGTGGGCGCTAATCTCCCCTATGTACTCCGAGTCAAAGTTCAGCTGCGCCTCCTATTAGAGACCCCACTCACTGTAACCCCTCCCTGCCCCGGAACCCCTGAACCCGCAGAAATGGCCCTCCCGCTCCACTCACACCCGCTCTGGCCCCTGTACTCTGGGGCTGCGGTTACCGTGCTGACAGCTCAGCTCCTCGGCCTGCGATTCTGCTCTGTGGAATGTCACCTCCTGACAAAGTGAGCGCAGGGGCCGCCACTGCGCTGCGCTCTTAAAAGGGCGGCCCTGCCAGGGGGGAGGGCACGCGCCAACCGAATTCCGTCTCAAAGGTCGAGCCGAGGAAGTGACTGAAAAGCGCAAGCACGCTGACCTGTAAAAGATCTAAGAGAGGCCTGTGAAACCGTTACGCTGCGATACCAATTAACCGCACATCGTTTACACCGGGTTCCTGTTTGTGCTGAAGGAGGAATGTGCGCCGCTTTCCTGGCACGGGAGGCTGTAATCAGAGAAGGTGAAGCCCTGGTAGCTGCCGTTTCTTTCCCCGTGATCCTAGTTTATGTGAAGTCCTGCAGCACGCGAATAGCAAACCCCGAGAATATTCAGTAGTCTTTCCAGCCGTGCTCCCCGGAAGAATTAAAGAAGCCTGATTGGTTTGCGTACAAAGATGCACGTTTTATTGGAGTGCGGGCTTCCGAGGGGAACGGGAGGGGAGGCAGCACTGTTCAACTCGGTAATCTCCCAATCCTCTCAGTTTTCATCAAGGTCGTCATTGTCTCCAAGCCTCTCTGAAGTCTCTCCCAGTTGCCCCGACGGCTCATGTTCCTGTCCGTCATATTCCTCCCATTAATCCCCAACATTTAATCACTGGATCTTCTCTGTCAGTCATCCTCCATTTACAAGGCAGCGCTTCGGGTTCCATTTCACGTCCACCTTTGCTCGGGCCGGATTTAAACTAAATGCCGGGTTATTTCCTTCGTGAAGTAAAGTTAATGCAGCACTCTTGGAGAATTTATAAAAAATATCGAGGTATTCGATCTTGTGCTGAAAGACAGCCGGCAGCGGAGAAACGCGGCCGATACTTCAGGCTTGTCAACAAGAATCCTGCCAGGCCCCTACGCCAATTCTCTTGAAGAGACTGGAGACTTAACGTAAACACTCAGCTCACAACCACAAAGCTCTTATTAGATTAGGTTTCTTTGTTAAAATGTGTTATAGAAATGATGATGCTATCTTGCACAACTTGGCTGTCTGACAACACTTCAACCTGAATGGCATCTGCTTCTCACTGGAAAGGAATGTTTTTATCCCCTATGGCGGCGACACTTATTTGTCAAACAACCACATTAGTGAGACCATGAAACAAGAATGCAAAACATCCTCCGATTGGGTCCTTGAAGCAGACAATCAGCCAATCCCGGTGCGCGTGATCCTAAATAGTTATTATCAGATTTCAGAAAATCAGATGCCTATCATTACTGCTCACCACAAAACAACCAGCGGCCCAATCCTTCAGCGGAGATTATTTTTAATTCAAACGAAATGCCGACAGACTTAAAACCATGTCATACCCAAGCCGAGGAAGTAATGTGAAGTGGCACTTAGTATGGAAAAAAATACTTGATACCTCTGCCAAGGAATGGAGGAGAAAGATCAAACATTGTTCTCAGCTATGTTATGTATGCCTGTAATTGCTGCCTATGCCTGTAACTTCTGTCTATAGATCGTCAGCCCACTTTCGCTGACGTTTTGTCATCTTCTATTCCCTTTCACAGCCTTGATCCCCAGCTTCAAAGCACCCAGAAGCATTATTTCATCCATGGTTCAGTTTTACAGGAACTCTTTCCTCGATTGCAATCACAGGGGGACCGGCTGACTGTTACGGGCTCTCCTACCATGAAAATACTGCTCATTTGAAATATTCCTGATAAGCGTAACATGGAGCTCGCACTGGAAGCGCAATATGCTAAAAGCTCAGATTTAACTCACTTCTTGTGTCTGGATTTTAGTCCTGTGTTCAGGGTTCACTGCTTGATTTTTTTTTAGCACAGATATTTTTCATTTCATCTGAACTGCCTTGATGCGACAGACTTCTGACTATCATATCTGAGACGGAAGCAGCAGCCTTCACTGAACGGTTAAAATACCAGCGGTTCAAATTAGGACACTAAAAAACAGGATCCCATGATGCGACTTGATTGGGAAAAAAAATGTCACAGAAACAAAGGGTCAGTGAAATCAGAAGCGCCCATTTTTCCTCCCTGAAACCCGTTTGATCCACAAACAGAATTCCAGAGCAATCAGGCTCAGCCATCCGTTTGATTCTGTCCACATCCTCTCCCCGGCCCTCAGCCTCTCATGTCAGGCCGGCCGTGAGTAAACTCCAAGAGGGCAGACTCAGAGCATCGGAAGTCTGGGAGCAAAGGACCTGCATATGTGTGTGTGTGTTTATGCGGGCTTCAGGTTCATTGCAATCAGACGTTGCTCCGAGAGGGCTCTGGCACCCACACCCCTGGGCCTTTGAAACCAGGTTACTGCGGCTCTGTAACTGAGCTTCAGGCCTGATGACTGCACGCCCATCAAACTCTTTGTTCTGTGGGGAAAAATAAATAGAGTAATGCTAATGGTCCCTGAATCAGCTATTCAAAATAAGCATTCACTATTAGCCCTGTGAGTTTATTGCTCGTGGAGGACGCCTAGGCTGACCAGAAGACCAAACTCACCCCCAGAAAAATGAACCCTGAACAGACCAGCATGGGGATAATGTAAGACAAACTAATGTACATTTCAAAGGGGAGATTTAAGCTGGGACATCATAAATTATGTTATGAAAAAACTCACTAATGGGTGTTAATTTACCATACCTATAGTGAGCCTTGTAGGTTCATGCCTGAAGTTAGTCATTATGTGAATGGAAAACTTAAGTGCCCGCATTCCGAAGCTGTCTGCCCCTATTTTAGCCTTACTTCACTTCAATGGGGAGGCCCGTGAGAGTAGAGCATCGTGACAAGTCATCACCCTCAGAGGGACAAGGGGTCTGAAGTGGATTGAGCTTCCTATCTCCTCCCATAACAACCAGAGGAGGTGACACTGAATAAGACTACATGGTAAAGGAGGGTGAGTGCACATGCATGCTCACCAACACGCACGCACGCACGCACAAACACACTCATGCACGCACATACAAACACACACTCACTCACGCACGCACACACAAACACACACTCACACACTCACGCGCGCACGCGCACACACACACACACACACACACACACAAAATCACCATCCACTATCTCCCTTTACCCTGTCTATTTTTTTTTTTTTTGGGACAAGAATGCTTTTTACACTCATTAAATTCAACCTTATCTCACTAAGACTGCAATACACTGCAAATGACAACTGTGTATAATCTCTTTTTCCGACAAGCGAGTCTGACAGCACCTTTCTTTCCAATTTCTGAGACACGTAGCCAGACATATATTAATCTGTCAGTCATCGCTGGTAGCAATGGGGAGAAAGGAAAAAAAGAGAAGAGAAGGAGGAAAAAAAAGGAGACGCCATGGATCTGTGAACATGAAGGAGAAAAGACAAGAAAGAGACCGGGAGACAGAACCCCAGGGACTGGGTACTAACAAACAGCATTCATTTCCCTGTGTATATTATATAAGTCATAAACCTCGCTGAAAGACAGAACGGTTTAGGGATTAGATGTCTCCCACTCCTCCGTGAGAGACAGGCCTTTGAATTTAAAACCTGTAAATATCAATTGCAAAAAGAGGCCATCTCTCTCACATCTTTCACACTTGTTTAAGGCAGCATTTATCACACGGGAAAGAGAGAGAAAGAGAGAGAAAGAGAGATTTTGTATAGACACATCCGTTAGATGTGGGGGGAAAATGGGAATTTCTGAGATAAAAGGAGACACCTTTAACACGCAGGATGGGAAGCAGATGATGAGATTTTCCAGCTTAATAAGTTTCCAAGCCAGGAGATAGGAACACACGTCATATGTCATTTCATGGAAGGTCCAGACAATGTAGGCCCTGCTTTGGAATGAGAAAGAGCTCGTAGAATAAATGTTCTCTGGATAATATGTTTGTTCTTTCAAACCAGCTGAGACCATGTAAATTGGAGCACATTTTGAGTAGGCGAACCATACGTCTAATGTTAGACATTATCTCCATTGTTGAGTCAATGATCACATGGAGCACCCAAGATGCCACAAAAGCAGTGCTCTACAGCCTCGGTTATTACTATTCTTCTGATAATCAAACTAATGTCCCTTTTACGGCTTGCACTAAAAACAAACTGGACAGGAAAATTGATTTAAGCTTCTTCCTCAAATGCTCTGGTTACAGCCTTAATGCATTTTCAGTTTTAAAAATCTGAGGCCCCTTTGTACAAATTATAGACATGCTGGCGGCCCCAGTCTACTTCACTATCCATAATTTCAGGGCAGTCAATCATCCCAGATTCAACAGCTGAAAGACAACATAGCCACAACGTCAAAACATTTCAAAGCAGGCACAAGTCCTAGGATACTGCTGCTCCCCCTCTTTCTTATTTCCCTTTATTTCATGTTAATGTTACTTTAGGGGGTAGTACAAAATGTCAGTCTGAAAAAAGAAATGCATGTTTGAGAGTTTGTTACGTGACTGTCTGGGATCTTTTGTGGCTACCGATGTAGACGGTGCAATTTTCCTATTAAACACACGTCAGAATGTTCTCTGACCTTTCGCGTAGTTGAGGCTATGCTTACCATAGCTGTGCTGTGAGGAATGCCATACTGCAGCAGATCAATTCTAACATTACTGCCCTGGATCCCTGACATTAAAATGTCAAAGCACGGAGATCAACAAGAGTGTAAAGATGGCCGAACGCACGGGAACTGACACATGAGCGTGACCCGTTCCTTATTAGGTCTGGCTAATTCCACCCTTGTTACGAATCCCACATTAAAACGCTGCCTGTGGCAGTCAATATTTTATTTATTTATTTACACATTTATTTATTTGTTATTTGTAAAGGGGAGGCAATAAATTAACAGAAGTTTTTTATTCTGACTCTTTGGTGTTTATTATTGAGCTGGACAGGTCAGCAAATTTTCTGGACAAATAAACAGCTGTGAAATTATAGTGAAACATGATTTTTTTTCTCCATTTCCTCTTGGAGTGACAAATATCTAGCAGTATTTCCATATTCATCAAGCCAACCAGACGGCAGCAGAAAAAGAAGAAACTGAGTTGTGCTGAACCCCCCAAGGTCCTACTTAATTCCTGCCAAGTGCTGTGTTGTGTGGGATTATATTCTCTTTGTTACTTTGTTCTGCGAGGCACAGGGGAGAGAAATCGCCTACTGTGTCTTTAAGACAAATCACCACCGAATGCACTGAGGAAATCACCAGGAAGCACAATATTAAAATCCGTCTGACCCCTGATAGACTCTGTAGCCCTGAGCAATCTGCCTGGCTGGAGAAATATGGTCAAGGGGAAATCGGGTCCGTGAAACGCTCCGTCAAGACCATTCTGTCAGGCACGGAGCGAGACAGCCGCCCAGCCTCCCCCTCCCCCCAACCCCGCCACTCCAGGCTCTTTTTTTTTTTATAGAAACGCTCCAAAGTGGGGGCCTGATGATAAGCTCTCTGGGGGACATGAGATGGCCTAAGACTTCAAAAGCCAGCAGGCTGACAGACAGCAGGGAGGTCTCTTTCCTCCTTTTCAGCCTAGGCCCCTGCTGGCTCTGGAGGGGTTTCTAATTGCATTTCACAGGGATTGAACAAAATAAGGCCTTGTTCTCCCTACAGTAGCTTCCCTGCTGGGGGAATGGCCGTGATTTGAGACTCCTCTGTGTGACAGAAAGCTTTAACATGTCAGAAATCCGCAGAGAGCAAGGCAGGGTTTCCCCCTGGTAATGCTAGAACATGGGAGACTGAACATGAGAGGAGGAGAACTTCGCTGGAAACCTTTAACCCTTTCGGGTGGTGGATGGCTGGAGTTCACCAGCAATGCAGGGGAGGTCTGTGGAAATGGAAGGAATCCCCCCCCCTCTTTGAAGCCATTGCTTTTACATATTTCATGACCACCCCTGGACCCTTTGGTTTGGAAGTGTGCTTGCTCTACTGTTGTGTTTCATTAATTACAGCGCACACACACTGCCAAATTGGTGGTGTGGGGAAGCACCCACCATCAAAGACCTTTAGATGCAACATACCAACAAGAACCACTGCTACTGATCTATACTCTGAGCAATTAAAGCAATCATACGTGTATAAACATTCATGCAAGTAATGACAACGCAATCGGTCAAGCAACAACTGAAACTGATAATGGCTGATGATAAAGAGAAAACAACAGCAACACAAATAACCCTCAGAAAGGCATGGTAGATTCCATCACATTAACTACAGCTATCAGTCAGTCTCAGGCAAGCATGTGACATTAGGGTCATGCAACCCCCAGGATTACAATTATGTCCAGAGCTTGCCTTAGAGCCCAAAGGGGAAGAATAATCTTGTGTAAATGATAATTAGTTGATAAATTAATTAATAACAAACTAGAAAAATTGATCAGCTATGATAAAAAATGTTTCACTTACAGATACTGTATCAATACAAAGGCTTAAAAATGCCGTTCAAATTAGTCATAATACTGTGAACAAATTTGAAAGACAAAAAACTGCATTCTTGGCAAATTGCATTCTCAATAGTAACCTAGAGAGAAAATAACCTGACAAATCACAAAACAGCCATAACCACAATGTGGTCGATGGAGTACTCCATATTTTGGCTACTACATACAAACTCAAATGGGAAATGGGAGTGCAAAATGTGCCTATATCAGAAATAATGGAGCTGCAAAGCCTACAGCTCTTGGAAGCTTTGGATTTATTTTCCTGTCTTTTACCACATCAGGAAATACATAAACAAGAAATGAACAGGCAGTCTGTATAGGCTGTGACTCCCCTCCTGGACATTTTGCCCACTAGTGCCTCCAGTGGTGAAGCAGCATTAATGCAGCAGCTGATTACTCAGTGAGTCAGGGAGTTAGGGACACTACCATTCCGAGGGAAGTTTCTTTCAATTGCAGATGATCTAAAGCAACCGCTACTCAGCTCAATTTGAATGGAAAAGACTGTCATTGAACATTCAGTGCACTTGTACTTATTGTAATTCTAATGAAGATTAGTGATTGAGAAGACGAGACCTGGTGTGAGCAGGGCACATGTGGAAGTGTTTTTTTTCAGGCCCTGTAAAACACAATGCGAGGAACACTGAGCTCTTCAGAGGCCTCCACAGAGGTGCACATTTACCCTTTTGTGCACACTCAGCAGTTACAATCAATCAAGTAATGTGTAGCAGTTCCTCCATTTTCAGGGGTTCCTAAAGAAACAACCGCAACTGTCCTAATTCGCCAGAGGAAAGAACGCATGTTTTTAACTATAAGTGGCCACTTGTGTCTTTTGTGTGCACAGTAGACTGAAAGTCTATACATAACAGCGATGCCTCTCCTCAAAGCAAGTCTCTAAAGATATTACGTACACAGTGTAAATTGGTTCATTACTGCAATGCATCCATGCTTAGTGGGGATCTCCACTGTTTACCAATTCACTTCAAATCGCAGAGACCTCAAGTCATTTTGCAAGAAGTGTTTATTCTGGACTAAATTCTATGCAGCAATCTAATCCTCCAAACCGAACAAAACCCTGAAAAACAGCTAACGCAGTATGGATAGGCAGTTATACTGCTTGTTGCTGTCGCGTAGAAAAAAGCCAGGGAAAAATATATTTACTACATTTTCAGTTTGTTTGTCCACTTTATTCCTCCTAGAACTAAAAGCACAAAACACAGCTCTATCCTCAGGATGTTGAGATACAGTGAATACATTTTTCATAATCTGATTTTGGAGAGCAGTGGCAGTATTAGGCCCCCACGCGAACTTGATTTGGGAGGCCCCAGAGCTCCTCTGCCGCCACCGGGCTCCGGGCACTCAACAGGAAACCTGATACACACAGAGGGTTTCTTAAGCATGTTAGAGAGTGGTACATTTCCACCAGGCCGGCCCTGGCATGAGGCTAGCGATTTTAATGCCTACACACGTCCACAGCAGCTACCATGACATAAGGAACAGTTGTGCTGGAGCAATAGAGATGCCTTTCAAGAGGGGCTGCTTCAGCATTCGGCCACATTCCACGTTTTCCTCCGCAAACTAGCACCGCTCTGGTTCTAAATGTGGATATTGTATGGCTGAGTGGGGAGCTGGGAGCTGGGCTTTCACTGCCTGGTTATTTGAGTGTAAAAGTGGCAGACAAGGACAGAGAGAGAGGGAGAGTGCCTGAGTGAATGTCGATGAGGAGGTCCACCCCTCCCACACCGCTCTCTCTCTTGATGTGCGTGCGTGTGCGCGGGCGCGTGCGTGCGCACACGTGCGTCCCGCGTCAGCGAGACGGCCTCTCTCTGCCCTGCACCGCCACGGGTTTTCGCGACGGCAGCCGAAGTAGAACGGCAAATAATTTAGCGCTAAGCCCAATCATCAGCGTCTGTCTCAGCCAAGCTTACCCATGCGCTCTGTTTACCAACACTGCGTTTACAAGAGGATCTGGGCTGCTTCTGTGTGATCAAAAGAGGCAGTAAGAGGATTTCACACAGAAAACAGTGACAGCCTGTGTGGTTCGCCCAGACAGCTGCGTTACGCCACGCAGCTGCAGGCCCTCACCCTCCCGCTCCCTAAGTCCTGCCTTCCAAAAAAAAAAAAAAACCCAAAAGCCAAAACAAGCAAATGCAGCAGTAATCCTGCTGGTTACCCGATTAATCAAACATGTAAACATGTCATATTGTCACTACATCAGTCGTCATGCCCTGTCTAATACTATGCCATTAGCTAAAGGCAGTATCTGGGGACAAAGTACTAGGCCAGGACATCAACTTCACATATTACATTTGTAATTTAAATGAATACAGATAGCTCTACCCAAACCTGCGTGGTTCACACAGTAGAGGGGTTGAAGCTTATGCTTATTTCCATGGCTTTAAGCAGCATCATCAACAAGCATTCCCCTTGGACAGGACGCCAGTCTATCTTTACCATAACTAAGGAGCACGTTACAAAAACGTAGCAATCAGAAACAAGGCCAGGAAACGGGATATGACTGTGTCCAAACACAACTGGTCTCCATGCATTCTGTTGACACAGCTCCTCAGCCGTTTGCCAGTTATTCGGTGTTGGGATTAGAAGACCGAGGCCTACGCAATGCCTGTAGTTAACGGAGGTGGCGGGAAAGCCAGGAGTCTCTAAGCGCTGATTAAGACGCTTTCCTGAAGCAGCTTTGTGGGGAAGTCTCCAGAGTCTTCTGCTACTGAGCCGCTGAGGTAAACAGTTTGTTGTGCAAAGGCCCGGGTTTCTTATCAAAGCCCCATAAACACACAGCGCTCACTTACCTAAGGGTGGCAGAAAATCTAAACAAGCAAAAACTGACACATTTGTAATTTTAATTGAAAGCGCACGCAGTCTGCGCTGTTTTCGCCCTGCCGCGTTTCACTGCTTGCCTGTCTTCGTGGGATTAGTGCATTTTCAAGCTCCCCCTTTACGCCGAGGCTGTGGTGAGTTTGTTTCCCTTCAGGAGAACCGTACTAGGGATTCAGTCTCGATGGGAGACTGGCCTGAATCACACAATTATGATTGCGGCAAATGCAGATGCTTGCTGATAATAACACACAGGCTTCAAGGAACATCTTTGCATTAATCAGGTTTGCAAAAGGGTGACAGTTCATGGCATGTAATTTTCCATCTCCGTGCTTTGTATTCACTTTCGCCCCTCAGAATATACCCAAGCGCAGCGCTGCTGCAAAATGAATTCATCGCTGGGGTCTGAATGTGCTAGTTGGGTTAAGTGAAGGCCAAATGTGACTCTTGAATTTTCCTTTGTGTCTGTGTGCTCCAATCAAATTTCATATCTGCTCCTCACTGTATGTTGAAATAACTTGGAGGATGTGCAATGAAGACATTGCAGTGCAGACAGCATGTGTGTTCACTGCATACAGACGTGCACGCACACACGCACACTCGCGCACACACACACACACACACACACACACACACACACACACGCATGCACGCACGCACACGCACACACACACACACACACACACACACACACACACACACACACACACACACACGCACACACATACACACACACACACACGCACGCGCACACACATACACATACACATACACACACATATTCCCCGTTCTCCATTAACAAAGGGGAATGCTCCAGAGATCCCTGAGGTGACTTGCTGTGTCAAAACAACACTGCCACTTTTTTGTCTGCTCTTGGTGGTGTTGCTTTGTTCTCCACGAAGCGCCTTTTCCGAATTGCTTTGCACATCTCCTATGCATTTTTCAGGAGTTACTCTGAAAACATGGTGTTCCCCAGCATTAAAAAGCAATTTTGTACTCATAGGATTAAAAGCTCATGTTATATTGAGGGCTACACTTGGCACTGGCATAAAAAATTTAACACTTCTGTATATTAACCGAGCTGAACACTACGTACAGCATTCAAAAGACAACATGAGTTCTTTTAGCATTACTAATTTATCCTGAGCAGGGACAGAGAGATGTGCATTAAAAGAGACTGAGGATGAAGACAGCATTTTTCTGGCTTCGCTTCAAGCCGAAGACAAAAACATTTTTCACTCATATTTGAAGCTCATTTCAGTAAGCAATAGGCACAGGGCCATTGTCCACGTAATAAAAATAAAGACATGCCCTTGCTGTCACATACTGACACAGACAAAACATTTTATTATGCTCATCTAACAAATAGGTCAACAAGCTAAAAAACACAGTCAGGTCAAACTGGCACTAAAATTTCAGTATTACCTAAAGTAAAGGGCACTTGTATGTATCAATCTGTACGTGTCACTAATACTGAGATATCTCAAAGCACAGAGACTAGACGCTGGATATTAAATGATAACATATTAAATGATGTGTTTTTTTGCCTACAATACATAACAACAAGACTATTAGGCCCATATGTTGGGAATGTGTAACACCTCTGTATGTTAAGTGCAAATGCAAAAACATCCACACCTTCAAATCAACAACATGGCTGCTGCATTCTTGTGCCTGAGACAGCCAGTTGGGTTCAACGCAAAGTGTAAGCCCTCCATTTCCCCCAAGTGCCCTCTTATTACAGGGGTATCATTTATTCACGTCTGCAGCTGATGGTCTGAAACAGCTGTACGGCATATCAACCCAACCCACCACCCACGGCCCCCTCTACACCGCCCCCCCCACCCCACCCATGTCACGATTCCGGTGCACCCTGGAAGAGATCGGCGAGTGCACTCGCTGCCACTGAAATGTGAACTCATTCTCCGGTGAAGCCAGCCGTGAGAGCCTTGTTAAATATGTATAAAGGTGCTGCATCCCACAGGGCCTCTGAAGTGGCAGACGAGAAAACCTGTTTGGGGTGGCTGTGATACCCAAATGCATACTGTGCCCCCCCACCACCCCCGCCCCGAGGGGGCTGGGACTCAAGGCTCTGGGCCATGGTAAAGACAACAGTGCGGGAGGAGGAGGACACTACCTAAACTGCAGGTCCAAAAAAACAAAAACTAACAAAAAATGAAATGAGGGATCCAGGTAATATCATCATTGCAGTTACAATCATTATCATTACTGAATTATACATAGTCTTGTTCATCGCAGATCGCATGATTGATTAAACGCTGTCTGGAATTACATTAACTGGCAGCAAGGTTATTGAACAAGACTAAGATCTGTGTTAACACATCATCGACCTGTGGCTAGTATTTTAGGAAATAAAGGAATTAAAGCTGGAGAAGGCTTGAGACGGTTACCAATGTAGTGACATGAGGATGAATGTGTGATATCATGCATATAGTGCATCACCAATTGGTGCATTGACAAGACAATAGATCTAAAGGTACGTTTTAAACACTGTATAATATGTGTGCGCTGATTATCAGGCCTGGATTACTTTTGTACTCTGCCAAATGACTGAAAATGCAATTAGGGAACCATTGATGGGGAACGATTTATTTTTAGCCGCTGCCCATAATTGAGAAAATTAAATCCTTCCTATTGGCTAAAGCTCTCTTTGATGAGGACTTAATTTTAAGGTAGGATATCCCCGCGTGGCAAACAAAGGCCATCAATCACAGGGGGGTGAATAGGACAGCACACACCCCCACGGGACCCTGTCAGCTTTGGGAGGGAGTCTGTAAGGGAGGGGAGAGAGGATATGGGCACAATTCACTGAGAACAGACATAAAGACAGGCCAAGCAAGGCAAGAGTCAGTCCTAGCAGGTCTCAGGGGACTTATTATTTTTGCGTTGTGTCTTATAATGCTTGCCCACGGAATGGTGAACGTGACCATTAAGGTGTTGTCTTCTGCCTGCAGAACCACCAGGTCCATGATCGATTACAATTAAGGGATAAATGCATCTCTTGTCCACCGTAAATCTTGCAGCAGTGTAGCAACTGAAGAGTTATTTATGGGTTGTGCTTACTTGCTTGTTTTCACTGGCGCATGTACTTGGGGAGTTGATTCTGCAGAAGATGTACACCTGTAAAGGCTGTCAGTCAATCAAAAATCATGGTCATTGATCACTACGTTAATCTCAATACTATTTGGACATTTGAAACATGATTTGACTGAAGGTATTAAAAAAAGTGTAATCTCTACAACTGTTGTACCACTCGCATTCAACAATAATAAGTGGTGCATTAGCCTTTCAATGCGAAATGTGAGTAAGCAGACGTAGATATTGCATTCTTACATGCCAAAACAGTGGTGTTGCCTGTTGTGAAATCCACCCCCATCATAATTGCTAATGACTCTTAGCAAAAGGGTGCTTTGCATAGGTAAAATAAAATAGGCACACTACCCCATATGAAAAACAGCTTATAGTGTAAACAGTAAACGCTGGACTTACTGGCAACAATAAATTTTAGCTGCCTGGCTATTTAACAGGTTAGCTATCTTGTTAGGCAGCCAGTAAGCTCCATCTAGTCATACCCAGCCAACAGTTGGAGAAACAATTGCAGGTGTTTAGTATAATCCGATAGCCATCTTGATTAAAATGGCCAACATAATTTTAGGGTATAGTGATTTCAAAAAATGCAACCTTGAATGGCTGATGCATGAAGTGAAAGGAAAGACTTTTGCAATTTATGTAAAGTGAATATATAAATATCTTTGGAACAATAGCCTTTTTAGTTAAATCTTAGAGTGTGTCAGTTATTTTGGGCACATCAAAGTAAAATAAACCTACACAAAGTAAAGTCTGCTGTTTCAAGATTCTGAAATACATGACATTGAATACGAATGGCCTACCAGTGTTAAAATGCAGGCATGAGGTTAAAACGGTGCTCCTCATCAATGTGCTCATTTTGCGCTTCATCAATGCTCACCTGTTAATTAATTCACCAGCCTTTACCACTGCAGTGTAATTAATGTGAACAGTGGAAAACTCTCTGGCACAGAGTCCCAAAACTCTTCCCTTCCCAATGAAAGGTGAGGTCCAGCCCAGAAAGGAGAAAGCCTCGCTCTGCTCTGTGGTCGACCGCTTGAAAGTAAAGTCGTGTCTGACCTTTGGGCTGCCCTGGGGGAAGTGAGCGTTGCTCAGGTGCCCTCCGGATAGGGGTCCTGTCAATCCTGGAGGCTGCTACCTGTCAAGAGCGGGCAGCTCATGCCTTGTTGACCCAACAACCGTAAAAACAGCCAGATGCCCTGGCGTACTGCAGCCCGTGGATGACAGACTGCGCCTCCTGACCCCATTGTTTCTCCTGGGCAGGTTATAGAGGAATCCCTCGCCTCCCAAGGTGCTAATCCAGGCCCTCTCGGTGACACAGTGGCAGTTATCACTCCCACTCAGGGCTGATCACTATCATCGGGGCTAATGCAACGACAGCGAGGAGAAGACCGTCCCTGCCCTCCCCTCCCCGGCCTGGCGACAGGCTATCAGGGCATCTGACAGACTGATAAGGCCCTCTCTTTCTCCCCTCTTCCCGCTTAAGCACCTCTCTGTCTAATGAAAACGAGGGCGGCAAACCCCAGGGCGACGCTCGCCCTGCCCTCCGACGCCACCGACGGCTCCTGCCAAGTGCCTCCATGGCTTCAAGTGAAACACAGGCACAGATTACGCACAAGTGCCTGCTGCTATCACACATAATACACTCCCGGTGAATGGCAGAAGGTAGCGGAGTGCATCCTTATTGCAGTTATTCCTTTCACACTTTTATTCAAGCAGCTGACTGATAAAAAAGGAAATGCAATTAGCTGTGGCGGATGTCAGAGGGATTTACGCGTACGGTGACAAAAAACAAACAGAACAGAAGTAATATAAATAAAACAAAGACAAAAAGAAACGGGAGGCTGTGCCTCGGTAGGCCCTCCTGTCTGGCGTCCTTTAACACAGTGTACTGCTCTCCCTTATGGCAGCTTCTCGTCCAGCTGTTTGCGCTTACCAGCCTCCAATCAATGCCAGTGCCCTCTGTCAATCCTAACAACTGCTTATTTCTGTCTTCCTCCCCTGATCCTCCTTGCTTTCGGGTGGACAACAAAGCCTTCCAGCCAGAGCACCTGACAGAGGAGGCTTATGGGAGCTCTTTGGGGGCCCGCTGCCTCCCACGCTAAAAAGGTCAGTCCTCACAATGTCAGACAAACCGCCTGGCTGTGAGCCAGCGTGTAGGACGCCATTTGGCCAGGGAAGCTCTTGTAAGCCGTTCAAAGGCCAGCCTCTGTAGAGGAAGAAAGACAAGTGCGGCTGCCCAGCCGGCTCTGCGGATGCATGGCAGGGTATCCCTCTCGCTGCTCCTCCCGGCAGCCCAAACACCCACCTGCTCCCCGCGGAGTTGTGTCAGTGGAAGTGGATTACAAACAGGCTTGAGGATGTCTTCAGTGACACAGCAGGCCCACAAGGACTGACCGGTGGGCCTGCAACAACAGAGACCGGCCCTGTACGAGTGCGTCTGCTCTCTCGCAATGTGGGCTTGAGAAGTGAGATATTCAACAGGCCCCTCTTGGACAAAGGAAGCCAGCAGCACACTTCAAAAGGACAGAGTGCCTGTAAGCACCCAACACTCAAATCGGTGAAAAGCAGGGTGACAAATTCTTTGCGATCAAACAGGGTAGTCTGAGGACGATGATGAGAAAAAAAAACAAACCCACACACACACACACACCTCAACCCTTCCTTCTCCTGGAAGCAATTAGTTTCCATTTAGTGGGATGACAAATTGATCAGGCGAGGAGTCATACCTCGCTGGCGAATCAAAGCTAAACGCTCTTATCTGCCACTCCATCGGCCGTCTCCCCGTCTGCCGCCGCGCATTACGGCTGCAAATTTCAATCTCCAGATAGCGGGAGGTCGAGGAGGCTGAATGAAACCAAGCCCAAAAGGTGCAGGTTTCCTCTAAATTCATTATCGCCGTGGCGATGGCAGGGAGATGATGTGAAATGGACTAGCTGTGCACCGGATTCTTCTGTTAACATCCAACGAAGGTGGGGAGGGAGTAGGGGGGAGTAGGGGGTGGTGGTGGGTGAGGCCCGCCCGTCATTTGGAATTGAATAAACGACAGTGAATTGCAGAGCAGAAATGATTTGATTAGTACTTTCAGCTCTGAGAGAACCTGGAAGGCAACCAAATGGCTGAAGAGAAGGTGTGAGGGAGGTCTTAATTGCTGCAAACGCACCTAGAGACTTGATGATTTGTGACATCTTATACAGCGCTCTGCTCTAACAATAATAACTGTTAATTAACTGTAGCAAGGATGTTCTGAAATTGCACACAGTCTAGTGGATTTTCTTGGTTAAAGGCAAGAATCCCCTGGGACTGAAAGAAAGGGGAGTGGGATTAAGATTTACAGTGTTTCTTACTGCTCTAGGGTATAATGGTGCCAGATAACTTGTATTTTGAAAACTGTTCTGGCGTTATTGTTTTCACATTCACTTGGCTGTGTAAATCTGTTAGCATAATTGGTCCACCAAGACAAAACAAAGCCAATGTTCTATTCACAACAGAATACTAATTTTTAAAGCAGATGTTCACAGATGTCATATGCCTTTTAGTCCAAGCAACTGAAGCTCTTAGCACAAAGTGGTGTGTGGGGGACTTCTAATTAAAATCAAAACACTCAGTGGAGATTGGTCAATTTTATCTGTCCTTTTGTGCCATCTGAACCTTCCCCATCTCAACTGACATTTAACTGAGTGTGAAATTTGGCACACTGTATCCACCAATAGGAGCAAAAGAAATCAAAGCAAAGCCCGCATCCCCAAGCACACGCTGTTCCACCCACTTCCACTGAAGTTAAGCCATCTGTCCCTCGCCACCACACCAACAACTGCCCCAGAAGAGAGTATCTCACCCAGAAAAACCGCACGAATGAAGCTGGTATTGTAGCCCCTTTTAAAAGTCAGATAAATGTTGTGTTTGTCAGAGCTGGCCCACACAGAAGGAGCTGACAGCTTCAGCTAAAGCAGTGTGCTGTGTACTTGCACTGGCCCCCTTCTCTACTCAACCGTCTGCATGTCTCCATTCTGCTGTGAGCTTTGGTACGAGGAGAAGCCTGCTTTCAAACGCTGAAAAGAACGGGATCTTAGCTGCTGTCAGGGAAGCGTTTCCATCTGAGGGACTTGGAAAGGACTGAAAGGGAAGAGAACTTTTTTGTTCTTCCTCCTCTCTTTTTTTTTTTTTTTTTTAGTCTCCCATCTTTCTCTTTGCAAATCGTAGAGAACGCTCTCAGAGTTGATGAGCGGGGCAAAGGAGGAGTGCCTTGCTGATCCTGGAGGAATGCACAAACTGAAGTGCCTCATGGCGAAAATCCAACAAGTTCTCGTCTGACCCAAACCGGAGACGGCGCTACGCTCCCTCACATCAGATTGCTAATGCGATGCGGCGCGTACTTAGCACTGAATGATAATGCATTCCTGAGGAATTCCGTGAGGATGTGACATGCTGGCATCACTGAAAATAGCTTCAGAGGCAAGACAAAGCGAAAGGAGTACATATTCCACCACAGCCAACAAGGGATCATCCAACACAAAGACATCTGCAGCCATCCACTAAACTGAATGAATGTCTATGGGCTCTGACAGCTCCCAAATACTGATGAGGAGTTTGTCTGTAGTTTTATGACCTCCTGGCACACAAGGAGTAGCACACTTCTGCCTTACAGAGCCCCCATGTGTGTAATGCTGATGAAGCCTGTGGGAGTATCTTTCAGCATTGTACTATCTACAGCTAACTTTCCCTTAATGGCACGGTGCGTGTAGATGACCACTGTGAAACCAGCCATTTCTGTCTGAAATCATGGAGGCACGATGGGCCACTGATGCGCAACATGGAGTGACACGTTTCCCTCCCAGATTTATCTAGCTCTCTACCTTTATAAGATGGATGAATAATCACAAAAAAACCAACAAGAAAAAAAAACCCCGTAACACAAACATCACACGAACAAACGGAACTCAAGAGAAATCAGGAAGTAAAAACAGCAGTAACTGCCAATGCCTGAAATAGGGGTGTGTCAGTCCTCCACTTACAGACATAAGGAACACTTCCATGGAGGTGGTGTTAGTCAAAGATGGCAGAATGGAAGGTGCTTATTGACTCCCGATGAAAAACACGTCTATGTATAACTTCCATCTGTGGTAGACTGTAACATGTAAGCAGGCAAGGAAAAAAAATGCGTCTTCATTTGCCCTTAAAGCTGATCTCGATCTAATAACTGGACTGATGGTTGAAAACACGGTCTTCTTTCATTTAAAGAAATATAACACACATCCTATTCAAACAGCAAAAGCAGCTGATCTCATTTACTTGAACTTATTTGTGTCTAATGTGTTTGCAATTTTTTTTTATCCTCATCTGATTACAGTCACTTATTCATGTCATGAGTCACAAATTCATAGATTCAATAAAATGACGCTTCGCGTAGCCCCAGTGTAGATGAGACAGAATGCCGTCAGATGCCACTTTTCATTCAAATGTCACCGAGACGGAGTGAAATATTGCCAGGGGGACTGAGACCCTACAGCCCTAAACATGTCTCCTGTAATAGCCCGCTGTTTACTGCTGACATGCCTTCATTCTGACATCATGAGAATGTCACATGTTAAATACTAGGGGACTACGAGGTTATGAGTTTTGACATGCGCCTTTGAATTTCTTGTCGGCGCTTCCTTTGTGTATTAAACTCCAGGACAGGTCTACTGAATGAGCTCACTCTGTCAAATTACACAGGAAGAGAGACAAAAGGAAAGAATAGCGGAGAGTCTCTCATTGCTGTTCCCTTGAGCACACGACTGTGTGCTTATTGTCGCATGAGAGATCCTCCGGCTAAAATGTCACACGCCTTGGATCTAAATTAATTATGACCAATTCAAATAATTATGAAACAAACGGTCAGGCAACTACTCTGTTTGCTTACATCTGAGGTTTGTACCAGCAGAATTCATTTCAACATCCAAAAATAATCCTGACTGACCAGTTCCTACCTGCTTCCCAAGAGGTCAGTGACACGCTGACAAATGTGTCCTTCTGGCATTCCACCGGTTTGCCACATTGCACTGCAAGATGTGACATGCTGGTGCGGATCCAATTAAAGGACGGTTAATCAGGCTGTTACATTTAACTTCCTCTCTATTTTCCTTCAAATGATTTTAATTTTAACATGCGCGTACCAGACAGCAAAATGGCTAATTTGACCTCAGTAAAAGGACAGGCAGACACCTCAATAGGAAGAGGGTGATGACTCGGTCAGCTGGATCAATCAATCATGCAACTGACAGGTTCCTGGAGAACCAATCTGAAAAAAATGACTGGTGGATCAGTGATGCAAAGTCTCCGAGATACTGGGCTAGTCTGTCATCCCTGTCAATTCAGAGGATCTCAGGTCCCATGGGACCTGTAGCCTGCGGTCAACAGTGAGGAGGACAATGGAAGCCCTGTGACAAAGCGCCACTGAGCTGGCCATAAATGGAGTAGAAATATTAATCTACTCCAGAGGCCGTTAACAACTATCAATGGTTAAATGTAGGATCTCTGTTTACATCGTGCAGATCTTACATGCAATGCATAGTATAGTGGTGTTTTGCATGCACCAGTCATACTACCTAAATTTGACACTGCTTTACCCATACCTATAGTAACCAGTTGAGTGTTCCTGGAAGCCTATCTTTATGAAAATGGCATTTACGAACAGAAGGACAAGACCAAAAGACCTTCATCTTAAGTACATGCGTGAGCAGCAAAGGTTTCCATTGGAACATATTTATTTACCGAAGTGACATCTATTGGAGCTGGAAAATGACATTGAAATGGAAATAGGACACAAACAGAGGCTTGTCCTTTATGATCTACTTCAGTGCGTAAGTGTCTGGCTGAAACACAGTTCTTTCTTCCTCCTCTTTGTGTAATTATACACACATTACCAGTTGACTGAGTGTATTGTTTGGAAGGCAGGCTGGTGCTATACCCACCAATTAATGTACACCAATTACAGCCCACAGGACTAATTTGAGCCTGCACGGTTTATTTTACTGAGAGGCTGACAAAGGTAGAAAGCCTACATTGCTGGTAGAAAGGTAGAAAGTCCTCATATGCTGCCTGGTGCATAAGAAATGCACGTATTATTACTTCTGAAAATATAGCACGTGTTTACCCCAAATAAGGTCTTCAACCAGTGTGGTGAAGAAAGAAAGAAAAAACACCATTTGCAGTTCACTTGTGATATTTCTTGGAAACACGGCATTGCATGACTGCACATGGCTCATGCCGACGGGCACTTGAAAAAACAAGACGCTGTCATCGGACCCTGCTAGGCAGTGATCCATTATTTAGTCTAGAACAATTACACAAACTTATTTCTAAAGCAAAGACACCCCCCAGCTGCCAGACAGTTTCTGTTCAGTAGGATCAGGTAGTCAATCTTTCGACATCCTCCTTTTTTCTTTTGTCCCTCCTACCCACCGCCCCCTTCCCCCGGACGAATGTGTGACCTTTAACCTCCCAGTATGGTGGCTGAGCTGGGATTGGCCACCCCCCATTGCAGGCTGCTAACCTTCGGAGGGGGAAGAGGAAGGCCGACGACACCTGCTGCTCAGCGGGACGGCCGAAATCGTCCCCGCGGGTGGCGTGGTTTGAAATGGCCCCTCCAGCGCCCAGGGCCCCATGCTGAAAAGGTAGCACACGGTGGGTGGTACTCCAAACAGCCTCACTCATCACCCAGGAACCCCCCCCCCCTCCACCCCATCCCTCCCTCTCCCCCCTTCAGTTCTACACGCACTCTCAGCTCTGCACGGGTAGGACCACGCAGCCGGACGACATCTTTAATGTGCCTGCTCTCTCAGTCAGTCAGTCTGACTCTGTGGGAGAATGTAATGGCAGAGCAAAGGGAAAATCACTGAGCTGCTATTACCGCACTTGCAATGGGGCTTCCAGTGAACTGAAATGAGACCTGGCCATCAGATCAGACCCCGGGGATGACAGAATTGCTTCGGTTTATTATTATTTTTTTTTCCCAAATCCCATCTGACAGGCCAGCTATGTACCTTCCACCATTACACAGGACATTCAGTGCACAGGTACAAATGCCTCCCCTATAAACCAGGTTACTCTACATGCCTCCACACGGGATTTTTCATGAGAATGAAAATATAATTACGTACTTGAGAGGGGATAAACTGGTAACCTCTCTCCCTCAAGGCTTTTCAAACCAAAGCAATTAAGAAAAGTACTACATTTGAAAAGGATTTGCTCAATCAGTTGAGCATTTCCATTAACCTGTCAAAATAAAAGTTCTACCCGCAGTTCACCAAGGCTCTGCTTTTTAATCTTCAAAAGCCTGTTTTGTAAGTACGTAATGAGAGGGACCGAAAAACGGAAAAACAAAACATTTACTTTCCCCATAGGAAAACCAGAAACATCTGGGCAGAAAAGGCCTAGTTAGAACAGGGCATTCATAGCAGTTGCAGTGATCCAGAGAACCATGCATGCCCAGACAGAAACCTCCTTAATGGAAGCACATGATGGGAACATGCCTTCGCCCATTTTTCTCCCCCAAATAATTGGTAATCAAACACAAACTGTCAGCGGAGCTCCAAGCACGATTTCAGGCTTAATCATCACCAGCTGTGTGCAGATTACATGAAAACAGCTGTAATAGGTCGGCACAAATTCCAACAGCATTCTTTCCACTGCGGCCGGAGGTCGTGGAGGGTCGGAGCTTTGTTTGGGGCACGAGGGAGCATGCCTTGAAATGCCTTCCCCCCTGTTTCACAACAAACACAGAGACTATGCAGGGGGGTCGCACAGGACATGGAGACCAGCAGGTAATGACGGTTTTCACTTAAATCTCAATTAGTGTCTTAAGGAGAGATCAAATTTTAAGGAAGTGCAGAAGATTGCACAGATAAACATAAGCACTTGTGACAGAGCCTAAAGTGAGCTTAACCCAGACCTGGCTAACTTAGTCTAGTTTGGTGGACTTCCTTTTCAAAAGTTGGCTTCCAAGCAAAATTCTTTACCAAAGAAAACATTCTTATCAGACTACAGCGTACAATGGAGAGGAACACACAAAATAAGGCTTATCTAGTTCACTATATCTGGCAGACATGAGCCTGATTTAAAATGCCTTCTGCATTGAGCTTGTATTCATACATGATATGTATGATAAGCAGATGGCCCTGAAGCTTGTTACCATATACAGCACATATAAGAACAGTGTCAGTGCCTATAAACCTGAGGACCCAGCTCTGTGATATGCAGCATATGGGTGGGCAATTATATCTAAAGGACATATGTTTTACTTACCTAAGGGCACACTGATGCCTTTTGATGCTGGGTGCTACAAAGCGACAGCAATGCTCAGTTTTCATGTTGTGGGGATTGGGGAAAAGTGGGGGGGGGGGGGATTTTAGTGTAAGTCGAGCTGCACCATCCTTTTATGTTTCCCATCAATTCACACTACCTGACAAACTGCACTTGCTGACACAGAACCATGCATATTTGGTCAGAGGACATCAGTGTTGCTGTAAACCTTTTTTTTCTAAATTCAGCTCTATTACTATCTCATTGTATCGTTTCATACCAATATTAATCTAATACTGAATTACACTGAACTGGGTCATATTTTACCACTGAAGCAAAAATTGAGAAAGCCGCAAAAAGAAGAAATACAAATAATTTCAACACCCCACCCAAAAAAAGACCAGCTGTCTGCCAGACACCCCGCTTTCTTCCAATCAAATCAGAGCCTGTATTCGCATCATCAGGCCTTGCTCGTTTCAATCCCCTGTAGTCAGCATGGGTGCAGAGATCAAAACGTAATGGCCCAATCAACCTTTTCGTTTCTCTCTGATGCTGAGCACCACCTTCCAGCCAATACACCCCCCCCGTCCCCCATTTAATGTACATTAAGAAGAAGGCACATAATGATGATATCGTTAGCTGGCACCTTTATGTGTGAAACGTGAAATACAGATTAGCCCTGCATTAAGGCGTTATCTCATACAGTATCGACCAAGGGGCTCTGCTCTGCTCTGTCACTCAGGCCTGACATTTTAATTGGCTGTTCCCCTGCGAGGGAACTGGCACTTCATCATTGGAAATGGAACACCAAGGGTGCTGATTGGCTGCTTGTCGTGTCATGGAGGCAGCGGTACATCTTGACAGACTGAGCAATAATGTGAACTTACAGCGCTGAGCCTATGGGACGCTCAAGGAACACTTTATCTTCTTCATTAAAGCCAGTTCAGAGGAAAAAAAATCCATTTTCTTTAAAAGTCCCTGGAACAGATGGAGTAAAATTAATTGCGCCATTATGTCCCGATAGACAATACCGGAGTGGTTTTCTTTCAACGGTGCATGTGTTACAAAGTGCTCTCCGTAAAAGGCAATTACTGCAACATTTGCCATAAAATAAAGGTTGCTTTAATGGGCAATAAACACAGGCTTCAAATTTGTATGAAATAGGTCTCCAATGGGGCTCTGTTATTTGCAGTTCAAAAGTATAGCTGGGTTTGTATGCTCCTACTGCAAGAGCCCAGTCGGCAAAATTATTGTTTTTTTGAGTTCATGAAGGCCTCAGAAATCCCCAGTGCAGCACGTTCATTCTCCTTCTTGTTCATGTTTCTCCTTACTGTTGTTTCTGCTGCTATTTTAGTTTAAAAATCCTTTCTCAAACAACTGGCAAAACGCAGAATATTATGGGGATTAAAAAAAACACAAAATAAAAACAGGCAGCTTTAATAAGGGAGTGAAATGGACAAAAATATGTTCAGGGTCATTTGCTATCCCTGCCTCCACCCAGCCACATACTATAACTGATAACTATGTTATCATTGACTCGAAATTAATGTAGTTGCATATGACACAGATCAGTGGTTCCCGACCCTGGTCCTCAGTGCACACTATATATGGCAGTTTTAGTTCAAGCCGTATCTAATTAATTAGGTGTGACTGAGCTGTTACTGGTCTGGGTTTGACATCACCTCCCCTTGTCTGCTTTAAATGCTTGCCCTGAAAAATGCATTGTGTTTTCAGAAAAAAACCCTATTACATGTATTGTATATGTAATAGTACATGTGCAAAGCGACAAAAAAGCTACTTTTTTGCGGACAGCTTTCTGGAAAAAAACTTCATGAGTCATGAGTGAGAATACATGATGCATGTTGTACAACAGTTCAATCTCTGTTTTTTTGACCAATGCGTTCCTTTAATAGTGTTTAAGAAAAGGTATGTTAATATCCCTCCCTCAAAGTCAGGCCATCTGTTTCAGTTCAGCTTAATTGGATGTTCAATCAACTATTCTCAGCTCTAAACTGAGTTAGGCCCTACAACAGTTGTATGAACTAGTCTATTGTGACTTAAGTTGAATACCGACAGGTATTACGAACTTACTGAATGAACAAAAATTAGTTGCTTGTATGTCGGACGCACCAACCACACACTTCTTGCACAAAAGGCTATCACCACACACCTGTCAAGTGACATCAGACTGGATCAGAACTCAATCACCAGCTCAGTGAAACCTTATTAAGAGCTCAGTGGGAATTAAAACCAAACACAGTGTCACCCACACTGTTGGGCAACGCTGATATGGGTAACCCATTGAGTTTGGCAGTAAACAAACCTGTGGTAGTTGAATTTACTTTCCACCACATTACGCATCCAAATGCAGTACATTGTTAATGTCAGAATTTGAGTTGTTTCGTTCTTCTTTGAATACGGTTTTACCCACGCTGTTCTGTTTTTTTTTTTTTCTGTTTCCCACAATTCCTTTCATCACAAGCAGTCATCAACAATACAGCAATACAGCTTTTGTCAGGCGTAGTCAAGGCAAGAAAAGAGAGCCATTTCAACTCCAGAAGGTCACTCCGAGGACTCAAATTAAGATGGCATCAATTTCTTCACACATTCACAGACAAAGATTCGCCCCTTTGGTCAACAATACAACAAACAGATATAGCTCAAATGAAAGTGCAATCCAGCCTGTAAATAAGCTTTGTACTCCATGTCAGCAGGATGTGAATGCTGCAGTGAAGCTTTCTGCTCATTCCTCTCCCTCCTGCACTCCTAAAATTTCTGCAGTCCAACCAAAAGATATTTTGATGAGGGGAAAGATGGGATATTATAATGACCATAGAAATCGCTTTTAAATGATCTCAAACATTGCTTTTGCTGTATGAAATGGCATCACTAAAGGAGGGTAACAGCAGATAAAGCTTTACATAGGCAGTAATTTCCCATCAAATATTTGTACTCTTTTGCCTCTGGCTAGCAATTAATGTTTTTTTTCAGCTGGTGACTAATTACTTATAGCGCATTAACAGAAACATCAATCTCAGATTTCTCGGCAATTGTGTGGGGCAATCCTGAAAGGACGGTGCAAAATAAAATAAAAAAAAATAGTGCTCTGTCACATGACCCGCCCTGAGTTCCTGGAAGACTGAGGCGTAGACGCAGGGTCAGTTGCAACCTGAACTTGATACACTAAAGCCAACTCACTCAGGCACGCCACCGTATTCAAGTACAATTACATCAAGTTTGAAGATTATGCCGGGATCCTTCAGGACGGGTTAAAACCTGAACAGTTGCTCTTCCTCGACAATGCTAATGCATTTTGATACCTGAACTAAAAGGGCATCGTGGTAGATGACGACCCTGGAAACCGTCCGCTCTAATTTATGGGAATCGATGATCCATCTGATCGGGGGCTTAGTGACCGCGGTGACTGCCACAGAGAAGCCTGCCTTCCCAGCATCTGATCTGCAGGCAGGCTGGGACATAATAGAGATTACGGTGGGAGGAGGACCCCGCTGTCCACAAAAGATTTCTCTCCCCAAGCCATTAGCACAGTTCCCTGGCTCTAGCTCTGTTTTGGCTATGGCAATAGTGAGCTCAGTTGGATAGGCCAAGAACCCCATTGTGCCCCCATTATAAAAGAAAGAGCACGCCCCCTGTGTCAACCTGGCGGCATCTGACACGGCGTCATCTGCGTGGTGAGATTTCACTTCACGTTTTCATTTTCCTGCTCCTTCCCCCAACAAAAACAAGGCTCACATTAATGTGTCTGCAAAATAAATGTCTCCAAACGCGTGACTAGGTGCTCAAATTTCACCTGCACTACAAATCATGTACAAAACGACAGACTCATAGAATAGCTCAAAATAAATTTTCATTGGAGCATGAGTTTCTTTTTAAATTCATATTTCTTATTATTTTAAATATTACTGATTGTTCACACACAATGCCAAGAGGGCTGTATGTGGATCAAACATGTCCCTCAAACCAAGACAGGGTTCTCGAGTCAAGAATCCAAGTCATATTTCTAACAATTCAAATACGGCCACTGATTCTGGGCTTGTGCTTGCTGGTGAATGTTTGGATGTGGGTTACACTCAAGCGGAATGCTATGGCTCTGCAGCATTATATGGCCCTGGTGGTTCATCTACATTAGCGCAGAAGAAAGCAGACCCTTAAAAAGGCTCTGTCTGGCCAGGGAGAGAAGAAGCCAGCAGGGAGCTGCCTCTTTTGTTGGGCAGGTTTTCTTTTCAGGCAGGCATTTTTACGAGGCAGCGGTTTTCAGAAGAAACGTTTCCCCCCCTCCTTTCTCCGTCTCTCCCTCTCTCTCTCTCTCCCTCTCTCCCGTTGCTCGCTGCTCGCCTTTAATGAGTAGCTCGAAATGACAGCTTTAATCACTGCCTGTGGCCACCGAAAGAGGCCGTTAATGATAGAAAAGAACAGAGGGCCATTTGCATCAATCAGCTCTAAATCACTTTTTATGATAATGCACCAGAGCGGAGAAGAGGCTCTGATGCCTCCTGCATGATGATGTACTGCGGCTCTGTCTCCTCCACTCAGACCTCCACGTAAATCTCTTAAAGCCACACGAGCCCCCTTCCCCAAGCCCACCGCCCCTCCACCCCTATGCCTGTCCACAACCCCCGCCCCCCAATCCCCTGCACACTACCCTCCCATCACACTCACACACACACACACACACTCTGGGCTGACACACGGCTGCAGGCGGAGAGAGGACCCCACGCCCCCGGAAGCTTCGCACCACAAGGTCCAATGAAAGACACCTCTGTCCTGCATGGCCAATTACTCCAACAAAGCCGATTCCCCACTGCTCTGGCGGCACAGGATCCTTCCTCTGCATGATGAGAAGCCACCATGTTGTGCCTGGGCAGAGCGCGCGGCCGACTGTTATCCCGGGGACCCTGCTTGTTGGGACGACATGCTACGTCTCACAGAAATTATATCGGTACCGGCCCTGCGTGTCTTGTGCAGAATGTCACACAATGGATAAAACGAACCCCTTTGAAGCAACGCTGTGATGCACTGTGGCTTCGAAGCAAGACGTCAGAGTGCACCGGCTGATGCCCAGTGCGCTTCATTCGATGAGGAACAGAAAAGCGGACAGCATTATTATTACTGCATTACAGGATTATATTTCTCTCTTGCTGCTTATTTGCTCTGTCAGTCCACACAGTCACATGTGACTTCAAATAATCCAGCAAGAAATTGGCAATGATCTGTTTGTAATTAAAACAGCAGGCCGCAGCATAAATCTTTGCTGAGAAACCACACCCTGCTGCAAAAATCTTGAGGGGGAAAAAAATTGGAAGCACATGTGTCCAACCTATTTTTGTACACATTCCTTGCCTACAAAGTTAAATTACTGAAAATTACAATAAAAAAAAACACTAACATCAACCACAACAATAAATCTATGCTTTAGCTACAACAATGCATTTTATTGTTTAATACACAAAAAGTGAATTGCTCCACTCTAATGTTATACAATGTGTATCAATAGAAGAAAACATCCAAATTGCAAAAAGAGATAATTCACAAAACAACACTTAAACCTGCCCCAAGCAGGCAATTCAGTGCCATGCTGTGTGACATATGTAAATACATATGCACGTACAAATCTGATAACAAATATCATAAAATGTACATAAAATATATCTTAAAAATATGACCCTCCCTAATATTAATGCTCTTTTAAGTATGTGTTTACATAAAGAGGATATATTTTGGAATTTTGTTATGTTTTCAAAACCTGAGTTGGATCTGTATGCTTTATATGTTATATGTGTACACATATTGTGTATACATAAACATTAAAACATTTAGCTATCTGGATGGTTTAGAATGTTTAACATGCAAAGATATGTTACAGTTATAGGTAAATTAAAGAATATATATAGACTATCTTCAAAAAGTTCCAGTCTAATAATGAATTATAAATTACAAAATGGATTAATTTGAAATCCAATTAGAGTAATTTTACTAGTCATAAAAATATATGCAATACATTCAATACATACAAAATTCACTTTCTTAAAAATACTTCATTATTACAATGAAACAATTAAAACAAAAACAAAGAACATTTCATCTGACATAGACCCACTTAATAGAATATCGGCATACATTTTTAACATTCCTACTCATTTCCTGGGGTAATTTGCGTTTAAAATTCTGTATCTCTGTCTTAATATTTGTTCATAAAGAAAACACATTTTTACATCATTGCTTTACATTAATTTAAATAACAAGTATTAATACTAGTCTATATAACAATATATCTTGAATATATTAAAGTACTTGGTTTGCTATTATAGAAGACAACTTCTAATTTGAAACGTATTTACGTTGTATACTTTGAATACATCTGATGTGATAGTATCTCGACTTTTAAAACATACACTTATTTTGTGCATTTTATGGCTCATTTGACTAACTATTACACTTCAGACAATATTTTGTTATAATTATTGATATATATTGAGGACAGTTATGTTTTAAATGAAATCAGTGCCCTGAGAAATATTCTGATATTCTTAAAGAAAAAAAAAAAACATCTTGTAAGACTATAATTTTCACAAACTACACCGTGTATGAATACCTTCGTCAGCAGTTGCACAACAAAAGTACAAGGAGTCAGAGTTTCTGCAGACAGAAGTTGTACTAAGGTTAAACAACCAAAGAAATAGCAAAGACAAACCTTAAACCAAGTCAGCAAACGCTAGAGAGATAGCAACATAAGAAACAGAACTCACCCTAAAAGTGTGTCTTGCTCCGAGTCCAAAGGTAATCCTAGTCCTTTTTACTGAAGTATGGCACAGATTTTTTTTTAAACAAGATTTTCCAAAATGTCAGAGCCTGCCACAAGTTTGAATGACCTTGAATGTTCACAAATAACAGGCTTGAGAGATCTTCAAAACCCAGAGTTTTAAACAGCAACACAAAACATCCCAATTTGGACAAAAGACGACTTGACAAGCACAGAATCCGCACCGAAGGACAGACAGGCGTGACAATGCCCCTTCAGGCTAGCTCCTCTTTTCTCTCTCTCTCTCTCTCTCTCTGTCTGTCTCTGTCTCTCTCTCTCTCTCTCTCTCTACCACAGATGGCTATGTCCAAGTGTGAGCAGGAGGAGAAGTGCTCTTTCCAAGTAATCCCCAGCCGCACAGACGGAAAAGCTTGTTATTGCGCTTGCTGATCATCACAAAAGTCAAAGCAGAGCCAGAGAAAGGTCACCAAGCATTAGGGTATGCTTTTACTCCATAGGCTCGGCTAATTCCCCAGATAAGCATCTGCGAAACCCAACCTGTTCTTGCTATGCCTCAGGCTCAGCCTCGCTCGGTGCTAAAACCCCCTAAATCTGGCTGGAGCTAATTTACACTGGCACAAAGCGCACACACTCACGCTCCCTACGACAGAACAGTCGGGCTTTTCCAATGACTAGGCTAGAACAATCTACCAAAGAATCAATGATTTCAATGGGTGCGAAAGGAATTTGAGCAGGCCGACCGTTAGACAAGAGGTTTAAAACTGACCTCCTTTAGATCTTTCCGGGCTTTGAAGCGGTGTCATGGCAATGGGTCAGAGTTTGGGGGGGTTCAGAACGCAATCCTGTTGTCGCCAATAACTTTGAAAAGAAAGCGTGAATATGAAAAAGAATTCGATAAAAATAATAACAAAAAACCCTTTTCATTCCAGACTTTGATTTTCACCCATTTCCATTTGGGCCAGAATTTTGTACTTATAGATGTCAAACATGGAACATCACTTTTTTTCCACATTTTCTTAAAGGTGAATCCTGACTATTGGAACACCACTAGACAAAAAAAAAAAATGATAAAGTTTTTATTTTTTTTTCCCCCAACAGAAAGTATTTCTTGGATGACTCGGTGCCACAGTGCACTGATTTATGCTGCAAGCCTTGATTGTTTCCAACGATTTTCTGCCTGCAAGTGGGTGGGAGCAAATTGATGTTTTGGCCCTTCAGCTCCAGCCAAGCTATTAATTTCTGTGAGCAGGTCCAGCCAGGTCTCTCCATGAGGGAGTGCTAATTAAACTGGACAAGAGATGGATCGGAAGTTATTCCTCAGCACACCAGGTGCGGTGGCTATCAGGGGGCCTTTTCTTGGGAGAGAAACAGCGCAAACCAAAAAAAATGTCATTTTCCTCTCTCGAGACCCTCTGCCATCTGGGAATAGGAAATAACTGAGTTTTAAGGGGGAAAGAGGAGCTGATCAGAAAGTGGTAATTAACCACTGCAATGACTATGTCACAGTATGCTGAGGTGCGGCCTTCCTTAGCTGCAGAGCTCAAACTACAAAGGCACTGAGGGGCCAAATACATCCGCATGTTTGAGAGAGCGCACGGCTGAAGTTCACAGAAAATGGGGGCAGCGGATTCCCAGTAGCAATAGGTCTCACATGGCAATATCAGGAATTTTGAAAGTTGGGGATGCGTGCCTGGAATACCTATTTAAGTCTTTTTTTGATGCTGAATGCTCTCTTTTCTTGGGGAAACAAGTCGCTTTTTACTCTTGGACTTATGTGCTTTTGTTAATTGCTGCGCAACTTTGAGAAGCAGATGAACAATAAATCTGAGCTTTGCGTCCAAATGCCCCCTTTCATTTGCCCTGTAGCAAAAAGACGGTTACTACAACAGCAACATTTCCTTTGTATCTTTCTCCCTTCAGAGTAATATAAAATTATCTTGAGAAATACAAACCCGTAATAATGCTCAGTAACACAAAATGTTTGTGGTTAAGTGCCTTGATTCATGTTCTAAAAGAGAGGGCTCTTTCGGCAGTTGTGGCATGGGCTTTTCAGAGAGAGATGTCTTGGCAAGGTTGCCGCTGTTTCCATGGAAAGCTTTCTCGGAACCAACCACAAAGTCAAAACCCTCTATTCAACTCCAGTGCTGAAAAGCTCACCAACTGACAAAAAAATAACCTGCTTGTGTAACAAAAACCTAAATGACGATAAATGATGGAATGGATTATATGTTTAAACTGGATATTTCAACAAATGTATGTATATGTGTTACACATACACACACAAACATATATACATATGGCAAGCTGACAAACGCATACTTTTCTCTGGACAATCTGGACAAGCATGAAAATTATTTCTGCCTCCAACTGAACAGAAAAATAAAACAGACTCAGTATTGAGAATACCGTTTTAAGCTTGCAAGTCAGACTGAGTGAAAACCCAGGGGTTCTTATTGGGTAGAAAGGCTTGCTGTACGCTGTGTGTATGATTTACATTTGCAAACAGTGGACCGAATTCATAAGCAGTTTTTTTTTTTTTTTGCAGCACAGACCTGTCGGCGCAATTTAAAAAAAAGGGTCTTGTGTTTTACATTGGGAAACTATTCAAATTAGCAGCCAGCTCGAGTTTCTCTAAAACCACATTCGTAAATATGCTCAGAGTTACAATCATGTGGTATGGATCCTGTGCCCTGAGGCTGCTGTCTTGGCAATGATGAAAACAGTTGTTTTATTGTCGCTATGCTGTGATATTTTTTCCCCCTCTCTGGTCTGACAGTTTCAATATTTATCACCACTGTGGCGAGTAATTATTACGTATCTTACAAGTCCTGTGGCTGGGTGATCTGCCTGGTCTGTAAAGGAAAGAATGCCTGGCAGTTTAATTAAAAGAAGATTGCGGACAGTTAATTGCAACATTATTTTTTTTACTGCAGCTGTCTGGAATGCTTGAACCGTGGTACCACAAACAAGACACATGTGCTTAAAAAAGCAAAAAACTGAGATGTCAGCTCCCTTTTCCTGCGAAGACAATATGTAGCGGTGTGCATCCAATCTGTTATGAGTGAAATGGCTGGTGGCAAAATGTCTGCGCGTTTGTCACTCACATGCGAGGTGTGGCTGCAGCTCCGGGGTAGTGCTTCTCCTAATCCGAGGTGTCGCCAACCTGGGCCTCCTCCTTATTTAGTCAGCAATTATAAACTGTTAAACAGTTTTGCGCGATTCTTAGCGCGAGGCACTCCACAACTGTGCAAATGAAGTGTTAACTTCGGAGCTAAGCAGGCGGCAAGACTTGAAACAACCCTTTTTTTTTTTTTTTAAAGCTATGACTGGCACATCGACGGCAGAGACGAGTGCAGCAAGGTGCTGATGAATACGCCTGTAATTCATCTGCTCGCTGTCTGAGAGATACTTTGAAAGATAACATAAAACGGATCCCGAGCAGGTGCCAAAAACAGGCCCCCTCCCAATCACACAGGCCTTTTAAGTCCTATGTTTAGATGGGAGGGATACAAAGTCTGTGAGTAGATTACAGGCAGTTATTTGTGAAGTCACGATGATACGGCTCTAATGGGGGGAGAAGACGTGCTGACAGGAGAAACGAGGCTGACAGGCCCGCGGTTACCTGTCATTCCCATCACAAAACCTAATAGCTTCTCCAGGCATCCCCTGAGCCAATGAAGGGGAAGGCATGATATTTCTGGATGACAGTGTTCACAAAGAATGCGTGTGAAAGCCATTACGGTATTAAAAGTGTCAGGTGCCAGCGAAGCAGCTCTGTGATCTGACAGACAAGCATCGCGCTGGATGCTTAAAGGTTATTTGAGGCCTGTCATTTCCATTAGGAGGGCTAACCCACAAGTGGAATTCTTCATTAGTTTGTTTTGCTTTGCGAATGGGGTGCTTAGAGGATGTGCGTGCGTGGATGTGTGCGTGTGCGC